>NC_092181.1:20784087-21409712 GCF_043641665.1 Enoplosus armatus
GACCCTGGAACATCTGCATGCGGCACCAACAATCAGGTTACATTTCTTCCCAATTCTGACGTTTGGTTTGAGCAACACACCAGTTACTGCCACATGATTGGATATTTGCATTAATACGCAGGTGTACAGGTGTACCTAATAAAGTGGCCACTGAGTGTATGTAAATAGTGTGTACACAAGGTGGTTTAGTGGAAATCACAAAGGAATTACATCAATATGGTTTGTTACTATACCAGGAAGGAGGTCTGTTATTTTGTAACTGCAAAACAAAACAAAAAAAGCAGACTGATGAATAAATCAATTTATTCGGTTATTGTGTTCCTGATCCTGTGGTGCCTCAGAAATATGGGGTCATGGTGGAGTTGATTAAAGTGGTTTTATTCACTACAGTCTCATCCTCACACTGACTCTAAACCGTGACACGTGCCTTGCTTTTGTTACATGTGCTGCTGCTGATATTGACAAGAGCCTCCTTCACTGCAGCCTCGATCTGTTTTGATTTTCCTCTGCGTCTACACACCCTGCAGGGTCTTTATTTTGGACTTGATTCCCACTGGTTGATTGTTTGCAGTCCTCTCTGCACGTTAGCTATGTGCTGTGTATTCTGTGTCGTTAATATGAAGTACTGCCGCCGCAGGGAGAGTCCCCAAGAGTACAACCGCACTGCCAAGTCAGACTGTGTTTCCAACTCTCTTTGCTATATGATGTGTTTCTGACAGAGCTAACGTATGAACAATATTGAAGAAGACACTTTTGTTACCTAATATCTTGATTCACTCTGTTCTGCTTCTGGCTTCAGTTTCCAATTGATTTTTAGATATAGTTTTCATAAAATCCCGGGGATGTCCAATTAAGGTTCTTCTTCTTAAATATTGTGTGTCTGTTGATACAGATTCCAGCGAGATACTTATATTTACTTAAAGGAGCTATAACCGATATTTTTACAATACAAATGTATCAAGCAATGATGTAAAAACAATGTGACGATGTGAAAGGTGTCGCTCATAGTGATCAACCTACAGAGAATCATCTCGTCATAAGAATATGATGATGATGAAAAAATGTTTGTCAGTGAGCAAAACTGTTTTATTGTATATGTGGAAGACGAGAGAGAGAGAGAGAGAGAGAGAGAGAGAGAGAGAGAGAGAGAGAGTCCATGGGTGCAGTAGTTTCAGAAAAATTAGATAAGGAGAAATGAGAGAAGTCAGAGAAGTAGAAAATTGAAATTAGAGATAAAGAGATTCAAGGGAGAGAGCAGGTTTGAAGTGAAGTCAGATTGACTGGGAGAGATGCACTGACACACAACGTAAGAAACAAAGAGGATGAAAGAGATGCAGACGGAGAGATAGGATGGAAGGAGTAGGATGATGTTCTCTCTGGCTGTCACACAACCTGGCAGTGTTGCTTGGTCACAGGCAGAGGCTGTGCACCCATAATTCAGCCTGATTTAGGGCTGCGATAGAGCGCTCAGGGATAATAAGCAGTATAATTTGCAGGAAGGTGTGACCAGACTAGATAAGAAGGATACTACTGTTTGCAGCATGTCTCGCCCTCTCCTCATTCCCCTTTCTCCATTCAAAGTGAATTCAGTTCGGTTGCTTTCAGCTCTGTCCACTTCGTTTCACTTTTTAATGAACATTTAACATCAGTTCAGCTGAGTTCAAATCAGTTAATTTTAGTTCATTTCAGTTCAGTTAAGCCCAGCTCAGTTCACTTCAGTTCAGTTAAATTGAACTCAGTGCAGCTTAATTGCTGAGGGATATGGATACACAACACACTCTAGTCTACAATATTCAGATATTAAAAACATAACATGCAAAAAGAAACAGCATGCATCAGTTTGTCTCTGCAGAACTAGTTTTAAGAATTCCTACCAATCCCTTGAGCAGCAGTATTAAAAGGCTTTCATTACAGGAAACACCAAAAGTATTTCTTGTCTTATTGGTAGTAATTGATTAGGAGGAATGGGATATCAATTTTTCATTGGTTTTAACTACAAGTTTTCTAATTCCCTCCCTCAAACAGCAATTGTTCATAACTTGGCAAGCTCTGGATTTCGTAACATGACAAAGAGATGTTTATGGGGCGTGAGTGATAGAAAGTGATATTCATATTTAAAGAGTTTGGAGGCTGAACACACAAGAGCAAAACCATAAGGAATGGATTAACAGCGATTAACAGCTTTAATGTAAACTGCAATCGTTAGCATGTTTGGCTAACTAGCTTACTACCTACAGTAGTAATCAAGCTTTACTTTTAAGGCCAAGGAGCATATCATTAACAATGAACAGTAAGTAATGGGAGCACAGCTTAGCAAATGGTTAATTGGTCTCAGACAGTTTCACATCCTGCTAGGTAAAGTGTCAGTTTAAAGTTGAGGGACACTGCATGGTTTCTCTCTGAAAACTGTGTCATAGTTTCCAGTCCAGCCGTAACAAGTCTAAATCCAAAGACTGACGTAAGATTTTCTTGTCAGTCCTCTGGGTTTGTCTGGGCTGCCGTATTTGCTGTGCAAACCTAATGAAAATCCTCAGTGTGCATTGACAGTTACATGACATCTTCTGATACCGCCCCGGTGAATTTTCACTGTATGCACTCATTTGATTATTGTGGGTTTTGAGCTTGATGTGTATTATTTGATACTAATCATAAAAGTAGTCTTTTCATAAAATGACATGCAGTACAAAGTTGCCATGTATGCAATGTTCCAGGAAAACAACTAGCAGATGTTGGGGCCCCATAAAGATTAGATGTATTCCAGGTAAACAACTAGCAGATGTTGGGGTCCCATAAAGATAAGATGTATTGTTGTTTAGACATGGTCTTCCTTGGTATGTGAAAGGTCATTCTGAGAGGTCTCTTTTCCTGACCCCTAGATAGGAAACAGAAGTTACAGACTTGTGTGTTGTAGTAGGACCCCATGTATGCCTAAAGGTATAAAAGACGAGCTTGAACAGTGTTCGAGGCAGCAGTACTGATTTGGCTACGGGTGCTGTACAGGTTAAGATGCGCATGCCTGTTGATCCTGATCTTTGATGCAAATAAACAATATTATGTAAAAAGTCAGTATCAGCGGAGTTTCCTTCCATCATCGGATCATCGCCTACATCTGGGGAATGAAGAAGAAATTAACAACAAGCTAAAGAAGGTTCTCAAATAGTGCTGAGCTTCCTGAGACATATTTTTGAGTAGTTTCTCTCTACATTTTGTACTTCCTCCATTTGAACATTTTCCACCCGCTGAATCATTCACATATCCTAAATTAATTCGTTGACACGTTCTTAAATTCTCCCTGCTCATGTGATAAACTTCCTTTGGCATGGCCCGACTGACTATCAGCACTTGCTACAGTAATTGCCACTCGTTCAAGGATGGGACACAGCTATAAACTTGTCAGCACATATTACAATGTCGGACAGATGAGCAGGAAAGAGCCTTCCTGCCCTCTCATCTTAATGGCAGCCATCTCCTGCATGGCATGTCCCCAGACAGACAACTCATTTCATCTTACCATTAATTCTGAACAGCAAGGGTGACATTGTGTCCATCACGGCAGCTTTATGTAAAACAGGATCCTTTGTGTCATGCCTCATAATACAGACGTCTATCCAGCTTGCCCCTGATAAAGTCATTTGGTAATGATCATTTGATGCTGCAGTCTTGTTAAAGGTGAAGCTAAGGTATGCAATATTTGTTGGGTCATTTCCATAAAGTGATAAATGATGAACACCAGTGGTGAACGTGGTGACAGTGTGCCAGACAGCCAGATCGTGCAACAAAACAGCTGGTGGATATTATATTTAGCTGTATTTCATCCAGCCCCATCCCCTCAGGAGCACTGCTTAACTGTCCAATGAGGCTCATGCCCTCCTGTTTTATAGATGGCTCTCTCTGCCTTCAGTTAACACAGTATCAGCACCTGGTCTCTGAGAATTCATTAGGGAGCACCTCAATCATACAGCCAAAGCTGTACCAAAGGGACAGGCAGAGAGGGACGAATCAATTTGGAGGCATGCAGCCGCAGGTGGAATTATCAGCCGGTGTGTGAACGGTAGGCGAGCCGGCTATCAGTATATTCTGTCACAGGCTGAACAAGGTGGTGGGAGGTGAGTTTGGGGGGTCGGCAGATTGGAAGGCAAGCAGACAATGTCTACTGTGGAGGTGGGGAACAACTGCACACATCAACATGGGGTGATGCAGTCACCTATCTCTGTCCTGCAATAAAAAGCTGAAATTGAGCTCACGGTGTAGGTGGTGCAGGGTGATGGTGCAGCACACATGCTGTTAGATAGAGGTCTATTTATTATTTCAGTTTTATTGTGCATGCATGTAGTTCTAAAGAGAAATTCTTGGATAAAAACAGGAACTGAATATACTGCATATACAACTGCAAAAATGGCATTATGAAAGAACGAATAATGAAATTACATTAGGTTAAAATACGACATATCAAAATGTTGTGAGAGTTTAGTGTGATTGACTGCTTTATCAGCTCTCGTTTAATACAGCCTCCGCTGAGAAATGTAATTTTCCTTTTTTTTTCTCTCACAAAAAAGGGAACTCAAAATGTATCATATCAATGTTCAAAACTGTTGGAAACTGTAGGAGTGTGACTCTAATAATGGAAATGTCAGTTGTTCCACAACTTTGGTCCAGAGTGAAATATATTAACAATTACTGCCATGAAATTTGTTATAGATATTCAAGGTTGTGAAAGGATAAATCCTAATTGACTTTGTTGATTCCCTGGCTTTTTCATGTAGCGCCATCAGTAATTGTAATTGTAATTTGTCCAGTTTATAACCCCCCTCGGCTCTACGTTGTGTTTAGTGCTCATTAGAAAAATGTTAACACACTAAAACGCCAAATTAAGATGTTGAATGTGGTAAATATTATACCTGCCAAATATCAGCATGATAGCATTGTCTCTGCATGTTAGCAACAGCCTCACTGAGCTGCTAGTGTGGCTGCAGTCCCTCAGTCTTGTTTTTAAATGATTTACAACGTCAACAAAATGCCTAAAAGTTGTTGCCCAGGATGTACCTTGAGTAACATTTCCACACTTCCACATACCAAAACAAAGCTTGATAGAAGAGTTCTCTGCTTGGCTTCAAGCTGCTTTAAGCTGCCTGACTTGAGGCCGCCTCAGGCAAACTGTAGAACCCCGATATATCACAGCCTGTGTGTTGGCAAACATTTCACAACAGGTCAGACTGACAGATGTGTGATTTAGTGTTTTTTTTTTGTGCAACAAAAGCAGAACTTTCTATATTTCCTCTTTTGCAGCCACTCAGCTTTACCTGGAAGGTAATCTGCCTCTATACTGAACATCACCACACGCTCGTTGCCCCCAACTCTTTCAACATTTACAAATAATGCGAAATCATGAAAAATGCATTGTCTGTTCCGTTTATCTACAGTGTCTTATTTTTAACAGTTTATCAAATGAATATGCAATTACATGGAGATTCAATCGGGTATAATGAGATGATACAACATCTCTGGTCACCAGTGTGTCTGCCATTGTTTGGTTGTGATGCCAGCCGGGTGTGTGCAGCTGCATGGCATCATGGAACTCACAGTTTGACATTGACAGACTATTAGTATTGCAAGAACAAACATGTCTTTTCTATAAGCAGAAAAATGGATCAGGATCCTTGATTCTTTGCACCAGGTAACACCCACAGTAAGAACAGAGACATTGCCCTTTTAAAAATGCAGCCTGAAGACATTGACAATCAATAACTATTTAAATTAATTTATTAATAATGCAAAACCAATTACTGTCCACTGACATAGAAGCCTGTGTGCACATAACAGAACGTAAACAGATGCACACAAGCAAAAATAGACATATAGTGAATCCGAACTCTTGGTCCTAATCCGATGCTTGAAATTGAAATATATGACTCCGCATGTTTTGTAGATGCATTGATTCATATATTATGGCTGCACCAAGACCTTCATCTCCTCAGTGTCATCTCTCATTACTCTCAGCCTTTTCAGTGAGGGGAGATGGTGGCGTTGACTCTCCCATCCCACCAGCCCATCAGGAGAGAGAGCGCCCATGGAAATGTCACTCCCAACGAGATCTTAATTAACACACTCAATCATAATGAGATTGTGGCAGCCTACACACAGACCCATCTTTTCTATTCAAATGAAGAACATACCTAGGCATTTAAAAGGTATCCTGCCGTTCAAATTATATGTCAGGTCTTGCTATAACAATTTGTACAGAGAAATCAGTTTAAAAGTGTGTGTGTGTGTAATGTGTTACCAAAGTCTCTGCCCAGAGAAATCAGTGTTTCAAACCCCCTTTCCATGTCTTCACACCTACTGTATCTCCTTTTTTAAAATGGTTGGGTCGCCTCTGAGGTTAAAGGCAGGGAAGATGCATCATTTGAAGGCCATTGGGTCTCATTCACTCCCCACTTACTAAGCAAAAGTCATGGGCTGACTGGGGTTGTTGGAGTATAGATGTCTTTTACACCTGCATTATGAAAAATGTTCTCCCTCTCACCCATCTCTGCTACCTCCTTATTTTTTATCCTCCCTCTTAGGAATTCAACAAAGCAGGAAAGATTGATGTTTAGGGTTGCAGGAATGATTCGTCTCCCTTTTTACAGAGCAAATGGATGGATGCAGTGTCGCCCATAGTCATTTAGCATCAGGCAGCCTATTGTGCTGTTTATCACATGTAATCAATCACACCTACTGTATGGATTCTTGATTATATAATAAGGCAATTCTCATTAAGCATTGACCATTAGTTACAACAAACTCGGAAATTTTCTTTTGCAGGTAATCACACTGAGACAGAGACACATAAACCTCTCGCTACTTAATGCAAACAGGGTCACTGACAGCCTATAAATATATTATTTGTCACTTTTGTTCTGCAGGGCACTCTCATTAAATGTTTTATTCAGCCACGCCAATTACGGCAGCAGACAGCCCAGTTAAGGGACCTACTGCTAATGAAGGCAAGTCTTAATCTACACTGTCTGCATCAGATATAAGAAAAGTTTTCATTTCCTCTCTGCTTGTTTCTCTTCAAACTTCCTGTGTCAGTTTAACGATATGGTGAGTGAATAAGAAATGTCTTTTGTTTTCAATTTGTGAAAACAATAAAATTGCTCTTGTGGTTTTGTTTTGAGATGCAAAAATGACAAAAACAGACAAAAACAGCTCCTACAGTGTAATTTATTTTAAGGGAGGGAGGAAAGAAGCATATTTATTGTTTATGATTTGATTTTCAATAATTCCAAGGTACAGAATATTCCATGGCCTATGGCTTTAGAGAACGCTTCACAGTCCGTGAGAAAAACTAATAAAGGCTAACTTTATGTCCTGTGAAATTAAATTCAACTTAACGCCATATATTTCTTTTGTCCATTTGTTTTGCCGCCTTCCTCGCTCTCCTGCCTTCTAAAATATACCTCAATGCACGCTTTTTTCAGATGTCTTTATCTGCTGTGCATATTTTGTTTTATGATATGTTCAGTGGCCTGAGAAACTGAGAAACAGAGAGCAGTTAACGTTATGGTCTGCTTGTAGTTTGTTGATTTATGGGTGCACAATAGGCCCTTGTTGAAACGCAGGGGCTGTAAGATATTTGTTGTGCCCCTGCTGTTGTGAGAGTCATCGTTAGCTTAGGAAGAAAGTAATCACATGGTTGTCTCTGTTGTCTAACAAACGGCCCCCAGCAGCTCTCTCTGTTTCTCAACTAGTGATGGGGCCCCGTGGCTGCAGGATGAGCTGCCGTGAGTCTGGTCCTGATCTTTTAGATCACTTTCTTTCCCGAGCTGTAACAGGAAAAACTCCATGCCGTCTCTCTTGTCCTCGCTATGTTAAGTATTTACCTATCAAAACTTCAGAGGTCTTCATGGGTCCATTTGGCTCCTAGTAACCAAAACCCGACCCAGGACTCAACTTGGGATTGGTCCAAATTATGTTCCATGTAGTCTTAGTATAGTTAGACAATCAAGCAGGCGATCATTTTTTTTTTTTAGGCTAGAATATGAGTTTGAACAAAATTGAATGTGTTGCCACTGTGTGATGGAGCATCATGCTGCTGCCAGTCCACTCTCTATTTTGGTCTGTTTGGGTTGGATGCATCTTGGATCAGATCTAATTATCCTCAGGTCTATTTTGGATCGGGTCTCACGGCCCTCTTTTGGATCAGGTCTCTATTTGATAAAATTGATTATGTTTGGGTAATTTTTGACCCAACCAATACTGGATTCTTCATCCAATTGTTATAAATCTGATGATCAGAATCAGAATCGGAAATACTTTATTGATCCCCGAGGGGAAATTATACAGTTACAGCTGCTCCTATTCAAGAGTAGAAAGTAGCATAAATTTATAAATGAGAAATATGTACAAAAATAAGATATAAAAAATAAGAAATATACACATTTACAAAATTTAAGTGAAAAATAAAAGTAAAAAATATATACAATAACAATGTAGATGAATGTGTGTATATATATATATATATATATATATATATATATATATATATATATATATATATATATATATATATATGTATTGCACTGTTGAGTATGTATATATATGTATTGCAGTGGTGAATATAAATAGAGAATAAAGAATAAATAATGAGGAATGATTTCTAATCTGTTTCTGTATCCATTTGGGAGGAATGAGTCTCCCACTGAAGGTGCTCTTGTGTCCGACCAGTACATCATGGAGAGGATGTGAGACATTGTCCAAGATGGCCTGCAGCTTTGACAGCATCCTTCTCTCTGTCACCACCGTCAGATAGTCCAGCTCCACCCCAACAACGTCACTGGCCTTGCGCATCAGTTTGTTGAGTCTGTTGGAGTCCGCCACCCTCAGCCTGCTGCCCCAGCATGCAACAGCATAGAGGATAGCACTGGCCACCCCAGACTCATAAAACATCCTCAGCATAGTCCGGCAGATGTTGAAGGACCTCAGCCGCCTCCGAAAATAGAGACGGTGTGACCCTTCTTGCAGAGGTCATTAGTGCATTAGCGTTCTCTGTATGAAACAAATATTGGCTGATAATTAAATATCAGCCAATATTTGTTTCATACTGCTATGCCAATATGATACTGTGATGAGCTGATATTGGCAGATCAGGGCTCAGGTTTTGCACATTAAGGAGACCTGGCACAGATTTTTCAAGATGAAATGAACACATATCTGTACATTACGGCGGTATTTTGTGAAAGACATTGCTGTTTTGTGCGTAACAAAAAACACAAATGTTTCAGCTTTCTGGCTTCCCGATCCTCAAAGATTTGATGGCGGTTTGACAGCACAGATTCATTCTAGTGTCAGTGAAAGTTCAAATCAAGGTGCCTTTTACTACGAGGTGGTACAGCAGCTAAACCATCACACGGCATGGCGTAGGAGAAGCGTAACTTTGCAATTTTTGTAAGAGTGATTATTTGCTGTCAAACATCAAAATGAAAAACAGAAATCAGGACAGAGTGGGAGAGTGCTCTCTTTTTCTTTCTCCGCTCTCTCGGCTCTGAGCTCTGATCTGACGTGTAATTCCTAAGACAACACCTTGTTAGGCCGCTCCCAGAGAACAAAAACCTATGGAGGGTCTCTGTGGTGATAACGCTCAAGCGGTGATACCGTACTGCTGCTTACAGCTAGCCTTTGAAGTTGACCAGATGTGATGAATAATGCATAGTCTTCACTGCGTCTTCCAAAGACAATATTACCTTTGGCAAACTT
The DNA here is from genome assembly GCF_043641665.1 of Enoplosus armatus. Lineage (NCBI taxonomy): Eukaryota > Metazoa > Chordata > Actinopteri > Centrarchiformes > Enoplosidae > Enoplosus > Enoplosus armatus. The sequence continues at coordinate 20,793,826 of NC_092181.1, forward strand.
CTGCCTCTAACTTCCTCCCAGAGGACAGGTGGGAGAAGTTTTGCACTTTCTTTCGTAAGTAAAGCAGCGTTAGGCAAACACAATTATTCTTGGAAACTCTTTCGTGTAACCCTCCTTACTGTGGATCAAAGTTTTTCTTTTTTAATTTGAGCAGTTTTAACCCCCCGCTCTCTTCGGGCCTGAGCTAATCCTCAGATGCAACTCATGAAACTTCTCTGATTACGCCGCTCTCACAAGATACTTGACAAAAACAATCTTGGGAGCAAAGGGAACATGGTGATCAAACACATCGTCATACTCTGGAGTCTGAGCTGAACCAGGGTATTTGAGTGCTGACAGCAGAGTGCTTTATGTTATGCCCTTTTGTTATATTTCACCACAGACTTGAACTTTTATTGTGCTGCTCTTTTCCTGCACACCCAGAAATAAGACATAGCTCTGGAAAGAAAAAAAAAGCATGATTCATCCTATCTCTGCAGCGCAACTAATTACAGCTTTGCTTGGCACAGTGATGTGGAAATGTCACACCATCAATCAGTTTTAAAGACACAGACGTGATTGAAAATCTGCTTATTTCTCTGCTTATTCCTGTTGTTTTGCATGAAAATTGGACAGCTACTCTACATCATTCCTGTTGCATCATTACTACAATTCCCTTTATGCCCCTCTGACATTATTAATAGCTGTGAGTTTGTTTACTCAGCTCATCTAAGTTAACAAGCTTGTGTCTGTGATGTTAAAATGTGCTGTCCTTCATGGCTAATTCTCCTGCCTTTGATAGCAGATACCATTAGCACTGTCATTATGGCCCCTCTCAGTGTGAAGTGGGCAAGAATGCGTGTGTGCGTGTGTGCTCATTGAGGTATGAGTGTATGTTATGGTGTGTACTGCCATTCTGGCCATGCCTGTCTGCAATTACTCCCCTCAGTGGAAACATTAAAAATCTACTGCCATGGAAAGATGCCATGGCTGAGACATTCATGCCTGAACCCACGTACTACAAAGACCCTGAAGTGAGCTGGATTCGCCACATATGCATGTTCCATTCATCGACTGAGAGGCAGAGCAGATGCCAAGATGGGAATTACTACTCCAATCTGAACAAGTGGGGCAAGAATTCTGGGTGCAGTAATGCCATGACTGCAGCTTTGGCTTATTGCAGACTTGTGGGTTCTTGTATTCAGGGATGTGCCAGTTTAAAAGCCCTTAAGATAAGAAGCACATGGGAGGCACATTGAGATCAGCTTTGAGATGCATAAGCTGTAGATATTCAAATGTTGTTGTCTCTGAGCCACAGAGGGTCCATTTAAGAAGGCTTGATTCTGCAGAGAGAAAACAACTTTGTGTCAGCGAATGTGGTGACATCTCATCTATTTGTATTAACGTGCATTTGATTTTTATCTGCACTGATTTGTCAGATTTCATCAAAATATTTTGGTGTGTTTCTGCATTCACTGCAGAGAGTAAAGAGGCATACAAGACTAGTCTGCTATTATTATTTTATTCACAAGATTTGGAGCTGCCCCACAAGAAGCCCATTTCGTCCTAAGTATTTCAAAAAAGTGTAGAAACAGGTTGATTTTTAAAAATGTTGTTTCTGTCCATTTCTCGGGGCTACAACTGTATGGAATACAGCTGAGTGATGTTTGCAAGTTTGCTGCAGGTCCGCTTCGTACTATGCATAGTGTAGCTCTGAAACCAACTGTGTAGAGATGACACAATTAGTTGACTGATCAATCAGTTGATCGACTGGTGCCCTGTGGAGTTTTACACTCCCTGTTTCTCACCTACTCATTGTGTGTATCCTCGAGGTCTTACTAATGCTTTTCCTTCCTCATAAAACATTTGCAAAAGATATTTTAAATCCTGCATTGTTCACGTTGCTAGCTTGCAGTCTAGTTCTTCCTTGCCTTTACGGGCAAATTGCAGCGCTTCGAGGACTAGGACCAGCGGCACTTGGGGGCAGCGGAAACAAGTACACAACATTGACATATCGTCACCTTTTGAGTTGATATGGTGAACTTTTTAGCAAACAGTTGTTTATTTACACATCCAGGATACGGAGCATTAACATTTATATGTTGTCGTGTTTCTGACCACCTGGTGAACGTAAGTCCAGTATTGATGCTCTTTCAACTCTGTTTTTGGTCTCAACCAACTCCTGAAGTAAATATGTGGCTCGTTGTCTGCTAAATGCTCCACTATGTTCACCAGCTAGTCGCAAACAGTGTCTGTCTGCTGTTGCCTGCTGCTGAGCAGATAGTTTACAGTGGTTTTTAAACCTTTTTCACTGAAACCAGCTGCCAGCTGCAGCCGAAAATGACACTATGAGAGCAGTGAGAGTGAACCGAAACCGTAAAGTCATGGGTCGGACAGCTAAACAATGAGCTGAAATCGCAGATTGCATATAAACTTTTTTCCTCCAGCCAACATTACTTTTGAGTCTGTTTTAGAGCATCTGTGTGACTGACATTTCCAGTTGTCTTAATAAGCTTCAGCATCTTTCAGAAGAAAACACAGCCCAGTAAATATTATTGACTTTGACACAATGTGTTTGAAGTCAATATACCTTTTGCAGTTTCCTGGCAGTAGTCTCTGCAGAACTGAGCATCGTCTATTACACCCATTAGAAAAAAATGTTACCTACGCAAAGACTAGCAGACAGATTTACAACCGTTTATATGTACTGTTGGTTTACCCCACAATCTAAAAGTAAAGGATTCTTGCTATTTCGTTTATGGCTTGACAATATAACACAGGCACTTAAAAGCAGAGGGAGCATTTAAAATGACAGTGATTGCCCGCGTGGTCTTCTGTTTGCTTTCTCCTCTGGTTACAATGGCTGAACGTGCACAATTTGTCAGCTTCCATATCACTATCATTATGTAGTCTACCAGCAAAGTGCGGCCGCTCTGACGAAACGGTCTCAGTTTCAATTTATGTTTTCCTACAAACCTATAGTCCTCACTCGCAGAGAAGGATGTGTCTGACAGAGAAACCATTTATTCACCTCGAGGTGTAAAGTTGTGATGCGTCACCAGTCAGAACTCCTTAATTACTCCTCTGTTACAGTAATGATGACACTGTGATCTGGATGTATTCGGATAATGGCGAGTTTTCACTTTACACGCCTATTCTCGTCTGTGTTCATCAGAATAAGATATTGGATGATGCAGCAACACAGACACAGGAAATTGTAGAGATGGGTTTTACTTTTATCTCCATACATGGTTAACAAGAACAACATACACGTACAAATACAGACACATTTTGTAGACTTCTAACTTGATTAATTGAGAAAATAATTGGCAGGTTAATTAATAATGAAAATAGTTTTTAGTTACAGCCCTAATGATCATGCATGTCCATGTTTGTGTCAGTGAAGTTTGGGGCTGAAATGATTTAATGATTTGTTCATTTATCAATTTAATTGTTCCTAGCTTCTCAGAAATGAAAGCTGCATTTATCTATTTTGATATCCTTGTAATTGACGATCAAACAAGAAATTTGAGGACTTCTCCTTGTGCTCTGATGGCTTATTTATTTTTATTTTTTATTTTTTTACTATTTTCTGACATTGACAAATAATTAATAGATTAATTGAAAAAATCATTGCCAGATTAATCTAATGAAGATAACCATTAGCTGCAGCACTAATGAAGTTATTCCACACCTGCTAGTTATGTGTACCCAGCAGACATGCTGTGAAACAAAGAGATCTTTCAACTGTAGATAATGTAATTAAGCAGATGCTAGGTGTCTTTCAGTATCGCACAAGACAAATCAAATCCACTGGAATCACACGCTTGGAAGCATTTATTCACAGTGAATGCACACCTGAACTAATGTCATCTTACATTATGTTGGACTGCTATCAACATGTTTCTCAGAGATGATCTTAAGAGTCATTAACAGCACGACCCATGAAGCCAAATCCTCCATTTATCACCCCAGGAAACTGACACGTACGCGCAACATGTCGTATGCAACATGACGTACGCAACATGTCTAATGCAACATGTCTAATGCAACATGTCTAACCTCTATCCTCATTTATGAATTGATACAGGCTACATTAATTCAATATTTATAACTGTGTTCACTATAATTTTAATGACTAGTTAGCATCAGGGACTGCATTGCAGATAACTGTGGGCTGATTGGAAGCTGTGATTGAAAATCGCCCTTTCAGCAGAGACAGGGTGAAAATTGCAATCCCCATGTGTGCAGCCTATACATCTATAATTTTCGAAGGGTGGCTCCTTGATTTCAGAGGTAGACAAAAGTAGGCCTCTCATTTCTAGCCGAAAATCGTCATTTTTTTTGCCAGCTGAAATGACTACTGTTGCTAGCAGATCAGCACTAGCTAGCAAGCTAATTAAGCTAATGTTGACTCTCTCCAACCTCTCCAAGTCTTTACATGCAGAGTAGCTCCCTTACAGCCCCAGGCATGCTGCTCCAACATGTAGAGAAATCCAAAGCTTGACAGCCAGTGCCTAGTTTCAAATGCTAAGCTATGATTGGACAATTGCTATTTGGGGGCGGGGTTTAGCGAATGGTCAATTCCTTGAGAGGGATTGGTTGAGACAATGGCAATAGCATCGGTGACTCCATTGCAGATAACTGTGGGCTGATTGGGAGCTGTGATTGAAAATGGCCTCTTACAGCAGAGACGGGGTGAAAATTGCAATCCCCATGTATGCAGCCTACACATCTATATCAATCAAGGGGCACAGCTGCACTCACAATTGAGATATTCACATCCATTTTGCACAGTCACCACCCACCACAGGTAATTTTCTTCTTCTGAAGTGTACATTGAGGGGAAGGAATAAAGATGGTGATTTCGTATGAAAAATACATTTTAGCTGTACAAAGGGGTGGTGATTGCAACTGTGGATTAACAATGAAATGCATCTTTGCCCAAGTCTCTGTTGGTTCACGGTATAATGAAGCACTTGTTATTTTTTTTGTGATGGACACGGCTGAAGCCATTACACGGCACAGATTTCCTAATAAGAGCTTATCATGTCACTGTTTGTGTCAGGGAAAGGGCAGAGTGGGAAGAGGATCTGCAGCAAAACCACAAGAATCTGTGTTAGAAATAAACTGTATGATGGTGGTGCCTTCAAACATATTGCACACATCTAGAAGGCAAATATCTAACGTTAGAGAGATACAAAAAATAAGACAATGTGGACTGCCAATTACCTGTTTGCTAAGCTCCTAAATACTTAAATGCTGCTGCTACACTTGTCAAGCTTTTCGTCCTTGCAGATTTAAAAATATATTTTTCTTTTGTAATTTTTGAAGGTTCACAAAAGTGGGTTTCTCATTCATGGCCAGCGTTCATCGTTTTTGTTCCAGCTGAAAACTGTCACTAGCAGATTTGATCAGCTCGAGCTAACTAGCTAATTAAGGTAATGTTGACTCCAGTTGGATAATCGCTCTCTCTAGCTGACTTTTTACTGTTTCAGCTGAGATTTCTTTAAAAGGGTCTTAAAAATGCACTTGATGGACATGATATTATCCTAAAAGACTGAGGCTGAAGCTACTTGTCCTAGGCTGAAAGTCAGTGCTCTCACCAGTTGATGATCCATGTAGAAAACACGGAAATAAAGGAGCATTGCTTTTGTATTGCAGTGTGTCATTACTGTGATAAGGACAAAGTTCACAGTTATTTTGTTCTAACATAACACTGTTTGGCTGCTTGGTTTACAAATGTGTTCATATTCTAAACTGTATGTTTTCACTTTTAACATATACATATATATATATATATATATATATATATATATATATATATATATATATATATATATATATAGAGAGAGAGAGAGAGGCTTTAGGATGAGGACTACCTGATGTCGTGAACAGGGCTTTTTTTTTAATGTAACCTGTAACCCCACAAACAAATGTAGATAGGTAATGATGTGCTAACACTTGTAACTACTGCTACTGTTATCTTATCTTATTTTTTATTTTTATTTTTATTCTTATTCTTATTTTAGCTTTTATATTCTACTTATTTGTTATCAAAACAATAGCACCTTCAGACCACAGCAAATTCCTTGTAATGTATGTTACTTGGCAATAAACAGTTTCTGATTCTGATTCTGATTCTGATTCTGTAGGTAGTAAGCCAGCTAGCTGGACATGCTAACGATTGTAGCTTACGTTAGAGCAGATAAACACATACTGTAGTTGAATCCATTTCTTGCTAACCCCCCCCCCCCCCCCCCCCCCCAGACACGCTGCTTCAACATGTGGAGAAATCCAAAGCTTGACAGGCAGTGCCTAGTTACAGATGCTAAGCTATGATTGGACAATTGGTGTTTGGGGGAGGGGTTTAGCGAATGGTCAATTCCTTGAGAGGGATTAGCCGATGTAGAGTCTTTCAGTAGCCCCTAGATGAAGTCAGAAATAGGATTTTACAGATAATTTACAATATTAGAACAATGCAAGGTGATAATAAGGGAAACATTAACTGAAAGGCTAAGCAGCAAAGTCGATGTGCATTAGTGAGTGTGCAGCATATAGCTATAGGAGGGCGTTGATGGGTCCATAATCATCTTTCCTGGAGACAGGAAATGTAATATTCGATGTTTTGATTCACTGTCTAAGGGCTGTAAAAATGAGTACACAATACAGTTGGCTGGGAAACGCCTGCTGCTCTGACTCTCCACCATCCAGCAATGAAGAGAAGATGAAATGATTCATCACAGCAGAGACAGCTACCGGAGAATGAGATGAGATGAGAGTGGGAACGGTGTCATTTTATATCTCCCAGAGAAATACACAAAGCGAAGATGAATTGTAGCTGCTGGAGGCTGATAGTACACCAACCCGGGCTGGCACTGAACCTGGCAGCACCCCAAAGTTGTGATAGTGCTTTGATATTTGTCCAGCACCTGTATTTAAAGAAGAAATACTCCGTTGATGTTGCCCTTGCCTCTCAGCTGCACAGCTTGGACAAACTGAAGGTCACTGAGGCTCAGATGGGAAATGATCTAGATTTGAGCAGGTCAGCCGGTCCCATGAGTGCTGCCCCATATCTCAGTATAGGCCGACTGTACCCCAACTAGGTCTGGCATGTTGTTGTTTACAAGTCTGGAAAGGCCAGGTTTGTTTGTTTTTGTTTTGTTTTTTTTAAATTTGAGATCTTTTTTGCGACGATGCGCTGAAGCGTTAAATCACACATGAAGGTTCATCATCAACAACAAGCAGGATTAATTCTGTTTGTTCTCCATCCATTTGTGTCTAATGAAACAATATCACAAAATGAACCGGCCTCTCACAATGAATTTGGTGCTCACAGTGTTTTGTTCTTGTACTGTAGAAACAAAGAGATACATTTCACATGAATCACACTGGATTGTGGAAGGTGCCCTCTGGTCTGTTCCATTCACTAAGGCATTCCTAAAATATTTAATTTCCGTGCATGCGTGTCTTTGAGAGGATTTTGGTTAGCTGCATTTATAAAGCTAAAGCCATGATAATTACTTTACTAATTTGCAGCATTTGTGCTAAACCGATAAGACGCCCTCTGTCATGGGATTCAGAGGCCGCCATCAATAATGTGACTGCTTGGGGTAAAAGTGATTTAAAGCCCATTTCACACTTGGCTTCAAAAAGAGAGTGATGGCTGGGCATTCTGAGATCCACACGGCTGCCATCATGACCACATCCTATCCACAAGCTCTGCATTTAATGCCAACAAACTTGTCTCTCTCAAAAGTTCTCTCTCGGTTTTACTCTCCATCTGTGATTCTCTTTGTTAAAGTGAGACTGTATCAAATATCTGCACTGGGTGTCTATTTTTCCAGTAGCATACTAGCTCAGTATCCCGAGGAATTACATCTATATTTGGCAAATCCACACCTAACGATTTTGATTAAATGCCAATGTTTAGTGCCAATGCAGGTAGTAGTATGGGTGCGGACGTCAGAGTGGTGGATGGGCGTGTAACGCGGCCGACTTTCATGCAGAAGACCCGGGTTTGTGTCTGTTTGCAACCTGCCACAAACCTGCACATAATGTTTGTCTCTTTATAACCCTAACAGAACAAGAGTCTACAGCCATGCTAACGGCTCTGTAAGGTTGTACTTAGGCATAGTGGTGCTTTGAGCTAAATGCTAACACATTTTTGTTTTGTGTGTCACCATGCTAACATCAGCAAATTTATACAATTCATCCTGAGGGGGAACATGAATGTTTGTGCCAAATTTCATGGCAATCCATCCAATAGTAGTCCAATAAACCACATGTCATCGTCATGGTAACGCTAGAGGAGAGGTCAGGGGATCACCGAAGTCATTGCTATACATCACCTGGGCACCATGAATATCTGTACAGAGTTATTATTTCAATCCATCGCTTGAAAACTTCAACGTGCTGATAGCGCCACAAGAAAAGTCAGGGGAATCGCCAAAATAATTTTGATTCATCCTCTGAGAGCCATGAATGTCTGTACAAAACTATATGTCTTAATCCATCCAACAGTTGTTGGATAGAAATGTTGTCAATGATGTTATCCCGAATCATAGATCATTAACTGACTTGGATGGTAAATGAATGAATGAAGGAAAATATGAGCAAGTGAACAGAATGAGTTTGTCTCAATCAATGTACATGCTCTTGTTGCCTTTAGCCAACAAGCCAGTGGGTCAGTGACTTCATTAACAGACTGATGGTACTCTGAACGCTGAACACTGATGATAAACACAGAGCTCTGCTGATTAAAGTCCCATTCCCTCAGTGTAAGCACTAATTATCTAGATTGACATGCCACTATAGCTTCTCTCTGAGCTGAGAGGTCTGGGCACTCTCTCCGTCCTCTGTCCTCTCCGGTCATGCACACAGGCAGCTCAAAATGGATTTTCACCATGCAGCCAAACAATGGCCATAAACAGCAGTTTTAAACTCACACTATTATTTCAGGAATGTATGGTTGTTTGGACACCTATGTTTATGTTTTGTGTGCAAGAGCGGTCCTTTATTATTATAATTATGGTATCGATCAACATAAGTTATGGGGTTTTGTGCGGGAGGGTACAGTACTTGCACATCATCATTACTAAAATATTTAGCCACTGTCACTGTAATAGTTTATGACATGCCCTCTATTGCAAATGTAATAATTTCTGTCCTTTGCTGATTTAGAAATCTACCTTGTTCTGTTCCCAAATTAATTTAAAGCTGCTGTAATCAATATTTTTATATTAACAATGGACTGATGACTACGTGAAAAGGGTCACTCATAGTGACAAACACTGGGCACTATCTGCCCAGCACTAAAACAACTCCAATGAATGCTAATGTTTCTCTGGGCCTGCTGGATGTGTAAATAGGCAATCATTCGCTAACACATTTGCCTTACTAGATTAGAATTACAAAATGACAAAATGATTTGGCAAAAAAAACAATGTGCAAGACATCTTTTAAATCACTCTTGGTTGGAAAGAAAGAGGAGATTAGACCATCTTTTTTTTCTTCCCACTGTGTACTCTAAGAGCTGGAATCAACAGCAGACATCAACCTGGGATGTTAATTGAATGACCTCACGAATGCATTAGCCCTGCCCATTAGTGTCTGTGCTGCCTTAAGCCCCATCAAGTAGACATGATATGGCATCTTTAGGCCACAATGTGTTGAATCGCACAAGAAACATTTTGACTTTATCTTAACTTGAAAGCAATAATGAGTCTTTCTAACATTGTAGATATATAAATAAAACGGCTATCCATGCGTATCGTTTAAACGTTCACGCAGACCTGCAAGGAAGAGATAAATAGAGAGATACAGCACAAACACTGTCTTTGTGTAATTAGATTATGCTCACTCGGGCTGACTTTAAATTTGGTCCCTGCAGGCATCAGATTTATTGGACATCTTGTAGTTGAGATGTGTTACTTTTGTGCTTTCATCACAGGACATGCAGTGCTGTATACAGCACAATGTGGCCAACGTTTGTCGAAACACAGTTTCCTAATAAGAGAAAGTTTCTTTTCATTTCCTTGAACCACAGTTTCCCCCTGATAGAATATATGCAAGCCTTTGAAGGTGTATATTTCATCAAACAATAAGATGAAAGGGCTTCAGACCCAATGGCTGAAAGGGAGAACTGATTTTCCTGGACATGTCTAAGTCTGCTGTAGGTTGAAAGGACACAGGGACGGTTCATAATCTGATTAGACATCCATTACTCCCTCACAGGGACATGGCACCAGCACAGGGACTCATTGCGTTAGTACAACAAATACAGCAGCACATGGACTAGATACTGTAAGAAAGTCCATACTTAATGTTGATTGCAGGAATTATAATTGTTGTCAAGCATAGGTCTCTACTGTGTGCATTTATAGAGAGAACATACAATTCTCTTTTTTGCAGGTAGGTTTTCTGCTTGGTGAGTAAAATGTCGTTACTGAAAGTGCAATAAAAGCTTTGCGAGTAAAAAGGCAATAATAGTAATTTATCAAAACATTTGGCACCTTTAGAACTGATGAATATGTATTTTAAGGAGTGTAAGCCAGAGAGCGCAACAGTGAAGGAGGTCGGTTTATTCAAATTATAATCAATTGCATCTTGTGCCTGATTTACTAAAGGAAAAACATCTTATTTAATCACACTATTTACAGCCCAGTGAAAGCATGTTTTAATTTGTCATATACCAATTTCGGTAGACATTGCCCAACCCTCCACAGGCGTCTGTTAAAACAGCACTGCGGTTTGTAGTTGCAACCTCATCTTCATAAGCCAATAATAATGATAATAATAATAATAATCCTCAATATTAAAACACATTCTTCCATTATGTTAAACGTGCATAATTGATTCTGTGAGAAATAAACATTTTAATGGACCATTAAAAATATGTGAAACAAATTATGAATTGCGTAATGGCAACCTGTCCTCCAATTTAGACGTGGACATGGTGTAATAGGCTATTGTGGTCGCATTTTCTTGTTTTAAAAGTAATTCCTAAATAAAACGGTAGGATATAATGACACCTTTCCTGTTGCATTATCATTTATATTAAACCAACTCTGTTTTTCTAATAATAAAAAGGGATAATGCATGTAATGAGGTGTTGTAGTAGTCTAGCAGTCAGTTCTATGAATGTTTAAACAGGAAAAATAATCACTATTTATATACTATAAAGAAAGAAGCTTGTAATATTGTACACCCTGATCTCTCACACCTCTATTCCCACTTAGCAGCACTGAAATTACAACCTGACACGATGTGAACCACTGGTATATCCTTCAACTTATTAAAAACAGCCGTCATTGCTGTCATTTTATCAGCAAGTGTTTTATAGGGCTGACTCTTCACTGTTCAAAATTAACCCCAGTACATACATGGAAGGGAATAATAATGAGGAAAATAATAAGGATAAAACATAATAACATGTCTTCTGCATGACTGCAAATATGTAAATGTGTGGCATCCAGCAGTTAACTAAAAATGTGAGTGAAAAGAGAAAAGAGTCGTCTTTCCAGATTTCCAGATCTTTCAAGTCTAAAACACAATTGTTACATTTAGCATGATTTATGACAAAGAAAAGCAGCAAACGACTGACTAAACGATTAATTGACAAGTTGTTTCAGCTCATTCTAATGCCCAAATTATAAAAACGCTGGTTATTATTCAAACCTTCTCAGGTTGAAGGTTGAAATTGTCTGTGCTTAAATAGATAAATGAATAAAAAAATGTACACTTTTGCTAATATCACCTGTAAAACTTCACCATAGAATTTCGATAAACTTTAAACCTGCATTCATTGATTTTTTTTCCTGGCCATTTGGGGGCAAAGCAGCAAGCTGTAAACACAACACTGACATATTATAACGTACGGCAATCATGTCAGCAAACAGTGACTTATTTACACATTGAGCAGACACACAGCAACATTAGCATTCATTAAGTTGTGTTTGTGTCCAACTGACAATTGTAAGTCCAATATTCACTCTCCTGTTTAGCTGTTTTGAGGGAAATATCTGGCTCTTTATCTGCTAAATTCTCCGCTATGGTCACCTGCTAGTTGCCTGTGTGTTGTTTGGTGGTGTGCAGGTAGCGTACAGTGGGTTTTTCTTTCTGCTGCGGCTGAAAACGATGCTGATGAGAGCAGTTAAGACTGAATCAAAGCAGTGCAGTTGTGGGCCATAAAACCAATACAATGAGCTAAAACATGACATAAAGCTGAGGGGAAATTAGGTAATAATTATCTGTGGGTTCGTCACTATGAGCAGCACTTTTCACAATAAACTTTAATCATTTGATAAATTGTCAATATAAAAATATTGATGAGTGCAGCTTCAAACAAACCCAATATGAACAGAATGTAGTACAAAAGACACTAATAGCTTTAGAATGATGAATACAACTCAAAGAAACTTGCCTTTTGATTTTTTAGGCTCTGCAAGCAGCCTAAAAAAAGCCACTGCTTTCCCAGCAGTGATCGAGCAGTCTTGCCTCTGCTTTTTGTCTGATGTTCACATGATTCTGGCACTCTATTCAGAAAAGCTGAAGGAAAAAAGTGCGTGTTGTTCATCATAACAAAACAGAAAAAAACACTTTCTCAAAGAGACCAAAGACTTCATGAAGACACCACAATCCAGTTTGTTTGTCATGTCAGAAGTGCTCCTCTGCTCCAAAATATTTCACAGGTCTATTCTGTATAAAAAATTCTGAAAAACTAGAGAATATTTTCTTCTCACAATATGTTTTGTGAAATGTTGTGGTTGATTTCAAGTGGGATACAATTCTGAATACTGAACCATGATAGCAGAGAGTGATTCTCTTGTACGTGTCGGCGATGGCTGCTGACATGTCTGTCTATAACCAGATGTTCCATTCATGAACATGAAGATCTATTTTTCTATTGTCCTTGAATATGATTGCTATGTACCTGGAGGCCATGACCCTATCCTCCCTCTCATTACTCTCTGCTTTTTATGAAACCCTCTCTGATGCACCCTGGCCAACACCCTCACTGAGGAGGAAATATATCAGAAGAGCAGGTCTCTCGCTGCACCACCGATCATAACACTGTGAAATACGATGGCTCCAAGCCAGGAGAAATTTGTTACCCATGATTATATAATTTATTCACCTGACACTGTGTTCCTGGTTTAGTTTTTTTCTCTCCCAGTCTCTCTCTCTCTCTATTTTCCTTGTTCATTTGTGAGGAAATGCTTCTTCATTTGTTTTGCTTGATTGAGGAGGGAGACGCAGGCGAGTCGGTACAGCCTTGGGTAAGAGAGAGAATCCAGTCACAGCTGGTGTGTCGCTCTCCCATAATGAGCAAACGTGACAAGATGAAAGTGTGTAGCGTCTGCCATGTGCCACAGCCCTGGGAGGCACTTTGAGGAAAGGACAATTTATAGATATTCAAGCATCTCTGTAATTGTTGGTGGACATGAATAGAAGGTTTTTTTTTCTTTTCTGTCATCTATAAGCTGAAATCATAGACAATTACACAGTTGACTCTGTCTCCCAGAACTCACATCCCCTGCCTCCCCCGTGTGAGTTATATGAGATAGTGATTCACAGGTTATTATCCAAGATAGCTGGCATTCTTGTCAATGGACCAGAAGTGGTCAGAGGTGTTGCCAAACTATGTCTGAGGATCCAGGAACTCAACCAATTTCCATCCACTATAAACAGGTGTAATGGGGCATAAAGCCTCCTACAGCCAAGGGCAGAATAACTTCTTTGAGTAAGCAAAGAATATATATCTTATATCGCCTAAAGGAAGTGGAGCTCAGCTAAAAGAGAAAATTCGGAAGTCAGTTGTTGTTTCAAGGACGATAAGACTTAAAAAAAGTGTATGGCATCCAAAGTCCTAACAGGAAAATTAGTGTTTGTAAAATGGTTTCCTTCACAACGGTATCAGATAGATAAGAGATAGATGAGAAGATTGACACCACTCTCATGTCTGTGAATTAAGTCTAGAGGTGGGAGGCAATTAGCCTAGCTTTGCATAAAGACTAGAAACAGGGGGAAACGGCTAGCTTGGATTCAAAAGCAGCCTTCAAAGCTTCACCTCTAAAGCTCACTAATTAACACAGTATAGCTAATTTGTTTGATCCGTACACAAACGGTAATTAAAAAATAAATGAGATTTGCACGATGTAACAACAATACAAGAGAATGACACTCGCAGTTGAATCATCAGTACAAAACATAAACAACTGTATTAAAAAATATCTGGTTCTTTGACCAAAGTTAGACAAAAAGGTGACAAGTTAATTATGACTCCCAAGATGCATATCTGTAAGAAACATCCAATAATAGAACAACATTATGCTACATAACAGCGCACTGAAGATAAACATGGGGCTATTGGGAAAACTAGTAACACAATATGGATTCTCGATAAATTTTTGATAAATTTGGCAACTATGGTTTTCTGTTTACAACTGCAACGATGAAACATTTTGAATTTGCTGCAGCTCTTATTGGGACTTCTGACTGGCTTCTTGTCCATGGCAACGGCAGCCAAAGCTCATTGGTACTGTAGTATTGGGAGCCATCCGCCCCGATAAACTTGGTGTCTCAGAAATAAAGTTAAAAGGATTATGATGATAACTGATGGTCAGAATTTAAAACCTATATGGTCATATTATTATTGGAGATCCGTCCATGTTTCTGCGTCCTTAAAAGAGATGTTTCAGTGTCATTAAAAGAAATGTTTTCAAATGGGAATTCAGAGTGGGCAAATATACTCCTGAAACCAGCAGCTCCTTCCACTTAGCAACTCTATAGCACTGGTTGCCTGGCAACCTCACCGGGACTACAAGACTGTGGCCAACTGTTGTTCCCCGAGAAATGGAAACGGCATGTAACTCTCCCTAAAACCACAACTTGTCATTTTCACATTTCTGTTTGTGTACGGATTAAACGACATTCAGTTAGTACGCTTTAGAAGTTTTGATTTTTGTACTTTGGGCACTTTGTACTTAACACGCAGACATGAGAGTGGTATTCATCTTCTCATCCAACTCTGGGGAAGGAAATGAATATGTGTATTTCCCAAAATACACTTTGAAAGCTGCAGTTTTGAAAATCTGAAATTGTCAACCACACTTGACATTCCTGTCTCCTAGTCTGTGCTACACCTAGTTCCAGTCCTTGAGTGGTGGACTGTGACTCAAGCAAATCTGCTTTGACTCTGGCGACATGTTATAAAACAGGAATCCATAATGTCCGCTGCAGCTCTGATAGCAGACTGAGCTGAGGTGAGGAGAAAGAACAAAACTGCACAATCCCTCCTGCAGTTCTTCAACTATCTCCTCTCTTCAGGCATCCAATATGGTGGAAGTAAATTGCTACAGGTGCTACAGGTGGATAGAGTGATGCACACAACAGTGCAGAGAGCTGTGGACATTATAGATATGCAAACCCGGAAGACTAAAATGGGAAAATAAGGTTGAAAATCCACAAACTGTGCCTTGAAGCCCACCATCTGTACACTTCAGCTCAGAATTAATCACACAAATTTCTCTATTATGAATATTTTC
The DNA here is from genome assembly GCF_043641665.1 of Enoplosus armatus. Classification (NCBI taxonomy): domain Eukaryota; kingdom Metazoa; phylum Chordata; class Actinopteri; order Centrarchiformes; family Enoplosidae; genus Enoplosus; species Enoplosus armatus. Next base: position 20,809,353 of record NC_092181.1, read on the forward strand.
TCTGATACTTATAGCAACAGTTCCCCTTTAAGTGATTTGCATTTTCATATTTTGCGAGGAGTCTACAGTGTGAGATCAAAGTCTCTCTTTAACTCATTAGTGGATAAGAAGGAAAATAAAATTCCCACCACTCCCATACGTAGCTTTCTGTCATCGCTGCTACAGTATTTGCACACAGTTAAAAAGCCAACGCGGAAATAATTGCTCAATTTTATTTCCCGAATGTGCTAGTTAACATGATATAACTTTTATTTTTTGAAGCAGACTTTCTGCCCTCTTTCTTACCCACTAACCATATATTCCTCCTCCAGTGAAATATCTGAGTCAGAAGCACATAGAAAGTGTATTTTTATTCAATTAATGCTGCATGTCTTGAGCTACATTTCTACACAGTTGCCACAGAGCTGTCAAGTGACTGTTGCTCAAAATAGCACTCAGGCTATTTCCCCAACTGTCAACCATCAGCTCAACAGTTCTAACAATGAAATCATTTCAAACTCTGAAATTAAAAGCAAATGGGATTAACCAAGATGTCACACACTCCTTTTAAATTACTTTTTTTTCAGTGCCATAGCTGAAGTTTATTCATTTCGTGCTGGTGCATGCTCTGACTCAGAACATCTATCCACAGCTTTCTCTTTGCATCTCAAAACATCGTTCCTCCTCATGTACTCAAGGCTGCCTTCCTAGAAACGGTACACCATGCCTTGCTCTTGTTGTATTCCCACATCACTCCTCACACTCACTCTCATTATTTATTGGTTTACACCAATAAATATGAGGAAATTCAATTGGTAAACCAATATTGATTTTTTTTCTTCCCCCAAGCAGCACCACAACACAAAGCACACCATAAATAATCAATAAAAGGTAAATGCAGAAAAGATGCAGAAAAGACTAATGCCTAATAAGAAAACTTTGCTGAAATACATCCACAATAACCTCAATGCCCCTAGCTGTCTACATTAAAGACTGAGGTGTTGCTCTCCGGGGAGAAGTCGCAATAGAGAAAAAAAATCCTTTCTTTACAGAATTGTAAACTACAGGATTGGCTTTAACATCTTCAGTGATATGTTTATTGCAGTTAAGCAGGCCCATATAGAGAGAGGTGAGCAAGCCCGAGAATCTATACAGAAAGCTGAGCCAACACATATGAATGCGGCCAACACCAGATTAAACCCAGCCCAGTCAGAAAAATGTACATTGGGCGGGCCAAGACCACGCATGCCAGGTGGCTTTTTGACAATGTTGATGTTTGTGTCCTCTTCATGTAGCAGAGACTCTGTTCAGCCCAGGCTCCTTCTCTAATATAAATCACCAGAAAGAAAATCTCCTGGCATGCAGTACACGAGTGTTAGTGTTCAATCATCAATTCTAGTACATGACAGAAACCTCTCCAGCACATTACTGAAACCTCTCAAGGGCGGGAATATTCTGGCTTTCTTGTAAATTATAGACCCTAACCCTGTTTTTGTCAGTACAGAGTAGCATGATCAATAATAGCAGCACTAGTGGTCACCTGCTTCAACTTGTAATCGGTAACCATGATAACTTTTCTCTCGCCGGCAGTTGGTTTTAGTTGAACATTCTGTTGCTAGTAGCAACCACTACTGGCACAGTTCCACAGCAGTTACAGTTTAACTGACGTTGTTACGTGTTACGTGCCATTTTGTATTGTCAGTAGGTATCATTTATTTAAAGCTGTTTTGTTATTTAGTGGAATTAATTTTTCTGCAACCAGTTTACTTTTAACCAACAACCTATTTTACTATCTGTCAGAGGTTACTGTGTTGCTAGTACAACATTCTGCAAGTAACTGTTCATTTACTTTTTTATTTCACTCCCTTTACTTTTACTCTTTAAGTTTATGTTTACTAGAACACTGTGTTGTACTTCCTATGGGAACTATGTTTATACTTTTTTACTTTTTTTTCTGGCACGAGGTGTCGCTAATCTATAGAGCCGAAGGCTTGACGCCATTGCTGGACTAGCCTCTGTTCCACTAGCTTCTGTAGCTCAATGCTTTCTGAAAAGATTTAGATGTGTTCCTGCTGTCCACTAGTACTTGCAATTATACATTGAAACCATTTCAATTTTAACAACATTATATTACTTTGTGGGCATACAATAAACTACAGCTCCTATGAAAATTCACTTACAAGGGCATAACTTGGTTTCATCCTTATCCATAATATCCATCAACACTCTTCTTGAGTCATTTTTTCCAAACATTTTAGCAGTTATCCCTGCTGTCTGAAAACGCCATTTGATCCTCTCTGTCCTGCTGTTGTTACAGACGTGTCTGAACTCTCGGTGGCCCTCAAGAAAAGTGTGTTTGTTAAAAGCCGCTAAGAACAGAATTATCAAATAACCTTTTATTGGAAGTGTGTTTAACGTTAGCTTGCTGCAATGCTATGCAGCTACAGAAGAGTGAGGGCAGAGGAGTAACTGACTGAAAATGTTTCCGCTCAATCCAAATGATTTGTTTCAGCTAGTGAAAAATCACTACATAGATAATTACATTTAATGAGCAATTTAGTCAATTTTATGTGCTGTAATACAAACTAGTAGAGTACTGTTTTTCTTTTAAATTTTTCTAAATGTGTAATTATATCTTCAGAAACAGACATGTATTATGTTCTTTGTAGGCTTGTAAACTTTGCCCACACTATGAGAAAAAAAGAATATTGTAGTGTGTAAGAGATGATAGGCTATTCAGTAAGGAAGAGTGCATTTGCTTGTGTTACCTTGGAAACCACAATACAGAGTAGCAGGCAGCACTTCTTTTCATGTACTGGATGGGTACTCATGTTAAGGTCAGACATACTGCAACACCTACTCTGACGTCAATATGATTCACTTTAGGCGAGAGAAAGAATAACTATTTTGAATTGAAGTATCCATTCTGTGTAGCTTTTTCTGGTTGGTAATAATGGATATACTTATAGAAAGAGACCTGGAGGTGTTAGTACGGTACAGGAAGTCTGAATTAGATTTGAGCTGAGCTGACACATTTACAAATTGGCATTGACTAGTTCTTTGTTTGGACAAGATGGTTCAAATTGACTATTATAATAGATTTTTCTACCTACACCTTTTGGTTGAAGGTTAAGTTAAGCACACTTCCCAAATATGGACTAATCACTAACGTCAGAGCTCTATAGTTGAACTGTGGAGGAGTGGGTTAGGTTCATTGATAAAAATCTTTCTGGCTGACAAGTGAGAGCTTTGACTGCTGCACACCAGAGGTAGACAAATAGCAGTCCGTTGGCCAAATCTGGCCTTCTAGCAAAAATATTTGGCCCCTGACAAAAGCTGTTTACAGTGTGAGTCCTCTGGTTTCCTTTAACCAAAACAGTGCTCTTTCTTTAACCTTAACCAAGTACAATCGTTCTTCTATTAACCATGACCATGATCTGATGAATCCTAACCTAAACCAAGTAGTTTTTGTGCCTGTCACTGTATATGTAATATTTATAGCATGATATTGTGATGTAGTACATTTTCTAGAAAATCAATTGAGACACTGTAAAGTGTACATTGATGCAAAAATCAATGTAATGAATAAATATAAATATTGCTATCAATCAGTCCTACTAATTTGTAATATAATCAGAGATGTTGCAAGGATAGCAACCACAGTATAAAAGGTATGGCGAAATTTCTCTCTTTGAGTGTTGATGCTTTCATTTACTCTGTCGTACTGCTGATACAGAGTGTCACATTAGAAAATACTTGTTGTCTTGGAAGGCAATAGCATGTGTTGAAGGAAACTGTTTTGACAATCAATTTATAATCAATGCATAGCCTATGTGTGTGTGTAAGATCAGATCATAAGAAAATATGATTAACTGAGGATAACAGAGAGAGAAGGACATCCTGCCTTGTAAATTAACTGTGGCTGTTATTGTGACAAAGAAAGCATTGAATTTTGAATAAGAAAGCAACACACGAAGATGGTGAGAACCAAGGTCATCTTGTTGTGCAGAGCCTGGGAAGTCGCTGATTAGCACTCTTTATCACGGGGGAGAGACCGTGAAAGTCCTTTCTTCTAAGAAGTTCAGGCAGTCAGGCGTGTCACTTAGCAACAGTTGAAATGGCACATGATCCGTTACTCTAAATTATACCAATCAGAAAGTTTTCTTGTATAATAGTGCCTCAAAGTGGGTACATTTAATGCCATTCGATCCCGTCTTTAATTTATAACCAATCAGAGACTCTCTGTGACTTCCGTGTTTTGATTCCGGACCAATCAGGAACGTTACATCCCATCAGGAGGAGCTTAGTATGAAAGGTTTAAAACTTGACGCCGTGAGAAATGTTGTTGTTCTGCATTCTGAACTAGACCCTTTGTAGTCCAGATTTCTATTATACTTTATGCAATTCGAAGAATAAATTCCTTTGTACTGAAGAAGTTGAGATTTTCGTTCTTCTGTATCAGACAAGTGGCCGTAACTTCACCAGTAGTTTGTTTTTTTAAAGTGACATTTTGAAGTCTGGAGTTTGGCTCTACTGCTCTTGTGAGTTGTTCAGAGCCAGAGAAGCACATTTGGGTGACGGGTAGCACGAGTAATCAGCCATTACCATGATCAATGTGATAGGCAAAGTAATCAGGTGTCACCGCCCCCAATCAAACTTCACTTTCGATCCTTTTAAAGCCTCTTAATTGAACATGATTTTTTGAAATTGCCACCAAGACACATATTAAAGGAGGTGACAGTTATTGAGACCCTAAATTCAAGTGAAAAGTTTATTGAATTTGTATTTCCAAAGAGATGTTTGGGGGTTTCATCTTGATTTCAATCCAGTCAGTTTTTTGGAATCACTATGTTGCCATTAGATAAATTGCATCTTATGGCTCTCAGGCATTGGCTTCAGAATTGAGTTATGGAGCTTGCTTCTTGGGAAAGTACTCCGGTAACAACATCTAATTTTGAAAAATGGGATCAAAGAAAATATGTAACATTATTTAAAGGACTATTTGGAAAGACATGGTGCATGGTATGTTCTAACAGCAGGGGGCTGTGGGCCTACGCGGTCATGCAGCCACCTGCAAGGTCAGGTGTAAATGTTGCCAATCAGGTCACAAGTGAAGGCAGGGACTTAGGCATGCTGAGAATCTGGCTATGAAAACCGGCTCTGGGGACACAAGTGTCACCTCTGTGGCTGGGAAGGAGCTGTAGCTAGTGTAGGAGTGTGTCTTGAGTCAATCATAAGAAAATGTGATTCACTGAGAATAACATAGAGAAAGAGAAGGACGTCCTGCCTTGTAAATAAACTGTGGCTGTTATTGTGACAAAGAAACCATTGAATTTATAATCAGAAAGCAAAACACAAACATGGTGAAAACCAAGGTCTCAGCATGTTGTTGAGAGGAAGACTACATATTCTGGTGGAGGCTCTGGATAATGTTGTGCTGTCTTTGTCTTCATGTCTTGTGTGAAGGTCGGGGATAGTGCCAGTGGATTGGCAGACAGGGGTGGTGGTTCCCATTTTTAAAGAGGGGGATTAGAGCTATAACTAATTATTATTTTCATTATTTCACAATGAAAAATGGCCATTAGAATTTCCCAAATCCCAAGATTGACCAACAGTCTAAAACCCAAAGACACTCAGTTTATGATGATATATAAAACTGAGAAAAGCAACAAATCCTCACATCTGAGGAGTTGTTGCGGAGGGATGTTTTGGCATTATTGCTTGAAAAATAACCAAATAATCAAAATAGACGGCAGACATACATCCTCAATTTTAACTTATCCAATGATATGAAGAGACGGCGTTCAAAGAAAACACAACATACACAAGACAATTACAGCATTTTAGTGAAAGCATGTGTGCCTTTCTGTAAGTGTGTCTCTATCTGTTAGTGTGTGTATTGTTCCAGTTAGCGAGCCACTTTACTGACTCAAACTCTCGCTTATCGTACTTTGAAGCTGGGTAAGCAAACCATTCTTCACAGAACTGTATTAGGATTCACTGTAAAGAGTCAAATCAACATTATCTTTCCCCCGAAAATAAAAGTCACACTCTGATGCACAGACGGTTCAGTTTTGAGTGACATGAGGGCCAAGTCAGTGTAAGATTTCCTGCCCAAGAGCTACTGACCCGTTCTGTTTGCTCCAAAAACCAATTTGTACTCAAACTGTGGAGCTTCTGTTTTTAGTAGATTTTGATCCACAGCTAGCATTTCACAACACAGATATTTAATTAAAATACCTCACCATACAGGTCCACTCAAAGGAAAGTACATGGATACTTACATATATGGATAATAAAATAGCTGTACAATATGAAGGAATGGGCTGGAAAGTGATGGAAACAGGTGTTTTCCTGAAATGTATTCTGGTTCAAGTGAGTTCACCTGTGAACTGTTATTTTACTCAAACCCTGTGAGTCATGAATGAAAGTAAAGGAGTGTGATCATCCGTGTAGCGAGTCTTCCTCACAGGAGATGATGGGATCTTATCTATAGTAGCTTCCTGACTGTTGAACAGATAGCCGAACTCCTGGCAGTGCCCTCAGATAACTGCTGCCACAGAGCATGTGCTCCCCAAGACATAAAACTGCATCAAAGCTGCTGTAACATTAGCACCACTGACTGTATGACTGTGCACATTAGTGATGGTTGAGGGTGGTAGATATGAAGGAGATGAAGGGCGAGTTGATGAGGACAGAGGAAGGAGATGAAGATAAAGAGCATCTCTTACATTGGAAACAAGGTAGGCAATGATTTCTTCACAGCCAGTATGGGCAGGAGGGACAATTACGGCAAGCAACAACTCTTTAAACGTACATTTTGACATATGAGTTGTATTAAGATACTGTAGACTTGTAAAAATCATATGCTTTAAGGGGAACGTTTGAGAAAATGTCAAGTTGTTTTTGCAGCTTAATATCTGTCAAAAAATGCCTGTCCTAAAGCTACACTATCATATAAACACAGATACAAATTAAAAATTGCAAGGCTATACTGCATTACCATAAAAGAGAGTGAGGGTCATTGAAGAATAATGATATTCAAATTATTTCAGTTGCTCTAATGTTGCAGTCCAAATTAATTTGGACCTCAAGGTAATATCTAGCCAAACATAATGATCAGTTCCCTCATGAAAAAACCTGGACCATTAGCTGTAATGAGCCCATTGTGCAACTATCATGAAACATGCTAAATCAGCAGAGTCAGCACCTGTTCTGTTTGACACTGACCGACATTCCCGATCCACCATCTTGGCGCATCAACTGTGCACAGGCAGGACTCCAAAGCTGCGTCGTCATTTCATTGTTAACAAACCTGACAGTGATTGGCAGGCAGGTCCAATTACAGCCGCAACTGGCTGACACCAGCACAGGTCATCAAATTCCCATTTGGACTTCTAGTTGTCAAATAGTCCCATTGATCCACGAGCTGAGGTATCTATTGAAAGCTCATGAGGAACTGTTACTGTCCAGGTCAGGGGAGACGAGTCTGGACGGGTTCAATTAATGATGCATCATGGGAGATTGCCATGATTAGTTGTGGTAGGGAGGAAAGCCCTGTGGTTTTGTGATGCTATGCAGATTTGTGAATGTGTTAGAGAGAAAGAGAGGACTCGCTATGAGTCTTCACATCATTTTTACATATTTAAATTAGAAATTATGCCTCAACTGTTTTTAATTTAAAAGGTTAAATGATATTTTATGACAAGATGTGAGAGTATATGCATATTAATAAAAGTATCATTAAAGGTACTGTTAAAGGTAATCAGCCTTTATTACACTTATTTTGATTCTTCCAATTTGCATTCTGCCTTCGATGTGTGGTCAGAATGAGGCTACAAGAACACTTTAAGTTGAGGGAAAGACCATGGTTTTGGTTAAGTATTAAAAAAGAAAGCATGTGTTGTCTCCTGTCACCATTGACTTTTTACATTTGTTTTTTACCCAATTCTTTCGCTGCCCTTAAACAAGTGTTGTTAGTGCCAAAAATATATTCATAGAATACAATCATGCTTTAGTTGGGACAAACTAATATTGTATTGCGAGAGCAGATATTGTGGCGAAAACAAATGAAATATGTAGTCAGTGAGTATTTTGCAGATATTGTATGTTCTATATGCATATTTGTGACTCGTATGTATGTTTATAAAAAAGAAACGTAATCTGGGTGACATTACTTTTCTTTTAAAACATATGTTTGGTTGCCTAAAAACACACAAATTATTCTGAACACACAGAAGAGAGACAAACAACAAACAGGTTGAATACCAACAGTGTTGACAATTTCCCATGTGACTGATTTGCAGCTGCGACAGGTGTGTCCGATGCAGGTGCCTCTTTAAATCACAACTTTACCAAGAAATCAAGGGGAAGTGGCAGTAATCACGCCTTGAGTGGCTGCTCCGGCTGCGGAACTGAAATGCACAGAAGCTGTTTAAACTCTGAGTCTATAGCTGGAATCACGACATTTGGCTTAATAATGACACTCTTGTCCTCACTGTGGATTTCCAGTCCTCTGGTGGATGAAAGGGGGGGGGGGGGGCACACTGATATTCTAATGTTAATATTCTTTTTTTTTTCCCATTTCATTGAATTCTGACGTGTACAGCTCCACAGTAAATTGGTTTGATGAGGATCAGCTCTTTGTTTCATGTTGATGACTGAAACCATCTAAGCTAATCGTATTTATTCCCCATTAGCTGCAGCCTTGTCATCCAAACAATTAGACAGAATTGCACCATAGATTCCAGAGCATCTGACTGTGTGTGAGAGTCTGGATACATCTGACTGTGTGTCTGCTCATGCACATATGTATATGAGGTATTTTTTTTAATGAACTTGGGATTTTGCCCTTTCCAGGTCAGCAAATACAGAAACTTTACAGCCTCAACTTTCAGCTTAATTAAACTGAAATTAGTAAACCAGCTTGATGTATCCCACATAAACAAGATTTGGAAACTCTTCAATACTGAGAAGTTAAAATATCTGTAAAAGATTAAAAAAAAAACACAAATTAATAACTCACTAATTTGGCATTTGAGTTTCCAACTGCACAATTTCACTGATTGATATCAGTAAATATGGCTGCTGTGCCAGTACACTCGGCAACAGCAGTTCATTAGTGACTTTGAAAGCCATTTGCAACAAGTAATTAGCTGTGCTTATTCTGAGTGAATATCAGTGATTTCAAATCTGTTGAGCATATACAAGATATTTAAGTGCTGGGAAGAGTGTAGTGATATTTATCCTATCAAGTTTCCTTAACCCAATGTAAGCATCTCATCTCTCTGTGTCTTACCATAGCAGACCAAAGAACCCAAACATGTCAAACAAGGTGATTATGTATAGGGCTTGAGTAAGCAATAATAAAAGCAGCAAGAAAGTATAAATGAACATTTAAAATATATGAATGTATATGAGAGAGAACAGAAAGCCTGTTTTGATGGGACTTGACCACATTGATTCTTAAAAGTTTGAGCCCAATCTCAATTCCAAAATGAATTGGCAGCCAGAAGAAAAGAAAAGTCCAGTTTTTAGAGTTTGCTATAAGCCCTGCAGCTGCATTTTCCACTAGAAAGGAGAGCAAACTCGGACTGAGGTCAAAGTAGAGTAGCACACAAGGTGAGATGAAGGCATCGATAACCCTCTGAAAGTCTGTAAAGGACAAACCAGAGTTTATTCAGAGGTGTTCATCAGCTGCAGGAGAGAGCGCTGAACCGTCTTGACCTGATCAGTGAAACAGTACAGTTATGTGTGATCCCCAGGCTTGCAAGAGATGATGCAACGTAGACCAACAGGCTGCCAAGATGGTCTTTTGTTGTGTTGCTAGAATTTGCTGGATCACACAAAACAAACTCAGATCCTGTGTCTCTTGTTTATTCAGAATTATTCTGGTGAATTAGTCGTACTAGTACACCATCCAGTGCTTATTTATTTTGGGCATTTGGGAGCTGCTGTCAGTGCGGAGTGATATCAAAGTACTGGCAACACTTGTGAGTGCAAAAACAGCACTGTAATGTTCACTTATTACAAAAAAATACCGCTTTATTTTTGGTTCATTACTTACATTTTCTCTCCCTGAACATTTTACTGTTTTAACAGCCACTCTGAAAAAGTAATCGCCTCCAATGTGGCAACTATTTCTTAAAGTGTTGGTGTGAATCCCAAATGTACATTGTTGTTGTTAGAAGCCTGTGATATGTCCCTAAACTCATCACATCAAATCATCACCACTAGGCCCGCCCGGTAAATGTTGATGATTCAAATCCTCATTTCAGGAGGTCCCAATTGGTCCAAACTGGAAACTAAAAGTTGACTTGGATTCGGGTACAGCCCTAATCACAATCCATTTTTTATACTGGTCAGCTGAATTGACCTCGTGGCACCTATTCTCAGCTCTGTAGAAATACCAATAAACCAACAAGTAAAGCCATGCATTAAGGCTGCTCTTTAGTCAAGGCAACTTTGAAGACATGACAAATTTGGCAAAAAAAAACCCCAACCCATTTCTTTCATGTGTACATTACAGAGGGCGTACTAATATAAGACATGGAGCTCGACTCAGCCAGCAGCTTCTGTCATCTAAATAAGATTTTTTTCAATAATAATTGCTTTTTGGGACTGTGAGCCAACAAGAAAAGACAAAAGTTTAAACACAGATCCTCGATGCTGATGGATGACTGCAATAAATAAGCTCATTTAAAATAATCACCATGCTCCCTCTTGTCGCCTCCAACACCTCATTGGACAGACAAATTGTTTGTTTGTTTGTCCTGTTCACCACAGCTGCTTATTCTCTGCCAATTATGAGAGCTATTTCTTTCATTTTGGCTTTTATTTTAACTTCTCGGTGCCTGCTGAGCAACATTTACACAACTTTGTCCAAGACATACTGGAGAGGTAAAGTCCTATTAGTTCTGTTTAAAAGTTAAAAAGAGCCATGTCTGGAGAGTTACATGGACTACCTTCATTCAGACCGCAACATTTTGCACAATCTCCCCAGTGGTTAAAAAATCAAGACATGAAATATTAGGAGATCTGTTTGAAAATACATCATTCCAAGGCTTCATGGGTTCGAATTTAAATTTGTTCTTTTGCAAATCCTCCTCATTTCATGGTTCCCCACAAACCTGTAAAAATGATGAAAATGTTGGGAGGTATTTGTGACATTCAAAGAGTAGCTGGGAAATGAAGCTTCCAGTTACAGCTCTGTTTGGCGGGCAAGCAACTGTATTTACATATTGATTATTTTTTTGCCAAAAGGATTTTTTCTTTTCTTTTTGAAATAGCCAAGCCTGGGGGGTGGAGGCGTTGGGGTTTAGAGAGAGAGAAAGAGAGAGAGAGAGAGACAACAATAGCGTTTTTATTGTGCGCCTCATATCTCATAACTGCCGGTTTACAACCAGAGCAGTCAGATAAAGACAGATAGTCCTGTTTTGGTGTTGATGTGAACGGTGACCTTGTGGTTATTTTGTAGAAAACCATCCTGTTTGGCAATTTCACAGCTCACCATAACAATGACTGTGATAAAACAGGTGGGAGAGCTCACGAAAGGCGGTTCTTGATACATACTCAGAGGTGCAGAGTAGTTGTAGTTTCAAAACTTGTACCTCTCCCTTCGCCTACTCTCACCACATCTTAACACTGGCTGCTGTGATGGCTGCAGGTGGTCGAGGCACCGCATAAAGATCATATTATCTCTTTTCATGTGTTTTCTGCATGCCTGCTTCATGTCAATATAACCTCTTCAACATTTACATGCGGATTAAAAGTGTAACTAGCAATAATGGCAATAATGCCAGTAAGGCTGAGCTTTAAGCTACTAGATGACATTAATGGGTTTTTATAGAAATATTTCTATAAAGCCATTATGCTTATGAAATCCATGAAGACAGCAGGATCAGGTGTATGTGGTCCTCTAATTTAAGGGATTGATGTGCATTATATGTGCAATATAATGTAGCAAGTTTCATCTAATGTACATAACTAGTTTTTCTCAAACACCACCTGAAGAGATACAAAAATGATGCTTGCCGTTAGCAAACTGGTGGCAGTAACTCACCCTCACACACGGTTAACTGCCTCTTTCGGGGTCTGAAAGAGGAAAGAGGAATCTGGAATATGGACAGTGACATCCTGGTGACCCTTCGAAATTTTACATGGTTCCGTGAAATATCATAAATGCCTTAAAGTTCTCTTTCGACACTCTCCGACTGCATCACAGAGCTCCTTTCGAATGACCTGGTCCCAACAGTTCTTTTTTTTAGATTAGTTTTTCGGGCATTTTGCCTTTTATTGGAGAGTTACAGCTGTAGAGAGATGCAGGAGAGAGAGAGAGAGAGAGACAGAGAGAGAGAGGATGACATGTAGCGAAGGGCCTGGGAATCGAATCAAGGACGCTGTAGCAGGGACTCTGCCTTGATATGTGAACACTCTCTACCAGGTGAGCTACACAAACATGATTACCACAATAATTGCAAACATCTTCACAAAACAATTTGCAACTCAAGGTCCAGCTTACTTGTTGTTTCCAAAACTTTCAGCCAGTCAATGGCTACTTTAAAATGCACAAAGTTATGAAGAGACCCACTGCAAATTTTGTTTTAGTTTTTATTTATTTGCTACAAAAATGTTTTAGCTCTGCTATTGAATTTGAGCAGTTTATCGAGTTGGAACTTGTGTGGATGTTGATGTTGTGGCAATGAAATTTCCAGAAAACGACTGGCAACAACCAACATCATGAACTTTCATCCCACAGAGTCAGTGTCCGTTCTGTCTGCCTCTACAGGCCGTCCTCAGAGGGGCATCAATGAAAAGGTTCGATGTCTGTTACATTAAAGGTCTCACTTCCTGCACCAAAACTTGGAGAATACAATCCAAAAGTTAGAGTTGAACTTTTAGTCAATTTAGCAGCATAGCGGCGAAGATCACAAAAGGTTATGCAACTTCCATCTTTATTCTTAACTTCACTACAGAGCTCCATTCACTATCAAAGCCATTCATTTCTCTATCTGTGCATCGACCTACCAAGCCATTCTGTTTGGTTGAAGGCTGCATTGCCTCTTGATACATGCATCTTTTAAGGCAAGTGATAACTGTAATTGAAACTGAGTGCTGTTGCCCAGCTCTCCTACTATAATCGACTCGCTACACCTCACAGCAAACAGGGCTCGCACAATTCTCAGCAGACGTCTTGGATTGCAATTTCAAATCCATCTCATTTCAGACAGTCAGACATCAAACCCGTTGAGTGTATTATGCTTGTACTTGCAGTATACAAAACCCTCTGCAAAGCTTTCTTTAGTGTTGAAAGACAGACACCCTACAACTGCACATGAAAGGTGTTCTTCAGTATGCATCAAGAGGTACATTAAGTAGGTCAAACAAACATAATAAAAACTGTAAAATTAAAGAAAAACAAAAGTTAATTGAAAGGTTTTCAAAAAGCTGGTAAAAGGAGACTTTAATGCTTTCAGGCTGCAGTCAAAACCTTAGTCTGTACCTAAAAGCTATTAAAGGTTAGCATTTAAAGTAGTGTAGTAGAAAAAAATAATTTAACTCGATCAAGTTACAGGCAGCTCCTCTGCAGAAGATGAGCCTATTGATACAGAGTTAGATTATGTTGACAAAAATGGTGAAAGTTTGTTCTTTAGATTCTTCAGTAAAAATGTAATATTCTTTTCTGAGCAAGCTACACTTGAATGTTATAGTTCATTAATTAATAATAGTTACACTAAAAAATGCATCAATTCTATCATGAGGTATGAGTGGAGAAACTCTACTCAAAAATCCAAGTGTATTTTAACCACACTTTAAATTTGACCAAAACCTTTCATTGTGTCATTGCATAGATGATTGTATCGTCACAAGCTGTAGCATGAGTCATGAGTTGCACTTAACATTTGAGGCGAGTAGAAAGAGTTACTCGTGACTCTTGGAGCTAAGATTTAAGTCAACAGCCGAGTATAGTTTGCAGCATGTCTGTTAAAAAAAAGAGATCATTAAACCATTTAAAGTGTTTTACAGTTATATTAAAATGGACAGAGCTAATGGTCGGTGTGAACGCCACATTAGGACAGTTTATAGATAAGTTAACTCAGTAAATCAGTGCAATTAAAGTCAGCATTAAAACTCAAGGCAGGCTATCCAGGCTCAAGGGCTATTTATTGTTTCTTGTTTTATTACAGGTTTCCCTATAAAGTGAGGAGAATTTCACTTGTCTTTCTTTTTAAAAGATGAAAGCACCTCTTGTTAAATTGAACAGTGTTAGTTTAACCAGATGTTGCTGTGCTTTGCTTTTCTTATTCACGCACTCACTCACTCTTCCTTTTGTGTATTTTGTTTGTGTTTGGACTTGTTGGCCTCTTGTAAAGGGCACATGTAAGATGACATACGTGCATGACGGATCAACTGAAATTTGCGGTTTGCTCTTCAATCTGCTTACAATCAGCGGTGGTTAGGTTTTGAACCTGACATTTTCTGCTTGCATGACCTTTCCTGAACTAATCACAGTGGTACAACACACTAAGCAGCTGCAGGCTTTGTAGGGTAAAGTGTGTCTATCTGGTGATTATCAAACTGACTTCAGCCTGGTGTCTGACCTGCAGGGCAGTGATGAGTGTTTTTCTCACGTGTCAGTATCTGTTTGTGACTGGGCTGCTCGTCCTTGCTTTTCCCTACTTGTAAAAAGTCACCGACATTGTGATGCGTTCCTCTGATTAATTACTGCGAAGCAAGCGTACGATGTGATTGGTCAATCAATCCCCTGCTGAGCTGAATTACACAGATCCTGATGCGCCCTTGCTATCAAAGTTACTCGATGACAGTTTAAACAATCACCTCACTCGTTAAATATGTGACCTTTGCTTTGCTGTGGGATGTAGAGCCACTGTTCATTTACCTGGCCACAGTCTTCAGACCTCATAATGACAGAGTGAAAAAATAGCACAATTAGCTTGTTTTTCTGTCCTGTTAGTGAAAATAGTATTAATATTTGTCTAAAATAAATATCCCTCCACACAACTTTCCATAACAACTCCAACAACATGCAGTAATCTCCAGATTTTAGCTTTAATTTAACGATCCGTTAATTTGTTACAGCTGATTGTAATGATAATTCCCACCTCTTCCTTGTGAACTGCTCTCACTTGTTCCTCTGTGAAGGTACCAGTACAACCAGTCCATGTTTAATGGATTAAATTACTTATTTCTTTCCAATTCCCAATTCAGATGTTACAGATTTCCCAGAAACAAGTATTTCGTTATTTCACCACGAAACTCCATGATGAAAATACTATAAATGTACAATGTACTGGCTGAAAGCACTCAGTGATCTGTTCTGTGAAAGGACATTCTTCCCTTTAGTTCGGGACATCACATAGTGTTGGAAAAGTGAGTGATTTTGAAAACATGATCAAACACAGCATGATAAAAGATCTTAATATGGTACATAGTTATATTTGTGTGAAAAAATACGCATTAGTTCCTGTTTGATGTGTGTGTTGACCTTCAGTGTCCTTTACTGTTCTCTGTTAGAAGCCACACACACACACACACACACACACACACACACACACACACATACACACATACACTCAGTGTGTTGCTGGAGAGAAACACTGATCTTCTGCATGAGCAGAGATGGTTATGCAATGGTCTCACCACAGCAGGTGCGACACACTGACAGTGGCGTGTTGTGAGAAGTGAGGAGGGAGAGGCGGACAGCCAGGGCTATTTTTAAAGCCACTATCGGAGCCATCAGTAAGGTCGACTCAGATGCAGCATTATTCTGCGGGCCTGCTGACTTCTAAGAGGGTTCTTTAAGTCTCTTTTTCATCGCTGTAGTTTCACTGGTGAGCTGGGGGGATGAAAATAAAATGCATATATATGAATATTTGAAAAGAACTGCGATGAAAAAGTACGTGCAAGGCCAGATCTGTCGGGGATGAAACTCTTAAGTTTTAAGTGGTGCTCTGAAGAGAAGGACAATGTTATACTGACTATAATACTGTGCTGCAGACATTATTTTTTTAAGATGCCACATAACAAATACTCAGGGACCATTTGTTCCAGGCATACTGTTTTCCCAGCAGGATCATTTGGTGTATTAAGACTATCAAGCATCTGTACTCGCTGCATTTATCCATCTTCTCTCACTATCGCCAAAAGCAAATCAAGCATCTCACTGAGTTATGAGAATTAAACTTTCCTTTTGTACAACAGAGCGGCTGATTTACTCCTGTATACGTGTTAAGAGCCAGCAGCAACTCTGAGCATCCAGCATGGAATATCATGATCAGTTACTCAGTGGGTGTATCTATGCACCATTGGCTCCTCTATCCGAGCCCAGCTTTAGTTAATCTAACCTCGGTTACCTCATGCACTGCGAGCAGCAACTGTGGCTAAGGACCCACTACTTTACACCCAGCACTGAATTCAATTAACTGCCCAACTGGAAAATGAGTGTTTTGGGAAATAAAGCACAGAACAAGGAGGCAAAGAAACAGGGGCATTACTGTAGATGATGCGGTCGTGCACATTTGTTATGATTTGCTGGAGCAAAGCAACCGGCAGAGTAAATGTTTTGCAGCAGGAGGTGTTCAGGGCATTCGGTTATAATGTGAAAAGCCAGAAAACAACATAATAGAGTTCAATATGAGAATGAAAATACCTGCTCTATATGTCGCTAAACTCTTTGCAAAACAACAAAATAAGAGATTAAAACAAAGAGATGAAAAATGATGTCGAGTCAGTGCCTCTAGGTAACAATATGCTCGGTTTAATAAGATTGTTGTATCTCATTAGGATATTATGCATCCAGGAACATTGCCAAAAAAAGAGAACATTTTGAGTAACACAAAGGAATCACCAGATGGGCTACAAGAAAAGCTACTTCCTAGATATGGTAGGTATCTGTATCAGTATATTTAAAAAAAGTATCTGTATTTGTATCCGTATTCAGATTTATAGCAGATGTGGGCAAGGCTGGAAAGACTGGAATTTGTTGAAACTGTGTATATTTTTATTTGGACTTTCTGCTGCCAATTTTGCTCCTAATATGTATATGTATTATAAGTTTAATTGCCAACGAAATATACAAAACAACATAATATTTTCACCGTGCACCTAAATTAATCCAGTAGTAAAAAGTAAGTCTGAGCTGAGTCTAAATAAAAGCGGAGTGAATGATCCAGGCGGAAATGAAAAGTGGAACATCACAGCTGGGTGCGGTCTGTCTGGTGTGCTCTGTTGTACTTGTGACCACACCCAGCTGTGATGTAGCTTGGTACTATGCTGCCACGCTGCACAGGTTTTGAAAAAAGCATGTTGTCACCAGTAGTTGGCAGGGCAAGCCACATTATTACTAAAAACTGGAGGTTGTAATAGGATGAGGCCCAGATGAATATAAAGTTGGTCTGAAGTGTCTTATGATTTAAAAATGGCCGTAATGCCGTAAAATGCATGCAATGGGAGGAGGTCCGGATGATTCTAAAGTTTGTTTGAAGTTTTTATGAAAAAAGGAGAAAGCTATTGATAAACATCTGAAAACTCTCTTGGGACAATTTGCTTGCACTCTTGAGACGCTCTCTAACTTCAGCTCGTCAGTTTCTCTCCACTGCTTGTCACGCAAGGTGCCAGGCTTTAATATCAGATCAGGTAAAAATAACACCTGTGCAATCATCAGTCAAGCTTTATCTTTATCTCTATCTTGAGAGCTGATTAAAAGTTATTGGGGGTGAACCTTGTCAAACGTTTGAATTTTGAACTTGTATCTACACCTCCCTGTGTGTAGCTCATTTGTTTGTCTGCATAATTGAAAGCCTTTGCTAGTTAGCTTTGGCTGCTAGTCTCACTGTACAGGAGAGGAATATTATACTGGAAAAATGTCAGATTCATCATCTGTTTACATGCATATCTGAATAATGTATTTGTATGTTTTAGAGCTGGAACTAACAATAATTTTCATTTTTAATGAATCTGATGATTTGTTTTCTAGTCTGTATATAGATAAATCTATAAAATGTCAGAAATGAGTGAAACACAAATCACAATATCCTAAAGCCCAGACTGCTTGTTTTGAACAACCTACACTCTAAAATCTAAAGATATTCAGTTTAAAATCACATAAGACAAAGAAAAGCAGAAAATACTCACAATTAAGACACTTGAACTAAGGGGGGTTGGCAATTTTTGCTCTAAAAATGACTAAATGAGTAATTGATTATCGAAGTAGTTATCAATGCATTGACTGGTTTCAGCTCTAACCCACATCCCTACTGCAGGATGTAGAGTCTACTTTACTGTGCCTCTTTTTGTAAACTCATTCCCACTTCAGACAGCTAAACACCCAGAACAGCCCCAGAGCTATTAATTAAAGGACACACCTTAGAGGCCGTAAACAAGCTCTGTCCTGACAAGTGCAAGTAATGTACATTACCACTGCAGGAGACAGTCGAACACATCAGTGGCTGCAGGTGCTTCACTTTCTGTTCCTGTATCTTTCAGCAGGTTTTTATCTTGTAGAGAAGTGGTAATGAAACAGGAGGGAAGTCGTTTAGAGAAAAGCTGTTGATAGTAACACTGAAAATCTGAGACTGCGACATGACTCCTCTGAGGGTTGTCTGACAGTCGCCGCAAGCTGGGGACAAACAGTTGTAAAGGATACTCATGAGCAGAATTGCACTCAGAAATCGAAACTCTTTCTCCTTTTTTCCCTTCCCAGTCTTATATGTGTTTTCCTCTCCTAAACCTTAGAGTTTGGAAGGGCAACCAACTGTGGGCTTTTCATTGTAACCTCATGGGACGATAATGCCTCTATTTCATCTGAACACTTCAAAAAATCTGAAAATCTCCCTCCCTCTCTCCTCTCTCAGTCCGTCTCTCTCTCTGCCTTCTTTCTTATCTGTCTTATTGCCCTCATGGTTGACCAAAAGAAAATCTCCTACTGCCAGAGGAACCATCCTAGCTTGTCCCAAAGCAATTACAAGCCTGGCTATTTCTTACCCTCAGCTAAACATATTGCAGACTGATATTGCATGACTTCCTTCTCCTACCTCTTCTACTCAAAGATAACAGTGAAAAGTACACTCATACTGCAGAGAAACTGTCTGGGGAACTTCTCAAAGACTTCGCCTCTGAAGTTAAGCCTTTGGAAAACCTCCCTTTGATTGCAGTCTGAAATTAAGAGCCCTAACTGGCAGTCTGTGTGGACAATAAGAAGAAAATCAGACCATGCTAGTAATGGGAAAGTTAATAGGATTGCAGCAGTGACTATAACAACTTTCAAACATACACTTTATTACATAAATGTGGTAATTTTCCATGTTGTTGTCATGGTTGTATAAGCACCTGAGTCACTTAAGTAAAATGAGCAGCGGCAATCTCACAAATTCAGACATCAAAACATTTATGTAACACTTCCAACACAGCGCACGTATGAACTGAATGCTGTCACATTAACATAACGGCAGCAGCAGCATTGCGTTGAATAAACAATCTAGAGCCCTGTTATCCATTTGTTATTTAATCATCATCTCTTATCCACAAAGATAATGAAATCAGTTTAATAATAATAGTTGTAGAGGAGTTTCTTCTCATGTCGGGACAGTCTGCAAAATTGTTTTCATGAGGCCTAGGGTTAAGGTGCTGACCATGAAAAAGTGAAATATATTTCATTGTTAGAAAGAAGTGAAATGTGGTAAAACATCCTGCTGTTCATTGCAAACTGCGTATGAAGGTCAGCTGACGTCACCTTTTTTCATTTTCTCTAAGACTAAACAAACACACTGTTTTTCTTGCTACCAGGTGCTGACTTATTGTTCAGGAAGACAGTTTTCCCCCGGGGGGGACCGGGTCAGCCGCTGTGCCAAGCCTGAGAGTATGAAAATGGAGGTGACAGGATGTTGATGAGGAGGCCCGAAGCGTTACCTCCAACAGCCGTGCCCTGGAGTGCTCCACTCTGCCAGCCGGTAATGAACCTATGAGGCTCCGCTCTGCTCACCTGTCACCCAGTCACCCAGTCATTCCTTACCAACCGCATTTTCACCCCAGAGAGGAACAGAAAGAGGCACACGCATACAGAGTACTCAGTATTAACCGTCAGATGACTTGTTTGTTTGCAGACAAACAACAACACATCGTACGCCGCCTGAGTCAGTCTAACTGATTTTATGAAGCACATGAATTTAAAATAACGGCAGGGAAATATGGAGTCCGTAAAGAGCACAAAACAGTTGAGTGAGAAAGAGGTGAAGTGTAGAAGTGAGAAAGCAGCGGAGGGATACAGCGGAGAAATAAGTACAGGTGTGAGTTGATAGAGGTGTGTGTGTGTGTGTGTGTGTGTGTGTGTGTGTGTGTGTGTGTGTGTGGTCTCCTATGTCACCTCTCTGAGCTCCTGTGCCCAGCAGACTGGATATCTCTCTCTCTCTCTCTCTCTCTCTCTCTCTCTCTCTCTCTCCTTCCTCAATCCCTCAAAACCACTGATGGAGAACATAACCTCGATATGTAAGCTGACAGAGGATTTTCACTCTCTCACTCCATCCTTCTTCCTCAATATTCTCTCTTTTTCTCATTCTGCTTTTTGGTGGGCCACGAAAACCTTAAATAATTCCTGTGGAGTAGCAAGGAAGGAGCAGTTATTTCGGGTGCCTAGGGTTCTGGAAGTAAAAGTCATATTCATTTCCTTGCATAGATAATGTTAGGTGACTGGTGGTTGGAGCTCTTCCAAGGCTTGGATGGACACGAACCTCCCCTGTTTAAATCATCAGTAAAGAAGACGAGCAAATGTCTAAAAAGGCAAAGGCTCAAGCCTGTGTCTGTGTATACAAACACAACTAAACAACCAAATATTGTCATTGCCATCCAGAACGAGCCATATAAATGTTTTCTGACTGCAATTTCCAGAATGTCGGTCATGTGGTAGCAGGTGGTTGTACATCAGGAGGAAATTGAAGCCCTGGTCTCTGATCAGGGATGATCCTTGGCGTTGTAGTTAAGATGTGCTTTTACAATGTCATGCTGCTTTCACATGACAAAGGACTGCGGCCAGCCAGGCATGTTATGGTTCATGGTCGGGGTCTTAACCCCAATGACAGTTTAAATGAATTCACTTTCAGATTTTTCATCAGTTTTGTTTGCACTTAGCAACTGTGGTGCAGTGTTTTGTCGGCAATTGCAGTAAAGAAGCATTCTGCTAGAGCTCTGATGCACCTCTGACTTGGTTTTTCACAACAGCAACGGCGGCTGAGGCTCATGGTATGGTATTTCAAGACACAGTGGAATAGAAAATACATTCTAAATACGTTCTTATCCTGTCTCCCTGCGGCAATTGTTTAGTTATCCCTTGTTAAATGCTAAAACATATGTTTAGCATTTAACAAGGGATAACTAAACAATTACAAACAATACGTTTTGAGAATTTTTATTGCAAAATGTCCCTTTCTCTTCCTGTAAAATATTTTTAATGACTCATCTTGAAACTTGGGCTGTATACTTTTTAGATTTATCTAATCAAATGTGACTTGAGGTGACTCACTAAACCTGCCCATCATGTAAAACCATACTTGACTGTTAGCTTGTGGGTTGTAGTAGTTAGCAGAGCGACATCATAGCAGGAGGTATGTGTGTTTGGACCTCAAGAACTTTTTTTGTTGGCAAAAACTTTGCCACTTTCTTTCAAATAATGTGGTTGTTGTCTAATTTATTAATTCGTCATTCTTCTACCGTCTGGTCTAACCGCGAGAGTGAGGGAGGTGTTGATGGAGGCTAGCAGTCACCTACAGCTCTGTATTGTGCCTTATTTGCTAAGCCGGGCCCACTTTTGAGCGATCCAGCCAAATCTGAAGGATTAGTTTAAATCCCTCTTGTAATTATGCCCGGCCCACATATTCCGTCTCACCGGGAAAGATGTCACATTACAGAACATAAAGAAGCTAAATGCCATTTCAATATGACTTTAAAGCCATCTGCCGTACCAAACAAAAGACATGATTTCTCAAAAACCAAATTGAAAATAATTCAAACTGATGGTGATAACATAAAGCCCGTAGTATCATTAAATTATTCAGGAGACTCCTGTGTTTCGATGTTGAGGTATGTTGAGGAAATTAATTAAAAGAAACTTTCAAATTTCAATTTACAGTGGTTAATAATACTTCTCCTCCCCATTTAACAGCTCTATTCTTCTCTTTTTTCCAGTGTCATTTTAACTTTATCCTGTAGACAAGCTCTCATCAATTTGAATAGAGAAGTTAATAGAGTAGAAATTATACTGACCAGGCCAGATAATCTGTTTTTCCACATTTTCCTCTTTCATTCTTTTGTATTTTAACACAGGACTCTCATATTTGTTGTATTAGTATCAATGCCTGCTTGAATTCACATTATTTTATCAGCATGGTGGCTTCTGGCAGCACTTTCACCCACCTTGAAGCGATTTGATGAAGTTGTGTGCACAGGAAGCAACTTTTGGCTCCGGTGGAAATATTTGCCTTTCCATAAAACATTTCGTCCAGACAAAGTGAAATGGAATATAAATTAAAAAACACTCTGAGATGCAAAATATGACTGGGAGGTGATTTAGTTTCATCTCAGTCCAGTTCAACGTCTGTGTGATTTACCACAGCACTATATCTGTACTCCATCAACTGGAATAATTGAAGCGTATTTTAATTAAAACATTAGCCATCAATCAAAGGAAATCCACCCAACAATAAAATACTGAAATACCATTGTGGTATAGTAGTGTCTTTCACTGAGGTTGTGTGTTGTAAATAACATTACACTGTGATGTAATTCCTGAAATGTTTTGATGAAATGAAATGAAATTGAAAGTGCACCTTCTCTACTTTGTCAGAAGTCATACGGGCTGGACTCGGCAATGAAAAGGTGTCGTGTAATTTATTGTTGACCACTTTATTAACAGCAAACGCAGTCGCATCTGTAGCAATGACAGGGGCTCTGGCTCAGGGCCGCAGTGTCTTCCCATGGCAATATGTGGCTCTAAAATGGAAAACAATACATGCATTGGGAGCCGGGCCAGGCAGCGGGCTCAGTGGAACCAAAGGTCGTTGTCTTTCAATAAATCAGTGGAGGCAATAGCAGGGATGATTGTATAGGCTGGCGGCCATAGTGGAGCTATTACTTATCCCCCTGTCTGTGTACTGGGTCTAGTCATTGTGCTCAGGCCAGCAGTGGGTCACACAGTAGTGCCAGCAAGAGCTCAGACACATACAATAAACACTCTCATGCACATGTGCAAAATGCATGCTTGTGTACAAGTACAAATAGGATAAAACTGCCCATTACCTCTGTGGATATTTGCAGTAGTCTGTGTGTGTGTGTGTGTGTGTGTGTGTGTGCGTGTGCGTGTGTGTGTGTGTGAGTCACGTCAGTTTGCTGCAGTTCCTCCTGACCTTATAAGGCCACAGCTAATCTGCAGTCAGCCTGTAGTATCATTAGTCCTGTCATTTGTCACTCTCCCAGCAGCTCATACTCTCACATATTCATCAGTGACTGTCTAACAATAGCGCAGGTGATTTGCAATCATAATGCAATTATGAGGCTGTATTGATGTGATTAAAATGTAATATTCCACTGCAGGACAAAGCTGCGAGTGGTTGTTTTAACAATGTTGACGGCAGAGAAGCCAAGAGAGGATGTTGTGACACCTCTGACTGGATGGGAGAAAAGAAGTCACAAGAGAGAAGAAATTAATGAAGGGGCAGGTGTAGAGATGAGGGGGGGTATTAACCTACAAGTAGGGAAGTTGTCTTCCAATATCTCGGCTCCCCATGCTCCCACCCACTCTGTGTAAACTGTCCTTCATGAGGATCTGCGCCATGAGGCTGCGAAGTCAAGGTCATTCCTGCTACATCAGAGTGATTCAGGACCAATAAAACCAAACACAGAGTGCCTCTGTGGTGAGCTGAGAGGCAGAACATGATTTGTTTTCCACGTGTCGACTTTTCAAGACAATTCAAAGCCCACTGGACACTACCGACAATACAGAAACCATAGCATTCAAACAGCACACTGCTGGTATGCAGCAGCTGCACCTACAATCCTCCAGTCAGGTTTCTCCCTCGCTGTGTTATTACTGATTGATTTACCTACCGGAGCCCAGTTCAATATCACTTTGATCTGTACGCACACAGCACCTCAGTTTGTTATTATTTCTATAACAATGACGAAAACCATGTGGATATTGCAGAGTCCTCTTTTTGAAATTGGCTGCTTTTCTCTGTTTAGTTAGATTGTAAATTCAACATTTTTGGGTTTCAAACTGTTGATTAGACAAAAGACACATGTAGAAGACGTGACCTTGGCCTTTTGGGATCTTGTGATAGGCATTTTTCACTATTTTTGACATTTTAAAGAAGTAAGATGCATTTAAAACATAACCAATTGATAGATAGATATTGGATAATAATCAATAGTATTTTTTATTACAGAGCATTACTTCATTGTACATACTTTTACAGGATATTACGTACTGTGCTGTATATAATATACTATATCGAGACTCCTAGGGATTCCTCTATTTTAGCACTGCGGTGCAGGAGGTGGAGCAGTACCAGCTAGATGTAGTTTCCTGCGTAGGGTGGCTGGGCTCACTCTAAGAGATTGGGTGAGGAGCTCCGACATCTGGACGGAGCAGCAGCTACTTTGTCTAGAAAAGAGCCAGTTAAGGTGGTTTGGGTATCTGATCAGGATCCCTCCTGGATGCCTTCCTTTTCCAGGTTTTCCGGGTATGTCCAACTGATAGGAGATAGGAGGTTATATATTTCATCTGGCTTGGGAACGCCTCAGGATCCCCCAGGAGGAGCTGGAAAAAACATTGCTGGGGAGAGGGATGTCTGGAAGTTCCAGTTTGTGGAAACTGATTTCCTGATATTTGACTGATATTCAAACTTAAACATCATGCAAACACACGTGTTAATTATCAATGGACTAAATTGTGGGTTACCATAGGAACACTTTGAAGTCAGCAAGGCCAACAACTGCAATTACAATTACTGTACCTAATCAAAATAAGTAGAACTGTGTGTTTTTATATCAGTAATGAGTGATGTATGTGTGAAGGGTTTTTCCTGCTCTAAGCTAAATAACTCATAGAGCATATGTAGAGAGCTAGTTTAATTAGACACATGACAAACCTTTGACATCTCCAATAAAAAACACAGCATACTCGTACAAACATACACGACTCGTGCGTTCTGCCACAGGTCTCAGTAGATTGAAAACTAAGGTTTTGGGTGCTGTAGTCTTGTAAATATGCTGAACCACAGGCTCACCCAACTCATTTGGAAACTTTAACTGACTATCCATCACCCAGCAGAGTTACAGTCTGTCAGTTCAAATAGCAACACAAGGAAATAAAACCAGATTCTTGCTCAGTGTCTTCAGTTTCCATCGTAGCACCATAATGAATGTGGCATCGGTTTCATTTTTTACAAAATTACGAACTTAAAATAGACGCCGTTATCGAATGTTATCTCATCCGTCAAAACAAAAACAACACTGCCTCAGAGCAAGACATCTCCATAATACAATACATTATAAAAATACAGATTCAAATGCAAAATGCATCCTGAGGATACAAAGTGAGATATTCTACAAGAACCCCTCATTACTTCTGGAGCGCAATCTATCTTTGTCTCTATTTTTAAAACGCTGGGTTTGTCCCTGAATCTATAAAAAGAGATTTCACTGATATTCATATATATCAAATTAATTCATTCAATTTATTAAATGGATTTCATTATGAAAAATCATTATGGTGATCTGATGAAGGCTCGTTCACCAGCCTGATCATAAAAATTGTCAGACGGGGGTCACTGAGCTCCAACATTTACATTTATTTTTGAAGTACCGTTTTGGAGTCTGTCTTTGTAAGTGCTTTTAATTAATTTACAATAATAGACTATAACGGATAGATATACGGATAATATATATGGAAATAACATATATATATATTCCTTTTAATAATGTAGAAGAACACTATGTTGAGATTTGGTTTAAGTCTGATTTAGTGTGGCTACCGGCAACTCCAGTCTGTCATAGACACAATCATTTTGTGTTTTGTTTGTCTATTAAATTGATGTGATAAAAATATGCAGTTTGGTGCCCCAGTCACTAACCATGTACTCTCGCCGTCCCTGGTATGAGTCCAGCTGGGGACCTTTTGTTAGATGTCAACTCTTTCCCTTTATTTCCTGTTACCTCTCCACTCTCTAATAAATCAATAAAATGCCCAAAATATAATTTAAAAACGTGCAGTTTACAGCAAAATCACATCAACCTGATCATGAAAGATGATTTCTGCTTGAGAAAAGGCAGATTTTACATAAATCCTGGTAAAACACTGAAGTAGTTTGTATGAGTCTCTTGAGGAATGTAATAATTACACACAATGTGATGTCAGCCCCACTGTATGTAGGCTGGCCACCTACAGTGCATGACGCAGAAATAAATTAATCAATTACTAAGTCAGCGAGTCTTGGCAGGTAATGACTGTGAATCAGTTTGCTGTTGAGAGCAAACATATGCACACAATATAACTAATAGATTTCCATTAGTGATCAGGATAACTTGGATTATTTTACAGTGTTTCTGACACTAACTAACTCACTGCCCCTGGTGGCTGAATCATAATCACTTTTACGCAATGAAAAGAAAATCACTTTTGAAATTAAGATGCAGCCAGCGGTGAAAAGACTTCTATGGTGCTCAATGACAAACTTGGATCGCCTCTTTTCTTCTCCAACTGTTGCGTGAATCGTCCTCCTTAAGCTTTCTCAGGGGAGGCGGCCATTGAAGTGAAAGCCGTGCGTGCTTTACCTCGGCTGTCTGAGGCGGTTTCAAGATGCAGGCTCCGTGATCTGCGTTCTCCTCCCACATGAGACACTGACGCTTCACCTTGACTTTTAAAGGGGACACGTCAGTGCCAGCAGTGACGGCAGACAGTCCTCAGGCCTCGGCTGCAGCGAGGAGGGAGATCAATGATGAGACTAATGATGCTGTGCTTTAACTGACTCTTAAAATAGATAGACGGAAGATGGAGACAGTAAAAGGTGATAATAAAGGTATCGCAGAACATCTGGTGCTTGGCTGCCAGAATTAAAAGTGTTGCCCAAATTTTAAATGGAAATGGAAAAGCAGAGCAAACATATAAATATGATTTATCAAATAATTTGTGGACAAAAGTATGTGGACAAGCCTATCATCCATACTGTGCATATTGCCTGGGGCTGTTTTTCATGTTTTGGCCCCTTAGTTCCAGTTAAGGGAAATTGTAATTCTTCAGCATGCAATCATATTTTAGACAATAGTGTGCTTTCCTTTGGGATGAACTGTGAGCCGGGGCCTTATGATCCAACATCAGAGTCCAAGGGTTAGGGTTACCCATAAAATGTGATTTTTACGTTTTACACACAGTTTAACCACTCAGTACATACATTCTGTAATGTATTTGGACTCAGTGTAAACAAGCTTTGACATCATTTTAAGAAGCTCATATGGCGAATGTGTTCGCAAACAGTTGCCTATTTACACATCCAGCAGAGGAACATTCAGCATTCATTTGGAGGCCAATATTCGTTCTTCATTTAGCTCTGTGTTGCTCTCCAACTCCTGAGGGAAATATCTGGCTCTTTAGCTGCTTAATGTTTGACTGCATTCACCAGCTTGTTGCTGACTTTGTCTTTCTGTTGTTTGGTGCTGTACAGGTAGCGTGCAGTGGGTTTATCAGAGCTTTTTTTTGCTAAAAACAGCTGCCTACGCTGAGACAGAACCTTAGCAGTATAGCTGCGGAAAATAAAACAAAAACAATGAGCTGAAAGATGCTAAAATGCTCAGTAGAGTTGAGTGGAGTTGGGCCATAATTTTTCCCTTTCACCTTATTTTCCCCTTTCACAGTACGCAAAGCAATTTGATCCATTGCTAATATGAAATATTTATTATAGCAGCCTTAAGGAAAATAATGACATTGATCTAATAACTAATAAGAATTTAAATAGACTGGATTTATGTTTTCATAGCAAAGCAGACAAAACTGCTGCTCTGTTATTGAAGTAAGTCCCATACTTTAAAATTCATGATGTCACACCATTCAAACAGCTCTGAAATGAGCAGGTGAGGACTGACACGCTTATGTACATACATGCAGACACCCACACTTAAACACACACACACACATATTCATAGACAGACAGACCGACAGACAGGTGAGATCAAAGCCTGAGCAGCTGGTGGTCTACCTCCTCTGGAGACAGACAGATGGCACGCCATTAATTAAGCAGAAACCACAGTGGACTCAGCCCACCTGAGATTAACCGTCTCCCTGCCGCCCTTAAATAGAGACTTCTGTGATGATACTCTGAGGATCTCTCTCTCTCACACACACACACACACACACACACACACACACACAGGATATTAAAGAACTCAGGGCATCAAATAGCACCAAAAGACATTAAGTGTTTTATCCAATTGTAAAGCGCATTAGCCACTTGCAATTCAGACGGCATAACAGAAAATAAAGCTAGAAAATTTTAAGTCTAGCCAAGAATTCATTATCTGATAACCGAATAAATGAATTAAATGATTTTGTAAATGCCATGCCTCAGTTTAAGCGTGAAATATTAAATATGCCTGAATGCAATCCAAGCCCAAAAGTAATGATTATTTTGGATTCCAAAGGAAGGTTTTAATATCCATCCCACACTGTGTTTGATTGTCTGTTTCAGCCAATGAGGTAAGGTGAGTGGTAGTGTGTGCCATTTTATTTGTTAAATTATACAGGAAATCTGATAACACGACCATCGAAGAGGACGAAAGGCAGCAACATGAACAGCATGATTTAAAAACTGTAAATACAAAAAAAAATCAGAAGTTGGCTCAGCATTCAGCATTGTCCGGTATGTACTTGAACTGTGAAGTCCTTCCTCTAACAGTCCCACAAAACTCGTATGAACTTGTCAAAACTGTTAATTTACTTAGTTAAGAAGAAGTCCTAGTTGACTCATTATTCATTTTCTCATTTCCTATCCTCACAAAACAGTCTTGCAGATGTCTGCATAAACAATGACTGCTTTTGTATCATTTGCCTGCGTTGCAGTAGTAGACACTTAAGCTGATTTGTTCTGTGTTTGTCTCTGCTCAGCACATGTTAGTATCAAGAACAAAGTCACTTTACTCCAAAATTGGAAGCCATTATTTCCAATGGCGAGAGCCGCTGTGCTCTCTCAGGCAGCTCTACATACGACGTTGATTTTCTGCCAGGTTGTACGGGAGAAAGTTCAATTACATTAAACTTTGACCCGAAAAAAGTTGACCTCCACAGCGGGCATCCCATAGGATTGAGGCCTTTGTGAGAGGCAAATCTTATGACGATGTTACTGTAGAGGAGAACTGAGGAACAGTCACATCTCTGAATTCACAGGCTTGAGTACTCAACTCTCTGTGAAAAGTCTCAAGCATGGCAGAAAATATCAGAGAGGATACCGGGATAGAGAATTAATATTATTATTATTTACATTCTGATGTTGTTCATAGCGTCCTTGTAAGCTGTTTTGTGCTGCTCTTTTTTCTGCGCATTACATTGTGTGAACTATTCACTCCTCGTGTTCGGTCTGAAACCACCATTACACACTCACAGTAGACAGCTCCATTGTAAACTGTGTTGCTGATCCTCATATAGCAGTTCAACTCCACCCAGCATCCACTTGTAGGCTCTGATTCTCCTGTAGTTTATTATGGTCTCTCATCTATTCTATGTGCTGTAGGCCTGCACACACACTGTTCCACATAAGTTGGCTGACTGAAATAAAAGATATTATTAGAATTAATAGTTCTTCAAAGGAAATAACAGATATTCTCAACATAGAAACTTCTGTTGTTATGTAATGATACTTGAAAAGACACATTTCTGAAGTAACTCCTTAAAGGTGGGTCCTTTTTGTCGAGTCATTGCTATATTTAGCATCCTGTGACGACCTCTTACCGCTGGCTTATGTCTTGTTTGTGCATGCTGCAATCTATCAGCTGCCCTGCTGGAGGACAGCGCTGCAGTGAGCCCCCCTACCTGCTCAGGAGCTCCTGCCGTGGATTCCCCACAGACCGAGCCGGTCGACTCCCCCTCTGTTTACCTACAAGAGCCTGTCTTCTCGCGTCAGCTCAGAGCTGTGCAGCCCAGCTTGAAGGCTTCATCCCTGGATTCCCAATAACAGGAAGGTTGTGTGTGCACGTCAACCAGGTTGGTGCACAGGCTCCTCACAGGCAGTAAACAATACGTCAGGTGGTGCTGAGTCTGGACGCCGTCAGTCTGGAGTTGATGTGAGAGCATGATGTGAATGAGCTGCTTTGTTATCACTGAAAACTACTTAGATGTTGTCATATTTGGATACTGAAAACATCTATTACACATCAAGATGATTTATTCTTTATGTTGTAAGTCAGACAGACAGAAATCATTTCAACCAATAAAAATATGGTAATTTCAGTATTTAAATAATTCACAAACAAAAGCTCAACATAACTTCTCTTGCTTCCTGGTCTTCTATTTAACCGGCCGTATAACCGGCAATTACTCATTTGCCCTGAAATCCCTCTATGAATCATATCAAGTCAGAGATTTGAGCTGTCTGAAGCTATCTGATTGCCAACTTAATGAAACACTTCAAAATAATGACGACTCCCTCAATGAAGCAACGTGGGAAAGAGAGACAGAAAGAAAGGGGGGAAAAAACTTTTAAAATGAACAGTAATTAGTTCTGCTGAACTAGCCTCCCTGTGGCCTCGACGGGGCCAGACGCACGCATAGATTCTGTCAGAAGATGTGGCGAGAGCTCCCACAGGCTGCGTGGCTCTGAACGCCCCTGTTCTTGTCATCGCCATCACATCACAAGTGTCCCCTCAGTCCCTCTCCAATTAGAAGCCACTGTGGGACCGAACCTCGGAACAGTGATGCTGCAGAACCTGTAGCTGGAGGAGAAAATATTGAAGAGGAGAACGCATTTAGTTTAATTTTTAGTTTGCTTTTCAAAATGTGCTACTGTTTAAATTTCATTTCAGTCAGAGACACTCACACCAAGGAATAGAGCATTTATAGCAAATGGCTACTCAGCTAGATTTAATGGAAAAGGGTCTTTGAGGGAGCTCTCAAAGGGTCCAAGAGGCAACAAGGAGTTGCTGGAAGAAAGAATCCCTCTTTAAAAAAACATACAAGAACTTTAAATCTTAATAACGTCAACAATACTAAAAACTTTGCACATAAGGAGGAGGTTTGGGTGATGGAGGGCACTGCAGCAGCAAATACCACTGGCATGAAGGTTTCAGCAGAGTAGTCAGTAAGAAGTGTCAGGTTGTATGTTTTGCAAGGGGAAATTCCTTAAAATTATTCCTAAAAAAAAGAGATCCATTTAAATCCAAGTAGTCAAGTCAATTTTATTTATACAGCCCAATATCACAAATGTGCCTCAAGGGCCTTCACAGTCTGTACAGTATACGACACCCTCTATCCTTAGACCCTTGACTTGGATGAGGAAAAACCTGACAAATAAAATTCTCTGTAATGGTAAGAAATGGAAGAAACCTCAGGGAAGAGCAGAGGAAGGATCCCGGACAGACATGCAATAGATGTGTACAGAATAAACATAATAAAATGACAGCTTGGACAATCAGGATGACAAAATTATAGATTGTAAACATAAACATAAACATCAAGAAAATGTAAAACTTTATTCTCCAGAGTTGTACTGTATGTTTGCCTGTAATTTACAACTACACAAAAAGACAAACTGACCTGCTGTGCACAAGAAGGTTATGCTACCACTGAATTGAAAGTGAACCCATTAAACTGTTTGACTACAATTAGCACCAGATTACATAGTCCTTTCCACGAAACCTTCCTAAGAAATTGCAGTGACATATCAGTTCCCTTCTGGGAAATTATTTGAAAACTATGGTACCGCATCAGCTTTTGAAAGCAACTGCATACCTCAAAGGACAAAAATCAATCAGACATAGCAGTAGGGATCCAAAATAATGAAATGTTGCGTACATTCTGTGCACAAATACAGAAATAAGTCAGATGTAGCGGGCAAACAAACTCTCTTGCATAGCATGACCTTTCATGTTAAGACTCAGTCATTCACATTCCAGTGCTAAATGTCACCAAATGTCACATCAAGGCCTCTGTATTCGAGCTCCTCAAGTCGCGGGCAGAGATGTGAAATATGATTATAAACAAAAAAGGTCGATATAATGTTATCGCATGGTACTTCTGCAATCTGCCTCTCTGCTGTAGACAACATTAAGAGCAAAACTGTCACGTTGCTCGGAACTAAAACTGCGGTTTAGCCAATTAGGGCCCGGCAATGCTGAGAACTGTGGGGAGATGTTTAAGGAATCAATAGCAAGCTAATTTCATGCAGGGCACAGAGCATGGAGCCAAGCCTGGTGATTATGTTTGAGAACACTGAGGTAAATAAGAGTGTTTAGCCGTGTATTTATACATCTCAAAAACCAAATTCCTGGCTAGGAACACAGTGGCATTACACACTCTAATTGAAAGACTTGACAAATAGGCTGTCCACATTCACAAGCTTAGCATTGATTCAGAGGGACCGGGAATGAGACTCAAGCTTCACTGCAAAACAGCGCTTTATAGAGACCATTCTCAAGAAAAAAGTCTTGAGTGCAGAGTGAGAATCTCGCGACCTATTCACAGTCAAGTCAGGTTTGCTGTTCAGTCTCTCGATGAGACCTTAGCTTCACAGCCTCAGATGTTTTCACACTCCAAGACCAGCCAAGAATCTCAAGTGGTCATGAAACACATTTTGATTGACAGTGTTTTGTCACTCCATCACTTTGCATTTAAACCTCAAAACAAGGAGGAGAAACAAGTCAGGGTGGCTGAAAAGAACCTGGGTGCTGAAATGTAGGACAAGAGTATTTAGAGACTATAAACTGAGGCTGGGGGGGGGGTAGAAGGCTGTTTCTTGACTATTTGACTGAGCTTTGCTTTTCAATGTCATGAAACTCCTTTTTATCAATGTTAATGCATGTACCATCGTATATAATATTCATGCTCAGTGCAGCTTGTCTCTATTAGTTGATTAATCAAAGGTAATGGCTTTGTTTCGTGTCCTAGGAGCAAAAATGGGGTCCAAAACATGTAAAGCAACTTATTCTAAATGCATCTACCCAGGGAAGTCATCAGACAAGCTTTCCCCACAGCATTAACAGATGTATTAAAATCAAGTTTAATATGAGAGTTTTTCAAAGAAACTAACACAGCTCCACAGGGACTAAATATGTGGTGTCTGAACTGCCAGAGCATAGATTTCCACGTCCTTCATCCATCAAGGAAAAAGACATTTCATGCTTGAAAAATGTTTCCTCACGCTGAAAATAGCTCAGGAGTTCTACAGCATTACAAGAAGCTGCTCATTGACCCTACTTCTTATCATATACTTGAGAAGAACATATTTTATGTCATGTGTCAAGTGTTGTGGTTATTTTGTCCAGCCTGTGTCCCCACAACTGTGGTAACACAACAATATCCCCTCTGCAAGTTATTGAAAAACACTACAGTAAAAGTCAGAGAATCGCAAAAATCTGCAGAATTGTACTTACTTGTTGAATGACAATCAAATGTTAAAATCTCTTAAACTATTAAGGTGTCACTAATAACTTATACTTACATGGAGCAGCTCCATTAATTGTTGAAGAATGAGATGCAGTTGAAAGCTCAGAAAAGCTAGTAAGTGGACCTTTGATTTTAGATTATATTGTCATGCATACAGTTTCCAAAGGTCGAGAACAAACTTCCGAGCTAAAATATTTATTTAGTCTCACAATCGGATGCCCAATGAGTTTTCCTGGGTTCAAAGTTATCTAAGCAGAGGAAGAAAAATGTTACAGATATGCTTCTATTACAGCCTCCACTCCTCTGTGAAGGCCGTCCATCAGATCGTGGAACCTGGCTGCAGTGATTTGCTTCCATTCAGCCACAAGAGCATTAGTGAGGTTGAACACTGATGTTGGGCGATGAAGCCTTGTTCACAGTCTGCGTTCCAGTCCATCCCAAAGGTGTTTGATGGGGATGATGTCAGGTCTCTGTGCAGGACAGTCAGGAAAGCATTTCTTTACCTTGCTTGGTGCATGTCGCATTTATTATTATTTTTATGTTGAAACAGGAAGTGGCCTCCTCCTACGCTTTTGGACCTGAAACAATTAATTTACAAATTGATAAGTTAAGCGACAGAAAATGTATCTTTGATCATCACTTCATTGTTCCCAAAAAAATCTGCTGGTTCCAGCTTCTCAGGTGTTATGATCTGCTGGGTTTTTTTTGTCTTATATGATAGAAAACTGAATATTTGTGGACTATTGGTCACGCAATTTTTAAAAGCAATTTTTAAGCCGTCACATTTTACATTCTGGGAACGTCTGAACCCTTCTTTATTTTCTGATATTTTCTATACCAAATGATTAATTGGTTTATCCAAAAATAATCCGCACATTAATTGATAATGAAAATAATCATTAGTTGCAGCCCCACATAAATATGACAGTATACTGTAGTATTAAAATGAAACCAAATCATGAAAAACAGTACTTCAGTACTTTTGGTCATGTAATGTATCATCTGGATAACAGCTTAACATCACGCAATGTCTTCACAAATACACTTTTTATATATAATCTTTAATATCTATATACTTAATTCACAGCTTGTTTTACAGTTGGGAAGTTTAAGAAAGGCATCTGATTTTAATAGTGTTCTCTCTGGTTTTGTCCTCATGCAGACTCTAATGGCTGTGTGTGTGTTCAGAAATGTCAACCAGGAGGCTGTATGAAAATCACATCCGGCTGTAATTACAAAAAATGGCAGCGTGTTCATCCTGAAGTGAGGCGTCATTATGGGCTCGAGTCGGCGAGACAGAGCGAGAGATGAGAGAATGAGCTGGAAAGGGACAGAGAGAGAGGAGGGAGATGGAGGTAAATGTGCATCCATTATGTGAAGAGCATGGTGTATTAGCTGCTGTGGCTAAGGTGCAGGCCATTATGTTTCCAGCCACTTGGAAAATACGGAACTAAATACTGGATGACTAGAGTGAAACTGCATTAGATCACAACAGAAAACTGATGCAGAAAACATACAGAGAAACAGAGAGAAGATGTTATATTCCCAGAGCTGGTGATGTCAGGTCACCTAAAAGTGATGAGAGACTTGTAGGTTTGGTGATGAAAAGAGCTGCTACTGTTTCAACACTGTCGTCTGTCTTGAGGGGGAAAGATGAGCTGATGCTCCCTGAATTCAGAGCACAAGCCTCTGGATTTTCAGTTTATTCAAGTTTGACTTTGATCTTGTCTTCAGAGTCAAACCCCACTCAGGATCCAGAGATCTGAACGGTAAATATAATTGACAACATTATCAGGCCCACCCCCTTATCTACATCTGCATCTCTCTACGTGCATTACAGTATAATTCCTTTATCTTTATTTCTATGGTTCTGTGAATTTGTAAATTTGTTGTTTTTTAGTTTTAGTAGCTTTTTTATAACGGCCTTTATTGTTTTTATTTATTATATCTTGATTTTTATATTGCACTATTCTGTATGCTGCTGTAACAATGCAAATGTCCCCGCTGAGGGATTAATAAAGGATAATCTTATTTTAGTTACTGTTGCTAAGCCTGTCGAGCTGTCCGTAGCTAGCTAATATTAGCACCATGAGTCCGTTGAAAACACTGTTCGTGGGTGACTTTTTGATGTTTCCGACAGACTTTTTAAAAAACGTCTGTAAAAGGGGTTTTGACATATATGACATTATTATTATACTGTCACTAGCTTGCGAGTGGCTTCACCATAAAGCCAGAATATTATTAACAAAATGCTAACGTGGCTGTGTAGGTTTTCATGGGCACTTCCCTTTCTTGGAGAAAAATTGGGTCACAAATTGTCCCTCTCAGCCTGTCTTTCCGTTTCTGGCACCCAGATTTTGGTTTTGAGTTTGACACTATGTACACACGGCGTCGGACGGGTGCTCTACATACAGGCCGAGACGGACCGTCAGTTAGTTTCCATCGTTCCTGACTGGTGAGAGCAGCTAGGTAGGACTGAACCATTCAATATTTATACTGAGGGGTGAGATATGGGAGGCAACCAGGATGGTTTTTTAGCAAAAAAGAAATGGACAAACACACCATAATTTTATTTCTGAAATTCCAAGAGGCTAAAATATTATATTAGGGGCCCTAAAACATTTCCTCACATAATTAATGTTATATGTTCATGTCGTATGTTTGAGGGCCCCCAACAGCCCAGGGCCCTT
The DNA here is from genome assembly GCF_043641665.1 of Enoplosus armatus. Lineage (NCBI taxonomy): Eukaryota > Metazoa > Chordata > Actinopteri > Centrarchiformes > Enoplosidae > Enoplosus > Enoplosus armatus. The sequence continues at coordinate 20,845,671 of NC_092181.1, forward strand.
GGAATCCTCATAGCTGCCCCCCCTTACTGCCCCCCTGCTTGGAAGTAACACTGGATAGGTCACTTCTGTAGGTTGAAAGCCAACAATAGATATGCTAATGTTTGCAGCTTACGTAAAAGCAAACAAACACGCTGTTTATTCCATTCCTTACACTTTTGCTGTCGTATATTTGGTTTTGGAAAGACAAAAAAAAGACACCCCCCTCCAAACTCTTTACATTTGGAGTATAACTCTTAATACAGCCTGATTGGATGGATGGTGAATGGATGGATGGATGAATGGATGGATGGATGGATAGAAGCAGAAATACATCCCTATCCATCTCAGGCATCATTACCTCAAGGTCATTTGCCACCTGTCAAAGGAAATTGCTTTCATATTATTAGCACATCATCACTTTCTCTATTTGGAAAATTCTTCATAATGTATTAATGATCATTTTTCAAATCGCTCATTATTTTCTTAATACCAAATTAGATTTTATAACTCGCCATTAAGCGGAGTGAATGAATTATACTTGAGAGATCTGCCACTTCAAAGGAATTTGTCAGGTAAGGAAAAGCTCCAGAAAAAACCCACATATTCCTCCCAAAGTTCGAGATCAAATATGCACAAAAAGATTGCATGTACTCGATGCCCTGGTGGATCTATTTGAATCACAAATAACATCATAAATTTGCAGAGCACCAGGAAGCCAGGGACACACAATGAACCATTGACTGTGAGCTAAAATCCCTGAGACAACATTTGCATCTCAATAAAAAGCCCTTACATAGCAGGTTAGGGCCTCTGTCTATCTCAGCATGCAAAACATCAAATGATAACAAATTGTTACAAATAATTTGTTGACTGGGGCAGCAATTATAGAGACATATGCTCATAAACACTTCACAGAATGCTGCATATATACATCGTTACAGTTTGTACGTCTTTTCTATGGCCTCAGTTTGGACAGACGAGGTGTAATTGCCTAATTTACATTGGAATAAATCTAAGAATTGTGAAATAGAAAGAATAACAGTAATAAAAATAGTTCATGAATACTACGATTGCTGTCAGCACATTGATAAAATTGTAAATAAAATGGGGAAGATGTTCTTCCTCGGTGGATATGGATTATGTATTCATTTAGTCTTCTTCTTGCCATGTTACATATTTCTTACAGTCAGTTTTTCTTTTGTTAAGTTTAATGTCTTGGTGTTTGTCCCATGTTATTTGTGTGTATTCACGCATGGAGACTAGAAACCAAAAGCTAATCGGGATCCAACAAACGACAAAAATGATTATCATGTGCTATGAAATGAGCATTTCAAGGGAACAACAGTAAAGCCGAAGCACAATTGATCATGAGGAACCTGTGCTGGATTTCATCATAATTTTGGCCATAGCAACAATATCTTCTCATAGGAATGAGCGAATGAGTGTGCCAATGATAAAATATTAATACGTGTGGAGAGGTATAGCTTCCAACTCTCTCAAAGGAAAAAAACTCTGAGCACATGCTGCAGGGGCTTCATTTCAACGCCTGCCACCACCATTGATTTAAGGCCCAGTGTCAGCAGAAGCCTCATTTAGGAAAGTCATCTGTCTCGCCTGCCTGGGCCCGCTAAAAGGTTATTTAGCTGCCCGGTGCTTAGTAGCAATAGATAGAGGCCACAGAACAACACTGCCGTTATGTGTTTGTGCTGGCTATTGATTGTCGTGGCTTGTTTGTGCAGAGCTGTTTTGCCGGTGCGTCCACCTCTGGTGTCAGGAGGGGGGGGGCACAAGCTGTGACGCCAGAGTCTGATTGGATGATCAGAATTAAACGGTAAACACAGTGATGATGGCGCCAATTTTCAGGGGTCGAGCTCTGATGAGGACTGGAGCGAAAACAGCACAGCGTTCTGGTGCGAGCTCATTACCGCTGTAATCTACAACTGAGCTTTACAATTACTTAAAATGCAAGAAAGGCATCGTTGGCTACCGAGAGGATCGTGCTAAATTATGCAGGAAGTCATACAGAAAATCCAGAGCCACAACAGGAAGGCATTAGTGTCATATAGCACAAGGAAGGAATCCATTCTCCCCTCCATTAATAAAGAAATGTGTGCTGGTTGTCATAATACACTGAGTGCTAATGGATTAAGTTTTAAAGTCTGTAGAAAGTGTCATTTCTCAAAAGGCAGAGGACGATATTCAGCCATTTTCATTCAGAAATTACTGCTTCATGTGTAATGTGTCTTTCACTGTGTAAAAAGAGAAAGCTGGCAAACAGTTGATACATTAAACATTAAGCAGGAAATAGTATCACATAAAATGTCTGTTTCAGTCAGAATCTGTACCATGCATGAACCTGTGCTTCTAATTACAAATATCTTGATTCTGTCCTTTAAAACAATGACAGCAAGATCATGCAATTATTTGTCTTGGGTCTAACTGCAAAGCTAACCAATAGGTGTATATAATATATTGTGTCCGCTTCAGAATATTTTGTGTGTTTAGTAAAGTAATGATGAAGCCTGTGGTGGTTGAATCTTACAGGATTTGTTCGATATTTTGGTAAATATGCTTATTTGCTTTGTTTCCTGGAGTTCGATGAGAAGATTGATACAACTCTCATGTCAATGTGTTAAATATGGAGTTAGAACCAAAGAGTCAAGTGTTTGACTAAATTGACGTAAAGATTTGAGGCAGGGGAAAACTGTTAGATTGGCAAATCAGAAACAGGCTTACCAACACCCTCAAAGCTCACTAATTAGCACGTTGTATCTCATTTGTTTAACCTGTACATAAAACGTAAAAGCGACATTTTGTGGCTTTAGGGAGAGTTACATGCTAGAGCAAACATCCACCCAGTGTTCAATATCTCTGACTACAGTGTTGGTTGCCATATACAGTCAGTGAGCACAGGTTTTGGTCTCAAAGAAGCCAAACCTGGCAACCTCACTGTTATGAAAAATCTTTGGGATGCTGTGCACAGTCACTGCGCCTAGCTGTTGTTCACTGTGCAACTCTCCATAAAAATCTGCTTGTGTAGGGATTAAACAGACATATAACGTGTTAATGAGTGAGTGACCTTCCAAGTGTTGGAAGGTTTATTTGTTCCCCAATTTCCAGTCTTTATTATGCTTATCATCTAACTCCTGGACACAAAGCAAATATTGCACAATATATATAATATAGTAATACATAAATTGCAATCAAGACAAGTAATGTTACACAGCTTGTTGAGTTAACCAGTTGGATTCAGTATGCATGCAAGTTCATGTTGATGAACTCATACGAATGCGTTGTCAGTAACAGATTCTTCTATTAGTCAATTCAAAATAATTTAGGTTGGTGTCATGATATAAAAAGGAAGCTATTAACCTCTTTCATTTCCTCAGAAGTGTCTGACAGCACACATCACGTTGAATGTAATTTAAGTTCTGCAACACGACTGCAGGAAGGAACCACTTGGATCTCTAAAGATTAACTTTGCTAAAAGTACAGGCACTCCGAGAAAAGTACCTCTTTTAATGTAATAGCTGCAGTATTTTGAAGTGGAAGGATTGGCTATTTTCAAAGGTTATGATTTAGAAAGTGGTAAATGCCGCGGTGTGGAACAACTCATTTTAATACCAATCATTTCCTATTCTTTTCCATTTCTAAAACACCAGGAGCAGCAAGCAGTGCATGAACATGCTAAACATATAACAGGTTATCAGCAGACATGTAAACTATATCATGAAAACATGTTGTACATTGTGGTGCTCTAGTATCCAGTGACACTTGTTTCAACTCAGTGGTTACTTTTATTAGTGTTGAATGTTATTTCTATGATTAGAAAATTAACATTCGGTCAAAAAAATGTTAGAAATTAGTGGAAAGAAATACCGTCATTATTTCAAGATGTTGCCGTCAAATTCAAGTCTGTCCAGCAGTCTAAAACAAATGTCCATTTAAAGTAATATCAAGTAGAACAAACAGCTGGAATCAGTTTTTACTTGAAGAAAAATCACAAACTATCCATCAGTAATAAAAATTCAATCAATTAATTTTTGGCATTCAAAAAATATGAATTAATTGACCAATCGTATCAACATTGTACACATGCTGTTCATGCATGGTATTTTTCCAGTGGTAAGAACTAATAATGAGACACAGCTGCTGTACCAGGATCAGTCACTTGCCACCTCTCTGCAGAACTAAACCTAAATGATTTGCATCATTAACAGTTATCAGTTATTAAATTGATTGGACTTAGATCTTTGTGGCAGACAAGCTGCAGCTGAAATGTTTATGACGACTCCTCCTGCTATTTCAGCTACTGCAGAGTATTAAGAAGTAAATGCTGAGCCCCTGTGGAGCTGGTGAGGTTTTGTAGTTCAAGCAGCTTGTTGTAATGACCCTCTTCGCTTTGCCCCATCAGCTATAGAATCTAATCAAAGACTAATCCATCCCCCAACATCCTGAAGGAGCAGGTGTACATTCATCTGTTAGTGAAATTAAGCCTCTTGTTAAACCCCAGCTGTATTTATCTTTTAATTAAATCCTGATAGATAGTTATCTACATTAATATCACACATACAGTGCACATGTGCTTCAATTACTAAACCTGTGTGTCCTTGTTTAGCAGGGATAAGAGGTGTCCTATTATGGTACAATTCCTGCAAAGCATGGATTTAACAGGCTTTTCTGATTTGAGAGGCTCCGGGCCTGCATGGACACTGAATGTGCTCGCTGTTTTGACAAAGACATTTTCTTTTGTGTCTCATTTTGGCAAACAAGTCCGTCAGTGTTGCATATATACACAATGCCAATATCCTGATGAATACTCTACTTCTCTGAAGACGGGGAACCAGGCTGCATCTTTTGATCAACTAATCACTTTGCCAAATATGAAAAAGGCTAATATGATTAGGTACCAGAATGCATGTCACTGCAAACACGCCAATAAAGCTATTAGTTGATTTTAGGACTGGCAATATGGATAAAGTCCTCTATCATGGTATATTTAATTTTATATTGTTATATCGATATATCATACCAACCATGAGAATTTCTGTTTTTGGCTAGTAAACTAATTATACCTTATTGTCATACTATTAGCCAGTGTTTACCTGCAGGTCTTGTGTTGAACTGTTTCCCCTTTACAATGTAAACTGAGAGCTACTTGAATTTTTGAGTTTGAATTCCTTGTATGCCAATAAAGCTGATTCTGATTTTGAATAGTGTTTCTAATCGAGCTGCATTCTGTGGTCGAGGTTGGGGCTTAATTTAGGTTAGTTTCAGGTTAGTGGTTCAGCATCAATGAGTGGTTGGAGTTGAGGGTCAGCTTATACTTGAACAGAATTAATTTGTTCTGTAAATAAACAAATCTGCTTAAGATCAGCATGTTGGCATGATCATTGTGAGCATGTTAGCTTGTTGACGTTAGCATTTAGCTATCCCTAAGAACAGCCTCACAGAGCCACTACAGACTTAGTCTTGTTGGCTCATTTGTGCACATGATTTAGTTTGTATTTGGAATTAGTCGTTTCCGGTGAGTTTTTTTATTCCAATTTCAAGTAATTGACCTTTTTCACAGAAGACGATTGGACCCAGTCACAGTAAGAAAAGCCCATGTAAATTTAAATAATCAAATGAATGATGGCTGAATTTCATTCAGCAGCTTCATTTTCAGGGACCTGGTATTGTGCATGTTGGCTCACTGTCACACTGTCAAGTCTTACTGGGATATTTGAATAAAACAGAGCCATTGTTAATGTTATTGGTAAGACATGTGCTTTTCCTACGATGACAAGTCAAAATGTCTGTTGTCAACCAAAGTTGATTTCAAAATGGCTGAGAAAAAGTGCTTAAAGTGGCATCACGCTGTCTTCTTTTATTTTCCAGCTCTGTCGTGTACAAAACAGCTAAATCGTACTTCAAACCCAATAAAAACAGAAGTTGCTTTCTATTTATATTCAGCGCTGTTCCATGTTAAAGCCGGCGCTGCAGACAGAGGCTGACTTTGTTTTACTGCGGCTCTGTTCTGGAGGCGGATGTGGTTTGTGGTGAACAAGCCATAGCCTGCGACTTCCACTGATGGATTATGGGATAATAAGTTTAGTGTGGAGCAAACTGGCAGTTATGGGGTTAGGATGAGAGAAAAGGGGGATGTGGCAGATCTGGTTTTTGATTGGTGGATGGAGGAGAAATCTTGTGATGTTTGTTTTTTGTTTGTGTTCATGTCTGAAAGCCTGTAGTACCTTAACTAAACAAATAACAAAGGTAAAACACTGCACACATGTATAGTTTGCTGAATTCACTTCAACAAAGAGTGAAAAACTGACAAGGCTGTAAGTCTAGCTGTGGCTCATTAGTTCATGTGAGACCAATGTTTTCCAAATCTATGAATATTTTATATTTTCAGCACTTGCTCAGTAAGAAAAAGTGTAAATTGAACGTCTGTAATTAAGGTTGTGTAATAAAGTACTTACAGAGCATGAAGTTTCTAACTACAGACACTAAACTTTGAAGAGAATTGGTACCACCACTCTAACGTTATTAGATGGTGGGAAATTTACAGTGGATCTGGAAATAGTTCACAATTAAAGTACCGAGGGAATAAATGAATTGGGCATGAAATTGTTCTGCAGTATATCAAAAGAATTGCTTTCAACTTGGAAGGGAGCCTTGGGAGCCCTTTTTTTTTTTTTTAGATATACTCAAAGATATGAAGTAGTGGCATTTTTCATTTTTGTTGCTACAGACAGGAAGTGGGAAACAAGTGAGGGAGGAGAAATCAGAAACAAAGAAGGGAATCAGGGACAGTGAGGGAGAAAAAGCATCTACTGTGTGAGAGAGAAGAAGGGAGCCGATAGAGGAGAAGCTTTGCTCATTAAAAAACGGATGTATGTCTGCAGACATGGCTGCCTTCTATGATTTGTAGGACAGATTTTTGTGTTGCTCACTCTCTCTGATGATGAATGTTCGGCTTTGACTGGCCCTCATGTATTGAATTACATTCAAGTTGCAGAGCTAAGCATCTGTTTTTAAAACAAATAAACAACCAGGGATTTTTGAAAATATTAAGCCTGCAGCACAATAAAAAATATTTTTGACCCTTCCCCAGAGTTGCAAATTTGGTTTAATCTGTCCTTGCTCGTTTTGTACGACACAAGAAAAATACAAACAAGACTAAGAGCCTACAGCCACGCTAGCTGTTCTGACAAACTGTGTTTTGAGCTAAATGCTAATGTCAGTATGCTAACATGCTTATGTTTAAGATAGAATGTTTGCTATGCTCACTATCTTATTTTAGCATGTTAGTATGCTAACATTTGCTTATTAGTACTACAGACAAAGTACTGCTGATGGGAAAGCAATTAGTTTTCCAGGTATCTGGTCAGAAAGTGTTGGACAAACAGACATTTTGACCTGATGATGGCGCCTACATGAAAGGTCAGTGGATCAAAGTTATTACAATTCATCCTGAGGGGGGCATAAATGCTTGTACCAAATGTCACGGCAATCCATCCAATAGTTGTTGAGATATTTCAAGAAAACCAGAAATTGTCAACCTCATGGCGGCGCTAGAGGTAAACTCAGGGGATCACCAACATCACGTTAAAAATCTTTTTTTTATTGTGCAGCGGATGGAATATCTTTTCATTCAGATGGTTGAGAATTTTGGAAATACCTTCACAACACAGCAGCAAAGATTGCCAGACTTTTATTTTTTGGAAAAACGGATGCTTATCTGTGTGACTGGAATGTAATGGCATCACATGAGAGGCACAAATTGGGGGAAATCTTTGACCATCTGCTCAGAAACACTTCCTCCTACCTCCTGCAACAACAACAACAACATGCAGGTGCGGGAGTGTGTGTGCAGACACTTGTGGCCCTTTACACACTTAATGAAATTAGCGATGCTGGATACCAGGGCCTTATGTCTTTGCAGCGGCCGTCGTTACGTCAGTGGACATGGGCTCCTGTCGACAGATGGCTCAAGCAGCGGTTCAGACAGATTCATTTGTTCCCCTAAACAAAGTTGTCGCCATCAACCGCCGGACCGCTGACACCAGAACCCCATTAGTGTAGTTTAGTGGTCTGGGCGGGAGACTGAACGTGAACTGACGCAGCAAAACGAGCGAAAGGAACATCCATCTGTTCTTTCCCTCTTGTGCTACAGTGAGCGCATCCATCTACCCTTTCATCCGTCTACTCTGCTTTCCATTATTTATGAGACATTAGTTCTGTATGTAATTAATTGGTGCTGTTAATAGCGAATGCATCAAGTTAATGATTTTTAATTAAAGGGATGTTTTGGTGTTGTTGATTATGCCTACAGGGCACATATCTGCTGTGGTTTATGTAAACTGTCAAGCCCTCTTTTGTCTCCATTTAATGAGCTAAGTCATGGTTCAGGCTGCCATACTGTAGGTAACGCAGCACGAGGGTCTGTTAAATCTGGCAGCAACAGGTTTGTGTTGGAAACCATTATTTTCATAAACACCTGAGAAGCCCTGTGATGTCTGCTCACTGTGGTTGTGTGTCTTTTTTTTTTTTTGTTGCTCTTCTCAGCAGAAACGCTCTGACCTTTGGCAATAATGCAACCAAATAAAATCCCTCCACAAACGCCCTGATGACAGTAATTCTGTTCCTTGCATCACCAGGGATAAATTCTCATTCTTTTGCCACAGATCAAAGACTCCTGTCAAATGCAATCAAATCTTTTTAACCTTTTAAGGTCTCATAGCACGAGGAGGTATAAAACAAGAATGGCCCTGTATTCTGAGCAGCAGCGACGCATCCGTCAGGCTGGTTTACATGAGATTAACAGATTTCACATCTGCAGGTCTGTTTAGCTTAGAGTGCAGCTCTGTTCTGTTTTCCTAGGGCTCAACAGAGAAGCTGGATCATAGAATGAGCTGTGGGCTTTTCATCTATGTCTGTGCCTGTCTGCCTTTTTTTTCTTCCAGTACAGCAGTAGCAGCAGTAGTAGTAGCGGCCTATATGAGGACAGTTGGTGCATATCAATCAGGAATGCAGTGTGCTTTCCGATGAGGACCACGTCCTTCCATCTCTCGCTGTCGCCGATATGTGCGCATGCATCACAGGGCCAAAGAGAAAGGCTTTGGAGGCTGCCGTTGCCAGTTGCTTTTACAAATGGAGTGAAGAGCAGGAAGAATACTATAATTTTGAGATGATAATAGCACTGTCAGCATGTGTGGGTGTAAGTATTAGGGTTAGCTGGTGCAAAAGGCACCGTCTTGTTGGTAAATGATGGTTCTGCATGGCGGCGTGGTTGCGGCCGGGAACAGTCAGTCAGCAGTTTCCAGAATGTTCTGTGGTGTTGGTCTGTGGAAGTGGATGCCTTGACTCCCACCACACCCTCATGTGTGTCTGAAGGACTGTTTGTCTTTTTACCATTTGAGGAGCATCAATGTTTAACTCGAAGAGAGACTTTTTATTTTTACCAAGCGAGGGAACATTTCTCTGAGCTCTGCTTTAATGCTTGAATGTCTGATTCTTGAATTATGCACCCAAGCCTCTAAAATGAGAGCTTACTCCGATCTACTTGCTCCTGGGAGGAGACGGGAGCCACAGGCTTTAAGTAAAGGTGCAGACGTCATACATGCGGTCCAGTTTGTGACTCAGCCGTGTTACCAGCATGGTGGCGACTGTTTATGCCCAAAGTGGCGGCCACAGTGGGAAACCTTTCCATCGCTTTTGTGTCTACATGCGTCATTCAGAGCCCTGCATCATTTATGCTGCACCTCAAATGAGAGCCTTCTTGGGCTAAAAAAGGCGACTGAGTCTTATGTAACCAAGGTCCAAGTGTGCAATAACAGTGTGCTGAGTAGAAAGAAGAGACACAACTTGTTCATGTTGTTCTGAATATATCTCAAGGGGCGTCACTCTGTCAGGCGCCGTGGCTTCACTCAGATAGAGGGGTGATTTAACTTTTCACAGGAAAAGCAGAGTCTCTTCTCTCAGTAGTTTAGCTGCTTGTGCATTAACCAGAACTATCTATAAAGTTCAAAATGTAAAAACATTTTGAGGTGAACTTGCTAGTTTGACTGTTGCTTCCTCAGTAGCTGGACTCAAGATTAACTACAGAGCACGTTATAACACTAAATGCTACTCTGTTGTGTTTCCTTTGTTAGTTAGCATCTGTGTCAGTATTAGTGCTGAGAAGCTAATGCTAAGTGAGCGGCTAATGGCTCTTTGAACAACAAATGTAGCTGCAGGATGCTGTTTTAATGTGTTAATTCTGTGAATGAGATAAATGAGGGTTAGCGGGCAGCAGAAACCTGACCAGATCACACAGACAACAATTATACCACTCAGCAAGACAAAAGGCCAGGAAGCAGAAGCTGAGGACAAACAGGCTGGCTGTTATGTCCCTGACATTATGGATATGAGGGCACATTGAGGCGTTAGTCTTAAGGACAGAAAAGTTATCAAGGAGCACAGCTATTGCTCAAAGGCAAGGTTTAAGTTGGTGTCCGCTAGTTTTTCACATTGTAACATATTTTTCCACGTATTTTGTAACATCAAACTCTCTTTAGTTTTGTCTCTAAGAATAATTTTAGTGGTCATGTCATGGTGTTCCCTTCAAGTGTTACATTAAAGCTATATTTTTTATAATAAGGTTGGATCAAGTGACTGTTGTCTGATAAATGTTATTGAGTTGTCACCCAACTCCCTCAGCTTTTCATGCTGTTTTAGCATCATTCAGCTCATTGTTTTGGTTTTACAGCCTGCAGCTTTACTGTTTTGGTTCAGTCTCGCCGCTCTCAACATTTCCATCAGCAGCTGTACACTTCTTGCCCAGCACCGAACGCCAACAGACAAAGTTAGCGACTAGGTGGTGGACACAGTGGAGCATTTAGCAGCTAAAGAGCTATAGAGAGATATTTCCTTCAGGAGTCGGTGGAGACCAAAAAGCTAAAAGGGGAGTGAATATTTGACTTGCATTTGCCAGGTGGCCAGAAACACAACTCCAAATTCATACTAATGTTACTCTTATTGTTTATTGTTTGCTAACGTGTTCACCACAGCAACTGTATACTGAAACACGTTTTTTAGTTTGTTCTGCTGCCTCCAAGTGGCCTAAAAAATCAATTAATGATGCTTTTAAGGCTTACATAAAACATTTCACCCAACAAAAGCATCACAGATCTCTGAAGGTTTCCATAAACCTCCTGCCTGCATCACACAAAACCGACAATTTTAAAGTGAAATTTGGTGCACCGCCTGCTCCAGTAAGAAATACCGGAGGCAACACGAGGCATCCACAACAAAATAAAAACTTGCAGACACTTCTGCCAAGTCTTCCAAGTATTTGTTACGGTCCAACCTGCTTACTTTTGAGCTGTCCCTCCATGTGCTGTTCAACAAGAAAGACATCTTCAAAATGCCATTTCCCTTTGACTTTTAACTGTCACTTAAATCCACTCTCTCATTGTTGACACACTTTGTCGTCAGGCTTTGTTTCATCTTTTCCTCTCACGCTGCCTTTCCTTTTTCTTCTTCCACTTAGTTTACAGTATTTTTCTACACAATCTCACATGCACTTGAATAGGAGCAATTACTCGCCTGTCCCGCTGTAGTAACAGTGGTTAAGACAGAAAAACAAGGCCTTTCCTCCGCCCGCCTCTCAGTCACAGGATCAAAGATGGCTGGAGAGGATGTGGATGGAAGCAGCACTGACAACACAAAGACCGAACTAACAGCTCTGCACTGTCACCACCTGGCGCTGCCTCACAACGAGAACCCGGCTATGAGAACTTCAGGAGGTCCTGGAAACTGTGCGCCAAAAAAAACCCCACCTTGATGACCTCTCAACTCTTGGAATAGGCTGCTGTCACCTGGCTGGTAATTACCTGCCAATCAGGGCAGTAGATGGACCTGCAAAAAAAAAGGGGGTGGCAGTCAAAGATCAGGCCCAGCCACGGAGATAGAGAGAGATAAAAAAAAATAAGAGGAGGAAGAGATCGAGGGTGAGGTACAGGGGAGAACGCTGAGACAGAGAGGATAATAATGAGGCCTGTGAAACAGACACAGCTGTCAGAGCAGCAGAGGGAGACGGAGACGGTCGAGCTGGAAACACACACCCTTGTTTCTCATCTATGGATGCCAATTTTGGGGGCTTTTATCTGGCGACGCCATTGTGCCCCATTTTAGGGCTCTGATACTGTACGCCTGCTATTGTACAAGACAAACTGCAAGAGATACAGCAGTGCTCGCTGCTGTCGAACAGATGATTAGAAAAGAAAAGGGAATACGGAAACAAGGCCTGACAACTGGGCTACGTCTTGAAATAATGTTTTGTCGTTAGATGAAGACTATTTTTGGAAACATTAGAAGATATTATGAATGGTCACCGATGGTTAATTGATTACATTATGTTTCCTTTTTTCCGTGTTGTCAGAAAAGACAGTTTCTCTTCTTTGATGTTGATGTGAAGCAGCAACACATTCTCTTCTTCTGTTGGATTCATTATTTAGGCCCAACCATCAATATTGTATCGCTTGTAGTTCCTGGAGTGTTTATCCTGACAGCACATCATCTTTGACTTTCAGGCACTGTCACTGAGTTTTCGTCGGCTTGTGTAGAAAATGGAAGCGCTCTCCAGTATGTTTTCAAATCGAGGTTTTTATGGTTGCAGGTGGTGAATTTCAATGTCGAACTTTTGCAAAAACAAGAAGACTTAACAAAAAACAAGTCAAACAAACAAGTGGAGCCACTCGTCTCCCACATTGCACAAGTCTTATAAAATGAGCAAGCCCGGTTTGTCACTTTACCGACTCACAGACTTCGACGCGCACTTCCGATAACCAGGCGTTCAGACCAGTAAGCTTCAAACAAAGTGCTTATTGGATCATTGAATAGCATCTAAATCCTGCTCCCCACACACCTTTTTTGATGTTGGAATTTGGGGGTCTGCGTCCAACAATATTTCTATCTTTTTGAAACCAAGAATCTGACGAGCACAGCCACTTCCATTGGCCAGGTGTGCGGAGGTGAGATAGTAGGCTGATTTGATGATGATGATTTGAACTTCTCTTGTGTGCGCTTTTGTTCATTATTTACGCAGCTACTTCAGTCACTTTATGTACGTACAAACTAGTGCAAATTGCCTTTGAGGAAAGACACTGTTTTTTCTAATTTTAATTAATTATCGTGTCTCGCCTCTCTCTATGATGTCATGCTTTTCAACCTGCCTTTGCATTTGGACGAGTTATAAACACTCCAGCCGTGGTTGAACAACATGTAGTTTGTTTCAGGCATACCATGGCCTATTAGGAAGTTTGTGGTTTATAATACCATGCGACAGGATTTTTTTTTGTCTGGAAACCTATCACAGCAACAAAAATGGTATCTTCTGTCTCGACTATTACAAGTTTAACAGCGGAATTACGCCATTCACAAAATGATCTGTGTTGAGGCCAAAGTTAACCAGGTTCACCAACTTTGCTGGAGTTTTTTGCTGAAGCCCTCTGCGTCGGCACTCTGCTATACCAACGCAGGGGTCTCATTGAATGTGTGAAGCCTTTTATTATATGAGGGCATGACATGAATACATGGCCACTGGAAAGTGTCTAACATGTGATTTAACCAAATGCTGTGCCCTTCCACACACAGCATTTGGAGCCCTTGTACCCTCCTTCACTCAGGCGCTTCAGGCTGATAATGCATGTGTTATCATTTGAAGTGGGAACAGTTCAGTGCTTAGGGCTTAGTGTGGACACTGGAACTGGGCCACACTCTCAAAAGAAGGAGAGGGAGCAGCTTTTTGCCCTCTGACCTCTTATTTTGGCAGAAAGAGCAGCTTCCTGTTTGCAGTCTTGAAGGCGGTCAGACAGGGAGCAGGTGGACGGACTGAGCATCGGTGACCTGTGACGGACTGTGGATACACCTACTGAAGCTGCAGGCAAAACAGACTGAAAGGTTGAGTAGTACCGCACAGATGATTCGGAGCCCAAAAGAGCAGACATGAAATGAGAGGAAAAAGAGCAACTGGAACAGGAAGGCTGGAAGCACGAGAATGGACTCATTTTATTTCAGTGCTGCAAATGAATAATTTCATACCAGTGTTACAATAGCCGAAGGCAATCACACTCTGGAGAGAATTAGCAACAGTGAGGTTCATTTCACCTCCCAGTTAATCACTCATCACTTCAAAATCTTCCACACTTGTTTTTACGTGTTATTTGATTAAAATAGCGGCCACAAGTGTCTGTAATGTTTCTGAATTTCACACCATCTCCACCAGCGTGGTAAGTGGCCATGTTTAATTCATAGTTTTCTCTAAATGATGTAGAGAGCAGCGCTCGATATTGCTCTGGACAATGGCAGGCTACTTGAAAGTGATGAAAAACTCGCTAATTGTCATTTCCTTCATTTAAAGTTCACGATTCCTCCAAGCCGAAGCCCCGGCTCGTGAGAAATGACGGCGCTTCATTTCAGGCCGTCCAGGCTGTTTAGAACTTCGCACCATCTCACTCTGTCACTGCCATCTCTCCATCCTCTGCTTTGTTATCGTCTTTCTCATTATGACCACTGTTCCTCCTCCCTCGTTCCGCTTGGCTTGCCTGCTGACAAGCTGAGCGTAATGGAGATGGGTAGGAAAGGCTCCGAGCGTCGCCCCCAAGCACAGAGATATGAAAAAACGGAATAGCTGTGAGAATTATGATAATAGATTCATTTGGACTTATGATAGTTTGAATTTGCTGCCTCCGTGTACTCTTTTTCTCTTTCTTTTTTCACCCTCTCCAGCAGGAAGCCAACAGGATATTGGAGATGAGTTGTTCTGGAAATCAGCAACAGACGAGCAGACGAGCACTGACTCACCGTGATTTGGAAGACGTACAAGAAAACATTATGAATCAATTTTTGCCGGCATTCAGGTTATGTCTCTTTGTTTTTATTTTAAAAAAAGTCCAGTGACCTAATGGGCACTGAAGCATGAAATCGTATTTTAACTACATATTGGCGCTGAGTGCACAGTAATAGGCTTTGCTGCTGAGATAATATAAGGATCATACACACAGAAGAGGATCCTGTGAGTATTGATCAATGGGACAGATTCACTTGCAGCCTTTTCCCGAGATTGACTGGTGCCTCTTTTTAGGCCTTTAACATTTTGGCAGACCTCTTATATTAAGTCTACGTCTCTTTTGACCAAGAAAAATTGTTCTCAGCCTCTTTCTACACACACACACACACACACACACACACACACACACACACACACACACAGTCACTCTTCATCTCCTCCTCTCTCTTCCTGTTTCTTCCCCATCTTCTCTTGCTTTCCCTCCCTCAGCGCCCAGGGGTGCTCATTTTTCAACAAGGTATAGTTTGCTGCGGCCGGCTTGTGCATCACACACACACACACACACACACACACACACACACACACACACACACATGCAGCCGCTGCAGAGTGTTTGTATTATAGATCTGCAGAGGAAAAACAGCAGCAGCGGATACCTGGAGGTAATCATTGGGAAATTAATCTGAGGCGATACGGGCGAGTGCCGATTGATTGTCTGCCTCCTGTGTCGCTGTGATGCCCACAGGAAGGCAGCCAGTCTTCATCTGAATCACCGCTACAATAAAAAATATACATCCACATGCACACTCACACACACACACACACATACATATATATATATACCTCAAAGCTAAAGCAGCAAGATGGGATGTATGAGGAATACTAACACAGCCTCACTGGAGCTCGAGGTGAAAATAAAACATGGAAGCTAACATACTACTCTCATTACATCAGGGATTGTAAGAACTTCATGTTTCTGGATGGAAAAATAGAGAAGGTGGGAACTTTGCTAGTCCTATTAATGGATAATTCAACACATATTCTGGCTTTGCATCTTCCTCCACTTTGTAGAAATACTTTGTAGAAATAGACAGCTAATTACAAGCGTCCACAGCTCTGAAAATAAGTGCTGGATTAACATTATGAGCTGTGTTTATGGATCTTTGATTAATGATGCCCCTCCCCGGCCGTCTGCTCCCTAATGCAATATGTATGCATTGTTTTTCTTCCATTTCCTCTGTGACTCTGAATGGACTGCAACTAATTACAGACACAGCAAAATGAAAAATACAAACTGCTTTTGTGCATTCAATTTGCATTAAATCAGGCTTTAACGTCACTTCATTTTAAGCTTGATAAAAAAAAATCTGAATAAAAGCTTCTCGCGAAGATCTGTTTCCACAGGAGTTGTTTGTGTGGAAATTCAAACGGCTGCGTCTTCGCTTTGTTCCGAGAGACGAGCCCAGCGCTGAATCGGAGTCGAGCTGGAGTGCTTTAGCTGAGCTCGGCTGAACCTCATTATAACTTTTCAATTAGAGGCTGATTGAAGTCTGGCAACTGCAGAATCAGAAACTCTCCAACCGGTCGGGGCCTTTTTAATCATTCCCTTTGGTTCAAGGAGAAACTATGAATGAGAGAGGGTAATGAATGGCCCCTGTGAACTGCAGTGCCAACTGAAAATGGGGCGCTGAATTGTGTTTTTGTTGGAGAAGTTAATGTTTTTGATAAATAGAAATTGTCCTGATTTGAAAACAACAAAAGATGAAACAGTTACACCCGCATGAAAAACACACTCTTCCATATCTGAAAATGTGATAAAACATCCTGCTCTTTATTCATTTGGGAGACACCAGTAGCAGCAGCATCTCTCTGTTCTCCTGATTCTATCGGCTCTGCGCCTGCCTCGTCTCTGTCAGAGTATTCGACAGAGGGTTGGACTAAGTTCCAGGGACAGGACCAGAGGGGTGGCCAGGGTTTGAAAGGTGATAAGTAGTTGGCTTGTTACTGTTATCAGAAACCCTGTATGAGGTGACTCCAAACATGTCTTGTTGGAAAGTCAATCAAACAACTACAAAGAGACGCAAAACGACTACAAAGAAATGCAAAACGATGCAAAACGACCACAAAGAGACGCAAAACAACCATGAAGAGACAAAAAATGACGACAACAGTGGACAACGACCGCAAAGGGAAAAATTACTACAAAGAGACGCAGGACAATCACTACAGAAAAATTACTACAAAGCGGCACAAAATAATGCAAAATGACCACGAAGAGACGTGTTAATTGTACTCATTTTGTTTCCCTTTCAGTCTGGGTGTGTTGCTCTTATATAGGAGGGGTGGGGAGCCTTTTACATGTCTGTGTCCATGGCTGCTATTTGGAGTTACAAATGGCAGCTATTTATTGATATTATTTCAATATTATATATTCAATATTATTAGGAATAAATTGAAGTAGCTTATTTGGCATTCATTTATTACACTGAATAAATATTATAATATAACTATGAGTAATGTACAGTTTATTATTGCCAAGAACCAGGGCTTTAAATGTCAATCATTCTTTACCCGAGTTCCCAAATGCGCCCCCCTTCCACCATTCAAAAGTTTCTAAACCTGCCAAGTTCAGTCTCTGACAAAAGGTTTAAGTTAGATTTGAGCACTTTGAGAAACAGCAAAACAACCCGAAAACCAGGACACCGTTGTGATTCTTCTGTGATACAGACACGTTACAGTATGTTTGGTGATGTCAACTCATCTCGTGTCATCCCACTCGCTGTCTGACTGACTGACACCCCTCTCTTCTGCTTCCTGTCTCTTCGGTAGCTGCAGGCCACATGGGGAAATCTAGCACATTTTAGGGCCGAATGTTTTGCCGTTACACGTGGGTGTTTATTTTCTTTCTTTCGCACAAACGGCCTCCTCCGCTTTTCTCCCACCCTCCCCTCATCTGAGAGTCGTCCTCTGGTGCAGTTGGTGTAAGAGCCCAGCTCAGACAACACAAGCCTGCCAACAGCCTGCCGCAGATTCCTACAATCCCTCTTCACAGTCGTCTTATCCCAGGCCTCATTATCCCAAGGCTCTGGCAGTCATCAGCTGCACGGCAAACGTCCACCGAATCCGCTCAGAGCATCTTCATTATGTTTCGAGCAAACTGATCGCATACATCACGGTCCGCTGGGGAGGCCCTTGTGCATGCCTTATTTCACCAGGGTTTGAAGGAGCCCTCCCTGAGAGAAAAGAGTCTATTTCTGTAAAACGACTGATATGCATTCATTTGCTCATTTGCCGTTTCTATGGTGAAACCAGGATCTCCCTCTCTCTCTCCCTCTGTCTTTCTTCCTCGCTCTCATTTCAAACATTAATCTTCGCATTTCATATTTTGGGGCTTTGATCAGTTTTGTGTGGTGCACATCATCATGCAAGTCGTTTCCCACAGCCGGGGGCTACCATCATTATTATCAATCATAACACAGTCCAGGACGTTGCACCGCGCCAACGTCTAGCCACAGTTTTCTTAATTATACATCACAAACAAAGTCCTGCAGGCTTCAAAAGGTGAGAGTGTGTGTTTGGACTGTACACTGTACAGTCTTTGTAAGTGGACTTGAGCACTCAGGTGTCTTCTTGACAGTGTTTGAGGGCGTTCGGCTTCGGTTTAAATCCCAAACCTTTCATATTTTGCTTCCTCAGACGCCCTCAGCCTGCTCTGTTCTGACACATTGTGCCTGCCTGTGTTTGCCGTCTTTCTCTCTTCTCATTCGCCCCTTTGAAGTCGGGCTTTCTCGACAGTCTGAGCTCTCCTACACTTGTCATTAGGAGCAGCACTCCCCTCCCTCTCCCCTGCATGTCTTGTGTCTCACCCAAGGGGGGTTTAAAGCCTCACCCAGCGAATGGCTGATCAACTCCCTAGGGGGGCAAAAAGTGAGATATTGATGTGACGCAAGCCTTCAGTGTCACTGTGGAAGAATAAAAGCAGTACAGTCTTCTTCTTCATTAGTGCCTAATTACATTTCCTGCTTATAGAGTGAGACTGCTCCTTTGATGTAACACTAATTAATTGAGATTTCAAGAAAATGCAACATTTCTTCAGTAGCTTTGGAGAAGGATTAGCAGAAGCACCGGAGTTATTATGGTTGTGATTATCTTCTCTCTAAAATAGTATTTTAGCAATTAAGGTGATTAGACAAAATGAGAACAATGAGAATCAATAATGATTACACAACGTTTCAGGGTAAATCACTTGGCTTTATAATACTGCTCCCATCCTGCAGACTGACTGAAAGCTGTTTGCTGGCAGAAATAATGTAGCAGAGCCCAGAAGTGCAATGACTTCAGGGTCCCAGTGAGGTCATGAGAGGGTCGAGATAATTTATTGTCCTTATTGTCCTGCTCTTCTTTCACCTCTAGTCTTCAGGTAAAGTTGGCCTCTGCCCTGAGATCACAATGTCGTCATAAAAAGCTGTTAAACTGAGCATGAAGCTCCAGTTTTGACCCCGACAAAACAAATCGTAGCTCAAGGTGGCGTTACTGGCTTTTTTTTTCCCAGGGCAACGCTCGCTCTTAATCAGAAGATGAAGTGTTCCCAGTTGTCATCATGTGGCTGCAGTATGAAATTTCGCTCATGTGATAGCAGGTGGTCCCGTATAGGGGGAGACCTTTACTTCCCCTCGGCATTCGATACATAGCACCATAAGTCATGCAGGGTCGGGGGCAAGGTCTGAGGGGAGGGGGGGCGGAGGTCTTAAAATTGCCCTCATCTGCAGACTCTACATATACTATTCAATGATGAATCGTGAAATAGCCGTTTGCCTTATATTTGTGCATTGCAGTTGCTGTGTACCAATGAATGTCAATGTGTAGATGGTGTTCGAACAAATGATAATATTAAGTGTGTTAAATTAACTGACGCTGGTTATCGCAACTGCACAATGCACACTGATTAGTATGTGCAGCTCTACATCATTGTTGACTCACTCCTTTGGCCTTTGGAGGGTCGAACTGACCCCCCCAAGAGGAAGTGCCGAGGGGGAAGTGGTGGTGCGTTTCAATAGCAGTTAATAAGCCCTCCGACTGTATCTGTTCAAAACGCCCTCTGTCATCGGATGTGGATGGCTCTGGTTTTGGTCTGGTGGGGTCCGGTCTTTAGAGATCTTAAGTTGTTAAATTGTTTGTGGTAAGTGCTGAACCTCGTGACTTGAAGACTGGCTAGATGTTGCGACAGCGAGTTCCACTGGGATGTTCGTGGAGGTCCATGGTAGTGTAGCAGCATCTTTCCTGGTCTTATGTATGTGGGTGGGATTCTGACTCCATGTACCCGTTGGCCCGGATTACCCTCCTCTGCTCTTTGGAGGAGGATCCTGATCACTGAAATGTGGATCTGCTTGAGTGGGTTTCTTCTTCACTGTAGTCTACTTACACACTAGTAAATGGAGTTAAAGGATTGCTTTGACATTTGGGGAAATACACATATTTGCTTTCTTGCTGATTTGAGTGAGATGAGTCTCCTCGTTATGAATGGAGCTGGAGCCAGGAGCTGACTAGCTTAGCTTAGCAATAGAGACTGGATGCAGGACCTCTCTAAAAGTAAAATAAAATCTGCCTACCAGCACCTCTAAAGCATCTCACAAATGAACATGTTTTGTTTAATTTTTCTCATCTGTACACACCGGAAATGTAACATCTGTGGTTTTAGAGGAGTTACGCAGTGTTGCTTTTTCTATGCTAAGCTAAGCTCCATACTTCCCTCCCTCCCTCTATACTTCTTATCTAACTCTCTGCAAGAAAGCAAACACACGTATTTCTCAAAAACAAGATTGTTTTGTAGATGTTTCAAAAATTCAATGCTTTCTATCCCACATTCGGAAGCACCTTTTGATGCTTTTGAATTGAGCTAGCTAGATTATCGCAATGCCATTTTGTTGCTCGTCATCCTGTAATATCTATTTAAGGGCTTCAGCTCTTTCAAAATGCAGCCACTTGCATCTTAATTAGGACCAAAATAATCCAATCAAATCACTCAAATTCTAAAACATCTGCAGTTTTTAATTACAGAGCTGACTCTTAAGATCTCGCTCCTGGACTATGAAGCTCTTAATGGTCTGGCTCCAGATTACATATCTGACATGCTTCCAATTTGTCCACCCGACAGATTTCTCAGGTCACCAGACAGATGTCTCCCTCAGAGTCTCAGAGCTCACTCTAAATCTGGTGATTGAACATTCACTGTGTATGCACCTGAAGCCCAGAGCAGCCTGCCTGCTCATTGAGGTTTGCACAAACACTATCTTCATCTACTTTTGTGTGAAATAAATGTCAGTTGCCTGTCTGTCTTCTATGTTTTAACCTTTTTATTGTTTAATCACCCTGTAAATTGCTTTTTTTTATGGGATTATGATCTGCAAATTAACGTCTAGCAGGAAAATAATCTAACTGTTACACTGCAACACTTGACAGGAGGCATTTGCAGACATGTATTGGTCCCATGTTGGATGGAAGCGTTTCCTCCTGGGGAAAATTGCAATCATGATGAAGGCGCAAAAACACAGCAGTCTTGGGAATCACTGCTGTGCAATATTTTGAAGATGGTGAGTATAATTAGTGTCCTGATATTAAAGGCACTTCCAGTACTTGCTCCATTGCATCCTTCCTCTCTCTCTCTGTCTCTGGGTAATATTTAACCTAGATAAGGTTTTTTTTTTATTATTTCACTGATTCACTTGAATGATTTTTGAATCTTGCTCCATCTCAGGTAGAATTTGTTCTTTGGTGCTGCCCATTAAAAGGATAATTCCAGTTTATTGCAACTTGTCTTATTTTCACAGTTTTGACCATGATTCATATCTAATAATTCTTATAATATGTGTAATATTAGTAATAAATATATGTCATAATTATTCTAATAATAACCTTGTTCTCACCAAGTTAATTTGGTGAGATCTGGGAATGTGGCAACGGCGCTAAAAGAAGTGAGAAGACAAGCAGTGAGACTAATGCTTTAAAGTGGAATAAAAAGATGCCAGTTCTCGGAACCATCTCAAAATAGGTTTTGACGATTTGCTTTAAATTAAAAAGTTGGCCGCGATACTCGATAAACTCACTGTATAAACTTGGAATCGTTAAGGATGGCTCATTAGTGCGTACAAGGTCAACTACCGTCCCGGTGCTGTGTTGGAAGATTTAGATAATTAATGAAAGTATCCATGCTGTGCCAGGTGTGCGTAAAATACGCAGGTGTGTGCACCTCTGCCAACTAGCTGGTCTGACTCCTCGTTCACACATACGGACTCAAACACTAGAGCGGTGCGACAGGTTGCCGTTGAATGTGAGTGAAACCTTCCAATAACATCCTGACACTGCAGCTCAAGATTCAAGATTTAAAAAGTCATTCGGTGGTACGACGTGGAGAAGTGTATTTCCTCTGAGGAGCGACTAAAAGCAGTTTAAACCAATGTGGCGAAAGCAGATGGTCACAGTCAATATGACATAACTTTAACTTTAAGCAGGCGGAGATGTGAACATAATGAAAGCTGAAAGCTTCTGCTTCTGCAGTCTCTATATGTCACTGTGTTGCTTTTTGTTATCTATTAGATTGACAGTACGCAGTAGAGGTAGAAGTACTCCTGCAGGCTGACGTGGAGGTACTCTGCTGGTGAGCACGGCCCAATTCAGTCATATCAGTCAAATCGTTCAGATTTTAAACAAATTCCCATGTTTGTCAAACTTGTTTGGAGGAGAAAACTAAGATGAACACCCAAACTGTCAGTTATAAACATTCATCACAGTTTACAGACCGACAGACAGTTCTGTTTTTTAGACGTAGAGGACGCAGACAAAACTCATGACAAAAGTTGTAATGAAGAAGAGAATTTGACAGATTAAATGGATTCAGACTGAAAACAGCTGGGGGGGGGGGGGGCTGCATTGGTGTTGTTTAAGGTACTGGTGAGACAATGAAATACAATCCAGGAAGTCCAGTTTGACAAATGTGTTTAAAGGTGTGTCAGATGCCAGAACACTGCACAATGGATCTTACAACAAAACAAAGTTATCAGGGCGGCTCTTTTGACACAATGATCGCACAGTTAACAGTAATTTATAGATGGTTCCATGGTGTAATGGTTAGCACTCTGGACTCTGAATCCAGTGATCTGAGTTCAAATCTCGGTGGGACCTGAAGTTTTGTGTAATTTCCCCCCCGGGGATCAATAAAGTATTTCTGATTCTGAGAAATACAACGTTCACCATCCATTTGGTTGACCATCGCAGCGCCTCGCAGGATGACATAGAGTAGTGTTTGCAGACAAAGTTGAGCCTGGTTCACGTTCAGCTTGTTTCTCGTGGGCAATCCATCTGCTCGACCTCTGTTTTGTAGTGCAGCAGGTCTCATACACCTGAATCAAAAGTGTCTCCAAATTTTTGTTATCATAATTGATAGAAATGATGGCCTAAACTATGAAAATAAACCGGGAACGTCCTTTACAGGGTTAAAGGATTTCAGCCCGGGACACACACAGTTTGAGAGTTATGCAGGAGGTCAGGGCATCAGGGATTCGAGTATTTTTTGTATCTTAGCTCCGTTGAGTCATAAGCTTGCTCCAGAAGGGTTTGTCATGGCCGAGCTCTGCCTGTGGCACTCTCCTGCTCAGGAGCTGTCATCGGCAGTGCTTCCCTGCCAAGCCACAGCGGGCCAAGGCAGGCGCAGGAAAGCACCAGCTACAACCTCCATACACACAAACAGAAGCACACAACCGCTTAAACATGGAGAAAAAAAAGAGCAAACACAACTGCGTTTTCTTGACACGGAATGAGTTAAATTCTAGACATTTCTGTTCCATATTCATGCGAACAAGATAAATCTGTCTCTGAAATGCTCACACTCTGTCCTCCGTTGCAGAAAATTGACCGCATAATTAGCACTCGAGGACGACACCACAGGTGAATTTGCTTACTCATCTTCTCTGCAGATAAATGGGAGCACACACCGTTGCACACCTTGTGTTCATCAGTTACCCAAGTGAGACAGGTGGTGCTGGATAGTCGGCGTGTATGCCCTCTCCATAGCAGTATGTGCTGGCAGCCTCTCCTGCCATACTTTCGCCGCCTACGCAGGAGTGTTGCAGATGGGCTCTGGTGTAGCGTGAAGCTGAATGCTCCTTTACAATCCTCCACGGTAGGAAAACACACTTCCACTCTCCCACCTTTCAAATCCTGCAAACTCAAGGTCACAGTAATAAGAGAGGCCACTCACACAACAAAATCATGTCATCCTGCTGAAACTATTAGTCGATTAATTTACTAGTCGAACAACAGATCATTAATTGACAAGTCGTTTCATAATTTTCCAACCAACAATGCAAAATTGCCTCTCAAATGTGAAGAGTTGATTTTCTCTGTTTTATATTATAGTAAAGTAAATATCTTTAAGTTTTAGACTGCTGGTTGGACAAAACAAGACACAAAAGTCTTATAGGTGAAACAGTTAATCAAGAAAATGATAGGTAGATTAATTAATAATGAATATAATTGTTAGTTGCAACTCCACAGCATCACTGTAAATTTCATATATTTGGGTTTTGGACTGTTGGTCAGACAAAACAAGCAATTTGAAGACTTCACCTCGGGCTTTAGGGAAAGCATGAGGGTCATATTTTTTTCACTCACCACTGGTTTAATTTGAATTACAAACAAAATAAGATGGCAAATAAAACCAAAACTATCTGCATGGCTAGAAACCACTGAAGTAAGTCAGGAAATGTTTTTGTTCCCTGATCCTTTAAGCTCGATGTCTGAGAAGATTCTTGATAGTGTCCAAGATGGGTCTAACAAAATGTTGGCTGCAATCTCTGATATAATGACAGCCGGAATTACATTTTAAATAGAGTAAAACATGCAAGCATTATCAACCCATCCATCTGTGATGCTGTCATGATTTGAAAACAGGCCTCAGTTATAGCGAGGGCTCACTTTTAAAAAGTTTTTCAAAATTGACACGATGTCGGCCAGTATATTAAATGTCACTTCATGCTGTATTGGTTAGTTTGTAGACGCGAGTTGTAGCAGCAGTCACATTGTGAGAATTTGGTCCTAAATTTCTGACATAAAGCTCTAAATCGAACAGTATCTCACAGCGTGACCACCAGAGATTTCACCACGTTCCTCTCAACATTCGTCAGCTTCTGTAAGGGAGCCCGAAACGACTCGGTGTGAAGAGGCGTTTAAGTCATCCAGGTCACAGGATAGTAGTTTTAGAAGTACTCACTCACAGGCAATGCCCTCCTGACATCTCTCTTCCCCCAGGCACCTTCACGCCGTAACTCACGTGACCTCAAGACTCTCGCGTGACCTCGATGACCCTCAGGCGACATCAGTGTGTGAACAGCCAAACAAAAGTCAAAACACCTGCGACAGAAGTGAAGAGCCTCTTGAGTGAGTAACAAAACATCTTTAAGAATGGATGAACAAATCCAGTCGCCTTTGATTAGCACTTCTAGACGTTGAAGCGCTCACGCAAAACTTTGAAACCCTAGATGGCATATTTGTGTTGCTGCATCATTAGATCAAACAGAATTTTTTAGATGTCTCGTACATTATTTTATACGATTCTCTATAATTCAGCCCCACATGGTGGTTAATTTATTGAGATGTTGAAATCTTGACTATCATTTAAAATAAATGTCTTGCGTTTGGAGGTCCATGGGATTATCAGCGATGTGAACAAATGACCCTTGGAGTTTTACCTCCTGCTATCAGGTTCTTGATACTGAAGAAGTGGCAGTCAAGCATGAATCCCATCAGGGCAATCAAAGAGATTCAGCTGATCTAATCTGCCTTCTATTCACCTGGCTGTGATTAACCATGCTCGATTTTAAAGAGGAGAGGGGAAAAAAAAGACAAATGAATATTTCTGCTTCTAACTCTCTCATACAGGATTATTGTACTCAAGAATGGCTCTGACACGTCTCATTATGAAACACAAGATGTGATTTGGTGAGCTGCTGAGCTGTGATCAAACGCAGGAATTCATTCAAATTGCCAATTTTGCCAGTGACGAACCTGGCATTTCAATAGGGGTTTCAAGAACTGCGGCTTTTCGGATGCAAGACGAGTGCAGAGGAGAAAAAGGTCAGACTTGTCAAATTCACACAAATGCACTCTTTCGGCCACGGGGGAGGAGTAGAGTGAACATGCTGACCTCACAGCCTGAACTGTGTGTGCCTCCTCAGAGGGCAACCGTCAAGATTAATGGCCGACATCAACGTCAGCTCCCTGAAGGAAACAAAGGCATTTTAGATTTACCTATGTGTGTGTACGGATCAATGGCGAGCTACAGTACTGTAGCTCCATTCAACATCATCCATTGACAGCAGGTTATGGCGATTAAGCGCTCCTTTTATCAGGTCTAGGGCTACAACAAAGGTCCAAAACAGGATTAAGCGGAGACGTGGAACGCTACCACTGCTAATGCTACGGCCCTTTGACAATCTGCTGGCAATGAGAGGAGCCTCGACGCTGCAGGGCAGGATTAGTGAACAAAGAGATGGAGGGATATGGAATGAGGTGTGGGAGCCCCCACCCCCCCACCACCACCTCCTTTTTATCTCGACATCCAAACCGCTTCACATTCCATCAAATTCTGCTCTGTCTCTCCATCTCTCATGTCCGTGGTGTGTTGTTTGCTGCCGGATGAGTTAGTGCTGAGCGGCGGGAGCAGAGAGGAGGGACGTTCATTCATCACGAGGAAGTGCAGTGCAATCGAGGCAGTAAGTGTAAGGTAGATAAATGGCTTATAACCCCTCGAGGAATGAGATGATTCATCACTTCCTAAAATTAAGTTCATTAAAAGACTATCTGTGGAGATACATCAGTGTCTGCTACTCCAGATGATCTTGTTTGTTACAGTATACGTGCCGTTGAGATAAGTTATTTCCTCCTGTTTGTTTTTTTTTTCTTGCAGTGGTGGAGCGTAACTAAGTACTGTACTTGAACATGAAAGAGAAAATACTTTAAAAGTGTATTATGTTTTATAAGCTATCAAAGTATAAACCAGTGGCTCCTAACCCCTTTACAAAAAAGCCATATGTAGAGCCTACATTACCCACAACGCAACTCGACCACAGACAGTTTGGTCGTAAATTTGGGTGTGTTATGCTAGTAGAGGCTAATGTAGCGTCGAGCAGCTCCAGAAGTCTGGTGACCTCGCTTCTTCCTAACTTCACACCCCCCGATTTTATTTTTAAATTTCCTTCTCTTCAGTCTCAACCGACGCTGACTCAAGTGACATCACTTGAGGCAATTTATCATATTTCATGCAGCCACAAAATGCTTCATTCAACCTTTTTGACATATGCAAAGTGCTCCCCCAGACCTTTTAATTGGACTTTCATGTGTAAAATGTGATTTTTAAATGCAGGACTTTAATTGTAAGAGTATTTTTTACATTGTGGTATTGGTACTTTTTACTTTAGTAAAGGGTATGAATACTTGTTCCACCACTGGTTTCCTCGATTAGCTGATCAATCGTTTAGTCTGTCAAAAGAGTTTTGCGTCGGTGTATGAAACCCAGAAACACGTTTACAAACAAATACTCTGCTCCAAAAACAAACTAGAGGAGTATCCTCCCTGACCAGTCAGTGGAGCAGAGCTGCTGCTTACACAAACACACGAGTGGAGCCTGGGAACAAACAGGCGCTCAGAGTAACCTTGCCAACCAAAGTGGAAACTCCCCCACGCGTCCATTCATGTGAGGATGTACAGCCCTCGCTGCTTCCTCACAATACCGTTTATACTGCGAGTGCGAGGCCCGGCCAGGGACGAGCTATCGCTAGGCAACAGGCAGGAGGGAATCCGCAGCGCAGCACAGACTCTGTTACTGCTGCTACAGTGAGCTGTATGGACGCATGACAGATAACGGTCCGGATATAATTGACACTGGCGGGGGCAAAAAAAAAAAAGACAACACAGGGTCACATTCAAATTGGTCGCCTTCGTGGTGCTTTAGACACTGAGAGCAGCATGAAAGCAACATGTTCTTCTGTTCCGGCTTCAGTAAAATTAAAATCGCATAGCTTAGAGGTTCACAAACGAGAATGAAATTAACTAAATTGAAAAAATGCCCCATTATCTTGTTTTCAGGGGGCAGATTAATCTCTCAATGAATTTACTTTAATTGAAAACACTGGGATTAAAAATATGATTCCCAAATATTTTGTCTGCCTTGATTCAGGGTTTGTTTTTTGTTTTTTTTGATTGTCACGCTGGGCTTTTTAAAGCATTTAATAGCTTGAAACATCAACAGTAACGAAACTAGAAAGCAATTACAGAACACAATCATGGAAAATTGGTGGCAGATTTTTCATTCAAGTAAGTTCCATGCGAGAAAAGTGAAATTGTGTAGAAATGCCGTTTTGGTTTTTTTGAGCAAAATCAAGAGCTGCAACTATTTTCATAATCACTTCCTTGTTAAGTCTGTAAAATGTCAGACAATAGTAAAAACTGCACATTAGAACTTCCCAGAGCCCAAGAAGATGTCTGCAAATGAATTGTTTTGACCAACAGTCCAAAACACATAGATGCTTTTTTTCAAATATGAAACAGAAA
This sequence comes from Enoplosus armatus, assembly GCF_043641665.1. Taxonomy (NCBI): domain Eukaryota; kingdom Metazoa; phylum Chordata; class Actinopteri; order Centrarchiformes; family Enoplosidae; genus Enoplosus; species Enoplosus armatus. The sequence continues at coordinate 20,874,073 of NC_092181.1, forward strand.
GACGGCACCGCTTAGAAGCTATTGTTTCTTCAAAAATGACTTTTACATGACAATTATGTTTGAACCAATAAGCCTTCATCACAGCACACTGGCTGCCTTGATTGTTTTCTTTTTAGTCAAAAACAATTATAGACACAATTATTTACATCAATTACTCTGTTGATTATTTTTTCGATTAATCGTTTAGTTAATGTCAGAAAATAGTGAAGATTTGTGATTTTTGCACACACATATCCAGAGTGTGACTTTGGGCACATCTTCAAGTTGCTCGTTTCCTCTGATCAATAGTCTGAAACTCTGATTAAATTTACAAAGATTTAAAACCAGAACAGGAGGGTATTTTACATTTTTGCTTCATAAACGACTGAAACGATTAATTGATTATCAAAATTGCTGCAGCTTTAGAGCGAGCATTTTGTAATTTGTCGATTATTTTTTTTCAGCATGGGAAACTGGGAACGCAGTATTGAGTACTGTAAGAGACGGAGCTCAGTCAAGGTTGGGAACCGTCGCTATTTCAGACCTGAAAAGACTGTTGAGACTTTGTGTAACATATTGGGATTTAAACTTAAAATGACAAACTATATCTACAAAGTAAAACAAATCCTTTCTCAAACCGGGACAAGAAGAACTGCCACTGAAGAGAACCTGAACTGATGAACATTACCTGGTTTTACTGTCATATGATTGGTTTGCTGAGATGAATTTGGTCTACAGAACCTGCACTGCGTTAAATGTTAAAAGTATTCCCTCGTGGATGTAATTAACCAAATAATTTGCTTTATTGAACATATAAGATGCCTTCACACAGGTAACAAAAACAGACAACTGATATGCTTGAAATGAAAAAAGAAAAACCCACATTTTATTGCACTTAAGTTATAAGAAAATAAAATTCTAAGTGAATCAAACAAATACACAATCCCTTTAAGGTTTTTTCTGTCTGTTTTCTTTTTTGCCAGGCAGTTTACATGAACTGAAAAAATAAAACACCTGCAACAAATCTGATTTCTCAAACCAGATCATAAATTAAAACAGAGGGAGAAAACAACGAGAGGAGATAGAGCAAGATTGTTTTCTTTTTTTTCTTTTTTAATATACAGTGTTATACCACTTTCACAGTTCAGCTTGAGTTGTGACTCTTGGAGATTGAGACGATTTTCGTTTGGCTACAATGTTTCTGTTCACGTTTGTTGCCTTTTGTGTTTTTATTTTTCCCCACTGACAATCCACGAGGCTGCGACCGCCCCGCCGATTTTAACTGCAACACATGTAACACTAAGACTCCTGGCAGCTCCACCTGTCAGCTGATGCTTGTGATGGTCTCCTCTGTTGCTTCAGACATCTTTGAATGGAACAACAATCACACACGGACACGGACAGTTCTTTCATTCACGTGTTAAAATCGATTCATCTGCTAGTTTTTTTTTCTTTGCCAGTCCACACAGCATTTGTACATTTCCCCAAAGAACAGGCTGAAAGAGCTTTGTCCCCAGGAATGTGTTCACAAGTTGCCCATTAACACGCTAACACACGCACTCATGCACGCACACACACGCACGCCAACAGTGTACATCCCCGTGTTTCCTCTCTGCAGGCGATCCCGTCAGTATCTGTCGGACTCGCTCCCTCCTCTCAGCCTCGTAGAGGCACGTTTGGCTCAAGTTTCAGTGGCAAAAACAAACAAAATAAAACAAATGTCGGATGTTATCTTTTGTCATCTTTTGTTTCTTTAAGTCCAAACATAAGAGTTCAATTTGGAATTTTGCCTGGGACTAAAACGTCGCAGCAAGTAAAAGTTCCCTCTCTTTTTTTCCATTCATCTAGCAGCATAAATACAGTTTGGCCACTGGGGGGAAAACAGTAGAGGGGAAGGGGGCTGGGGGGTTCAGGGGCATTAATCCACAGCGCTTCGAGCAAAGAACCTTTACTTCCTCTCGTCACAGCACCGGCATTGAGGAAACCACCCCAGCTAGACTCTGAAAAATTCTGGACAGCATTGATGTTTATGTGGAGACGGAGCTCCAAAGCCAGGTATGTAGAAAACAGAAAGGAAGAACAAACAACTCAAATAAAGAGACGAAAAAAAAAAAAACCCTTGTGACATAATGACAGCAAACCTAAACAGAGCAGCTTTCTAATACTGGGATTTGTTGCTGTTGGCAACTGCGAGGAAAGAAAAAAGAAAAAAAACAACAACAAAAGAGAAACCCCTTTCATATGATAAACCAAAAATGTATTGAAATTCACAGTTGTGTTTGTGTGCGATATTGTAAAGAAATCAAACTACTGAAACCGAGTGGAGAACAATAAGAACGGAAATGGAGTGACAAGAAACGAGCCTGATTTAAGGCTGAACCCTCCGATCGCTTTCTCTCCTCTACAACAAGCAGCTCTTTAGGTGTAACTACGTGTGGAAATTTAGCTTTAAATGTCTACCACCAATCTTTTCCACTTTCTGGTTGGCCGTTTGAGTGTATGTGTGTGTGGGCGCGCACTGATGGGAGGAGGGGTGTAAAGGGAGGGAGGGGGTCTTTAAAAAATAATATATCTCTGTACATCTCAAAATCTGTCAGGCTTGAGCGAAACCAAGTCTCTGTGCGAAGCTGACCCCGAACCGAAAAGGGTTGAGAGTCACTTCAAAGAGTTCAGTCGTCATTCCTTTCTTCTTCTCTTCTTTCTCCCAGCCAATCAGGAGGCAGACCGGTCGTGCCCCCCCCCGCCTCGTTTCCAGCCCGATCCCCTCAGACTCCACCTCGTACTGGTGGTAGGGGGTCAAAAGCAGGGGCTGAACACGTGAGGGTCTGTGGCTCTGTCGGTAACATTTGCCCAAAGGGGGACGGGGAAGATAATGGTAGAGGACAGGACAGCCCACTGGTGGTGGTGGTGGTTGTAGATTTTGCGAGTTTGGGTGAAGAGTTCTGGGCTTCGGCCCTCCGGTTTCTAGGTGCCTCATCTCCCATTCCCTCTCTATTCCTTCCTCTCCGCGGTTCGCCCTCTCCGTCCTTCCCCACCACGTCCCTTCTCACTTCATGTCCACGTCAAAGTCCAGCACCAGCAGCTTGGTCTCCTCTGTGCCGTTGCGGCTGCCCACTGCGCACACCAGCTTGGTGTTGGAGGCCCGGATGCGCCACACCACACCACCGCTGCCGCCGCTCTCCAGGGTCACCAGGTTTCGGATGAACTCGCCCGTCTTCAGGTCCCACAGTTTAACTGTGCCATCGTCCGAGCTGGTGATGACAAAGTTCTTGTTGAACTGGAGGCACGTCACGGCGCTCTGGTGCTTGTGGGGACCTGAACACACAAAGAAAGAAAGAAACAGCTGGTAAGAGGATGAAGAGCGAGAAAAGAAAGGAAAAGACAAATCCTAGACCACCGCAGGAACCCTGGAACCTTTTTAGGAACTTGGGAACTTTACCTGCATTCCTACTAGAGGAACCAGGGTCTAAGTTTCGTTCCTCAGCCATATTTGATGCCCCTCAAAAAGTCTCTTCCCCAGTTTCTGATGGCCCAGGAACTATCAGGGGCAGTGTCAGCTGCACTTAATGCCACTGATCAAACAGAAAATAATAGTTATTATATATAATATAAGTGATGTTCAGACTGCACATTCTACAGGTTTTTGCCTTAATATTTACTGTTGGTCCAGCACCTGTTGTACAACATTTATCCAGACAGTAAGTAACTATGTTGCGAGTGTCATCAATGTTTGGCCTCGAGACAGGAATTTCTAGTAACTAACTAACCTTTACGGTTGTTAAAACATGGTGGAAATGCAAACAGTAACGCAGAAGAGGGAAGCTGATCACAAGACGGGAGGCTTACCACCTCTAAACAATTTCATGAAGGAAAAAATAGTTGTGGTGTAAAAACCCAGATACAGAATAAATAACTCAAAAGAAAATCTCTGTGAGACGAAGGGAAAATTCTTCTCTGGTATTGCTGAAGCGGTAGTGAGTGTAGTAAGGTCTTTAGGACGAGCTGCAGTAAGATGCCAGGACTCAGGCCTGTCACTGTCACGGACACTAAGCAGCTCCGGCTACACCTCCGTCTGGTGCGTTTGCTTGCTGGCAGCAGGCCACAGTTAAAGTGAAGATGGCGGCTGTTACTGCCTCCATTGAGGTGACTTTATTTGTGACTGTACGCGTGCGGTGACTTAAGATTTCCCTAAGGGCCTGAAAATGATATCTTAATTAAATCAATTAGGGCGACACAAAAGACAAACAAGTGCAGAATCAAGTGCTGGCAAATGAAGTGCTTTTTAACTGGAGGTTGCTATAGCAGCTATTTCATTCAGACACATTTAATTTCTTTCCGCTCTCACAATCCACTTGCGGAGAAAATTTGTTGAAATCTCACCGTCAACAAGCTTTCACATCTTTTCCATTTCTGTCTGCGGTGGGATCAAAGGCTGTGTTATTTACCAGAGTATACAATGCTGCGCTGCACCAACCCCCAAAGTGCCTGCCTCTCTCCTCCCTACATTACCACAACAAAGCAGCCTGCGCCATCATTACCTATACTCTCTTCAGCTGACAGTGACGACCTTGTTGTTGGCCTATTGTCTTATCAAAACACACTAATGAATGGCAGAAATTGTCCGCTGACCTAATTATATGACCTACAAAGTTCCTCGTCCCTTCTCTGTAGTCACCCCCTCTTCACATGACACACTCACATCCTCCCCCCTGGTCGGTCTTATCCCTCCCTCTCTCTTCAGACTCTCACCGGGGCATCCCTTTGTTCAGCGGGTGTGTGTGTTGGTGTTTGTAGGACCAGCATACAGGGTTGTAGTTTGTTAATGAGGGTATTTAGGGGTGGGGCACTGGTGGTTGCCACTGCTATTCAGCAAAGGATTTCCAACTTCCTGTGAGGCTCCGGTGCTGCTAATGCTAATGGAGTTTGAACTATTCAAACAGACACAAAGGAAATGAGACTGTAATCAGGACCAGCAGGCCCACAAGGTGTTTGGCTCCGTACTGCCACACACAGACAAACAGGTCATTTAGTCTGGGTTTTAATTGGACTCTCAGTTTTAAGTCTCATCTTATGTGCTTTTTGTCGTTCAAGGCCGGTGGCCTTTCTTCTACGTTTACTTACATATTTATACTTAACAATTAACATATTTACAGTTCGGCGTACATCCGAGTGGTTCTGCAGCCTGTTGCATAAACTTAACAACTAGTAACAAAACTTAAGAGACTCACAATAATCTAAAAAAATAAATGGTAATGAATGACAGTAGCTCCCAATCTCTCGTCTGATGAGCTCAAGCACTCCTTCATCGACACCACCAGTCATGTTCCTAATGTCTTATTTAACACTATTAGCTACATGAAACCCACAATGTTTAGGTTGGTTTGGTCCAGTTTACAATCACACTTCCACCACTAGGAGTGGCACAAGCTGGATGTATCAACCATCCAGTACTTCTAGATAACAGTTCCATGTTAACTAATAAGTTGTGTTCAGCCCTCCCATTCATTTTGAATGTAAACTTAAACATCGATGGTGCAACATCTTGCACGATGGTAGACTCACCTTGCAGTGTTTGCAGGCACTGGCCCGTCTTGATGTCCCAGATCTTGACAGTGGAGTCTGCGTTGCCTGAGACCAGGATGTTGTCTTTGAGCTCCATGCCGCTGGTGAGGGACTGATGCCCCGTTAGCGTGTGGATGCAGTTGCCCGTCTCCACGTCCCAGACCCTTATAGACGTGTCCAATGAGCCGCTCACCACGTGGATCCCATCAAACTAGAAGGCAGAGAGGATCAAAGGTTCAGCCTCGACACTTTCTTCATTCTGACTGCAGACTGAATGTTGATGAGATTCATTTTAAACTGAAAATCAAGCTGCCAACACTGTTAGTAACTTGATACCTACACAGCATACTTTGTTTCTATTAACAAACTTAAGATTAAACTCATTGAAATGAATGGATTGTATTGATCTATGAAACTTTTCTCTTTGTTCCCACGTCTAATAGTAGAGCACCAACACTTTAAAAGCCTAACGATGCAGCGTGGTACAAAAAACAATCTATCAGTGCAGTAAACAGCCTGCTGAGGGTGATGGCACCAGCTAAAGTGCACCGTAATCACACAGAGTGGGCGAGAGGACATCTTAGAGGACGCAGCGAGATTAATATTTTCACAGAATGAATGAACAAACAAACAAACAAACAAACAACCACACACACACACACCTTAGGAGAGGAAGCATTAAAACATTAGAAAAGAGCAGAAAAACACTGGTGCAATCACATTTGATTGACTTGTTTATGGCTGTTTGTGTGCCACGTTGGCAAAGCAACAAGGAGGTTTTTTTTTTTCAAAGAATAAACACTGCACACTTGTACATACAGCATGTACATATCTATGAGGTTCACTGTCCTAGAGTCTGTTTACAGAGAAGACAGTCCTCGACCGAGCTGCACCAGCTGTTCATACTTAGCCTAGTTATAATGGTTTGTATTTGTTACTAAATATTTACACCCAGTAACTGCCAGGTATAACGGTTACTAACTGAACCAAGTGACAGAACTAACATTAACTAGCCAATATGTTTAGACTGAAGTGTAAAAGGGGCAATTGGGAGTATGAGTGACACGCATGAAATAATGATATAAACTGGGATGATTTTTAAGTTATCCCGAATTACAAAATGTTACGCCAATAATAATCTTTGTCAGGCTAGCATTATCTGATATTTCCCTATCTTTCTCTTTAAACTGCATTAATACTACAAACTCTGAAACGCACTTACTTATTATTGTGCGGATGTAAAGAAAACAAAACAATACCTACATTTACACCGGCAGTTAAGTTTATGGAGCCAATTTAAATATCAACCATTTATTTTTTAACTTTATGCTACAGTGACTTCCTGTTTATGTAGTTGATTGCTTAGATGGCGCAACAGACGTTTCCTAGCGACCAGTTTACACGATACATGTCTTTACTAGATAAGATATTCCTTTAATATCATATCACTTTTAATGGTGCATCATCAAATTACTAGTTTAAAACCAGCTAAAAGTTTTTAAGAACTACAGGAGGACTTTACATACATGGATGTACGAACAGCTGGTTAATGCACATTGTACACGAGGATGGGAGCCTGTTGTTGCTGAATGTGCTGAAGATGCTCACCTGTAATGAGTACACTCTGTTGGTGTGGCCCTGCAGCGTGTGGAGGCAGGTCTCCGTCTCGGGGTCCCACACTTTGACCATGAAGTCGTAGGCACCGCTGACCACCCGCCGCCCGTCGTACTGGACGCAGCGCACCGCCGCCACGTGGCCCATGAGGACGTGTAAACACTGACCTGTCTCAATGTCCCAGACGCGCAGCGTGGCGTCACGAGAACCACTGACCACCCTGATAGAAACCCACAAAAACAGCCAGTCAGGTACGTGACAGTCAGGGATGAACGTATGAGTCTTAAAAGGGTTGTGAATTCAATAGATGTCTTTATGTTGAGCTTCACTTTCCCACAGAAGGAACGTCTCCTGTTCTGTAAGATTAAATTCAATAGTCTACACTCTCATTCATAAACACATTCATACCATGGCAGCTGCACTGACAGAATAATGAGACAGGTATGAACATTTTCTTTCACTCCTCTGACAACAGGTAACCTACAGCGTCACAGTCATGTTCATACTTGAATGTACAAAAACGCCCATTTAACTCAAACAGCTGCCCTCCAGCGGTGTCTTCACCCAGGATGGAAAAAGGAAAGATATACTATAGAAAACGAAACTCCCTTTAGGGAAAATTGTCACTCAAGTTTTACATTTTTCAGATTATTACTGTAAGAACAGTTTGTACAAAGGAAAAACTCTGGTCACTCATCGACTCTGCTTTTCTTAATTTCCACCAGATTCCTGACACTTCAGTAAAGACAAGCGTTCCTCCATATTATGAAATGATCTCTATCACAGGCTTTTCAGATAAAAACACATGCTGTTAATACACACAGAACAAACTCTTTACAAAATGCCTCACAGCGCTACATAGATGGAAATCACCAACATGTTGTTCACTCTCTCCCTGCAGCTCTCAGCATTTCCACTGAGTGAGTAATCAAATGCTACACAAAAACCTTGGTGGGCCCTAAGGCAAAAAGAGCACTTTGAGTCTCCCGAGTGTAATGCCGAATGAATTAGTGAGCAGCAGTTCACTTAAGACGGCTCACAGGGTCTATTTAATCACTATGAGACCACATACTCACTTTCATAGGGATACTGTCCCCTTACAGTTTTGCAAAGATGCTCTCTTTGCTCAGTGGGATCGCTGTTAAGTCGGGTGTTATGATTCTAATAATAACAGAGCAAATGGGACATTAAAGGAACGGTTCAACATTTTGGGACAAATGCTTAATCGCTTTCTTGCTGCGAATTAGATCAGAGAATTTACACTTCGACAAGATATACCGTGTTATTTGAGATTTAGAGGTGCTCGTTGGTGGATTTTATCACAGAGCCAGGCTAGCCGTTTCCTCCTGCTTCCAGTCTTTATGCTAAGCTAAGCTAAGCATCTGCTGCCGCTAGCTTCATATTTACTGTACAAACACGAGTGGTAACGATCTCCCGGCAACACCGCCAATAACCATATTTCACAAAATATCAAACAATTCCTTTAAGAGGAAGATAAACATTTTTACAAATAAGCCTTTAGATTTATGTACAGTTTTGCTACAAAATGGATTCATTTAGTGCTGCAACTATTTTCATTTGCCTATTTTCTCAATTCATTTGGTTAATTTGTCAGAAAACACTGAATAATGGCACTCACACTTTCCTGAAGTCCCAAATGACATCTTAAAATTGCTTGTTTTGTACGACCAACTGTACCAAAGATACTTTAGGTTTAGTGTCGCATAAGAAAAAAAGAGCAGCAAATCCTCACACTCTTGAGAAGCTGGAACTAGTTAACGGTTTAATATTCTATTGATCAACTCATCAATTAGTCAACTAATTCTTTCAGCCCTAGATTTATTAGCTAAACATGCAAAGTGTTGTTTTTTTAACTTTACACAGACTTATTAAGGCCTAACGATGAGATTGCCCCATACCTTTTCTCATGTAGGTGCATGCAGCGCACTGTTGAGGTATGCCCATAGAGGGTGTGGATACATTCTCCTGTCTCTGCGTTCCAGACCTTGAGTGTGCGATCAGTGGAGCCGCTGATAATAATGTTGTCTCTCATCTGGGATGACCACACGCCCCCTGTGTGGCCCACCAACGTGCGCAGACACTGTAAAGATCACAGAAGAAGAAGAGTCTTGATCAGTATATTCCCCACTGCTACTGCAGACTTTGGTTGTTAGAAAAGTTTCAAAGACATTCAGGGTGATTTCATTCATACATATTACATTTGAGTTTAAGAACTCATAAATTACATTTGCAATTTCCCCCCCATGACCTCCTATTGCCTTCAGGGAAAAAAAGACAAGTAAAATGAAAGTTCTGTGACCTTTTAGGGGAAAGAGGAGCAGAATCGTTCCATACCTGCTGCTGCTGTACTGGGACAAAATCTCTCCCTGAGCTTTTATAATTGCTTTTACTTATCTGTTGGAAGAGCGGGTGATTCATTCTCTTTGCAGAAGGGGTCGACAACTGTCTTCAATAAAGAAATGCGCCCATTCATCCTCATTAGGGATGGTAGATTAGCTATTGATTGCAGCAGTTATGGAAATCTCTGATCAATTGAATTTGAGTCGCCACAGTTTGTCTCATTTGTCCCTCGATTTAATTATCCTAAATGTATTAAATTAAAATTCTTTGGGGAGAAGAGCAAACTGTAGAGGAGGTCGGTGGTGAGTGCTGTGGTTATGTCAGGTTCAGAGTGGAGCGTGTTGCTGAAGTGTACAACATGTGACCCCCTGACTGCAGCTGATAAGCCGCTGAGCAGTGAATGGCGGCGCAGGGCAAGAGGTTTTATTGCAGCGAGTGAAAGAGGAAGATGATGCTGCAGCCTGCCTTACCCCCTCCCTGTCCTGTGATAAAGAGAATCACTTCATTAACTGTGGGCCAATGTGGCACGACCTTACAATCAACCTCACTACCGTGTTTTAAGTCTCTCTTGTTATATCACCATGGTCCTTCTTCTTAGCTTTGTACAGTAGTGAAAAAAATAATACTGCAGCTGGAAAAACATTTGACTTAATTCAAGTTTATTGTACTTTTAAAATACATCAGAAACATGGCTAATTTGTGGAATATCCTGGTATATTATCAGGATTATCTACAACGCTCTGACTGTCCAAATCTTAATCCACATTTATGATGAATATTTGCTTTTCTTCTGTAACACTTGACTACATACTCTCAAGGATGCAAGATTTTTCTTGTGAATCGAAGCCAGCGGTTGAGGTTCCAAGAACAAGAATCACAGTGTGTGATTAGAGCCTACTCAAACACTGCGTGGGAGGAGAAAATACCTGAAATGAAGGGTTTAGGCGTATTTATCTGTCTGTGAAACAAACATAAAACGATGCTGTTGCTGAGAGTGAAAGAAGATTTGCATTCTTTTAATGAACCTGTGAAGGACCTTCTTTTGAACACATAAGGGTTTTCATACAATGCTTTACATTTGCATTTTAATTTATTTTCATATAAAAAGGAAACACAGTGGGAGTGAGTATCTAGTACAGCAGCTGCAGAGCTCTAGACCATGAAAGGCTGATTATATACTGTTTCTCTTCGTATTGAAGAGGCCAGCTTCCTTGGCAGGAAATATCAGAAAATAAGGGTCAACCGGGCTAAGGTTCAAGCAGCTAATGCTTTGCAAAGGTTAAAGTAAACTACCTCAGTTCAAGCCATCACATTATTATAGACTCACACTGCATGATACATTAAGGTATTCTTAAAGTTTCTCTTATCTTTTTAACATTTTATTTTTTTATTTTTTTATTTCACACTTTGACGGTAAAGAAAGATGAAAAGAAGAAGAACAGGAAAGAATACATTTCCTGTACTTCTACCACTGGAAATGTAACATGGCTCAAAGAGTAGATCTGTTCAAACAGTTTCCACGTTTAGATTAAGTTTTAAACAACCACAGCAACACTGGCGATGACAAATGCAACGTAAATGCTCAACTACCTGAACAGCTAAACCAAAAATGCTAACCATACTAGCCAATTAGTTTTTGTCTTTTGCTCTCTCTGATCAGGTGGAAGCTGTTATGTGCAATATTGTATTCCAAGGCATCCTCATAGACAAAGTCATGAAGTAAAAATCTCTCCATTATTTTCTTTTGAGCCACCAAGTGCTTCTTTTGGCTTCTTTTGGGGGGGGGGGGGGGGGGGGGGAACACAGCCGCTGTTGTGCAGTCACACGCACCCATGCATAAACTCTAGATGGCCTTCATTAATTTAACAATTTGAGAGGTTATTTCCCCATCTCTAATCATTTCAAACAATATTCCAGATAAGTTCACAGCTCCAAAAGCAATCTCTAGTCTCCATTAGTTAAAACGAATGGAAGGTAATCTGGGTATCCATGCAGCTAAAGCATCTGGCAGAGGACACCTCTCCCTGGATACGACAGCAGTCCACAGGTCTGCCATCTTAGATCTGCCTGACAGCTGCGACTGCTTCTGACAGGCACCACCAAGGGCATGCGCTGCTCTGTTAAGCACCAGGCAGCCACCTTTGAAGCAATGAGATGTGTGCGGCTGTTTGTGTGTGTGGAAGATTGACATCTTTCACTGAAGCTGGAGGACACGCAAAGACAAAGGTCCATCAGGTAAAGACAAAGCCTTCAAGTCTCGTCCAAGCAATCGCTTCCTCAGCAGGTAAACAAAAGCTTTTTGAAATTCCTCCAGACCACAAATCTGATCCGCGCATGCAAGCTGCAACAGATGAATAACTTTAATTTCAATCTCTGGTGCAATATTTTTTACCACAATCAAATCCCCATTGTCTTATCTGATCGCTAAGCAACGGCCCAGTTCTTTCAGAGGTGTAGAGGCATTTACATATAATGTGCTCAAATAATAATTCCCTGATTGCCTCACAGCAGGGGTTCAATTCACTGCGTTTTATATAACAAGATGAATCGACGGCAAGACAAAGCTGGCAGCAACGATGGAACATTAGCAAATATCCGTCTTCGGGTTTGTTGAACCTTTGGCAAGCCTGCACTGGAGTAATCTGATGAATATTTGTCAAACACTTCATCAATTTAAGCCATGTCAATGCAAATAACCCTGTCAATATGTCCTAAAAATGCCCAGTGAGTTTGAAAAATACATGATTCACAAACAAATCTTCAACAGAAAAAATTGAACAGATTCATTTAACTATTGATAGAAACATCTGTTTCAATCTTGTCAGCATCATAACTGATGCAGTATTGAGCGATGAGTTGGGGATACTGGTGGGTGGAGAGAAAATATGAGAACATTTTGGTGCTGAAAAGTGATGTAACACCACTTGATTCACCCCACATTGTCCCATCACAGGGGAATCTTTTTGATCGCTCTAAACTGAACACAAGGTTTCCGAGTAAAAGCAGCACAAGTGGCCGAGGAGAAGAGTTAACGCTGCTCTGCCTCTGGCACAACTTCTACGTCTAAGCTGTAACCAATTTATTTTCCCGTTTTATCAATTTAAATCCTCAACCTACAGTTGAAGCCGCCGGAGCTGCATTTCAAATCTGTCCTCTGAAGAAAAGGACAGATGTAGTCGCTGATCTCTGAGAGTGTGAGCCAATTTACCCATGTGATCTATAATCGTCCACCAAACTCAATGCTGATTTGCAGGGACTGCAATTTTTTGTTTTCTGAAGAATGAAAAACAGAGCATGTACGTAAGGGAGCGAAGAAAAGAAAACCACATCTTCAGTCTAATGGCATCAGGCTTCAAAAGGAGAACGTTTAAAGACTATCATCAGAGTTCTTCATCCACGTTGATCATCGTGCTGCGATCTCTTATTGATCCAATTCTGAGTAAGACCTGGTGTTAAAGTTAAAGTATTTATTTGAAAAAGAAAAGGCGCACCAAGGTCAAACAAATTTAAAAAAGGAAGGTTATGGAGTAGATATTTCCCTAACATCTTGGCTATTTGCAATATGAAGGACAAGAGGGATGGATATTGCCACATGGATTGGGAGCCCCAACGGGCATTCATCCAAGGGCCATCGCAAACTGTGCAACACCTCACGATCACCGATATCCACTTCACAGTCCTGCATCTCCCGGGGACAAACTGACAGCGATCAAGTCCTCAAATACGCTGGCAAAGACTATAAAGAAGGTTGACAGCTGAGAGGAAAAACAAATGCAGGAGCTGGTAATCTCATTGTATTTTTACTTTACAGTTTCACTGGCATCAACAGCTACTTCACCCGAAATGGTCGACTAGGCTTAATTGGCCATTCCTCTCGAGTGAGGGATTCGCTCTCTGTTTTTTTCGAGAGCTCAAGAAGCAAAGAGATGAAATCCACACAGGGGATGTGCTCTGAATACAGCACCCAAACAGAAACGGATTTAGGCTCATCTCCTCTTCATGACTAATGTAAACAAACAATTCTGAGTCGGATTAACGTTGTAGAAACAACAGACAATACACTGTGTGTCTGTGACGTCAGCCTGAATGCAGGGTGGTTTCACGACAAGCAGTCGATGCCTGCTGGTGATGTAACTCGCAGACTCCCACCACCAATATGGAGCCGGTGATGCTGTAACTCAACAACCTGTCATCCAGATATTAGTCTTTGGGTGAGGGAGAGCCATATCGTGCTCCGTGCCTATCGGATGACCTTGGTGAGATCTGTTCAGATCAGCAAATGCTGTGACTGATATGCGTGTAATCACCAGTTGGCTGAATACCAACTTTACTATCTGTTAGACAGAGTCTTTGCAGCTATGAAAAGGGAGCTCTCTGGCCTATTGTGTCCAACAGAAAGAGAAATCTACTGCAGTGTGATCATGCAGAATATCAATTTCTCCAAGGGCTTCTCTTTGAATGTGTTTTTATTTTGGTGAAATGAAATAGCAAGTTCACCCCCAAACTTTATCTCAGTTATTTACCAAGTTAAAGTGAAAGGGATAGAGCGGAAAAGAGAAATATGCAACAACAGTTTACAGAGGAGTTTTAGTAAAAAAAAAAAGCTCTTTTGAAAATGGAGTCCAACACTGAGGCGTGAAAGTGCTGCGATTTACACTGATCTGTGAACCTCTCTCCAACAACACGGTACAACCACTGCCTTTCTTTTTAATATACAGCGTAAAGCTGCAGCACAAGGCCGGTGTGGCTGCACCAGCTCCAGCAATGAATACTAACAGCACTTGCGGACATGTGCTGTGTAACAAGTCTGCAAAATGGCTAAATGTAAGAGGAGAGAAGAGACTGAGATAGAAGTGAGAGCTGTACAGATACAGTTAGCTGATATGTTTTTATGTATAGTTAAATGTACAACATGCTACATACAATGTCAGGAATTCTTATAACATTAAGCAAATATTTAGATGACCGTCTCCTTCACTTCTTAAGAGTGAACGTAGAACTTGAGCTGCACGCCTACGGTCCATTAATGTCTGACAACAGTGCGGAAGAAACGGATGCTATTAAGACTAAAGGAGAAAACAGGAAACAGAAGAGCAGTTAACCCTTACCTTTCCTGTGATGGCCGACCAGACTTTCAGCGTGTTGTCGTCGGAGCCGCTGACGATACGGTTGCCACAGAACTGGAGGCAGGTGATCACGTGGTCATCATGACCTTTCAGCACCTTTAGACGAAACAGATAAAGAGAGATGCAATGACAAAGAGGACATGGAGGATGGATGTGGAATGACAAAAGAAAAAAAGGCAAGAACGGAGGCTGACAATGACACATCTCTAGTGCTTTATACATCAAAGAGGAGACAAGAGGAGAATGTCATCAAGTGCTGCGGGTGTACACAGCTCTTTAAGCTCAAGATTTAAATAAAGGTTGAAAAAAATGAATGAATGAATTAAGCAGAGCTGTATGCTGTGTTCGAGTGTGTGTGTGTAGTCTCTGCTGGCTAATATTAGGTCACAGGACTGCTAGCTCAGCAAACGACAGAGCACACTGCATATGCAGAGGAGTACGAAGAGCACAGTAACCAAATCAGTGGCGGCCTGAAACGACCCAGAGGCTGTTTCAAAAGGAGCAGAAGCACACAAGGCCCAGCATGCTGGTCCTGCTTTATGGGAAACTTTTGAACAGGCAAAAGACTGAAGGACAGTAAGACATTCCTGTGCTGCAGCTCAATTATCATTCAACACGTATACTGCGGAGCACGGACCTGACCCATCACTAACTTTCCATCAACTCCACACCTCAGACTCTTATTGAACCGTCTTTCTGTGACTCAGAGCCATTTGATATCAGATCTATAAGATCGGCTAACCTCTGGGGAATTTAAGTTTGAAGAAAAAGATACCTTGGGTGATTTGAGGTCCCCTCTCCTCCAGTTAGTATCTATTCTGTGCTGCCTGATGTAGGCACTCTTCCAGGGGCTGTGAGTGAAGCCAGGCTTGACGATTTTCCTCTTCTTGAGGGGCAGAGGCTCATCGATGCCTATTAGAAGAAAGAGATGGAATCAGATTGGATGAAGAGGCTCAAAAGTTTATTTCAAAAACAGGTACAACCACATGTTTAAACACAGTGTTGAACACAGCAGTAGGTCCAGACAGCTCCCGCTGGGTGCCTGCATGTTGTCTGTCTGCATCTGTTGCAAAGAATTCAGACTCACCTTCTTCCCTGCATTTCTCCCTCCACAGCAGGTTGTCTTCTGCCAAGATGCGCCAGTAGCGACACGTCTGGGCTGCTTGGAGGAGGTCCTTCGGTTCCAGGAATGACAGCACATACAAAGCCAGCTGTTGAAAGACAAGGACGAGGAATGTGAGAGGTGTAAATGGAAAAGGAGACACAAAAAGGACCCATTGTTCACTGCAGCGGGTGTATACAACTGTACAAACACCTCAGGGAAGAGGACTTTTAGTTTGAAGTAACTACATCACAATAACAAAAAAGGAACAGCTGTGAAAACACATTTGCTGAACAACCTATGTGCACAATATTAACAGCAAGAATCTAACTGACAAGGGTAGACAATGACATTTCCATAGGATTGAATCAACAATACAATAGCAGCTTCACACAGCAGGCAGTAATGCCAGGGCTACTGTTCGTTAAGCCAAAGCCGGCATATAAAGACACAAAACCTGGTATAATGAGCATAAATCTGGACCCCTGAGCAATAGGAAATAAAACACTATGGTCTGCTGTTTTCCCAAACACATTCAAACAGGTATATATTTGGACAAAGCTCTCAACACACGATGTCTGTTGCAACTATGAAACAATGCTTTAGGTGCTTTAACGGTTAGGGCCCATGATTGCTTGGCATCATCATAAAAAGAGGAGAGGATTATGGGTTCATTTTGCAGAATGAGGTGTAACCCACTGTGCAAATATTGTTCTTTTATTATATTACAATAATCCGAGACGATAATGACACACAGCACACTGTGTGACAAATTCAGGAGTGGTGTCATGAACATGATGTCAAGGCCACTCTAATATCCAGGGGCCGGTCTCAAAGATATTTCAGACTGGTTTGTAGTGTTAGGCCAGTCTTCATTTTGCTCTTAGATCTAGTCTAATGTTTGCATTATCGATTCATCTGCTGATTATATTCTCGGTTCATGGTTTGGTCTGAGAAATGTCAGAAAATAATGAAAGTAATATATTCATTCGATTAATTGATTAATCAACTAATCATTGCAGCTCCAGTATCATGCAAGTTAAGACAGTTTCCCAAAAATAGAGACTAAAAAGTTGGCCACCCTACCACAGACTAACTCTGAACGAAGACTCATGTTTCTATGGTAACAATCAGTGACACATGCTGACCAATGCACCAAAAAAAAAAAGGAAAACATGGCTCATTATTTGTGGTTTGCTAACAATGTGGTGGAGCGCCTAATAAGAAAGGAAAGAGTTTTTAGAGAGCGCAGTAACCTGTTGGACATATATACAGCAGTGAGGACATTGTCAATCGTTTTCAGTTGCTCAAGGAATCCTAAGCATTTGATGCTGCTGTCGACTGTTGGATTAATACTATTGACTGTGGTCATATGACTGATTGTTAGTTGTATTTAAGCTATTAGTCAAAGTCCATCTTTGTGAAACTGGGCCCCTGATCTGAACTTTATGAAAAGTTCTCGAGCACTTAATTCCTCAAATATTTGGAGATGTTTCCTTGTCAAATATCCGACTTTAAGTAGCTCAAAAGTTCTTTGACAACATTTTAAAGGACTAGGGGTAATTACAGTTTAGTTTTAGGGTTATTTCAAGTCACTTGCCCCAGACAAGACCCACAAACCTTGACATACCTCTGTCACCTGTAAGCCTGTCTAAGCCAGTAGTCATTACCGAGCTTGAGGATATTCTAAAAGTTTTATGAATGGACCTCGAGTTATGATTGCTTTTTAAGCCCGACACACCGCCTTGTACAGATTCTCTTCATAGTTTCAATTTCAACTGTATCTATAGTGCGGCCACAGGGATTGTCCTGCTAAAATTACTTGACAGCCGCACCAATATATTTCCAGCAGCTCTGGCAGAGACGAGAGAGGTGGGATTATCTAAAGAAGTCAGAAGGAACAGGAAATATATAAAAGAGAAACAGAAAACAAAATGAAAAGAGAGGGCTCGTGTCCTGGTGAGGGCACACGTGGTGCTGTTGTATATTTGGCTTGAAATCTTGCATCCTATTGCCTCACTCTCTATGCTACCAGCGCCCCCCTTTCATCGTAACACCTGCCAGACAGAGACAAGGTGTTAAGTATTTGATCAGCTACACCAGACACGGTGGATCACGGCTGTTTTGTAAGAATCCCTTATGTGATCTTATCATCAGTGTGGCACTTCAGATTGTTTGTATTGTCAGTTATGATGCTGAGCAAAACCAAGACACCCACTATGGATGCCGTTTAATGATGTGAAGGAAGACTGCGACGGGATGAGCGGCTGGTGAGGAAGCCTCGTCTCTGTCACGTCATGCTCATTCAAAAACAATGTCTACCACGAGGGATTCCCCACGGGAGTTCAGGTCAGGAGGAAGACTAATGGGAGGTAGAGGACTAGAGAAGTTGTGACTTGATAACAGAAATAGGGACTCAGGAACTCACCTCTTTGGGCAGCAGGGAGATGAAGTCTCGCTGAAACTGCGGCTCGATCACCTGCATCATATGCTTGACTTGTGTGGGCTCACAGCTGTCAATCAACTCATCCAGCGCCAGCAGCTTCTCTGGGCCAGTCCAGCTCTGCAACACACAGGACAAAGAAACTGGTTTTAAAAAATGACATGCTCTGCATTACATTCATTTGGCAGATGCTTCTGTTTAAAGTTAAAGTTAATCAATTAATAAAAGTGTGTTCAGTGGCAATTAAAAATACTGAGCTGCACAGGTTCGTCAGCCATGTAAGATACTTTTAAACCTTTATCACAGCAAAGTATTTAAAAAACATTCTTCAGGAGCAGCATGTTCTCTTACTTTACAATTTCACAGCGTAACATTCCTATAATGTATCTTCTATCTAATTGTGTTTAATGGCTTTTCACATTTTTATGCTGTAGTTATTTAGTGTCACAGGTGGCAATACACCAGTTGAACACTGTCAGCAGAATATTCATTAAACCTCCACACCTGGATTGCCACACCCAACGCAGCTGTAAACATATTCTGCGTTAACTGAAAAGCATAGCAGCGGCGTTACGGCTGTGCCAATTCATCGTAGTCAAGAGACGCCTTATTTTACTTTGATTGGAGCGCCTTGGAAACGTACTGCCTTGTGCAGTGTGTCTGTAACACGTTAATGTTCCCTACGTGACCTCCACAGCAGCGCAGAGTTGCTTGAGGCACCTGCCTATTTCTAGCAGCCAAAACATTAGTGGAAAATCTGAACATCAGGAACCAGACTCCATTAACAACATTAGGGTTTTTTCTCCTGCTTGAACATTCAGTTGTTTAACGCTGGCCGCTGGGTAACACTGCACTGCATGTTGGACCCAACAGCCGCAGTTTTCCCTCAGTGGAGTGCTGAAATCTAACAATGATTACAGGCTACGAGGCAGGATGGAAAATCTGGCACACACAAACCACCTGTAATTTGGCAGCTAAAAGCTTTAGCCAGAGGTGCTGGTTCTGGAGGTAATCAGTGGTTCGTGGTATTCGTGTTTTTTGTTTAAACAGAAAGAAAACACTGCAGGTTCACAACAGCCTCTAGTCTGTTGTGTATTCATAAATGCACTTATTGGTTTATTTCATGTTCTGTGATGAGTGTTTGTGTTATTTCAAATATTTTTTGCTATAAGTTGGTATAGGTTTAAACAGTGGTGACTCTTACAAAATGTAGAATATTTAAAAAGTAAGTTCCTTAAAAGTTTAAAACTTTTCATTCTTCCCTGTGGGGCTGTAAACTTTGCAGAATATTTAATATTTATCTCAAACCAAACTTTTGAAGGGCTCAAATTATTCCAAGAGTTTCCAGAATAAACTCTAGTGATTAATTGTAGATTATCATTTTATTGCCAAATATTTTTGGTCAGGCTTACTTCTGCTTCAGTTACTGATTTCCCAGAATGTCTGTCAACAATCCCCTGAGAGCGTCTGTAACACAAACCAGGAGTTAACATCTGGGATGTGCTGATACTTGAAACACTCAGGGAATTCAGGCTGGCTTACTGATGCACAAGCCTTGTTACTCTTTTGATCAACTAATCATTGTGACAAGCTGCTGATAAAATACTACAGCTCAGACATTGAGGGAAATGTTGAAGTATTTGCTGAAAAACTGAAAGACTGAGTTCTTCAGCCTTCAAAAGGGCTGCAAGCAAAACACAGATTACTGAGCTACAAAGACAGTCATAATAATTGTGTGTGCCTTGTTGTTTAGATAAAGATCAGCAAGAAATATGTGTTAAATTTATTTAAACTTTTTACCAATGTATGATGTGCCTGCATGGAGGTGCTGGTAGGCTGATTTTCCGGTTTTCAGCCTTTATGCTAAGCTAAGCTAATCAGCTGCTGGCTTTAGCTTTATATTTAATGGAGAGATATGAGTGACATCGATCTTCTCATTATCTCTCAGCAAAAATAAGTGCATTTCCCCAAATCTCAAACTAATCCTTTAATGTAATATGTGACTTTGCCATGACTGTGTATGTCCTTGTGTCTTTTAGAGTGCTAAATCCCAAAATAACTCCAGAAGTTTGGACGCGTTTTTTTGGAAAACATTCTTTTTAGCTGCAGTATGATGCTTTGTCTCTAATAAGAGCTACAGGCTAGGACTGGACTGGGGAATGTACAGAATGTAAGTTTAGCTGCCTGTAGCCTGCGCTGCCAGATTAAAGAGGGTAGACTGTGGCGGGTCAGGCCTGCGGACTAATATACGTAAAATAAACACTGAGGTGTCAAGAGGTTCGCCCAGCTATTCAAAGATAATGAGTTTAAGCTCTCTTAGGTAATGAAATGGGAACCCATTATATAGGAAATGAGAGAGACCCCGTCAAGCCTAATATGTTTAAATGGCATCTTATTTCCATAAAGTCTGGAATCATTAGAGCCGAAGCCTAGAATGAAAAAAGTGTCTCTATTGTGTTGCATCTGTGCAGACGATGATAATATAGTGAAATTAATATAACAAAATAGGGTAAACTGTAATATGGAGAAATTAATACAGTATGACCTTATGTCTCTATCAGTCTATTGAAGTGGTTGAAAACCAGATAAAATCTGTTGTTTATTCCAAATTTGCTAATCAGAGACACAAAATTACCTCTTAAAGAGACCCAGACTCTGCACTACTGTCCTTGTATATGCAGTAAAAATACATGACAAGGTAATAATAGTTGTAGATTATACTGCAGTAACTTTAACTTCTTCATTTCAGAGGATCACAGGAGTCAACATCTGTTCAACTTTTAATACTGACAGTAGAAACATGTGATGTTATAACTCTGCTATTTAAGTCTGAACAGGTACGGCTAATTCCAATTCCACGCTACAGTGCCTATTATAATGCGGTGGGCCAGGACAACAAGGCAGCAATTATCTCTGAGACTAAGTGAACATTGATTGGGCACAACATCTGCTTTTTGATGAGCTTTTGCTCGAGGATCCGGAGCTGCCCATGGGGCAAAAAGTAAAAAAGAAACAAGGAAAACTCCACTGTGCTCACCTGAAATGTTCGGAGCCATTCTTGGAGACCCGTGGGTGGCTGGATTGAGGTGATGCGCCGTCTCTGCTGCCCCTGACCATTGGCTGTTCTAATATGGCCAAATGTGGTGGGCGTGGCTGGACATGGGACAATTCCTGTCGGGCTGCGATTTACAAGGAAAGAAAAAAACATTAAAGACTAAATTATATGAGTATTAAGAAAAGAATAGAAACATTACAGACACATTAAGGATACAATATTAATGAGAACAATAACACGCTCAATATGAGGGCAATTAGATGTCCTTGGGTTCATTTTGCTGCCATTTTTGCAGATGTTTCCACTACAAATTATTCTGAACAGTGATAACACTAAAGATGCCCCCTGGGTCACTGGAACAGCAAATACTGCAAAGTTAAACATTTAAAGCTGCACTTTAAACTAAAAGCATTTTTGCCTATCACTGTTTTGATTGATCACCGATTTGATTTAGCAATAAAAACCCCAGTTGAAAGCATGTGTATCCTGCTAGGCAAATTCAAATCAACTTCAAAGTATGCACAATCCCACAGATTTCTGTTCAAGTCGAGACCCTCCTGTTGTAAGAAGCTGGATGTGAAAAGAAGCGCAGGACTTCAAAGGTGTGCTCTTGTAATGTAAGGGCAGCGGGAGAAACCATCCAGTTGGCACCCTCCATACTTCAGATTCTGCTCGCTGACAGTAAAATGGAAAGCTTGGGGTCCATTTCATTATTGATCCATTTTTAATGGGAGGGGAAGCTGAGACGGAGCCAGTTACATGGCAACATTTACAGTTAAGTGGCCACGTTCAGTCTGAATTTTAATGTGACTACATGTGAACACGTGCATTAAATATTCAGGGTTAGAGAAACATCTGGGGCTGCTGGCTGCTCCTGGATGCTGGAGATACAATATGATGTGAAGCCTCATTCTGTTTGAAGACACATCGCATATTTGTTCATACCTCTTGATATTTTTTTCATTATTTCCTTTCATGGTAGGTTCATTTGATATGTGTACAGCATCACAATAAGGAGAGACGGCTCTTCAAAATGTAATTTCTTCTAAAATCCTTTTGACCATTAGGTGGGTGAAATCCAGGTTGCTTTACCTCGAGTACTCTGGGCCTTTGCAGGGCTTTTTTCCTGAAGGGAAAGATCGGACCTCGGGGCCATGGTCCAACTTTCTCTTCATCTGAGAAAGAAGAAAAACTTTATAAACCATCAGAGAGTAACACAAAAAGAGACTGTATTTAAAAACACAAAGGAGAAAAAAAAAAGAAAGCTAGCTATTGCATAGCATCCTTTTCATACATAAATCAAAATGTACATGTTTGCCATGGAGGGGGCAGCTCTGGCATGTGTTGTATAATCCATCATTTTTTCCTTCCCTACTGATAACTTTCTTTAAAAAACACAGACTCTAAGCCACTTTTCTTTTAAGGGAAGAAGCCAGCTCTTGAAAAGCAAATTTAAGAAAGGACACGGGGTCATGGAAGTTTTTAAAAACAGGGGTGGAAGCAGAAAATTGCTTCTGCAAGTTACAGACTTTGTTAACATTATGTCTGAAATTCAGCATATTAAAATACAGACACCACAGTCTTGCAACAGTTCTATGCAAATAGGAAATTAAACTTTAATGCATAGGCTAGAGATTCGATTTATTAACATGCTCCATAACAAAGCAGAGACCTATCTGCAGATGAAGTAGCTCGATGTTATGAGATCGTAGTATACAAAGCAGGTGCTTGTGTAACAATGCCGTGCTTTATTCTGATTATTTCCCATGTTGGAGGCACATGCCAAGTAAACAGTGATCCTTGGGCAACCAGACATGCCATAATATCCAGAGGCAATCACACATTCACACCGCCAAAACTCCAAGTGTACATGTTCATGTACACAAAACAACCACGAAGTACAGAAACGTGTTCAAGGAGGGTACAGGGAGCATTGTTAGGCAGTGAAATTCAATTCACACGGATACTTGAGAAAGAAAAACAGAGCAAGACAGTTCTTTATCACTCTCTATCACCTGCATGTGCACACACCGCCCAATCCCTGTTACCACCTACCCTACTGCGCAAACAAAGGAGCCTGTGTAAAGGCCTGGGCAAGCCAATTTTCTTCATCCCATGCCTGCCTCTCTCTCTCTCTCTCTGGCAAGGCCTCTCACCACACATGCAAGTGATCACCATCTCATCGCCGCTCCCTCATGACTAACAAGCTGAATAACTGATTTTAAGTCACAAAATAAGATGCACAATGTGACTGCCTGGCCTTGTTTCTTGATTAATTAAATATGTTTCATGTTTAAGTGCAAGCCTGGCGAGATCTGATCGTGTTCCTACAGTTTCAGCCTGGACTAAAGCCACTGATACAACAAAGACTTCTCTCAATTGTCTTTCTGGGATTCACTTAAAATCTGCTACATTGTAGGAGCCACCAGGAGCACCAACAAGGGTGTATTTTGACCAAAATACAGACATCATGGTGCAGATATATTTATTACTGCACTGTAGCATGTTTTTCAAAAGGTTCTTTTACATTACTTGTGGCATAACAATCTATGTTTTGCACTTGTATTTAAGGTCAAAAGATCTTGTCAAGTTTGTCTACAGTTACAGTCCATCCTGCTGTGCTGCAAGACGCAACCTGTACTGGACAATTTGTTGCAGACCTTCCATCTGTCCTCCTGCTATTGTAAGAAATGTCTTGTAGAAAGCAGAAACCACATTCAAAATCAACTTTTTTTTCCTCCCCCTTTTGAGGCAAACAAAAAAATGAAAAAGTGATACATTTTGGGTGTGTTATTGTATTACTGTAAGCTACACAAGAAAACAGCAGTGGACGTTTGACTCCATACTGTCTGGCTTTACAGTGGCATGATTACATGTCTCTCCTCAAGATGTGTGCTTTTTTGTTTTTATCACTATAATTTGGTGAGTGTGTGTACGTGTGTTTGTCCTCTCAGTGGTTTCAGCCTGAGGGACACACTTGAGCGTTGAGAACAGCACGCAATACATCAAACCAACCAAGAAAAAGTATTCAGAAATGCTGAATGATTAGCATGATATCAGCAGCCACACATTTGGTATCAACCCAGGATCCCTACCTCAGTACTTAATGTGGACTATAAAATGAATCAATGCACCAACTCAACCAAAGCCTGAGTTTATAGAGGCATGTGTACATGACTGGCACACCAACTCGTACTGCAGGTTAGGTGCTCCCCTAGAAATTAAGACTGTCATCTGACCAATTGATTTGTGACCTTTTCCTCACAAGTCAGCTCCTGTGTGAAGCTGCAGAGAGGATCAAGCCATAAAATATTGAGTTATTCATTATGGAAATGTATTTTAAAAAAGCACAGGGGGATTTCATTTCAAGTGGCGAAACCCATGTAAATGTAGTCCAAATATTTTCAAGAGCTAGGTAGGTACGTAGCTAACCCTTGCCTACAATTAAAGTATCTGGCTGACAGCTTGTTTGATTACTAAGGAAAATAAATAAACAGGGGTTTTATAAAGATATTTCTGCTTGTTAAGATCCAGCTCTTAAAACCAACTGCCTTGTTCTTAACACGGTGATCTCACTGCAATGGCAGTTCAGTAGTCAAGGAGAGCATGGGTGTGTGTGTACGCATGAGGTGGATATGTGTGTGAGAGAGAGAAAAGGGGGAGCACTGGCTGGCTTTTGAGTGTGTGCGCCTCTGTGTGTGCACATGCAAGAAAAACCTCAAACTAAATGCGGGCGTGAAAAAAACAGCATGTAAGCAGCCTCTTCTTGTGTTTCAGCCTGGGAAAAGGTAACCAGAGAACGCAGTGTTTGTAAATCACTACTAATCAGTCCTCGCCTCCCTCCTCTTGGCTTCCCCCCTTCCCTATCTGTCCAAAAGGCACGACAGATGGATACACAGAGAGTTAATGATATTTTAAAGACAGCAATCGCTCTTACATAATGTGTTGATTAATTTCAATGGAGTCTACATCCTGCAGCATCAGTCACTTGACAAATCTTTTCTCATTTTTCAAAGAGTGTTTCAAGCAGCCATGAAACTGTTTCATCATGTAAAACAGCTTCTCTAGAGACACAGAAACACTTGCAACCAAGAACTGGCCATTTTGGGAATAATGGGCAAGTTGTAGAATTGAAATCAAACCAGAAAAATGGGTCTGAATATGTCTTTTAGTCAGTACCATCAAAGAGCAGCGTAGAGATATTTGAGCTCTAGGGGCTGACTTCAAAATCCTGATATCTTTGAATGAGCACATCCACAAAATGGATGGAGAATATAAATGAATCACCGTTCAATTTGATCAACTACTGCCCATTGATTAAGAATGACATTTTCATGTAATCATCAGGACTGAGTAAAAGCATCAACACTACACAGCCAAAGTGCACACAGCTCGACAAAAAAAAAAGCCCCCACCGCAAGGGATTTTTGTGAGCCTGATTTTGAAAGACGGGTGATAATAACACATTTGTTTACATTACACCCTCTGCATAACTGATTCCCTTTCATATTTTTTGTTTGTACTCTGCATCTCCAACTAAGGGAGCATCATTTTATGGCTGCCGTCCAGCATAATACACCCAACATCCTTGAGGATATTCTACCTCACGCAGTCTGACACAGTGACCCATTATCTGTGGTTGGAGCCTGAGGCGAGAGCACAATGTCACGGAATAGGCGACTCCAACAGGCGACAGCAGACTGATCACATGCATGCATCACAAGCAGCCTCTTCGGTCTGTGCAAGACAGCCACTGCTGCATAATGTACAATCATAATAACGCTGCAAACTGGGGAGGATCCCCCTGTCTTTCTGTTCTTGGATTTACAAAAGTGGGTGCCTTAACACATAGAAGGAGGTGATATCAGCCATCTATGTGTAGTATATAGATCTTATTAGCTACAGCATCTAATGGTTATGAGGAAGGGAGGACCACAGTTGATGTGCAGGTGCAGAGAGCATCGAGCCAACGCTGAGGCAAAATGGGATCTTATGCCATCCAAAAACGCTAAATTCAGTAGTATTGAAGGCGAAAATATGAACATATTTCCATTCATCATTGCAGAATTAAATGGCCATGCAAGTGCCACAGCAGTAACCCATTTACAAACACAACGGTTAGCCCTGAATCGGTGCGGCGGCGTTTATTTACACGGCTGAAGTTACTATGAAGGCAAAGGATGCCAAATCCCGTCGTGATTTTCCAACATTTAACGCAGCGCTAACATAACATACAGGCCCCGGCAATTAAAGCGGCGTCTCTGGGGGTCTGCTACACTGCTGTTCATCCTCCGCAGTGGCCGCACAATCTGCCGTCAGAGATAATGAGGGCGGCAGAGCGAGTCAAACATGAAATAATAAGAGACGGGGATGTGCTGGAGGTGACACCGGCGGTTAACACGAGCAGAAATCCTACTCACTTTGTAGAAAATCATCTTTAAAGTGCCGTAGAACCCCATCCTTGTAATCCGGTGTGTTTTCCTTTTTCCTCTTCAGTGACAATCGGTGAAGTCCAAATGTGTGTGCGTGCTGAGGAGACGGCAGTGACAGTGTGAGGGCAGCGTACTCTCAGGTAAATCCGACGCCGTCTCTGATGTGAACATGCTCGGGCACGTCACCGGACTGGCGTGCATGCAGTAGATTCCCCCGGTGAAGGCATTCAAAAAGAGAGAAAAACACACGGAAAAAACGGGAAAAAGCTCCGCCGTGTCACGCAGACTTAAACGGGGCTCGCTCGGTGGCTGAACAATGCGATGCGACGATCCCGGAGGCGTGTGCGCAGCCGACCAGCCTCACCGAGCAGGGAGTGAACAGATGAGGGAGAAAGAGGGTGACACTCGGCGGAAAGGGGAGGAGTGGAGGGGGGAGCGTCAGAGCGCCAGAGCCCCTCTTCCTCTTCACAGGCTGAACGACGGCTCCTCCAAACAGGATCGGATTACAGCCTCCCCGGTGGAGACGGCAGGAATGGTGCAGTCCAACATTCAACACCGTGCGCAGCGCGTCCTCCGCGAGCAGGATACCGGGGACATAGGCGTAGCAGACGAGGCAGCACGCAGAGACCGGGTGGGGTACGCACTTGTACTTTTCGCATTAATAAAAAAACAACAACAAAAAAAAGGTGGATCCCCACTTGTTGCAGAACCCAAACACCTCATCCATCCATCCATCCATCCATCCATGCACGCACCCCCGCCCATGGCCCATTTTCATCATCGATTAATCTGCAGAATACATTTTCAACTCATCGATTCCTCATTTTGTCAATAAATTGTAAGAAAATAGTGAGAAATTAAGAAAAACAGCAAGTCTTCACATATGAGAGGCTGAAACAAGAGAATGTTTGGCATCTCTGCTTGATAAGTGATTCATCAAAATAGCTGGCAGTTACTTTTCTGTCAATTAACTAATCGATTAGTGGACAAATTGTGTCAGTTCTATAAAATATGATGCATTGTTATATATTAAACTATCCAGTCAAGTACATAAAAAATCAGTTATAATCAGCTCCACTTACAACTACAACGTTAAAGTACTGCTTACATGTTAATGTATCAATAATAATGATCCAATGATATAATAATACAAATGACGGAGCCAGTCTGCATGAGTACTTTTTGTTGCCAATATTTCTCTACTTTAAATAAAACATTGAATGCAGGATTTTTACTAGTAATGAAGTATTTTTGTGGTATTGTAAGTGAACGATCTGAATACTTCTTCCACCACTGCGTACATACATCAAACATACTGCACTGGAGTGCTGCATTTAAAGACACCCCAGCCAACAGATCTCATGACAGAAAATAGTCTTCCATTATAATCAATCAGGCAACAGAGTGAATGGATCCACGACTGCTGCTGCACCTACTTATTTCAACACAAATGGAACATGCCAATATTTGCATGTCAGTGCGGCAGGTAATGGGTGACTGCACCTGCCCAGTTAACAACAATATGCACTGCTGACGGCTTCACAAAGGCCATTACAGCTGATAAAGCTCACAACTTCAAGATGGTGGCTGTAGTTTAGAAACATTTAGAACATTTAGTGCAAATGAATGTAAACTGTCACATCTCAAACTACCTTTTCAAGGCAATTTGAGTTGTGACATGAGACATATTTATCTTGTTTAGTCATGCAAGATAAATACACTAGAAGCTTTTTGTTTGATTAATCTGGACAAATTGAGAACAGAGAATATATTAAACAGTGTCTCTGGCCAACTGTGTTACGTCACTGAGCTGCGAGAGAACAAACTGAAACACATTTCTACATTAATCTGACCAGTTGTCATTTATAAACAGTGACTTTTGTGTGCAGTTTAAATTAAACTTTGGCTTCTGGGCACACCATAACACTATTTTCTTAAGTTTTAGAAATCCAGTTCATACCAGTTTGGACCACGCCATGAGTTTCAATAGATCTTCAACATTTGCTACCGTTGACCTCACAAGACATCGGCATTAGATCATCGAAACAGAGGACACAATGGAGGGTCGTGGGAAGGGCTCTATTCACAGGTGATGGAGCATTGAGATCTGGCAGCCTTCCAGACACTCCCAGCTTACACCTGTAATTACTGACTGACCCGGCACGGGGGGGGGGGGGGTTTCAGGGCTTGTTACTGAAAAGAAAAACTTGGCAAGAGAGTACTGGTAAAAAAAAAAAAATCTGCCACAATTTGAGACAGAAATGTTGAGTTATTCTGGACTAGACAGTAAAGAAATTGATGTGACACGCCGCAAAACTTATAGCTTTTTGCATGGTAATTCACCAAAGTAAATAAAAAGCAAATCTTTCACAGTAACAAACAGGATTTCATGACAAAATAAGTCTGGATGAATGTAGTAAGACATATAAATCATGATCCTTTGAGAGGACACGACAGGTGTAAAAGGGGACTTGGCTAATCTTTGAATTTTAGTCACACTTTCTCACCGTAGCAATGCACACAGAAAAGCATTGAAATGGGTGAACGTCGGGGTGCATCAGATAGAGCGCTTCCAGCTTTGTCTGTGTGTGTTTAAGGTGGCCCTCATGAGAAAAGGCCCTCTCGTAGCTCTCTGCCGGCTCAACCTTTACACAGCACATTGGAATGCTTGGCATGCAAGAAGAGTTGCACTGGGGCCTTTGAATAGGCCGTGGCCTCCTTTGTCGCTCTCCTTCTGCCAGTTGGTAAAGCATTAACAGGCCCCCCCGAAGCTGACCTCCTGCTCATCACAACCAAAAAATCCTGCTGGTTAAACGTAAAGCTGCAAAAAAAAAAAAAAGAAAGAAGAAGAAAAAAAAAAAGGCAACCTCATTTTGAACTATGTTGTTTTGTTATTTTCAACAAACAAACCTATTCAGGTAATAGTGTTCCATCCTTTTGCTGCAATATCTGAACAGGAGAGGATGTATAAAAATACACTCATTACATCGCAGTGCAGCAGATAGCTTGTGGGGAAATGCAAATGCTGTCTCATTTGACTGTGCACAAATAATAGACAACATCAATGCCAAGATTTCAGCATACTGACTCAACAGATACTGTATAAGCCTGCAGATAAGACGAACATCCTTTGATGTATGAAGATACGAGAGGACGCGGTTGATGAATGGATGAGGACATTTTGGCGGCAAATATTTCCTAGTTTATTTAATGATCACGTTTTTGATTAATTAACTGATTGCTCCATTTATAAAATGTCAAAAATAAAGATAAATGCCCAGCAGAATTTAGCAGAAAACAAAATGTAAAACTTATCTTAAAAGCAAGAAAATCCTCACATTTTGGAAGAAAGTGTTTAATATAATGATACAATTCATTGATTAGAGCTAAACAATTAGTCGATTAATTGATGGACAGAGAATTAATCGTCAACTACTGACTATTATTCGTAAAAATGCCAAACACTCACTGGTTATGACTTCTAAAATGTGAAGATTTGCTTGCTTTCTTGGTCTTCTATGACAGTAAATTGAAGATCTTTGGGTTTTGGACCGTTAGTCGCACAAAACAAACTGAATATGTCAACAAGTTGCAGTAAGTTCCTTTACTTCATCGATCATACGATTAATCTATCAACCAGGAAAGTACTCAGCAGATCAACCGATTGTGAATATAAAAGATAGTTGCAGCCCTATAATTGATGATCTAAATTGTAAGATTAGTTTTCCGTTGAGTCACTGATTAATCGTTTGAACCTCATTAGAGGTAATAAGTGAATTAAAGGTCTAACACCTGTCTAGTGCGATTGGGGGAATGTGACTGGTCTACTCTTCCACATCAGTGGATGTTGGTGGGAAAAAAAGCTGCACTACAGGAGAAAAGGGGCTTTCTTGAGCAAATGTTTAATGTGAGGTGGTGAACTTGAAGGAGGCAAATACTTCTTGGGCAGTGATGCATCACTAAACGGGGCCATGTCATTGTGCGATTGTCTCCTCAGTGGAAAAAAATGAGGACTATGGGGTCTCCTCTCAATGGATGTTTCTGAAATGGTTAAGTGTGAGCCCCATTCCAGGCTGGACAGATGCAAGGCGTGTGGGGGAGGTTTGATGAATAAGGAAACCATGGATCATGGCATTCTGCGAAGGATAATAATAGCATCATCTGCATGGTGTTGAATTAACATATCCTACAGCCACCCACGCGACTGAAACATTCAAGTTTGAAGGGGTCAGGTCAAAAAAGAAATTAAAGCGAGAGCCACTGGTATCTCCCTCGTGACATCAATGGGGTTCACGGAAAATAAATGAAGAACAGAGGTCAGTATTTGCAATTATTAGCAATTATTTAGAAACTGGAGTTTCAAGCAGATGCAGCATTTTGGAGTGTATACAAGTAGAGAGGCCTTACAGAAAATAATAGGCAATGGTCTAAGCAATGAAAATGAAAAAAATGTACAAAAGTTTAAAAACTAAGGAGAGAACGATTGAATTCAAATACACTAAAAGGCTTAAGTAGGTTTGGTTGTGTCACTACTGGCAAAAAATACTGCAGAGTATCATCTGTTGTTTATCACTCACTGAACACAATCTAAATGGGAATGTTTGCCGGTTAATGAGTGCTGAAGTCTCATTTCATGATAAAACCAATGCAGCGTAGCCGGGTTATGTTCCTTTGTTGGTCTTGTGAGAAGACAATAAGTTCTAATATAAACTGGCTAAAAAAAAGATGTTCAAACATTTGATTGCATTTATGCAACCAAGGCCTGCCACAAATACAAAAATAAAATCTATTTATTTTCTGTGATGTTTGTTTTGACAATAAGCACAAAGCAGTAAAGCATAAAACCACAAAATGATGCAATGCAGGAAAAAAAACAAGTGTCATTTCTTAAATGCAGAACTCTAAAGTTTCTAAGAGGAACAGGAGGCTGTGGGCTTCTGTATGGCTTTCTAACAGAATTACTGTATTACAGCGTCTACCACCAGTTATAAATTACTGATTGATTTGCAAAGTAGAATTCAATAAGTATCAAAAAACGTGTGTCTATAAAACACGGGAAGCATTCTTGAACTTAAAATTTGGACTACCGTTCCCCTCTGACATGGAAGCAACAAAACAGCTCGGACTGCAAAGACAAACCTCTGCTGAGGCTGCATCTGTAGCAAAGCTACCACGTCTAGAGCTCTGTTCTGTCTCTTGTCATCACACAACATTACTGGGAATAACAGTCATCCTGTCTCCTTATTTAGTAATGTGTACTATTAAAATTGACCACAGAACCCTCAGTAAGGCAATAAAAGACCAAGAAGCTGATTTCACCATGGAAAATAAGCCAGTCTGGTAGATGATATCGACACTGTGGACTAAATATGTACACAGACTTGAGGAAAGCTGCACACAGAAAACCAAAATAATGCTCCATTCTCAACCCCAAACAATTCAGTGGATAAATGTGTTGACCACTGGCCATGTCAAATTCTTAGTTAAGTTAGTCTTAAAAACTCTAAAAGAGCTGCAGCATAACATACAATCATACATACTGCCTTCTGATTGGCTTCCAAACCCCCAATTTCACCTAAAATCTAAACTCTGTCATGTTTTAAATGTTACATGTGTAAGAAGTGCAAGAAAATTTAGAGACAGACCATCAACTGTGTCCTGTAAAAAAAACGTTTTGCGCCAGAAGTACAGTTGTGTTTGTCCCACTAATGTGGCTATGACATGTACATGATTGTTTCAATTTTTAGCAATTATACACACAATCTCACCTGAGGAGAATAATATGCACCTCCTGGCAGACTACAGTTCTTCCCAGCAGGACTACAAGGACACCTGGATGACATTCAGTGGTCCTTGTAGTCCTGCTGGGAAGAATTTTAGAGTGGGGCACTGCATCATTAGTTTTTCCTCAGAGGTGTTAAATTTGTTGCACTAGAATTAATGCAGTCCAAGTAATCAATGACTGAATGTGTGTCTCTTTGCATTTTAAAGACTCGAATCATGCTCTCGATCGTTATGTTGTCTGATCACGGGCATCATACCCAAATCCTATGGCCATCTGCAGAGAGCCCAAAGCAAACATCAGGTCAGTGGCACCAGCTTGCTGTTGTAAGAAAAAGCTTCAAACAGAAATGTGTGACCCTCTCTAAGAGCCACAGCCTCCTACACACTGACCCTCATTACATTTGACCTACAATATAGCTGAAAAGTTGGGCGTCAAGTTTGGATGGCTTCGATTCAGTGACTGCATCACCTTCCTCAATTGAAGGTCCAAAAGTCAAGTTTATTTACTATATATGGCCCCAAAATCACACATTTTGGGCCATATATCACACACAACACATTTCTCTAACAGGAAAAAATGGGGAAACCTTTCCTTCATCATGACCAGGTATACAATAGCAGCGGTAGAATTGCAGTTTTGAGTAAATAAAATGTTATGTACAACATAAAGTAAATATTAAGTGTTATGCAAAGACTTCAGGATATATATTAAGTTCTGAAATGAGAAAAAGTCAACATTTATTCAGTAACAACTCCCGTCTTAAAAAATTTAAAACAGCTTTTGGTCCTGTAGAGGAAGAGTAATGAAACTTCAAAGTCAAATGACTTCTCTAAAAATTCTAATATACTATACGATAAGTACCTCAGGAGGAGGTCACATTCTTCTGTCAAATTGTACAGGAAAAATTTCACCATAGAGGTATTAACATTTCCCTCCATTTCTAATCCTTTCCCAATGAAAGGCCTATCTAGTTTTGCATGTGGATGCAGCCTGAGCTGTCATATCTCATTCAGAAATGAAAGAGGGTTATGGAAATGTGTGTGATGAGCCAGGTGAAACTTGGCCAGGGCTCGCATAAACATTTACACAGAAACGAATAAACCTCTTTAATCATCCAGAATTACCACTCTGCATCCCAGATGAAGCAGAGCGAGCCAAATTGTGCCTGCTGGGTGTTGCCTGTCATGTGTGGATCCCTAAATATTCTTGAGAAGGTGGTGGGAAACCGTGTGAGGACATTCTGACAGTGACTTGATCGCATGCCTTGACCTGGACTCGCTACAGAAACTCGAACATCACGGTACATTTGGTATTTTACCCCCACACCCCTTGTGATACTGATCTCATCTGGGACACCATCTACTCATTCTACACTTTATCTCTCCAACAAAGCCGTAATTTGCATGTTTGCTGTTCCAAATGAAGGCTTTCAAAAGACAACATGCTTGAGTAACCTCTGAACTGAGGTTTTACCTTAATCTAAGTGGATCAGAGATCAGAGGATGCTCCTTAACCCAGTCTGTTAGAAGCAATGACATAAGCAAATATAGATAATTCACCCTTTTTTTGAGCACTAACCTCAGTTTTTATTAGCCATGTTAGCGGATATTTGGGATGGCAATGTCAGTCTGTCAGATCGTCCGCTTTGGTCCAGACTGAAATATCTCAAAAACTATTGGATGTATTGTCATGGAATATTGTGCCGACATTCGTGGTCCCCAGAGGATGAATCCCAATGATGATGGTCATCCTCTGACTTTCCTTCAGTATATTTCCAGTAAAATAACAACCACCAAATGGATCGCCATGAAGTTTTGTACAGACATTCACTGCTAAACATCTGCTTGTTAGCATTCGCATTGTGAGCATGCAGATGTTAACATTTAGTTCAAAACACCACAGTGCCTAAGTGCAGCCTCACAAACCCGCTAGCATGGCTGTATACTCCTGTTACAATAACACAGTGCTGCTATATGACCATCTCCTTATGATCAAAAACAAGATATGTAGCTTTGCATAGTTTGTATAATTAAAAGTAGTGTGTACTATATGTTAAGCTCTTCTAAGCTAAGCTTCCCAGAAGTGTGCAAGTACAGTACACACTCAAAAACACAGCGTCGACCCTATCTAAGCTCATGTTATGATGGAAGAGGAGCTCTGTGTTTAAAAATAGTTCAAAGTTACATGCCAGTGGCACTACTAATAATACTAATATGCATTCTCATTGAACCTCCTCTGCCAGAATCTGAGGAAGCAGAAAAGTAAGAGAGTTTCGAGGGGAATGGTGCCATCCGTCTTAGCAATGTTCCTCAAAGTTTCCTTGAAAAATCAACAAGTTCTACTGAGAGGAAAAGACCATAAACTTCATTATAGGACGGACTGTAGTGTCTTTCTCAACAGAACAAACCGGTGAGGAACAAAAGAGCACCGAGTGCAGGGCGGTACCCCCTTCACTGGTAAGATAAATGGAGGGATACTTTTTAACAACTTGTAGAATGACGTTCAAGAAAGAGGAAGACGGGAAGGAAAATGATCAGAGAAGGCTGGGAAAGCAATTCTGTCTCATGGGTGAGGCACTATAGCTGTTGTCTCTGCCTTTTCTGAAGATTAAACTGAGGTGGATCCTACTGACAGGTGAGCCTGACCAATGAGGTAATCTGGAAAGAACATCTTGCAAGTTTGCTCAGCTTAAAGTTGAAAATGCAACTCTTATTTTGTCAGCCAGGTTAAGTAGAGAATTGGCACAAACGGACAGTGACCAAAACAACCCAAAACATTTGACAACAGTGGAATACGAAACTCCCATGTTGACGTAGAAATCCAATTTCTAGTAAGTGAAGGGCACCTTTGATCTAGTTTAAATGTGTCCACTGGCCATGCTTTGAAAGCCACAGTTCTTGTCTAAAGTGTTTAGGATTATTGTTATCTCTGATGGACCACCAGCAGAGTGGATGATAGCAACCTTTTTAGTGCCTCACTTGACAACTATCAACTGCCATGTCGGATGACACAAAGTGAGACTCACGTAATGACTATATTTCAGAGAGAGAGAGAGAGAGAGAGAGATCAGAAAGGGCAGCACATGAAAGTTCATACATCTTTGTATTTTCTGCATTTGTTGGCGAAGATGACTGATGCAACGTATCAGCAATGCTACTTGCATGAAGACTGTGGACTGGACATGGCCAGATTTTACTCATGTATACATTAACTAAATGAAACAACAACCACAGGTTATTGTGATAGTGGATATACTGTAAATACAGGTTTAACATACGTATGAGTGCACAATTAGTGCATGTTAGATATTCACAAAGCAAGTTTAAGTAACATGTAGTGTGTAAGAATGAAAACGAATAAATGAAAGTGTATGTGTGGAGGAAAGACACTAATCTGTAAATGAATTGTGTTGGAAACAATTCTCTGGTCCCAGAATGATGCATTGCTGCAAAAGAAAATAGAGTGGGCAGAGCTTGGCAAGAAAGATTTTCACCTGGTTCGAGACCAGTAAGATGCCGACTTGTGCCAGTTGAGCCTGTAGACGAATAAACAGAGCACCAAAAAGTAAAATTTAAACCTGCAAGTGGGCAGCGGAAGTTGTGAACACAACACTTGACACTTCTGAGCTGCAGATTTGGGTGATTATTCATGGAAGGTTCATCAGTGTGAGAGACCCCATTTCACATCGTCACATTATTTTCACATTGTCATTTGATACATTGTTATCATAAATTTGCTGATTATAGCCGCTTTAGAGAATTAGTTTTAAACTAACTGATTTGTTCATAATTAAAAGATGGAATAATATAACAAGTAAATTAATTGGCACATTTAATGGTAATTTTATCCATTTTAAATCATTTTAGAATTGCGTCATTTAAAGGCGGCTTAAATGAATAAATTAGTTAAATGAATTTCATTAAATTAAGTCAGAGTGGCTTAATCATTTATCAAAAAAAAATCTAAAAATCTTATATTAAATAGCTTAAAAGAAACTTGCCACTCTCCTAAAATATGAAAATCAAAACGTGAATACGTTCATAAAAACGGTCTAAATAGGTGAACATATTTTTCTGTATTTGCTTGCTATTGTTACACTGCTTCCAGTGTGTACCCTTTTTTGAGGTTTAAGCCACCATCAGAAACTTGGAAATGCACTCTAAAATCCTGCTGAACATTTGTCTTAAACTACTCATTTTAACAAAAGCAATGTCGCTTAATCTTTTAATATATTAGCAACCTAATTAGACATGTTCTTGTAGCAGCATGTGTCAATAACACAAGGTTGAAGTCTGACTTTTGTGGAGTTTGTTTGAGGAGTTTTGATGAACTCAAAGTATGCCATACTCATCTCTTTTCACATAAAACACGTCCATTCAAGATTTCCTTTTGGCAGCAGCTGTCTCCATGTTTCCCAGCATGGGATGTAACTCCTCAGAGGCCCCATGCTGCCCTTCCCTCACAGGCAGACAGATTTCCACCTCAAGATTCAATGGACATATGGCAACCACCTAAAACATCAGCCTGACCAATTATTGCTGCAGACCTAGTTAGTACATTTATTATACTTACAAAGTCATATGGTTCTGTGCTTCTTCCCTGGTGGACTTTATTTTTTATTTATAAGTTTGAAGACAAAGCTTTTGCAATACAGCTTTGATCTGTAGGTGAGCTTTCCCATATGAAGCCTCATGTTTGCTGAAGACTTGTGTAGCAGCAGTCTCTCTGCATTAATACATACAGTAGGTGTCTTCTACTGCAGTAGTATCAAGTATTTGTGCGTCTGTGTGTGTGTGTGTGTGGGAGTGAAACAAACATCCTTGCAAGCCACCCAAGGTCCACTGCTCCTCTGCCCTTCCTGAAATGAAACATTTGTGACCCTTGACCCTTGTCATGCATTGTATCCTTTTAAATCTCGGGAGACGCATCTCTCTCAGCATCACCATCATCTATCAAACCACACACTAAAGATTGTCTCAGTTTGCTCAGTATTGTGCCATGTAGCATGGCCAGTCTTCTTCAGAACAATGAGGTCCGCTCTTTCCCTCATATTGTATAAAAATTCAAACCTAGATGACGTTTCTTATTAACTCGCATTGCTTGATCCTCAGTCCTACCAGTATGGCAGATCGATTAAATATGTAAATATGATCCCACAGCACAGTATACCTCATGAACCAAATCACTGCATTACTTATGATCATCTTCTGGAGCCTTCTTTCTCCACTAGCAGTTTTGCCTCGGGCTGTTTTGTTAAGCAATAGCTCCACGTCTTTTGTGTCCACAGCGCACACCACCTGTGTCTGTATTTGTTAACGTGGAGCGACACATTTTCATCGCCATTTCTGATTCTCTGTACACCGCTGACAAAAACGTTCTGGTAGCAAATGTGTCACTGATTCGATTCAGACTTTGCTGCAGTCTTTTCCTCCTCCCTGCCTCCAACTCATACAGCTTCTGACACGTACTCAGAGAGAACTCCTACACACCGAACTACACAGAAGACTCCGCTCTCTTACTTCCTATCTTGCAGAGAATGAATAAGGAGAGAAGAGTATATTGGGTCATTCAGAAAAGCACCTTTAGGAGCTTGAGTTTGTGTGTGTGTTTGTTGATTTGTTTGCTCATGTGTAGTGCTTTATGCCATGCATAATGGATACAAGAATTCCCACAAGAGCCCTGCAACAGGCAAATACAATGCGTAGTCATACGCCAGGCAGCAAGTCTTGGGCATGGGATGATATTGATTGATGATATACTGTACCAGAAAGTTTGAAGGCAAAGCATTGTTTCCGCCAACATTATGTAAGTTTTATTGTTTAAAATATTATTAGACTGATATAGTTTGACATTCTTTATTCAAAAGAGTCACAGTCATGTCCAACAATACTTTCTACACCCCAATATTTTCTGTAAACTGAATGTTTTTCTCAAATCTTCTCGTGAAGCATGTGGAGCAGCTGGCACAGAAACTAAAGCTGAAAATGGGTTTCCTTTATGGGAATAAAGCATGTTTTTGTCTTGAGGACAGGTAAATGATTGATACAGTCAGCCATCATGTTTGTGCTCGGCTATGGAGATATCATTTATTCTCATGCTGCTCGCTATATTCAATCACAGAGGATTTAAAATCTTGAATATTTCATTCCACCGGCTGATAAAACTTAAACTTTGAACTTCAAATCTATTCAGAGACGTCTGCGATTGTCTCTGATGCTATATGTGCTTTTGTTATGTCTGGCTATGTTCTTTGTCTGGATATGTTTGTTTTTCTTTCTCTCTGCTGTACTCAGGTCTCTCTTGCAAAATAGAGCTTGATTACAATGAGATTACTTGATAAAGGATATATATATTTCACAGTAGCATTACTTTCTATGTCTTTCAATGTTGATTGTTGGATTCGTTACGAGTATAGAGTAATAGCCCTGGCCTTTGTCTTCACATGGTCGAAAACTGCTAAACAAAATGTGGAGAGATTATAGTTTTAAAATGAACACCATATGTGGAGTTTGATTACACACTCCATTGCTGCTGTGGCTTTTTTGTGCCCCTGTTGTGACAGAAATACATGGACTGTGAATATATGGCTTTTATTTTCCCTTGGTAACTTGTTCAAAGTAGATTAAAGATTGCCTGAAATAACAAAGAACAATAATTCTGTCAGTGTTTTCATTTTAAGGTCAGGGGTGTTGTATTAACTTGAAAATATCTGCCCAGTTAACACAGAGGTCACGCTGTAACACGCTATAGCATGCAAATATTCCCCTTGTGGCAGGAAGCGTATTGTTAGTTCAAGCTGTCAATTCTCCCGCTTCATTCTCAAACTTGTCATTCATCTTGATGAGCTGTCTACCTTGAAACGACATCCAGCCCGAGGGCGAGCTAACCAGCGTCCATGAAGCTACTGCAGGCACGGCAGCAGCAGATGGCATTAAAAAAAGTAAACATGCCTTCCTATTTAAACGGTGCAGGCACTCCTGAGGCCAACCAGTGAGGAAGAACATTCATATTCCGCTATCCACACCGGGATTTTTAAAACTCAACATAACGCCTCATGAGCAACAATTGTCTGTAATATCGCTTGAAATATGTTTGAGTGATATGTTCAAACAAAACTCAACAATCAGACGGCCTTCCTTTCTTTAAAGGGGACAAACTCTTTACAAATTTAAGAGCTGTTTTAACTCAGTCTACCACATAACCTTCAACTGCTTGTGTCGGGTGGATGGTTGTCACTTCTTTTTTATATGAAGCCAGTTGACATGTCATGCTGTCACTTCTTTTCCTTCACTTTTACCAACTTTCCAAACGAAGTACCTACGCAGCCAACTGGCCAGTCAATGAAATGAGCACAAGAGTGGAAAATGGAAGTTGGAGGTTGGAACAACTTCCCAAAAATAAACTTCCCTTCAGCACACACCGTCATATTCTCACACCGCAACAGCATGGAAGGCTTTAATGTTTTCAAGTAAGGAACCACACCGTCTTCTTTAGGGGAGGGTTTGCCTTCATTTCAGAAATAGTGGGACACAACTTGGGGGTCAACACCGCTCACAAAGGGGAAAGTAGAGTGAACCGAACTAGTATAGCAGCCAGAGTAGGTTATCCAAACCTCAACTCCATCTGCACAGTACTTGAACTCTACATTGGAACAGACATTTGAGTGGTTGTTAAAAAAACTTGAGTAGCTGAGATTAATACTTTATGAAATTTTAAATTGATAAAGTACTGTATTTTCGGGTTGCATGAACTGTTCATGAACCCTCAGCTGAACCCCTGCATGATGACTGATGTTTAAGTCAAAGGGTATCATCGGTTTCAGTCACTTTGTATTTCCTCTGCCATGTTTCATTACCTTTGAGGCAAATGCAACGTGAAACTTCAAGATTTCAAATGTCAGGCAAGTCAAAATGATGTCGCTGCTTAAAACTGGTTTTACTGACGAGTCTTGATGTTTTGCTCCTGATTTCATTATGACAGTTTTTCATGGTGATCTGTATGATTGTGTTACTTTGTTTTAAACTGAGTAGGTGGGTATATTTGGCGCTAAAGATCGCTGTAGTTTATTAAAAAGAATGAAAGAAATAGGCTGCAGATATTCTATATTTTTTCTTGTTGTCAAAAAATCTCACAAAAAGATCCATCTCTCAATACTTTCTGACTGTTCCAGCCTGTCTGTGGCACTCAGCACAGAGGAAGAAGCTAATATATATATATAAATAAAATAAGCTTGGGATATGTTAATACATACATTTTTTCATAGTGTTTATTGAGAATAAAGGAAAATATAGAATAGCACAAAACTTAATTAAAAGAAACCGTATATAATGCAGCTGATGCAAAACCTTTCACCCTGTGCTCCTGCTTGTAATCTGCACTGACTCTTGCTGCCCCTTAGCACACTGTCTATTGATCAATATACCTGACAAGCCAAAAAAGGTATCATTAGCAAAACCTTCGACAACTTAGTTCATGTACGGGAGGCGGGGCTCACCATACCAATTCAGCCTTGACCCTATAGACGACCTTTAAATTTCACAATAGACAGCCCACAATAGCTGCCATGTGCCTACTGGTTTAATCTCCACGGCCCATCTGCTGCGGCTGCTGCCTGTGAGTTGAATCTGCGAGAGGAGAGGGAGTGTCCAGCTTCCCTCTGAAGCTCATGGGTGTCTGTCTCACTACATCCTGTGGGACAGCTGTATGTTAATGTGCACAAGAGGCCGGGGACAGCAGCAGTCACTGGGATTGCCAGGCAGACACAGAACAAGGACCCCCTTCTCAGTGGGTAGCCAAAGGCATGAACTTGGCAGATTAGACATTCAGGAAACAAATAAGGCTCCATCACAGAAAGGCATCCGAAATCAACCACAACAAGCAAACACACAAGGCTGCAGAGAGAGCCCAAAAAAAGAAAAGGGAAATAAAGTCCTTCAACTGTTTAAGTGATGAGACTGAAGACCTCTGCCTGTCACCTTGTGGTTTTCCTCCTTTTTGAAATGAAATATATGCTGTAATTAGGACAGACATCATCAAGTACAGAGATTTCTGAACTTCTTCTATCCTCATATAGTAAAAGCAACTGCAGAAGTAAAAAGTCAGTTTTTTATGGCGAAAATCAAAAGGAATTCATTTTTACTCTGGTACTACCGCAGGTGTTGGTTTTAGATTTTCCCTGAGCCTCAAGAAACAGCAGACTGGTGGTCAGTGACAGCTGATGTCTGACATCTCAGGTGGGACCAGCACAGTAAAACGTTGATGCTTGGGGAAAATCAAATCAATAAATCAAGGCCAGGCAAGTTGCAGATCTAATCTTGACGCGACGATGACGAAGGACATGCAGGGGCGTGGGCAGCAGTGGAGGACCCCGCTACTAGCCCCCCCTCTATCTGTAAACTGTTGCCTGGCAACAGGATTCGCTCTCGCTGGCCTCCAGGCTGCAGTGTGCTGCCTCTGGCCTCATCCAGGGATAAGGCTCTTGTTTGCCATTAGAGTCAACTAATTCTGGCAATGGATGCAGGGGCTGCCATTCAGCGATGAATTCTGCAGAGGCTGCAAATGACCGCTTCAATTCCACAAGATTACGGCCACTTTTATCTCAAAATGTGACAGAACGTCATAAAGCAGGGCTGGATATGTAACAGGAATTTCTTGCCGTGTGTGTTATTACAATTTGTCACTCACCTCGCTCAGCTAACAATGCCATGAACATCAGGCTACAGCCCCAACAGGCTGGAAACAATCATATTTGAAAAGGAAAGAGCCCAACCTCGAGAGTTTCTCTTTTTCCCTCCTGTGTTGGCCATGCCATCTGTCTCTGATGCACTCAGTGACGATGTCGCTTAATTGTTATGCAGGGGAGATGTGCTTACAACAAATGGATTGTTACCAAGCATTCAGCCAGTCTCTGAAATGGCCAACTCATCTGTGATTCTCATGTATTGTTTGCTCACAGACATACAAAGTGCATCAGGATGAAGAAGATGAATGCATCACCAAATGGTAAAATTACTTACACAAGAGTGAAAGGTGTGGTCAGAATACAAGGGAAGACATCCTACTCATTGGGGCTGAGAGGGAAAGTTGACGGAGATTCAACTTTCAGGCTTGCAGACTTTACCAACAACGCACATCAATAAGTCCTCAACTTGTAGGCCGTCTTAATGAAATACTGTTGTTTTTCATTAGGAAAAGTGCTGAGCCGCTCAGAAATGCAAATGTGAAAACACCTTACAATAAATAAAGCAACAAAGTTGTTTTTGTGACGGGAACTGTTCGGAGAAAATATTTGTCTTTACTGGTTGTTAATTAGACTTAGCAGAAATGGATGTGTGCTCTTTTTCTTCATAAGCGAAAGTCAAACATTTTTTCCCCAGAAGTGCAAATAATTCAAAAAGCATCTTTCAAGACGAGTTTGAAGTCTATGACAGACATACTGTACATGGGAACCTCAAATTCAGTTATATAACAGACTCCTTAGACATCTGCACTCTCAATTAAAACATTCATGCACCAAACTGCTCTCTGAACTTCAACTGTGTCTGAAAAACACTTTCAAACCTGTTTCACTGTTCATTTGAGCACTGACACGACAAAACGTAAAACTATCCTTTAAAATGCCAGAACAGCCTCAGGGAAATAGACATAGGCAGTATTTTCCCTTTTGCATAAATAAAATAAATATAGATTTACTTTTATTTAAAAAAAAAAAAAAAACTGGTAACAGACAATTGCCACAGGGCAGTGGTGCCCACGTGTGAATCCACATCTTGCCTAGTATTTTTACACAACACAAGATGTTTATACTGAACATACAGTAACATGATTGCATTGTTTACATGACTATAAGATTATCCTGGTTTCTGGGGCTATTGTCTGCTATCTGTCTTGATGACTCCTAAACATGCTCACAAGGCTCTGCAATTTCTGCCCCGACAGAGTTTACGGCTGTCTGAACTCTGCTGGTCTTTTACACTGTCTGCTGGATTTGGCGTCTTCATCTGATCACCAGTGTTCGGAGAAGAGCAACAAGCGATCAGATCCTCCACAGTACTGATGTCAGGCTTTCACTTTCATTCTCAGTGTAGATCATCAGGCATTTGTCATGTTTATTTACACAAAGAAAAAAAGTAATTCTATCCTTTTCAATCAATGACGGTATTATTACATTATTACATTATCCTCTCTCAGCCAGCTACAGTGTAAAAACACATTCTGTGAAATTTAAT
The DNA here is from genome assembly GCF_043641665.1 of Enoplosus armatus. Taxonomy (NCBI): domain Eukaryota; kingdom Metazoa; phylum Chordata; class Actinopteri; order Centrarchiformes; family Enoplosidae; genus Enoplosus; species Enoplosus armatus. The sequence goes on from NC_092181.1 coordinate 20,917,760, forward strand.
CTCATTTGCTTACCTTGCAGAAATGATTTTACAATGGTTTCCTGTTTTGTTAAGGTTTAGGGTTAAGGGTCCATAAATGATCTAAAATGCTATAAAGGCCTGCCAGCACTGGGGTGCAACATGATTTTGTATACTGGCAAAAGGTGTTAGAGAGCGCGCATTAACTCAAGAGATTGGACACTAAGGTTTCTGTAACTTAATAGCAAATAAAGTTTGGTGTGAAATTAGTTTACATTAAATAAGGATTTCACCCATTGTACCTAAAGAAAACGTGACATTTTCACATTCCTCTCTGAGTATAAAAAAGAGGTCAGTTCTTAGTTTGATAATTCTACTCTTCCCAGTTGTGGTGAGAACAAGAAAGTGAACTGGGTAGGCGGCGCTGATTTAGCAGGTGCATCTACAGCTGGCTAGGGGGATGGAGCAGCAGCACAACCTGGCCACAAGGCTCTCTGGCGTCCCCGTGGGTTCCCACTCTCTCACGCTCATCACAAATTTAGGAGGGCAGTCGGACCAGATCAGCACTTTCTTGTATCCACTGTAGCATGCTGTCATAAGGAGATGTAAGGGAGGCCCTGAGAAGATCAGGGGAGATGAAGCATGAAGTGCACATGTGGGTACTGTGAGCCTCAAGCAACTCCACTACATCCAGGGGAACTTCATCCTCACTGACTTTGTTAACTTCTCAAAAGGACTTCATGATGTAGATTTTGTGGTTGAAGAGGTCCAAGCTCACATTTGACAGACTTCTGGTGTTCAGGGAATCACTACAATTGGACGGTAATGTATATGGAGAATTTTCTTGGAATATGGAAATTGTTTGCACCATCTCATCCTGTAAAGTTGTACTCGTCCTATAAAATTGTCACATATTCATTGCTGCTTAAGTAACTACTACCTCAAAATGGCAGTTTATACCATTTCAAGGGTCATACAGTACGTCATGAACTGTCAGGTGTATTACATGTTGCAACTTGACTATAAATACCAGTTCTGTAAAGCTCAGAATGAAGTTTCTGAAACAAGGACTTTAACGCAGGTGTTGAGGGAGACCAATTGCAGATGGTGTGGCAGACCACCATTGTAGACTTGTGAAGCCCAAATATTTGGTCATTTTAATTAGTAAACACTGCTGGATAGGAGGCAGAAATTAAAAAGGGAAACTTGGCAGATTTTCAACATTATTTCACCGCATCAATATTCCATGTATGTAAGTTTTACACATAATGTTGGTGCAATCAGGCTTTTTAGGGCTAATACTCGTCACAGATTTAAAGGTATGACATTTCTAACCACTAGTAGCGCCATGGAGCTTTGTTTTCGTGAGTGGTTCCCCGCCAACAAAAGAAGGGAAGAAGAATGAACCAGAGATGTTGTCTTTTTCTATTCCACTCATTCCTCTTCCTTGTCAAAACCTGACGCCTACATTACCAACAATGTGACTCAAGCGTTGACAGTTCAGTCTGAGATTCAGTATTTTATGCTAGTTGCGGCTAATATAGCCTCCAACCACTAGCCTCAAGCAGAGATGAGGAGCGGGCTATAGAAGTCTGGTAAACTCAATTTTTTCTAACTCCACATAGCCAGATTTCATTTTCAACTGAATTGATCAGGATTCGTGCAGCAACCTTTTTCACATATGCAATAGTACTGCCTAAGACCTGTAAACAGCCTTTGATGTGCAAAATCTGTGGAGTTCCCCTTTAATATCATTGGAATCTACTGATCCACTTAAGGTAACTGACTGCTTTCTTTTCTTAAACATTTTTATTTTACCAAATGCTCCAAGAAAGAGACCCTTAAAACCACTAATACACCTAAAATGTCTAAGAGCTACGCTGTACATATTTCACTGGGAGTAATGATTTATTACATTTTGTTACAGCATATATTTCATTAGAGAGGAAGGAGTCATGGACAACCTTTCAAGGATAAAAATCAAGTGGGAAATGCCTGCCTCTAAAAGTTAACTTTAGTGTAATTCAGAGGCAACTTTAATTTGGCTAAACCTGCAGTCTGTCCCCAATATGGTTGTGTTTTTCCACTGGACTAATAGTAAACAAGTGGGAGGGGTAACAAGCACAGTAATGAGTTTGTGCTAATTACATCAGAGCTCTGTTTAAATGAAAGGCTGCGGATGTTGATGCCCTGTTAGGAGTAGTAGCTGGAAAATCTAATGTAGCCATGGAATCCCTTTCATTGTCATCCATCACAGTAATACAAGAGGCTACTGACACACTGCAGCTGAGATAAAAACAAAGCTCAGAGGATCCAGCTGCTCCGTGTTCATGCATGTGTGCATCTTTGTGTGTTTGTGCATGTGAGGAGCCTATCATTGATTTTTCATTTTGTATTAGTAAATGAATGCCTACAACGTGCCCCCCCCAAATCCTCATCAGAGGACAGGATATTGATTGCTTTGTTATACTGCCTTAAGGAGGCCATGAATTGCTAATCATAATCCAAATTCTGCAGGGAACGGCGTCAGGGTAAATATTCAATTCCTGGCCATGCAAAACAAACAGAGCCAAACATTTGGGGTACTGGGAGTAACAGAGTCACAAGTTGTGACCTTGTATAATTTGTTTTCATTAATCTGAACATCTAGGAATGGCAAGGGCTTTTTATGAAAGGCAAAATGTAAACTTTAAGAGAAGTGAGACAACTTTCTAAGGTAATAAAACAGTAGTCCTGGGTATAACTGACTTCTGCCCAAGATGAATCTCAACTCAAATTCGAAACCCTTCATGCTCAAGCTAAGGCCACAACTAATGATTATCATCATTATCGACTGTTTTCTGGATCGATTATCCATTTGTTCAATAAAATGTCAGAAGATTGTGAAAAATGGCCATCAAAAAAATGCTGAAATACTCAAATTGCTTATCTTGTCTGACCAACACTTCAAGAAAAGTATTTTACTAGATATAAGAAAAAGAAAAGCAGCAAATCACCACAACAGAGATGCTGAAACTAGGGAATATTTGGTCTATATTTAAAATGACATACAACATTAATCAATTGCCAAAAAGGGCACACTTATATACAATGAACTGGGGCTGAAAATGAAAGGACATTTCTCATAATCTGAATGTTGTCTTGGCAGAACACTGTACAAAGAAATGACTGGCGACTTTTTCTGTCACTTATTGCAACCCTCCTGTCTAATGTCTGGGAGCTCTGAGATGGCGATAAGACTCCAGAAAACACTGTTCAGAGTGTTTGAAGCACTCCTTTAACTCACACACCTCTTTCCAACTGGTGCTCCTCCATTATTATCCCTCGGCAGCAAAATCATTTCCCTTCACGTTGAGATTAAGTGTGTACACTTTGACATATGCACTTAGGAAGTTGGTGACTATGAGAATCAATATGAAATGCTGAAATGAGATTCTTATTCTTTTCTATGTGAACAATTATTCATCGTGAGGTCAAAGCTGTGCTGAGCAGTAAAAATACATATGGGGATACATACAGTCAAGCTGGAAAAGGAGCTACTCTTTCTTCCAGTGGACACTAATGCACAATGAGACGGATGGGAGATCAACAGGGACATCTCTGATTTATGCTTTTAGTGTAGTCTGATGTGACCTCGACACGAATGCAGATGTGCTGCCTGGCAACTTGTTTTTTATGCCTTTCATGCTGGTAGACACCTGGCAGAACTCTTCCATGGAGCTGCAGGAAAGATTATCTGTAGATGTGATGCTGTACATATTGTTTCAACGGACAGATCAGAAAATGGTGCATTTGATTCCACGTTAAATTATATTGGAAACTTGAATATAGAGGCTAAAGGCACAATAAGATTGCGATAGGGTGGTTGCTGGTAACAGTTCAAAAGATAAACTAGGAAGTGCAATACAAGGCATACCATGTACTTACTTAAGTTTTGGAGACCATTGAATTCACCAAGAGGATATAATTAAAGCTCATAGCTCTTGGTTTTAACCTAAAATTATGAGTTTTAAAAACAGAGCAGACCAGTTTAAACTGATTTTCATCTACATGGTATTCCCTCTTTATCCAAACATTAAGCTACAATGTTTGCTGCATGAACTCCATGTATCTGATTTTGATCCAGAGTTTTGTATTATGGATTTTCATGTCCCTGCAACTGTTTACCTGTCAAAACAGTCAAGCCCTAACTAATCATATTTTCTTATACGCAGAAAATAAGCATGTTTGTTTATAACAGACAAGACTAAGGTTTTGCCAAAGAATCATTTTGATCTGAGAAAATAAGTGACGATGTAGTTCTTTAATACTTTTCTAAGTTGATATAACCACCATAAAAAATAAACAAAGTATAAAACGAGATGCTCTTTTCACTCAGTCTCAACTGAAATTATTACTCTGGACTGACACTATGTAGTAGACTGGACTTGTGCAACAGAGTGGGCCCGAAACCTACAGACAGCCTTTTGTATAGCATAGACAGCCTGCAGTAAGTCAGAAGCGCTGAAAAAACAGGAGATGCATCTTTTGACCCCACGCTGCCAAGAAAAGTCAGGGTGCACTGATGCTGCACCAGGTCCTCAATTATCCCTGCGCCATACCCAGTTGTGATAGTAGCAGCCACTTTGTATCTAGTGACTTGCGCCCCATCAAACTCAAGCACCCCCAAGGCTGTAAGGTGAGCAAGTCCACTTTCAGATCCGAGCAAAGAGACTGACGGACAAACAATAATTTCATTAATTAAGGAATATTATGCCAGGGAAAGAGATTGCAGTTTACAGATCATTGTATACCGACAGAAGGTACAGCGCACCAGTCAACAATACCTGTGTGCTTGGATGGGCCAGTTATGGCAAAGCTATTACAACTTTACTTGGTCTTTTCATTAAATATTTTGAAAAATATGTAAGATGGGATGAAAATGTATTTATCCTGTGTGGTAGCAACAGACTAGTCACAAAAATCCTACTAGATAACTTTACTTTTAAAACAGGTCACAAAGTTATAAACTCAGACAATACTACTGAATAGATGGCTGGCATTTTATGTCTTAGATTGCCCTCTCAAATTTAAGTTGTGTCTCAATGAAAACTTTAACAAAAGCTATTGATTTTTTAGCACAGACCATCTTGGGAATTGTTTCCCAAGGATTTTTTGTAGAATTACCATTGCATTAAACCTGCAGAGACGTGCAACAGTGTAAGAGCTTCTTCAGACTCTTAATGTAGTATTGAGTGCTGCACTCGTAGTCGTCATAACAACCTGAACCTGAATTTAATGAAGCTCTTAGCTGGGAGTGTCTGCATGTGGAAAATGAGTGAAGAGGAGAGAGTTGGTGCCGCAAATGTGTGTCTGAGGGACACGCGAAACGCTTATAAATACACATTTCTGCAAAAGGTAGAGATGGGGATGGAAAACAGCAGGAGTCACATAGTGTTCAGGCACAAAAGAGGTGATTGGGAAGTGTCCATGATTTCACAAAGCTAAAGCACGACAACAGAGAGACACAAGACCACTGCTGGTCCTGAAACAACTGCAGCAAACAACTTTTAAGTTGTGTCAAAGCGAGAGAAATTAAATGTACAGGGTGCAAATACAGACACAGCCGTAATGCACAAACCCTCTTAGCTATATACATGGGGAAGGTCCTGGGTGACACTGAGCTTTCTACTGCCTCAGTCATCATTTAACTTTTAGTTCATGCTGCCCCCTAGAGGTAACAAAAGCATTTTGACAAAACACTTGAAGCACCAGTGAAGATGGCAGTGGGATTATGTTCAGTTTTTTTCTGCTGTACACGAAACGATGGAAGAAACATGCAACAGATGAAAATGTAGAAATATATAGTGCGACATAATCAACAGATGAGCTTTTTCTTACCTGTGTGTTCACAGCGTTCCATCACAGTGGAGCAGGACATAGAGAAAAAAAGAAAACATTTCAGTTAGTGAAAGGCTCTTTATTAGAGGTAAAGAGTACGAGCAAATAGGTTCATCATAGGCAGGTTCAATGGGCGGCGAAGTGCTACAATCGCTTCCTACTAAAACAGCATCATGTTATCATTTATTAAAGCCCTGTTGTGTACCCCCTGTCTCCTGATGTGAGCTGGGATACACTCCAGCACCCCCCAAGACCCTGAAGTAGTTTAGTACAGAAGAAACAGTCCATATGACTATAAACTAGTAATTTATTATTTAATACAATCTGTGGACTATTCTTAATAACAGGGACATTGTTGCTGGAAACAGTTTTTTCAGATGTCATTTTTCAGTTTTTGGCAGCAGCACAAACAGAAATCAATTCAACTCATTGTTTGTAGATGTAAGAACTTCAATCAATGGAAGAAAGATGCAGAGAAATGAGTAATGAGGTATGTGATAAAGGAAGAGAGCAGGATTACAACTCATATATAGAATTCATATATTTTCATGGTAAAAAGGGCGGACTGTTTGGCCTTGTGAGGCCGACTTGCAAAGACTACAAGAGTGTGAGATTCACAGCTCTGTAATGAAGGTGTTTGTTGTGGGTGTCAGATGTAATGTTGTGTAGGTGATAAAGCAATTCTCTTCTGGTTCATAGAAATTGATTTTGGTTCCTTAGTTTCTCTACCAATAGTACAGACCAGCATTGGCTGAAATGGTATCAGCACCGAGCCCTTACCGCACAACAAACAGCTGAAAAGTAAAAGCAATTTCTGTGTTTGCCTTAAAAGGAACAAACCAGAGCTGAAACAGTAAAGAGTCATAGTGTGCAGTTGTTAGTCTGAAAGCAAAATGTGAAAACTACAACTCCCACGCACAAGTCACCGAGGTCCACAAGCTGTGAGAAGACAGAGGCGTCAAGTCAAATGAAACTGCACTTATTTTCTACTTTTTCTCCACGATACAATCACATGCTTCATTACTTATTCATTTTAAAGTTATTTGCACTGGAAACCCTCGGACCAAAATGTTGTGACATGCTAAATTAACAACAAACATTTTCTCAAAAGGCACCTCTCAAAACTGCCTTTTCAAGTTGTTGTTTTTAATCACACGGAGATGGACGAATTGGACTGCAGCAACTAAACAGATATCCATGGGAGGCAGCGGTGTTACATTTAAAGCCACAGACTACGCCACGTCTCTGTTAAAATGTCCAGTAGTCTTAAAGTAGTTTGTTCGTCAGCATTTCCAATATTGTTTACTTGTTGTTATTTTGCCAACATTTCTGTTTCACAAGGATTTGAATACATATTTGCGGTTCATTTATTATCTATGTGGACACAGGTCCTTTGTGGCTGCACTTTACTCATTTTAATTCAATTCAGTTTTATTTATATAACACCAAATCATAACAGAAGTTATCTCAGGGCACTTTTCATATAGAGCAGGTCTAGACCGTACTCTTTATAATATTATTCACAGAGACCCAACTTAATTACTGCGTACCAATAGTCTGTAGCAGTGCATATTAAGTTGCATTCTGAATTAGTAGAAGGGAAATCGTAGCATTTCCTCTCCTGCTTCACAGACTCTGGAGAAGTGACATAAACAAATGGGAAAAGATAGTTTTTGTCCAGTGGACAGTATAATGGTGGGGTTATAGCAAAAGTAAAAAAATAAACAAAATTATCTTGATAATTACCTAAAGTAGATGAAACTCTTAACTGTACTAAAACATACTTTAATGACAAAGAAAACACCAGGTTACACTATGTGGTGGTCATGGAGATGTGTATAAGTTTGTTATTAAAAACTAAGATAAAATAGATTTGTTCGTACATAAGTAATTCAGACTTTTACAATGGCACTTTTTTGGAAAGTTTCAAAATCAATCAGTGTCTGTCCTCAATCAGAGAGAGTCGTCTGTACTGAGACTGAATGACTCAATTTAGTCGGGACAATAAGCAGCTCGTCCAGTGTGAGGAGGGATGGTGTTGATTCTGTTCCTCAGAGATAAGACCAGGAGTCATCTTTTCTGACTGAGGGAAAGAAATTTGTGAATGAATGAGTGAAAGAAAAGGCTCCAAAAGTAGGAAGAGAGAATGATATAAGGTAGGCAAAGCGAGAGTTGGCGTTTTATGAACACTGAGTCAATATTCTGCCAGGCATGCAGCCATCCTCCCTCTGTTCCATGCCCTCAGAGGGCAACTGAAAGGGAGCTATAATCCCCACTTCGTTGTTCTGTTAATGACACAAAGGAGAGGTATGTCCTTGAAAGACGAGACAGACATATTTCGGTGTAGCCTATAACCTATTCTTTCCATCTGTTGACGGAGATGAAACTCTCACACTAACAAAAGTATGAACTCTGGGAGGAAGAAAGCTTGAACTGATACTGCAGCAAGAAAATGTTATAAGAGAGTATGAAGTATGAAGCTCGTGAGTCATTCATACATTTTTCTTAACAGATCTATTCTTTCAGATCCTGGTTTTAGCTGATGTATCCTTTGGCTATATTTTGGCTATATAGGAGCATAATGTATCATATTCCAGCACAGAGAGACCGACAGATTCTATTCATTGTCATCCAAGTCATCACATTTGCATTAATAAAAGCACATTTACAATAAATGCATCAACCTCGTCACAGCAACAATGGCTCGATGTTTTGAATAATGAAATGCAGAAAGTCAGAAGGTCAGGCAGACGGTGAAAAGAAAATAAGAATCTGGGGATTATGTGTTTGGCTGCATTCAGACTGACAACAGTGCTGCGTCAAAAAGGGTTGGTACTGCGGGGGGGTCCTGAAACAGAGGGCTACGGCAAACAAATGCAGTGTTATCAAGCAAAAAAAAAAACATAATGCAAAGCCACATTGTCCAGCAGCACACACTGACCTGGCCAATCACATACTGTGCGTGCAAGCGTATATTCCTGGTAGGTTACTTTGCAGTATTAACAGTGTTAATTCTTCTGTTTACCTTGAGAACATCACGGCCGAAAATGCCTCATAGTAAACCCCTGTGCAGTGTTTTGGCATGTGATAAGCCTTCAAAGTCATGGATGTTCTCCTCAAACTAAACCGCCCAGATCATATTTCATTTTCTCACCGGTACCTGTAGCAACGCAGCCCCTTGTGGTTTCTTTAACAGAGAGTTATTTTGGTCTGAACACGGCCTTACTTGTCAGACCTGGGAGGTACAGTACACCAGAGCCAAGGTCATTTATAAACTGCACAAATTATAAATATGGATGTCATGGCCCAGACCTGGCAGTCATCCATCATCTCTCACACTGTACATGCTGCTAATCAATGTCAGATGATGAATCGGGTACAGTATCTCACGTACACTCAATATGGTCACTTGGCCACTGACTATTTACAAAGTTATTATGTTATTCTTCAATCATCATAAAATCATAATAGTAACTGATATAGTAAACAAATAGTCAATATGAAGAGCTTTAGAGGGTGTTTCAACAGAGTGAAGCTATCAAAACAGACTTGACTTGTGCTTCCGCTTGACGTTTTTTTTTAATTAATATATATTGTGACAACCATGTGTTTGTGATTTTTAGAGACACTTTCCTTTTGTTGATATTAAAAAGATGTTCATACGGTTTCTTTGGTTGCCTCTTCCTGACTGAATGAAAATGCCATCTAACTTTTAAAGCTCTGTTGTTATGTTATTCTTCAATCATCATAAAATCATAATAGTAACTGATGTCATGACGAATGTGAAAGATGTAATATTTTTATACATATAGATAACAGATTTTATATATATATATATATATATATATATATATATATATATATATAACATATATATAACAGCTAAGAGAAAGCTTTGTATCTCCAAATTTAGCTAGTTTGAGTTTTTAGGTGGAAGATTAGGCGATCTCCTACTTCTTAAGTAACGCTAGTTTGTAATAATTTTCAATATCGATTGTGATGACGATTATTTTCTCAATTAATCATTTGGTTTCTAAAATGTCAGAAAACAGGGAAAAATGTCAGGGTTTCCCAGAGTCCAAGATGACATCTTCAAATGTCTTGATTTGTCCAAAGCCCCAAAATATTTAGTTTAGAATTGAAGAAGACAAAGGAAACCAGTAAATAATCACATTAGAGAAGCTGGAAATAGAGAATTTTGCCATTTTTTCTTAAAAAAATAAGTCAAAATAGTTTCCAATTAATTTTCTGTAGATTGACTAATTGATTAGTTGTTGTAACTCTATTCATAAGCTAAATAGACCAACCAACCCATTGGGTTAATAATAATCATCATCATCACAAAGTTGAAAACAGTTTCTTAGCACATGAAAAGTTAATGTTTAAAAGATAAATGGTTTGCAGATCAGTGCTGATATTTAATGTTACAATTACGCAAACCCAACAGTGTGTTAGAATAGTGCGGCCCATGAGCATTTCGCACAACATAAGTGGCTCTTTGGAGAACGTGAGCTTCAGAAAAGAATGAGTGTGGACAAAAAGTCAAACAAAGACACCATTAGAGTAACTTTTAACACAATACTAATTAAATGTACTCAAGAAATAGCTTTCTATAAACAAACACTTAATGTGGCCTCTTCGTCCTGTTGCCATGATGATATTAAACAACTGCTAACAATACAGCTTCAGCATCTTTATCATAGGTTAATTCTTCCTCTTGTCTATCCTTTCACCTCTTTTTTGAAAGGTTTTCTGATCGCCTTGCTCGGTTAGAGGCCTTGCATTCAACAGAGGGTGTAATCCCTGTGTTGCTGAGCAAGCATTTAAATTTCTGCTTAACCTCTGAACAACAGACCTCCGTGATTCCAGCTAAGGTATGCACAGGCATACACTCACCTACAAAATCTTGTATTCCTGCCATTAAAGTAATAAAAAAAGCACTTGATACTCCATCAACTGCAGGTGAATACTAAGAGGAGGCAAGCTCAAGGTTTTTTTGTCTTTACAAATAGTCAATATGAAGAGCTTTAGAGGGTGTTTCAACAGAGTGAAGCTATCAAAAGAGACTTGACTTGTGCTTCCGCTTGATGTTTTTTTTTTAAATTAATATATATTGTGACAACCATGTGTTTGTGATTTTTAGAGACACTTTCCTTTTTCTGATATTAAAAAGATGTTCATACGGTTTCTTTGGTTGCCTCTTCCTGACTGACAATGAAAATGCCATCTAACTTTTAAACTTAAGTGAATAGCATCCACATTACCAATACCTTTTACACTGCATCACAAAAACGAGGCAAAACAACTTCACAAACACAACATTAGACATTGTTATTTTTGCTGGAGTGTGATATTGCAGAAGTCACGGACTGCAGCAAGTGTCCAGACGGCACTGCAGTACAACAGAAGTGCACATCAAAAGCAGAGAGACCACACACTGTGACTCAGACAGCAGGGTTCATACACAGATTAGACAAACTATGCAGACGGCCACATCAGTTACAGCCAGTCAGCTATCCACTCACGGGCCGTCTTCACTGATGACCAGATTATAGCAAGCAGGACACTGTGAAAGGCACAGGCGGGGCTTGTTGAAGGTCAGCGCTAAGAAATGACATTTCTGGAGGGAAATCACAGCTCAGTCTGGAGGTAAAAAAATATATAACATAACAGTTTCTATTAAATATTCACCAATTGTCAATGCAGATGACTCAATGCGCGAATCTATTTACAGTTACACAGTACAACCGTTTCAAAACTAGTATAGCACTTGCAATTATCAGACCCATTGGCTCAACTCTGAATGTTTTGCATCAAGCACCAATGTAGGAACCCGCAGTAGTTGGGCGAACTGTGGGACCCAACAAACTTGAGAGGTAGGGTTGTCACTTTGTCTTCGAAATTCAGAAGAAATACTCAGAACTGTAATGACCTGTTGTGAAATCAAAATGTACAGACTATAAGCGCAACAGGCAAAGTTTGAAGTAGTTTACCTTGTGGTCCAGCAGAGGGCGCTATCACCTTGACCTATCGCATGCCCTATTGACCCATCAGTAAACTAAGCTAATAAACAAAAATGTAGGAGGACAGTAGCAAGCAAAGCCGCACTGACCGAATAATCACGACACAGAAACACCTGAGAAGCAGTATGTGGAAGTATCTACTTTACACCACAGATGGTAAAATTACACCAAAATAAAAATGCTGACTTTGTAAAAAGCAGCTGACATACGCTGCATTCACACATACAAATATAAAGTAGTGGGCAGTCTCTGGCCTCTACAACCTCTGTAGCTCTGTGGCTATGATACTACGCATGAGGAAGTGGTTCATTTTCTGTTGCACAGTTTGTTTCCCCAAGTACAGAATACCTCTGCAGTCTTTTTTACTTTGCGGTATGCGTTGTTGAAATGGTTTTAATACAACAATGACACCCAAGCGGGCAAGACTGATTGGCACTGCAGTCCTGAACCTGCCCTGGAATCAATCCCCACTCCACTAGTGGAGCAGAATAGTAGACAACTCTGTGCTTTTGTTTCTGCGGTTATTACAATTGGCTCTCACTTGGTTGTCGCTTGCATTGCTTCAGAGAACATTTGTATAAAGTTGAGCTTTTCTCAACTTTCCCCTGCAGTGCCGCTGGGCACCTTTTAAATCTTTATCGCTCAGGGGGCTACGCCAGGTCTCATTCACAATTAATAGCAGCCTATCGCTGCCCCAGCTTTTGAGTCTGTGTGTGTGAACGGCCCATAACTCTACAACAACAACAAATCAAATGAGGACTCACCTGTTAGCTTGCCACCCAAGTGAGATTTAGCTATATTGGTTGTGTTTGAATTAATGCAGTGTGAACCATGGGAGAACAGTTCCTTGAATTATGAATTTTGTTTCGTTAGTTTTTTTGAGGAAAATAAATGATAGGCAGCTTAGAAACTTGTGGGTATATACTTGGCAGCTGAGAGACTCCTTTAAAAACACAATGCCGAAATATTTCAAACATCCCAAGTGTAGTCACTGTCACAGGAGACTTTTCAATCACAGAAAAGTGCTTAATTCTTAAATGCACACCTCAGCAGATTTAGTGCAGGAGGTCCGAAATAATTTGCTTTTACAAGAACTAATGCAGTTGAACTTCAAGAGGTGGTGTATTCAGATTCAAGTCTACTGAATGTGTCCAACAGTGTTGAATTATGTAGCAAAATGTGTATGTAGTGCAGCACAACTGAGATGAATAATTTATCTGACTGAGTAATGTAGGTGTTTGTATGTGTGAAAGATGAAAGAGGTTTCAATTCTTCATTTAAAGGACATTGTTCAGGAGTTTTGACACTAAAGGAAGAGCGTATCTTTTCTCAGCTCCTATCTAACAGTGTGGGAAATGTCAATGCCTTCAGGCAGCCCTGCGGCAGGTGGGAGCACATCGCTATCCAGTACATGTAAAGCACCACAACAGTATAACACTATACACCCCAAGCTTGAACTCAAGAGGTATTTAGATCAGGCTTATGTTCACCGATCACGTGTTATGTCAAAATGCAAAGACCGCTCGGTCGCAAATTACTATAGAAAGCTACATGAGCAGATATTCAGAAGGTTATCGCAATATTTTCATATTTTATTTTGATTTCCCAATGTTATCGCAATATTTCTTGAACACATTATTTGTAAATGTATCCAATTTTCACAAGAAAATATTAGATGGCCCAGCTAGACAGATTTTAATCAAAGCAGAGTTGCTTTTTCAACAAAATAATCCCTAGTCTTTGGGTGCCATAGTTACGAGTCTCCACTGAAATCGGGGGTAAACAGAACTGTTTGGCTGATCTGGGTGCTGGGTAGCTTGCTGACTGGATCTGTGTGCTCCCTGGAATGGGACCGCTTCTCAGAATAGCCAATGGCAGATGCCTTCCTCCCCTCTGTGTTATTTGGAGCCCAAGGGCAATGGAATCCAACCTCCTGCAGTGTACTGTGGTGTGGTCCTTACTTCAGGACAGAGAAAAGGGCTTGAAGTCCGGTGGACAAAATCAGACGTCTTTCAGTCATTGACTTATGCCAGCAGTCTGCATGTGCTTCACAGATGGGCTCAAATGCATCACGTTGTTGCAAATAAAAGCTCAAATCATCACAACTGAGATGCTGCCACTAGAGAATGGTTGGCATTTTTACTTGAAATATCACTTATCGACTACTCTAAACTTAAGAAATATTAATTAAGACCAAATTTTGATGATTGTTTAAGTCTCTCCACATGTCTTACTTGGTAGATAAAGGTAGCAGTCTGATTTTCTAGTTTTTCAGGGATAAAAGAAATACAGAAAAAATCCTAATATACATATCCAGCTGGCATAAAACAGTCAAACACTTCAATAGGAACACCAAACTAAGGAAAAGGAATCTCACTTCAGTTTCATGGCAACTTCACTCCACTGTGTTACAACGTATTGCATCAGTAATGGAAGAAGAAGGGGAAAGAAAGTTAAAAACTTCAAAAGATTAATTGGCTTCTCGTCCTGTCAAACACAATATTCTGCATTTGGCAATCCAAAAAAACAGGAGAAAAATGGTTTAAAAGGCCTGAGTGATGGTGTTTGTGAGGCAGCATGATACTCTCAGGGGGAGCCTTACTTTCTTTACAACAGTTATCTACAGAGGCCGACATTAGTAAAGGCAGTTGCTCCTCCAGGGCAGCAAGCTTATCTGAAGTGAGACACTGACTGTGACTGAACAATGAAGAAGTCGGGTCAGAGCAGCAACATTTATGTAGAACATAGAAGTTTAAAATAAATGTTCTAGAGATGCTGATGCGATTTATTTACTCAAATTTAATAGTGATTAATAAAGAGCACATAAAAATCTGCATTGCTGATGTTCTTAAGGGACTTTCAGTATTTTAATCAGGTCCTTGTTGGCTTGCACAAATCTAGTTTTCCTGTGGTGGTGGCTGTTAGTGTTCCTGCTGTGGCTATTTATCATTACAAGCACAGAGGATTTCCCCATTGCACCTTATTTTAAAATCTGTGTTGCTTGTGAAATTGTTTTTTCAGCTAACATTAATTTCAGGCTACTCAGTTTACTGATAAGGTAACACTGTTTTGTTACTCTATTTGACAAGCTACTTAATTTTGTCACTCAAATTGCATTGTAGTATTTACAAATGTGCACAAATAATCATCAATACATATCGACCGGTTGTATCAACAGGTTGCATTTTTGCAAAACAACTAAAAATATAAGACAAACAAGAAAGAGCTGCAAAAACAGGGTGATTAATTAAGCCCAATCCAAACATTGAATTACCTGAGGTGATTTCAAGGTTTTGGTGATGGAAAACAGTTGGTTTTGAAATATGAATAGTAAAGACAAATAACACTCAAGCTGCCATAAGATTATCTGGTTTTCACAAACAGGGACAGACAACGCAAACTGAAAGTGAATACGAATGTCCTCAGTGTATCCAGGCACATGTTCTCAAAAATAGACGGTAAAAAAAAAAGTGCATTCGAATAGTGACAGATGGCTTCTTGGTATCTCTCTATACATGTGTCATTATGATAGCATGATTCATAACAAACCAACTAACTGATAAAACAAAATAATGACATTCTGTCTTAATTAACCAGTTGACAGTATAAACAGAACAAACAGGTGACAGACATGCAACATGAATCCCTGAGTGGATTTAGTTTTGTCTCAGACCAAAAAGGGGTATAACTAGAGCTCACGGTCTTAAACTGACAAACTGAGAAAGGCCAACAAATGAAGCTAACAAAATGTAAACTGAGCAAAAAACAAAAGAAAATTACAGTAGCTGTGTGGCTATAATTAACATGTCTATGGATAAAACCACAGGAAACCCGGAGGCTCTGGTCAAATTCGCTAAAGAAACACACCCTCAACACCTGCTCAAACAGCAAATGCATCTTGCTGATAGTTGTTGATACAGACATAGCTGCTATGGGCAAGTCCAGATCACCTTACTCAACAGGCTTGCAGAGCAGGGTGTGGTGGGTGAGAAAAGCAATACTGCAACTAAAATGTCCTGCTGTTAATGTTCTATATCTTGATTTCTATCTCCTGCAACAGCTGGATGCCCATTCTGGCTCCCAGAAATACAGTGGCTTCTCCTGGCCACCTTTTAATTGGAAATTTAACCCTGGACTATTTTTGTCAGTACAGTATGATATGTTTTAGGACCAATGTAGCTGTAGACAAAGTTTCTCAAGAGAAATAGATACGAGAAACAACACTGCCTCATTGAAAGCTCCTGTGTCAACAGCCAAATTAAAAATAATTTAATTGGAATCAGAGTTACTAGAATAAAATAAAAAAACTGCAAGTAACACGATAGAAAGAATAGAACAGAAATAGAATAATATAAAATATGTATTTTACAGTATAGTTTGTTCCATCTGAAGACATAGTTTCAGGCGACTTAAGTTGTACCATACCGCAGAGACCCTGGGAAATCTCAGCTATGCCATTCACTGGAGACAGCTGCCACATGCACAGCAAAGGCCACGTGACTTCCTGTTCTTCACGGACCAACAATCCCATGAACTGGCCTTGTGGGACCTTCCATTTAGTTAATCCAGAAAAACAGTCTTTGTAAGCCACCTTAAAGCTTAAGTTCCTTTTCTTCAGTCTAGGGCTTCCTGACTTGTTTGCCTTTTTAAACAATAAAAGCAAGTAATTAAAAGTAAAAGTGTTCTTGAGCACAAACACAGATGCCTTAGTCTTTCCATGCAGCCAATATCCAAGACCCCTTCAAGTGGTGGTGCTACTGGCATACAGATGACAGTTTAAGACCTTAACTCAAGGCCTATCAAAATCCCAGCTTTTCCCCAGTTCTTTCTTGTTTAACAGTCAAACCAATTTTTATTGGATGAAACCATCTCCTTATTTCTGTTCCCAAGAACACTATATGTAAAGTGTGTTAACCTTGACAGGTGTGGAACCCATCATTTAAAATATAATTAAGTATATTACAAATGAGTCAGTGTCTCAGCTGCCATCATTTCACCTCATAACTAAACAAGACTAAGTGTCAGTCATTCTAGAGGCTCTATGGGGCTGTACTTGTGCTGTGCTAACATCAGCATGCTTACATACTCACAATGACAATGCTAACATGCTGATACTATCCAGGTACAATGTTTATCGTTTAGCGTGTAAGGATGCTAACATTTGCTAATTAGCGCTAAACACAAAGCACGGCCAAGGCTGATGAGAATGTAATTATTACTGCAGGTAACTGTTCATAAACTATGATAAAACTATTATGAAATTTTGCCCTGATGGTGGAAAAATGCTAATAGCATGGCTAAAAATAAGAAAGTACAAATCTTGGAACTATAGACAAAATGGATTTGATGCTAAATAAAGGTATGACTGCAACATGTAAAATTATAGAGGCTGTATGTAGAGATGTAATTAGGGATGATACAAGGATGTGTAACACAATGGCTCACACTTTTCTTAAATCAGTGCTGCCTCGCCTTGCAACAAAGATTTAACTGGACATTTTTAAGTCTGTGGCTGGGTAAACTAAAGAAGCCTCCCGCTGCGGTGTGACTCAGCTTATCCTTTGAACCTACTGTTTAACTACTGAATAAACAGCACAAATTAAAACCAAAACACCATAATAGACCCTTTGTCTCAAAAAGCTGGCCAATATAGCAGTTAGCTTTGATTTGAGAGAAAACCAAGAATGGAAAAAGGACAACCTGACACTCCCCAGTTATTGTGACATCTACCCTAATTTCTATTTTAGTCTTTGCCCGATATTTCACTACCTTTCTCCTCATTACCCCGTCTATCGCCACATTTTTCTGACCAATTGGAAGTTGATATTTTTAACTAATGACAGTGTCAGAACCACTGCAATTCAGAGGTCACATGCAGCCAAGATGTTCCTAGCTTTACTTGTAATCCAAGTACCTGCTAAATTTTGGTTGGCTATAAGTATAAAGTTCTTACTAACAGCTGCGGGAGACCAATGAAATACCTGAAAGAAAAATACTAAGCTTACGAGCGCCTCAACACCGAGTAAAAAAAACTGGGGTCTTTAAATGGAAACAGTAGTTGAGTTGTCCTGGATTTCATGTGTCATTTATGTATTGTAACGTCAAATGAAAAAAGTAAATACACGTAAAGTATAAGAAAGCTAAAAAGAATTTCCTGCTTTATACATTTATAAATCAATACTAAAATGAACTTCAGCTAATACTGACTATGTAGATTGTTTTTTGTATGTGGAAAGTCTTTTTACATTTTGAGAAAAATTTGTTTTCTTTAATCATCTACAATTTACAAAAAAACAAAAACAAAATAATGACATTTTCAAATGCCAGCATAAAGAATTTTTTGGCAAATAAATGTACAGATATATCTATTCATTCTATATCTAATTAATTTCAGCTTTGTAAGATAATATTTACCATGAAATAAATACAATTTTTATCAATAAAAATGTGAAGGCTGAACAATTTTGTGAATTTTAACCTCTCGATGTGATGCGGCCAGTGACAAAACATTAGATAGACGGTCATCTAGAGGGTTTACGTCTTTCAATAGCTGCCTGGGTTCCACTGGGAAGCATCTTACTTGACATGGGGAAATTTATTTCATTAAGTTCCAAGTCATTGGAACATTGCACATAATGCTGAATTAATTCAGCAGGAATGTCACAGGAGACTTTTAATGCATGTAGTGTTACTGTTACAGCTCCCATCAGGCAAACTAATGGCTGTCAAAGACGAAGAAATTACTAATGTCATAGTTAGAGAGCGCTGATGTTTTGAAACTGCTAAAACTGCAACCTACAACTTGCTCTAACACATTAGAAGAATTGCAAATTCTAATGCAAACTTACCTCCCAATTTATAAAACAAAACCGCCAAGTAAACATTTGTTAAGGTAAGAATAAACAATTGATTTACATTAAATTTCCACCCATCATAGGTCAAAGGTCGGAACTCCTTCACTGGCCGCGATGGATGAAACTGGCAGATATAGGGTTTTTATTTCATTTGTATACACTTTAAGATAAACAGATTAGTGTATATAAAAATCCTAAACCCCATCTATAATAAACACAATTATTTATTAATCTGAATATTAATTAATTTGCGTATTTAGCGCATTTTACTTATTTTTAACAATTCTCTCTCTAATTAATTTATATATATATTAATATATATATCCATCTTCATCAAAAAACATAACCTAAAAATAGGCTCATTGGCGACGGCCTTTTTAAGGTTATATGTTGGTGTCCGTCGTTTGCCATGGGTGGAGCCACGGCAAGCGAATGAGCGTATGGAAACTACTGAAGTACATATGACATTGGACTATTCTTATCTATGCAACTTTATGTTAATTTGACTAATTTTTGAATTCAGCAGGACTGACAAAAGTTAATCCAGCAGTAAATGTGAATGTTGTATTGCACTGACAAAACGAAAAAACGTAATGAGTAGAAGAGAAGGTAGCTTAAAGTTTGATTTGCCATTTTGATAAACCAGCAGCAACAACAACCTGGATGACGGGGGTTGAGAGTGTAGCATGACCTTTGACATTTTCGGGTTCTGTGGCTCAACCGAAACCAAATTGTATTACTGGTCTAATATGTACAATACTCACCCGTCTGCGACAGAAGGGCAAACCCTGAGCAATGATGTTGATGCTAAATATCTTGAGTACTTTCTGAGGGGGTAACGGTTCCGTGGCAACGTTCTTGGGGTCTGCCAGGTTGAGTGGCTTGCTTTCCAGCGGGACGTGCAAAGTCTTCTCTTTCCCACAGGCAACATTTGGCATCTTTCTCCGAGCACCAGACGACGAGAAACGGGGAATAGGGCAATGCCGCAGCATTGCAAAAAAGGTCTAATGGATCATATCCCAGAAGGCGCTTGGAAAGCTGGCCGACTATTGTCGCAAGCAGATCACTTTTCTTAAATGAATGTAGTATCTTCCTAGTGTATCAATACTGCGCTCGCTGAGCCTCTGCACCTACCTACTCAGAACTCGTCTCCCTGCTGACTGGTACCCTTTAAAATATCTCTGGGGTGTGAGGTCACTGTTGCGCCAAAGCCAGGCGGAGCAGCTGCTCTCAGGGCCTGAAAAGAGGATGGACCAACTCAGCCTCTCCCCTCTCAGACAGGCACTGTGGAATCTGCTCCCATGACCCCTCGGTGGTGGAATGTGTACCAGCAGTCGTCCGATGCAGCACACGTGTCCAGGGAGCTTCCTCATTGTGGTCATTTTCTGACCCCCCCTCTGGTCCTCCCAACTTAGTGGCCTACATCATCACTGAGCCCAGTTAACTTTACCCCATGAAAACTGTCAGCATGCAACACAACAGCAGATTACTATATCCTCGTCTGAATCACATTTGTCAACGTTAAGTGTTGAAGCAAGGATTTGTTATATGCTAACCTTCTCTGACTCTACCATGAATCAAGGTGTTCAGGAATATCAGTAACTCTGTTTATGTCAGCAAGGAGGCTGAAGATATTTCAGGAGACGATCACACAGTAGTTCAATATTAGTATGTGTGACACACGCACTTAAACAGGGATTCACTTGACCAAATGTCAAGAGGGATGGACTTTTAGGCTCGAAGTGTATTTAAGTGTGTCCACATGCAGCTACAAAGAGAGAGGCAGCAGCAGGAAGTCAGTCTTTTTCAATTAAACCTTGCTACACAACAAGGTATGTAATGTCAGAGGTGTGAAGGTATGAAGGAAAGTAGGCGCAACAAGTGATGGAACAGCAGAGAGTTGAGAAATATGGCATTTATGCTGATTGCCACAGAAAATGAATATGCAGCAGAAAACAGCTGACTATCAGTGCTGAATGTGTATAAATCTACAGATTGAGCAAGTGGCAGGAGACGACCATCCCTGTGTGTATTTACATGTCTGAACACATGGTAACAGACAGACCTACAGGGCTTAACCTCTCTTCTATTCTCACATCCACCATTGTCTGAGGAGGATTACAGAGCCAGAACATCTATCAGAGTAGACTGAGGGCCCTGACACACCAGGCCAACAGTCGACCGTTGGACGCCATTGAGTGTTTGTGGCTGACCAACGCCCATAGTTTTTAACAGTATGTTCAGCACAATTGGAGCAAGTTGGCGCCTTAACGGCAGCTGGTCCATCAATTGAGCACGTTGAACTAACAGCAGAGGATGTCTGTGAGAGAGAGCTGTCGGACTGAACATTCGGCTAACCAAATTAGATGCAGTTTTCTCTTATTTTTCCTGTTCCGCTTCTTCATAGGCAACATTTTGACAATACCAGCGCCAAGCAAGGCGCATCTCACACGTCCAGAATTGGTTTCCAAGCATTTAATGAGACTAAACAGATTCATGGTGGTGAATGAATTATGTGGAATTGTCTTTCACTGATGTTTTTTTGATACGTTTTCTGTTCAACAAAATTGCCCAACACAAAATGACACTAATATATAAATATTGATCCGATCAATTGCAAACTATAAACAGTGTATAAGAGTGGTACTACAGTTTGTAGTCTGGTAGTGTGATAATGTAATAAAACATGGTGATAGAACGCACTACAAAAATAACATCTCCATTTACAAACACAGCTGCATCATTGTTTCTATTGGTCGACCAAGCACATCTGCTTGGTCCAAGTTGAACAAAGGTGAACTCTGACCTGCGAGTCCACCGGAGCCAGCTGGAGATCACAGCAAAATAGGAAACTTGAATTTGTCCATTGCGCGGGTTTCAACAGAAGTGAATGGAAGACGGAGTGAATATTCGTAGAATGGAAATGTAATATGACCGTAACTTAACACAGAATACAGAAACAATTTGTTTCATCAATTGGCCTACATCTTTAGGCCAGGGCCCAAACGCACCTGTGTCCTCCAAGACAATAAATAGAAAAGACTTTGAAATGTACACTGATTAAGATTGAAAGGGAAAAGGAAATAAGCTAAAAAGCAATGTATTTCCATTCAGTAAGAATGATTGGCTAATTTCATTTTCCCTTTCAGTTTACAAACCATGATTGACAATAGTCCACATGCAACATGAACTAACCAATGAAGCACCTGTGAATGGCTGCTTGTTTCTGACATTCCCCAGGCCATGTAGAGGTTACTTGAGCTTTTGGACTAATCTTAGGCCATAAAGCTATGTGACAGACACACTGTTCCAGTCTGCGACAACATGATCAGCCCAAAGTAACTTTCTCTCCTCTGTGATGCTTGTCCCCAATGCTTGGAAGAACATTTTCCTTAAACATTATCTATGATGCCATTTTCCATCAAATGATCCAGGAAATAACATGTAAAGGAACTATTTCTGTTTGCTTTCCCATGACCAAGAAACCCAAACCAAACTCAAGAGAGATTCCTCTGGTGGAAAAAGGGGATAAAATTCCTGGAGTTCTTGAAAAAGTTCCCACAATCAGAACTTTGTGCAGTAGAAAAGTGGCTAGTGTGATATCCTCCTATGACAAGGCTGAAACTGTGTTGTGAGTATTTTAGGAGTATGAAGCTACAAAGTTAGAAAGAAACATGCAGATCCATTGAGCTTTGCACCATTTTAAGACGTAGATGATCAATGCCAGGAATAAAACCACTGTGCTAAATTATTATAGTAGTTTGTAGTCATACTTTTTATGGTCACAACATACAAGTTCATAACTTGACCATGACTTGGCAAATATCTGCTGTCTGTCTGCTTTCTTTTTATACTGTGTCCCAGTATTCCTGCCTAGTCATTGAGTTTGAAATCCCAAGACTGCTGGAGTGCCAGAGGTCAAGAATGCCAGGCTTCTAGTAACTCAGTACAAATCAATCCCAGCTTTTTAGAGCAACTGATATGACAGGATATGGTTGCAGATGGAGGCCCTGTAGAAGGACACTGTAGGCCTTGCCTGTGTGCAGTGTAAAGTTATTAATGTTGAATCTCAAAGTAAAAAAAAAGCCACAAAGCCATCATGGTAACAAAAGCTGCAGACCAAACCTGCAAGGAGCATTTTTTGTGCAGGCATCAGATAAAAAAAAAAAGAGGAGGAAGGAACCACCTACTCTCCAATCATCTGAAAAATGGACGAAACACATTCTATTAAAGTGACAGGTACAGAAGAGACTGATGTGTTTGCATACTGGTACGAGAATTTTGCTTCTCATGATAACTTATCATATCGGAAAATCAAGTAAATGTTTGTCTATAAAACAGGCAGGACATAGCATGTTTCTAGTCTCATCACACTACAGTTCTATGGAGCGTGGGGTGACTTTGTGAATGGAAGATCTTTTTATAAACTCAATAAGATGAAGTATCATAAACCGAACATGTTCCCTCTACGTCCTAATGACAGGCAGTGATCAGCCTTTTCATTTCTAACGGATAATACCACTGAGGTGCATGATCAGCAATTTTAACTGATGATGCACCCAACATGCAGCAGGGCGTGGTTTGTTACATTTAAACATCCACATCGTAGATACACATAAAATGCAGCTTTGTAGTGTGAAAATTGTGGTTTTCAGAAAAATAAAATCATCATTCTCATCCTGTTCACTCCCACACTGTCTCTGCATCAGCAAACAATGACTGTACAACCTCTGCCAAACACCAGAGGCATCACTAGAGAGAACAAACACATGAACGCTCACTCACTTGTCTGGGTGAGACAGGCTACAGTTCATTACTAGGTAAAGCCTATGGTGCAGTCTGAGCACAGCTGCAGCAATCACCCTCAACCAGTGGGTTGTAGATTATTGTATGTACATGTCTTTCAGACCACTGCCTCCCTCTGGTGTCAAAGACTGGGACAACAATGCTGCACTGCAAAATCCCCCAATACAACAATATCCTGTCAAAGGCAGGTTTTTTGCAAGAAATTTCAAAAATCTATTGTGATAACAACATAATCCCTACATTATGTTAAGTGACTGTGCCTGGAACCTTATGAATAACACCAAACCAAGACCCTCTTAAAAGGCAGAATGAGTCGGATTTGTCAGTCGCAGTTTGTAAACACAACATTCAAAGTTGGCCCCTCCTCCCCGGCTCATAGCTTACAATC
Source organism: Enoplosus armatus (assembly GCF_043641665.1). Taxonomy (NCBI): domain Eukaryota; kingdom Metazoa; phylum Chordata; class Actinopteri; order Centrarchiformes; family Enoplosidae; genus Enoplosus; species Enoplosus armatus. The sequence continues at coordinate 20,941,669 of NC_092181.1, forward strand.
TGGCACCTGGTCGCTACGTTGTTATAGAGCCCCGCCCTCACATCCTGCACACAGGCAGAGGGCAGGGTCTCTGCGGATACAGACACTGTCATAATTGATGATTTAGAGTGATTATTCAATACAAATGGGGTTTTTTTTTTTTTTTTTTTAGGAAAATCCCACTCATTCTGCCTTTAAGAAAATTAAGTCTGTAATGAAAATTAGAGCTCCACAACACAATATACCCAATCACAAGTTCAGCATACACGACTAAACTTCATCAGCTCCTTAACAAGCGATAACCACACTCTGCTTCCCAAGCATGACTGCCACTGCAGACAACAGGTTTGTCACTGCACAGACAACCTGCACGTATGATGCAACTGTATGCTCTACGGAAGGGCAAATCCTTTTGGTCCATGTTTCTTTGTAGTTACCTTCTAAAGCAGAAAAAGTTGCTGACAAAAAACACGCTGAGCCTGCAGAGTGGTGGACGCACACACACACACACACACACACATAACAACAGAACAGCTCTCTCTTTTATCACACATGCAGACCCCTACTAATTTGGAAACCGGGTTCTTTTTTAAGTATTTGGAACAAAGCCTACCCAAGGCAATTATATCTAAACAACTGGTGACTTTGACATCAATTAGCACAACACTTAGATGTAAACAAAGAGCTGGTTTAAAAAAAACATCCCATTTCAGCACCGAGGCAGCACAGAAGACAATCAGCAGCTGTGTCTGCAGCACAGCACGACCGAAGCAAGTGTCAGCAGGTGGGAAGCCAGTGAGGGATTATGTCCTTTTAGTTGCACTAGTGACTCCTTGTGGTTGGTTGAGGGATATACACACATGGGTTAGATATAGAAAAGACGAACAATGATCAATTCAACAGGCCTGTGGAAGTGTATCAGTATACAGGCTTCCTTGAAAACAAATTGTCGTCAATATATATTGGAAGTGACTCAAACTAGTTGCTTTCATGTGGGAGGATGAGAACACTGGTCCTTTGTGGCTCATCTCTGCCTGTGTGACAAGGCCAGTGTGTGGGAGACGCCACCTACAATAAGCAGGCTGCCTTTTCTTTGGAAAAACATTTAATTAGTGGCAAGGAAGGGAAGAAAAGTGGAGCACTGAATGTATCTCTAAATGTCCAAGTTTGCTACAGTAAAAAACTGTTTGGCTGCGCATCCTTATCTCAAACAATAACACATGAAAAGAGGTGTAGTTCATTGACATATTGCTCAATGCCATGAAGCTTTCTGTTCTTTTTGCAGTAGCGACAGAGAAGGAACACCAGAAAAAAAAAATTATTTCAACCTTGTACAAGTCACAGTGTCCCCAAAGCCATTAACCCACAAGCACTAGAATGAGCGGCTGTCCGCTCTCTTTAAATGTCCTTTCATCTACTATTCACAGAGTAAAGGCCACTTTCATGTGGGCCTTTGGAAAGATTAGTCAGCTTTGAAAATCTGATAAGACATGACCAAAAGAGGACAAGGAACACAGGCATCTGAGCAGCTATGCTCGACAGAGAAACGGCTAAGAGATAAATTTAAACTTCACATTCAATGATGCTCAGATGTAGATGTATAACATTTTGATGGCCCAGATGGCTGAGATGTGAGGCTGAAAAAGGTACAATAGTTTGTTTTTTAGTCAGGACAAAATGTACATAACATATCAGACACCCACCACACAATATTAGTATATTTCTATCTTCTTTTAATCCAGATAATTGGATGCTTTATTCAGCCAGTGTTGATGTCAATGTAACACTGTCAATGCACTCTGGCCTCATCGTGCCCCCCCCAACCCTTTGCCTTATCATAGCTCTGCAGATCCATCTGCCACCAAAGGTCTCCGATGAGTCATTATAAGACATCTAATCCTGTAAGATCACATAATGCCTTAGTCGTTAGTCATGAGTGATATGTTAAAATTTATTCTAATATGGACAGGCAGCAGTGTACTGAAGGGAGCCTAAAATGGGCACAATATATTCCTGTTTATTCTTGTCACATATTAAAAAAAAAAAAAAAAACATGACAGTTTAATATAAGTTAATTAGATTTTAGATCTTGAAGATTTGGTTATGATTTGAAAAGTTTTTAAAAAGTGTGCCTAATGCTCTATCCCGTAACATGTAATGAAATCTGTCGTCCTTAATTTCAGATGTACAAGCTGTTAAAGTAGAACAGTAAAACTACACCTGAAAAAAATAGCAAGCTGCACCTGAAAAATGTCAACATCTTCCACTTCTTATTGCACACCATTTGTACAGAGTTATGGAAATAGAGAATATTGGAACACAGTCATCAAATTCCTAATTTTTCTACAGTCCAACGAATGAAAGGAGCTTACGTGTTAGTTTCAAGTTTGCCTGCTGTTTTGTCTATGAAGCTGAGCCGTATAAAGGGTTTCAAATCCAAGTAGTTACAGTAGTAGTACAGTGGTAGGAACTGCACATTCACAATTCCTCACAGAGCTTCTGTTTCAAACTTTAGATACTGTGCTACACAACATTTTCCACACTGAACAGTCTGGAGTGACTGGGGTGGGCATATTTCAAATGTAACACACATTATTTCTTATTTTCTAAGTAGAAGTAATTTCCATTAGATGTGGGATTAATAGTTTTCAGTAAACATGTACTTGACTGTTCAGATCTTTTTGTTATAACCTTTACTTTAACAACCTTAAACATTTTTTCCGACAAGCTAATGTCAACCTACCTTCCCAGGGACTAAGGTACATGGCACAGATATGGTGCAGATATCAACCTCATGTTAACCCAACACCATATATCCTTTCATATCATATCATTCAACACGTGCAAGCATGTGATGCATGCCCTTTTTGGTACCTTTAAACTCAAAACGTAAATCTGAGTGAAGTTTGACTGAAATCAGGAATATCTTTGCACATTCGGCCTGCGGGGATGTTGATGCATGGCTTAAATATTGATTCATGAAGCGAGAGTGTCAAGTAAGAAGAGGAAGTGAAGCGTCTAATTCTGGTGACCTGAGTCTACAGCACCTGGAGCCCGGGAACACAATCTGTCCTCACCAGGGACATGCTAAGACATGCACAGACAGCTGAAAATCATCATATTATTCTGAGTTTTTACAACATGGGTACTGATACTGCACTTCAACCCTGTTGCCTCTTGTTTGACACATGCACACTGCAGCTGTCAAAATGCACATATCATAGTTTGCAAGACTGGATACGTATGCTCTATGGGAACATACACAGGACCTCAAAACATGTCATTTATGTGAAGGTAAAAACTACTACTACTGGTAAGCATTGTGTTATTTACCAGACTAATAACTGAACAGATACATCACACGTTTCAACCATATGTCTGAATTTCAAGGCTGATACCGATGGTTTCAAATTCAGGTGAATTGAAATTGAAAAGAGCAGCTTAAATTATTAAATGAACAAGGACACGGCTACTGGTAACACTGAGAAATAAATCAAGTAACAAAAACAAATGCACAAGTTACTTAAATTGTGTTATTTATACAAATACACTGAACATTTTCAATGACAAGTATTCAGTTTTCATATGACCACTGTCTATATTAGCCATTGTTGATGCTACATAAAGTCTACACACCCAGTAGACAGTATTGTGGACTATTGCTGTTCTTCAAGGTGTCTATAATCATCATACTCAACAGTAAAGGAAACTGTACATTTGCAGCCCTGAAGCTTTGGAATAAATTAAGCTACTATTTCAGAATCGCTGAATCTGTTTTCAAATCTGGGCACTTTTAAAATGTGTTGTTTTAACGTTTTAAACTCTTATTGTTCATTTTATCCTGTCTAGTACCTTTTCACCCATCTCTGTTTGTGCCTTTTTAGGCTTCTTTTCATCACTTGGTTTTGCCTATTTTCTGATTACATTCTCAACAGCACTTTCTAAACCTACGTTTTTTGTGCTATAGTGCTATAGAAGTAGACTCTAAGGTCTTAGATGAACTGCCAGCAAATGTTGATCTGCTCTTTCTTCACCACTCCTAATTCCAAGCATACAAGACCTACAGCTGAACAAAATGTGTACATTGAACATCAAAGCCAGCTGGCCCACTATAGTGGCTAAGACCCTGACAAACCTATCTGACAGCTGTGTCGGATGGTGAGAGGCACACAGGAGCAATTTCAGACTAACTGCTATATTTAGGCCAATAAAAGCAAGGGCAATGTCTCCATCAAAGGCTCAGACACACATAACATGACATGCAGTTGTCATGTCACTCTTTAATGAAACCACAGGCATGACATAATACAGAGGCACATGCTCTTCAACAGCAATAATTAAACCCTCATAACTGTGCAGCTTCCTATTGTCAGAAGGGTTTGGGAAGAGCAGCATACTGGTCATGAGACTACACTGCTGATGACAAATCTGTCACAGCTTTAGTCATTACTGTCTGTTGAGATGGGTGTATTATCTCTGCTGTCCTCCATGTTGCCTCTGGTGTAGTAAGAATAACAATAATACGATACAATAGTATAAAACATTGTTCACATAAGTATTGTTAAATTACAGATAATACAAATATCTGCCTCTAGTATTATTTTGGAAAAGAAAATTATACTGTGAATAAAGGTCAAAATTAAAAATTGGAGAAATACTTGATTAAAGGGGCTGATGCTGCTACAGAGTTTGATAATATGAATAACATAAATGCACAATAAAGTTGGTAGTTGGGGGGGGGGTTGTTATTCTTAACAGACTCACACCACTATCCGCTGACGTGATCCTGAAACTCCAACAACTCATGTGGCTACTATAAACAGGACAAACAGTGTCATAATGGCATTGTCGTAATTACCCCCAGTAATTTTTTTAAAAGCCTTTTTTGGCCTAAATATATACAGATGTGAGTAATAAGTAATAAGCTAATATCTTGGTATGTCAGCCGTTTATTTTATTGGTTTACTCTTGCCAAATCTATGTCAGTGCTTTGCAAACACACTGCAAATTATGAATATCATCTGTAGAGTCAAGAAAACAACTTGGGCAACTCCATTTCCTCGTTTAAAATGCAGGTGTTGTGAAGGCCACTCACTGAAACGAGACACCAGCATTGACATCCAAACACTGGTGCTGTGCTACATCAGAGCCCTTTGAACCGGGCACATTAGTTCTGTTACTGAGGACAGACGATCTGTCACACGTCTTTTTGAACATCGAGCGCGACTCCGTTTCACTCATCATGTCAGCAATCAATCAGTGATGCGTGAACGTTTTAACATGTCCTGACACAGGCTTCTGTACATTCTACACATGAATGACGTATTTACAGGGAGGTTGTTAAGCTATAATTATTTCATACTGCTGTCACTCCTCTATCACAGACCGAACAAAATGTTCCTAGAATACAGCGTGTGATTAAACTGGTGAAACAAGATGCAAAGAAAGACTACCCCCCACACCCTTTTTTTTTTCTTTTTTTTTGTGATCATAGTTACTTGTTTTCCAGTAATTTTGCAGTTGTGACCATGCTCTGCAGCTGCTTTATAGCCACAGGTGATAAATGTTGGAATTCAGGATTTATTCGGTGCCTCCTCTGTGTTTGCTTGCACTGAGTTTTGATATTGATGACAGCAGTGTGATGCACTGTATATCATTTTTCCATTGAAAATGTTGTGAAATGATTCAGCTTTATTCGGCCCATCCAGTGAAGCAAATATGTAGCAGGAAAACCACTACAAGTGACTCAGTAAGGTGTCGGTCCACAGCGACCTGCCTTGACAGCTTCAATTTCATTGATAGGAATGTATTTCCAGAATCTCTTCTAACCTGAAGACTCTTCTAACCATCTGGATGAAAAAGATATTATGTCTGCTGCATGATAAAAAACAACTTTTAACCTGTTCCACGTTACAACTCTGCTTCCTTTCCAGGTAAACACCAGCTACCTTTATTGCCTTCTATCTTTATTTGGATTAGGAAACAGAGTCGCAATCTGAGAACGGGTTAAAAGTCGTTTTTATCATACAGTGGATTGTACAAGTACATTTAATATTTTGATGATGGTTGTGGAGAGTGCTGTCTAACATGTGGGTCCATAATCTCCCGTAGGTGGGTTGAAATCTGGTGACTGTGAAGATCATGGCATATGATTCACATGATTCGAATACTATATAATAATATAATACTAAACCATTCAGTGAACCCTCGAGAGCTGTGGACCCTGGTAGACCCCTCCCAACAGGATAAAAATGATCATCTGTCTGTATGTGCCTTTTCAAATATATAATGTGGTTTCAATATCCTAATCCTTCCCACTGGGAAGATTTGGACTGTGAAGTGCAGTAACACATTTACGCCAAAAGAGGGAGGTGTTGTTTTAAATATAAACTCTGTGCTGTGGGGAGTTTTGACAGCAGTGAAGTGATAATAACTAAACACTATCTGTGAGCAACTTCCTCTGAAACTGCTGTGCCTGCTGCAGACGTAGCTAAAGTTATCCAGCTTATATTCAGTTTTATGTGTGCATTTTCTTTTTTAAATATGTATCCAGGTATAAATGTACACAGGTTTTTATGTGCGCATTTTTGTATTCCGCCTCACTTTTTATATATTCTAATGTTGTTTATAATAGTTTTATTTCATATTTGTGATATAGGGTTATAATAAACTTTGACTTGACAAAAAGGGTCAATTCACCCAAATTACATATTATTTATGTTATATTTGCCCCAGTTTTGAAGTGTGGGTCTCAGACATCTGCCTTCACCCTGATACAATGGAGATGAAAGCAGTTTTGTTTGCGGTGCCCATAGCATTGAAAAAAAGACATTTAAAAACTTCAACAGCAAATTCCTCCTCCAGAAACAGTGCCCCTGTTAACTCCCAGCAAGAATTCCCTGTGAACTGTTTACATAGGGACTGTTTCTTCAGGAGAAGGTGCAGTAGCTCCAATGAAAAACTCTTCAACAAACAACAGCTGTGCTTACCTTCTTGTTGGAAGAGCTTTGGTGTGTACAACCAGAGTCCAGGTTGTTATTGGGGGCAGACACATTGTTCCTGAGAGAGGGAGACCGCAGCCCTTCCTCCCCTTCTCCTTCCTCCTCCTCTTCCTCCTCCCTCCCACTCTCCGCAGAATGTTCAAAGTCATCGCTGTCTTGGTCCATCTCTTCTTCGTCCTCATCCTCCTCCTCTTCCTCCTCGCCCTCTTCTCTCTCCTCTTCCTCCCTTCCCTGCTCCTCCCCGCCCTCTGTCCTCTCCTCCGCCTCCTCCTCCTCTTGGTGACTGCTGCTGTTGTTGTTCTCCTCCTCTTCCTCCTCCTCCTCGTCCTCTTCGCCCAGCGGCTGGCCTCGCAGCCGCCTCTGCTCTGCCCCCCACATCCATCGAGCTCCCTTCTCTCCTCCGTTCACTTCGTTTGTTGGGCCCTCTTCGTCTTCTTCCCCTTCGTCATCTCCCCGAGGGCCGTTGCTGGCTCCTGATTCACTTGCCGCCCATGGTTGTTCTCTCTCGCCATCAACCTGGGACGCCTCAGGCTGTGAAGAGCCACAAAAAAAATACCATGCCTCAGAGGAAAGGTCTGATGAAAAATTCAATCTGTTGCACTTATACTTGCCTAAAGGTTTCTACTTTGTTATCACAGTGCAGGTCTAAAGCAAATTTCCACTATTATATGACTTGATTTGATCTATGCATCTTCACACCTCAGTTTGTAACTCGCAAATCCAATTTAGATCTACAGGTTTATATTTCAAATCCTTCCATGTGACTGCAATATCATTTCATTTGCTGAATGTCAGTTAACCTTACCCTTTGCTGCAGCTGCTCTTCCTCCTCTACTACCCGGTTCATGTGCTCATCCTCATCACCCTCCTCTGCCGCCTGCTGAGGTGCCCGGGCCGTGGAGGAGGCGTTACCTCGCACTGCCGGACCCCCCGGCCCCCGACTCCGCCTGCTGCTGCTGCCCCCCGACAGCAGATCCTGGTTCATTTCCAAAAGCCAGCTTGCTACCTCCTGGACCTTCGCTAGGCTGTCTGAGGAGGAGAAGGGCTTGGCATTCTGCAGAGAGACACACACAAAAGGACAAAAGACACAAATGATCAACATATGTTAATTGTTGTCTTTTGTCCGCACTCTTGTGTTTCTGAGGCAAAAATCAAACAACTGCTAAAGAGAAAGAATAAGACTCTTATTGGATATCATTCCATACACAAAAATGCATGCTCAATTGCTTATTTCATCCAAAATAAAAGTGTGAATATCCCTCTTCATATTCTATTCTTGCCTCTGAATCAAAATAATTAAACTTTAGCTATTGGAGCTAGATCATTGCTGCTCAGCAGCAGACAAGGAAAAAAAGGTGGGAGTGATTGTGTTTGGCTTCAGATCACACAGCGTTGGATGGGCAGAAAAGCCTTGAGAGCTACTAGTGTTCCAGCTTCCAACAAAGCCAATAAACAAAGTCCAATCTGTCAAATACAAAAGCAAAACATGGCTTAAATGTACCAGAAGCTTGTCCAACAAATGTCTTTAAGAGTTGTGTAGCCTACAAGCTTCGGAAAAATGAAAGACATGTTATCTACTTTCTAAATCTGCTGTGTTGCTGCTATGAATTCACCTGTTTATGATGGCCAACCTACTGAATAATCACAAGTCTCGTTGCTTGCTTCAAACTATATGTAGAAATGAAGGATAGGCACCGGCACTTTATCTACAATGAGACAGCTTCTCCTTCTGACGCCGTTGTACAGACACAGCAATGCAGACAGGAATCCAACTCAAAGCAACAGCGCTAATCTTTCACCATTAAAGCATCAACTCTCTTGAGCTGAAGTTTCTTTTAGTCCATGTGTCCTCGCATTTACAGGCATCTGGCTGCATGTATGATGCTGCAACAACACTATGTAGTTACCCCACTAACAGGTAATTGACAAAGAGGGACCAAGAGGTGAGGAAAGGAGAATAAAGTGCAGACTTCAGCCATGCTAGTTGAGGAGATTTGACCCCACTGTTACATTTAACTAGGGATGCACAGATTCTGCTTTTTCCTCTTCAGATACCAATTCAGACAGCTAAACAAATAACTTTTTAACTTCTTTATTCGGGCTTGTGCGAATTTCATAAAACTGAACAATCTATAAAATTGTCTTATATATATATATATTGAAAGAGACTAAGAAACAGCGTTTATTGTGGTTTGGGCACATCGGCCCAATACCAGAGTCATTCAATAAGATCAGTATCAGATTGTTGCATCACACTACACGAGCAACAAGCAGCCTTTGCTACACAACGAGACAGTATTCAAATGATTACAGGCCAACAGACTAACAGACACATTTTCATTTTAAAATCCAGAAATTTTATCTGACATTTACTGACTTTAGTCAACTTATCTGTGTTTAGTATTTTGGTGACAAAATTGTCCACTGGGACATTATCACAATTGTTAAAAGCCAATGTCATTAGAACCGACCAAAGGGCTCCCACATAAAAGACCCTGTAAAAGTCACCACTTTATGCCTCATGTCTAAGTGTTTTCCAAACTGGGCTCTAATCCAAAATCTTGTCATATGTTGTCTATATTTCTGGTAGCCAATTAAAAACATTAACAGATTGCGGTGCTTCATTACATCTTGTTATATTCCATTGCACCCTCCAAAATCTGCTGTTGCCTCCTCTTAATATACTAATTCTGGATAGGTCTCCCAACAGCATGAAAGATCAAATGGTATTACAAATGGAGTTTCCTTCATTTGAATGAAGGGTCTAAGGTGTGGTATGTTAGGGTATAGCTGACAAAGCTACCAGGAAACTAAATCTCAATTGTCACTGTCACTACCAATTCAGCTGGATTTAACACAGTAACAAAGCCACACAGACATGAGATGTCACTGAATTAACTGAGTTATTGCATCTAAGCTTGAATAACAGTCTGTTTATATGGTTACAACTGAAAGAGGAGGACAACTGTAAAAAGTTGGCTTGGTATGTTGACATGCACTCTGAAAGAAATGGGTTTTAATAGGATCGTACTTGAGAATTAGCAAAGAAACAACTGGCACTTCCCGTCTAAAGGTGGTCCAAAAAAACTACGGAACATGTATTACTAGTACAATTATACATGTTTTTGGGGAGTGTATTACAGTTGCAAGTCATGTTGAATGTCCACCGAGTCAGGTTTTCAGTTGACCAGAGTCAAAATAGCCTAGTTTATAACCACTATGATTAAGTGTTGTAAAACAATAAAACATTTAAAAAGTGGGGTAAAGACTCTTCACTGGAATTGTATCCTCTTTGCTTTGGTCTTTGGTAACATCTAGATGTATGAATTCTGAAACCAAGACACAAGCTCAGACACACACAACTTAAAGTACTCAAAAGTGAATCAACTTCATACACATTGTATTCCACTTACTGAACATTTAAGTGGCAAGAAAGGCTTGTTGTGAATAAAGGTAAGTGGGATGTGTGACTCATGGATTTGTCAGGTCCAAGTGGTAGTGGGCTGAGTAGGTAGCATGCAAAGCAGTTCATTCCTTAAGGGTTTTTAGTATCAGTGACTTCCACCAATACATCATGTGGAGCTGCACCAACTGTGCCTCCATTAGCAGTGGCAGTGACATTTTGTAAGACCAAATGAATAAGATATTCTGCAAGTCATAAAAAAGTATATCAACTACAGTGTTTGCAGCTTATACATCATTGTAGTTGAACACACACTTCCTTCCTGTCGCATAACTCTTGTACATTGTGATTTAAGCCCATAGATGGTCGTGCCATTACATACATTTCTCAAAGTGGTCTACATAAATAAATAAATAAATATAAAGCTGCCGTTTTATTGTGAGCAACACAGGGGAGAGACATTTGGCACACATTTTTCAGTCTAATCCTTAATTAGTAAACAATCCTTTCTGAATTTAAGCTGTTAGTCTCTTGATTTATAGACTGTGAGGAACACAAGGTCAGAGGTTCACCAATGGTCACACACATTACTGAGAGGAGGTTCATTTTTGTCTGTTGAATTGAACATAATCTTAGCTAATGTAGCTTTAAAAAGGTGCCAATGGGCCGTTTAAATGCCCACATGAGGTCTCTAGCTTATCTTAACTGTGACAAATTAAGAAGCAACTATGCAGACTGCAGTTCCAAATCTCCTCAATGCACTACATACGAGATGAGAAAATATTTTTGGGGAGGCTCACATACTTCATCTGTCTCTGTGAAAATCAATTGCTTTGACCTTGAAGAAAAAGTCACTGGTCCTTTTGTAAGGCTTCTCCCTGTCTTTGCTGTATGGTCCCGGTGCTGTGGTGGGAAGCATTAGACCTATCTCGGATTGCACAGCCCCCCTCGGGACTGCCAGTTCATTGCTGTGAGCTCAGAAGAGGAAGGCTATGAATAGCTAAAGTTGTCCCTGCCTTTTACCGGAACGACCGGGGTTCCGTAATTAGTTTCCTAGACACCGCTTGAAATTTGTTTGTTGTTATTGTTGTTCAAACAATTGTGAGCAGTGCAAACAGGATGAGAGAGATTGACGCACAATAAAAACGTGACGAAACAGGACAAATGTATATGAAAGTTTTGATTCATTTCTTAGCCGAGAGCTTTAGTGTTCACGTTCAATAGTAGAAAATCGTATTTTAAAAGGTTTTTTCATCATTTTATCATTCACCCTTCAATAGGATAGTCCCTCAACTCAAATGCCCCTTTAAATGGAAAGCAGAAAATCGTTTCAGAATAGCTGCTTGTGCAATTATGAGAACTGTTCTTCTGTTGAAGCTTATAAAGTGGCTGAATTGGTGTTTAGGAGCAGCTAACAAGTACAAAGATGAAACTCCAGCCACACTTGTAGTGAACAAAGACATGGCACATTTAGCATTGCATACACAAATTTCATTCATCAGTCTCTATTCTTAGTTCTGCAAGAGCTATGAGGTGCACAAAAATAGCCTTGGGTAGCTGGGGAGGGCAGGTGTGAATGTGTGTCTTGTGAAGCAAACGGGTGACACAGGTGCCCAGGAGGTAGGGAGCCTCTGAGAGCAAACACAGGAAATTATATTCAGAGATTTTTCAAAGTTATGGGGTTAGCATCACAAAGACACATGCTTGGTTTAGAGTTTTAGTTATTTAACTTCTTCGTCTACTGACCTGTAGATGAGCATGTCAAACCAGACAATACTTAAAGCTTCTCTAATCAATATTTTATATTAACAATGAATCAAATAACTACATGTAATGTGACAGGGGTCACTCGTAGTAACAAACCCTTGGAGAATTGACACTAACTCTGTTCTCGTCAGTTCTATGAAGCGTTTTGGCATCTTTCAGCTCATAGGCAGCTATTTTTTTGCAGAAAATCTTTGAAAAACCAAATGTATGCTACCTGCCCTGCTACAAGAGAAAGACAACCTTGGCGACTACTGGGTCAACATAATGGATTATTTATCAAGATATTTCCCTCAAGACCAAAACAGAGCTAAAAAATGAAGGAATGTTGGACTTACATTCGTCAAAAACACAAACTCCAAATGAATGCTGTTCTGTGTCTGTTAGATGTTTAAATAGGCAACTGTTTGCCAACATGAAAACAATAACAATTTATAAGGTGCATAAATATCTTTCCACTATATCCACTACCCCCACGTGGCAAAAAATAATAATGATGCAGTTTTTTGTGGTATGCCAACTTGGACAGAATCTCTTTAATTGTGCCCTTACACATGTTATTATAAATTCTTAGTGGCCAAAGAATAAGATGATGTACATAGACCAGCCTTGATAATGCGTGTCCAGCAGTCTGGCAGTGCAACACACATCCACAGAGTCCCTGGTGATGCTGCTGATGGGGAGGGCTTGGGATTTCTTCAGTGGGTGGTGCCAAGTTGGCACTTCACAGATAAAGCCACAGCTGTGGCACACACAGACATTACTTTAGCCTTGTGTAGAGACTCAACATGGGGCACTTCAGCAAGAGTGTGCTTGTCTTGGGTAGATTTAGACAGAGTTCTCTACATGCATGATGGTATGTATTAACTTTCTGCAGACAGCATCAAAGCAGTGGCTAACCTACCCGCCCCATCACGCGGCTGACATCCAAACTCGTTTCCCATCGCTGTAGAACAAAACCAAAACTGTTTATGAGCTACATTACAACAGTTTAGCGTTCTTTGAATCAGCAGTGATTGGGTGCTGTAGCTGTTTCAACAAATTAAACCCAAAGGCAGAGATACAATCTCAAGATGGCTGTAATATTTTGTATCTGAAGTATGTATTACAGCTGGCAGAACTCTCTTTATCGTGTACCATTCATCATGCGATTTCCACGCCTTAAATTGGCTGCCAGTAAACACCTGTTTTGTTTAATTTGGTTGAGAAAGCAATGTTTTGAAGGTAAAGACAAACGAGACTAAATGTCCTCTCGCAATAAAGACAGTTAAGTCAGAAGTTTATGAAGACACTTGGGTACAATTAGTTTAGAAACTGATGCAAAAAGTAAAATATTACAAGTTCTAAGCAACAGAACAAATTTTATGTCACATCTGTCACTATCACTGGTTCCAGTAAAATGTTTTTATCATTACAGTATGGTTTAATGGTGTGTGAAATTTTTCTTCTTATTACAGTAACTGAGGTAATATTGCACACTGAAATGAGTTTGGCCAAAATAACCGTACTGTGTTCTACTGACATATACTTGTTTGTGAACCAATGATGTCCAAGTTGGTGGTTGAATATCTAAAAAGTGGGATCTATAAAAAATAACCATTTCATATCATTCAAGTTCATGATTACTATGCTTATCAGGAGATTCTGTGTTTGATGATGAATTGCAAAAACTGAGATCCTGTGGGGGACTAACGTGCGACAATGATTTCCAGCTTTGAAAAAGATGAAACCTTACTTAAAAAGAGGCTCAATCGTTTCAAGGCTACTGGAAACAGCTCGCACATAAACCCTGTTGAGAATAAGGAAAGAAAATTAGGAGGACTGAGCTGAACACCCCCAAATGGCAGCAATAAATCACACCAATGTGACCTTAATAGAACAGTGGGAAAGAGTGGAGAAAATATTGGCTGTTCACAAAGCACATAGTAACAGATATACATCGAGCAATGTATATATAGTGGCTCCGCTTAGATTTTCAAATATTAACAGTGGGACATTAATGAAGACTGAAGAAACCAATATGTGTTTTAAAGCTGACAGACACTGCTGTCTCATAACTGACTCCTGAATAAGTGCAAAATGTGAAATAAAAAGTAATAAGAGTTAATGAGTATTCGGACTTTCGCAATTATATATTCTTTGAGCCAAGTGAATTTATGAATATTAGGAACTGTTTTCCAGGATTCCTACAGAGTCTAGAAATCCTATAAATACACTGCGTTTGTTGAAACCTTTGTGTCTCCAATGCAATGCAGAAGCTTTTAATCGATGACTCTATTTAGAGCTGGTGCCCTGTGAAGTCTCAGAGGAAGAAAGTGAAACCTCAAACCCTGAGCTGCTTGACAGGGGGACAACATTTTTCCACATTCATTTCAAAAAGTACTTCATCCTGTGACAATACTTTTTTAGGATTCTGTTCAACATAAGTGACATTAAGGTTTTGTCTATAAGCACAACGCCTCCTCTAAAACTGTCACTCATTATCTCTTTTTCTTTTGAATTGTTGCCATGCAACAGCCCAATAATACAAAAACATTTTCCTTTGTGAATTTCCATCATTACCCACAAGAGCATAAATCTTCTTAGAAACTAAGAGAATCAATCTCCATTACTGCGAGAATGGCCGACTGCCAGAGGGACTTTGGAAGGGACTTAGAATCCCAGTCAGTGCCAGCCAACTATTAAAACAGTCATGTGCATAACAAACAATGAAACAGAGGGAACTGTAGAAGCTACAGCCATGAGACAGAAGCCTGTGTTAGAGCAAAGTCACACTCTGATTCACACACACACACACACACACACACTGGCACGTGCACACAAGCACTCAGACGCACACACAATCTTGTTTGGCTTTCATTTGCTCCATTAGGAAAAGCTTTTTCTCCAATTGATGAGGGGCAGCAATCACTGTTAACCACAGGCAGTCTGAAGGCATCCATTTAAATGACTCTGCAAGCTGAAAGCAAGTCCACTGTTGTCAAGGCAGCAAGACAGCCATTAAATCACCTGGTTCCATTAAAGAATCAATTACGGCGCTGCTCTCCCTGGTAGCACCGTTCTTATACCTGAGAAATTGTTTCGGACAATCAAAGCAGATAAACAAGGACACTGTACTTCACACGCAGTGATTTCTGCAATATGCTGTCAGGCCTCATATGTTTCCTGCATTGCACATGGGTAATAACACATAAAAAAGTCTTTCCGCGGGCTGATCAGGAGGCATGGAGACACGGTGGTGTCAGTGGGCGCTGGCGCATTGTTACCTTTGGTTGAGGTGGGCAGCCAGTGGCCAGTCGCTGCAGCTGTTCTGAGGTATGGCTGGAGAAGAGATCTGAGCAGCAAGCTGTGCGGCCCAGTCTCTTCATCAGAGAGGAGATGATGCTGCAGCCACAGCCACACATCGACTTGCTCATTAGTAGCCTGACTGTTCTGGGGTTTAAAGACGTGTGGAAAAAAAAGAGACAAGCTGCAAGCTACAGGCACTTCCTGGTCCTTGCTGAATTCCCTCAGTTGTCCTCACAGCTGATGCCTTTTCTGTGATGTATTCCACATGGTGTTGATCCACAGGTACTCTGTCACTGACATCTGGTTGGTTTTATCTACAGTCAGCATAATACAGATGCCGACGCTCACCTTAATCCACAGTGAGGGCACTGGAGTTGGAAAGTACAGTTTGTCGGTCCATTTCCCTCGTGATTGCTTCCCACTTACTCCACTCCCTATGCTGTACTTCTATCTCTGAACAACACACGCCTCCTGCAGTAGCTCCCCCTTTTTTGCCAAATGCAGTCCCATCCACAAAACACCTTCTTCTGATATTGCAAATAATACTCAGGATGCAATGTCCGCCACTATTCCCCTCTGTCTCCCACAATTTCCATCCGCTTCTTTCCACTCCCTCCACTCCCTCCACTCCCTTCGGCTGCTGTGCAATGAGGATGCTATCCCCGTCAACGCTGCTGCCACCACCGTACCCCCCCCACCACCAACACCAGCAGCAGCAGCTCCAGCGGTAAACCACTCAGACTGAGCTCATCCAACTTGCCGATAAAAGTGCTTCCCTCATATGACATCGGAGCTCCTGGTCGTTCAATTAATTGAGGAAGCAGTGGACAGAATATTATAAGAAATCCAAGTCACTCTGCATGCACCAGAAGGACTGATAAGCAGGATACAGTCTGTGTGCGGTGGGGGAGGGGTCCTGGGTAAGCATTTAGGAGACAATAACAGAGCAGACAGGATTATTATGGTAATAATCTGTCACTGCAGTCAAGATGCCGTTGATGACTGCTGTAATTATCAGTGAAATAAAAGAAAGACAGTTTCTCTGACTGATCAAGTAAAACTGATAAGGAAAGTGGTAAATAAACACCCTGAAATCTGCAGTTAGTAAACTCTATCACAGTAATTTACATTTTTATCAGTGTTATGATACATACAGCCTGCATGTCTGCGATTAGTGCCAGTTCAAAGAACTGTAATAAAAGTGTATCATTTTTAATTCCCTTGTGCATCAACTTCTGTCCCAGCTTCAGTGAGACTACATATTCACTGCTCACCTCATCACAGATGTTTGACCTGATGATTGTAGCGACGCACGGGGTCGACGTGAACATTATTCAGCACAGAAGCTAATAGAAACCAGAGTTGATGAAGCTGTGGGGCCTTGGGGGGGAGAGATACTGAGTGGGAGGGGCAGTAATAATGGCAAGGCAAAGATCGGTTGATAAAAAAACTGAGAATGGGCCCTCTGTTAAAGGAATGGCAGCAGCTTGCTATTAATAGCACACACACATAAACTTTAAAGGACTATTCAGAATCATTGTCTGCTATCACCACCAATACAAAGACAATGAAAAATGAAACACTAACCAACTAGATCGCCAGTTTCCCACACAAGGATACAAGAAGCAAATGCCATTTTTAGAAAATATCAGAGAATAAATGGCGTATTGATTAGTAGGCACAAGAATCAACCGCAACATCAAAATAAGGTATTATCTTGCTACTTGCGTTGCTGATTATTTACTTAGTGTGGTTTCTCAAAATATGGTGATTCTGCAATATTGTGATTTAAAGCTTGAACAATTAACTGATTAGTCGCTCAACAGGAAATCAATCGGCAGCTATTTTTCAATTATTCGCTTCAGGCATTTTTCCAAGTAAAAATAAAAATGCCAAACATTTGATGGCCCCCCCTTCTCAAACATGAGGAAATTATGCTTTTCTTTATCTTCATCCCTCTACTCGTATGCATCCCATGTATGTACAGGGACATCATCCTCCACCACTGATGTGCAACAAGTGAATCAGTCGAGCTCACGCCAAATAAAAGAGCCAAAAAAAAAAAAAAAAAGAAAATAAATCCACTGCCATTATTAAATTAACCATTTTCCCTTCAAACCCTATCACTCTAAAGATTTGTTATTGTTGCCAATTATTCATTCACTTATTCACAAAACCTTGGGATAAATTGAAGCATTTTCGACTCTTGCAGACACGTCTTGTCTCACTTTGTCCGGCTTAGAGGAAATCTGGGTCTAGTAACTTCCACTAATGTCTTTACATCGCATCGAGTTTATATGCAAATACGCCGCTTCTAAAATTGGCTTCATGTTTGAATACACCTTTAAGGAGGTCATTTAAAATGTGTATTCACGGAGAGTACAAAAGTATCTCTGCACCTGGGCTGTCCATCCTGTTCTGTATTCGACATACTGGCTGGGTTAAATAACGCAGAGAGATCCACTCTAAAATCGACTGCCATTAGTCTCTTTTCAGGAGGATATTGCAAAAATGACAAGAACTGTTATTGCCCCATCCGTGTATTTGGGTGAAGTGCATCACGCTTTGGTGTGCAGCTGTGACCAACTGCCAATTCCGGCCAACATAAAAGGTGGTGAAAAGGGTAATAATGAAGCACTTAAAGCTGTTCTCTGTGCTCACTCACTGGCACATCTTTGTGCTGTTGATAGAAGTGCTACTAAAGGTGACACCTCACTGTGATTCATTGCAACAGAGATTTCCTGAAACACCAGGTTGCCATCTCCCTGGAACAAACAGCCCATCAGGAGAGAAATGAAACACAGCAAACACAGAGGCCTCCATGTACAATAATCAGAAACTATCTATAAAGGAAAGTAATACTGTCAAAACAGAACAAGGGCAAAGGGATGCAACAAAAAAGTCCAGCCTTCACATAATGTAAGCTAACATTAAGGCAGTACAGTGACAAAATGTGTTCCCTTAAATAAGAATGCTCCATAAGCAAAAAAAAGAAATAAGCATCATGTTTACGCTTTTGTTCTGTTCTTTGCCATGACTGAAAGACAGGGCAGGGTGAAAGGGTGCCCTATTCATTATTTATGAATATTGCTTTTCACTGTGTCAGCTCACTGCTTCAGTATTGATCCATAAAACGGAGACTCACTGCACCATAGCGGATGGTTTCAGAGGAAGACATAACGACACGAGGCTTACATGGAGCAGCTAAAAGGGTGTATCAAACCCCAGAGGGCCGGCTAGACTGGCATATAACATGGCATGAATTTCACTGAATTATCATTTGTCCTTTGGAAAAAAACATTACTTTATGAATTCTACATTCAGCACTGTGCACAAACAACTAATATTCAGCACTACATTAACTGAACAAAAGCTTTACTGATCAATACTGTGCTCTACAACAATCTGTGTTGTGTCTTGTGCATAATCAGAAGAATCAGGCATTGGACAAAGCTGTTGGTGAGTTTACAAGAAATGCAATGTACAAAGTCAATTTAATGCCATTACCGCTGTCATCTTTATGCCATGATTTCATAGACTGTATTTATTAACAGGATTAGAAATCAGTACAACCTCACTATAGGGTAAAATTCAAGTGCTTTTCAAGGACTTAACAAGGTACCTAACAAAAAAAAATTCCAGACTCTTGAAGCCTTTATCATCACATCGAAATTGTTACTATAAATACAAAGGCATACAAATTTATGTTGAAAGTCAAGCATTTTCAAGGAGTATATTTGAATTCAAGTATATTCCTAACCTTAACACTTAAAATGAAGCATTTTCCAAACTTTCCAAGCCTTTGTACAAACGCTGATGGATGATAACCCCCTGAGCTTCACTGTACATGAAAGCCAAATTTTGGAAATGAAAAGCCATAAAATAGGTTCAGACATGCATCTCAGCGGTTGATGTAAAACAAAACAGCAAACTGAAGGCCAATGCAGCATTTTGCATTTTAAATTTAACTTCAACCAAAAACCAAGTTAACCTATCCCCTGATTATAACTACTCATCTCACCACAAACAATCAGTGTGGCTGTATCAGTTTCCAATGCTGAATGAAATGTGGCATCACTACACCACATGCCAATCCCTTCGTGCTAAAGACTATGCAACTCATTTTTACAATAATGATTCACACTTAACCACTGTTACTAAGATCAATAGAAGTATAACCTTTAATTAGCCTTCTTTTGTTTCAACAAAGGATATTTAGTTTCAGTATTCAGGCTTTTTCAACTGTATATTTGCTGTAACAAAAAGGGATTTGGTAAGCATTAAAAATGTGTCTGTGTCAGAGGTCTATGTAAACACTACAGACAGTCCATGACATGAGAGAAATTTGAAAGAATGGAGAGCCAATCTGGTACAAAGTGAGAAAAGGACGGTAATATGAAGCCTCAAGCTGTCTTAAAATGTTTAACATGGTTTACTGTGGCGGTGAGCAGACAGAAAGATGCAAAGACAAACCCTACGGCAAGCTGACGTTTTTTAATATCCTCCTCGAAATCTGTTCTTTAAACTATTTTCTGTTGTTCGTTTTTATAGACTTAAAAAGAAGCTTTCACAAACTCTGAAAAGGCTGGTGATGAATTGAAATCAAATTTAAGCATAACTTTTGTCCCTGCATTTCCCACATAAATACAAAACACCAAAAAAATAATCTGAACATGCTTGTTGTATGTTTATATTCTTAGCACTCAGGTTAAAAGTTTGCAATTTAAATTAAAAAAAATACTGTAGCACTACTACACCTACATCAATAATTATATTTCCAATTATATTGACTCAAACTTGTGCACTTTACCTTTAATTATTCTTGTTAGGACTCTTGCGATTATTCTTTTTTACTGAAAGATAACATTTCATTAAACGGCTTTTCAAAATGACAAATTACTTCTGAGCCGCTTCCCAGAATGCACAGCTATGTTGGGATCCACTTTTTCTCTCACCGACACCTAAATCCTTGATAAGGGCTGTGATACACAGTGCAGATCTGATACCAGTGCTCTTTTTTATTAACTCATCTGAACAGGTAGCAAAAGCATACTTTGACTACTGCTGATGTTATTATTTGATTTGGCTTGTGTTTGATAAAGTCAGATTTTATCTTTTTTTTTTTTTGGAAGCATGTACGTAGATTTATTTATATGCTTAAAGCATATGCTAAAAGAATAAAAGAAAGACTACATCATGTATCATGACAATATCTTAAACATTTATGAAATAACCTGTTCATGTTGCATCCCTAAAACTTAGTCTTGTTACAAAATCATATGGTTTCTTAATATTAATACATCATGATGTTGATGTAAAGTACTCATTTAAAGGCTACAAAGTCACTTCCCTCTTTTTATGCAAAATAGAAAAAGAGGTTTACCCCCCTCTGTATCCTTGATTTAACATTTTAAAGTCATGATCCCCTTCAATGTATAAAGCCAACTGTGCTGCGACTGCTGTCTGTCGAGTAAATCTATAGCCTGCTCTTCATTGAGAAGAATGGTGAAACCACTAATGAGATATTAAGGTAGACTGTTGTAACCGATGTCTGATCTCAGCTTAGAGTCCATAAACTCTCCAAACAAAACAACACAGCCATTAACGTTATCAGAATTTCAGCAAGGTAAATTACTCACCTAATCTGCAGTGTTTAAATCTCCAAGTGACGAGCAACACAACTTTGAAAGAGCATTTCAGTGGTTAATCAAGTGGCAAATGTGTGATAATTAACATGGTGCCATTAATCTCTTCAAACCAATTAGCGGTTGATATATTTAAGTGGTCTTGTAAATGATGTGTTCAATTATCCCAAAATTCTGACATACTGAAAGGAAAAACATTGATTAAGCTGGATACTATATCAAAGAGTGCATCCTCACTGTTTGCACCATTTCATATAAAAGGCAATCTATCCAGTTTCTATGTCTAAACATTAAGAGTTAAACATTAAAGCAATGACACAAATGTGAAACAAAAAATATCCTGCAGATGGACCATTTTCTCTGAGTAGGCTGCACTCTAGTGGGCAAAGACTGAAAACTCAAGCAGGACTGAAAATAACATCAGTCACTGAAGAGAAGGCAGACTGTGGATGATTTCTCACCATTGAGACTATTAAAAGCACCAGCATGCACTACTAGCATACTTATCTTGTCAGTAAGGTTCTCATAGGTTAAATCTGGGTTGTGATGAGGTAGTATCCATTTATTTAAATTAAATTTAGTAATAATAATAATAATAATAATAATACATACATCACATAGTTACACAGAAAAAAAGGTTTGACCATCATCAGGACTCATCTCTGGGCACCAGGCCAAAGCAAGTCCAAACTTCCTGCTTCCCCAACGCAGGGACAAACTTGGATTTCCTGTTTTCAAACAGATCTCCAAAGCATGAATGAGAAAGTGTTAACCCCACCCCTCAAAAGGATGACACAGATCCTCACATCAACACATATTTTCCTGTTTCACTTACAATACAACGCACAGCGGCCTCAAAGTAATGAAAAACATGAAACTGTTGATTTGATTTCAGCCAGCCCCCCCCCCCCAGCCCAATACCTCTAACACAGCAATGAGCTATAATTTTCAACCACAAAAAGGCATCATAGAAAAAATTACAGATGCAAGCGTTAGGTCTGTTACTTCTACTCATCTTCTGTATCCATCATAACATTATCTTAGAGGAAAGTCTTTAGAATGTGCGATTCAAGTCCACATAACCATATTTGACTGCTTTCCCACATTTATAGAGCCTGAAGCAAGAAGGGCTGACTTCTGTCACTACTGACCTACTGTCAGTAGGTCATGCCTTATTTTTAAAATGCTGACCCAGTTGGCTCACACTGAGAATAACTGTTCTTCTTTCGTGTTCACGATTTGATGATTTGTTTAAAGAAGATGCACATTGCACCTCATTTCCTCTTAGTTTTCATCTGTTACAGACTCTGTTTACTTCAGTGACGTTTCATTTGGACTCGTGGTCTTTTGCATAGATAAACATGAAGTTAATCACTAGCAAAATACGTCCAAATTTAAAATGATAGTCAAAGTTAAACTTTCTGGACTTCTGAAATGTGCATCAGCAGCGATTTGTACTGTCCCCAGCTGTCCTCCATTATCAATTGTGTGTACGCTCTTCTGTGCAGCGGGCAAAAGGCTGTTCTGCATTATTTAAAGAGAATGAGTGGGTGAGAGGTGTGGGACTGATTAGGGAGTGACACAGAGGATGGCTAAATCTCAGTCCCTTTCAACAGTCTGCTTAGGAAGCAGCTTCCAATTCAAATTTTAAAAAGGACCTTTTCAGGAAATGACAGCAGTGCATTTCTTCCTGAAGGAATTCTACGGTACACAGTCACCTTTTCACTGCAATTCATAATTCTTCTATTGCTTAATGTTCAACCTAAAAAGCAAAATCTCTTCCAGCAAATGTAACAAGCAGAAGCAAACACAGTTCAGTGAAATGATTCTGTTTCAAGGTCAAATATTTGTAATTTCGGTCTCTTGTTTGCAATATGATGCTCTTCCATTTAACAGACAAATTCATCATTCATAGCATTTCAAGTTTTGAGCACAAGGAGATTGCACTGGGATACAAATAGGGAAGTTGCACTTGGATGAAAATTCAATCCCAAACCATCATCCTGAATTATTCAAACTCTGTATCAAATTTCCTTTATCCGGTCCCTGAGATCAGTATAACAGTTTTATGGGGAAAGACAATGTTAACATTTTGACATTTGAGTGCCAGTCCACACTTTAAAAATGCAGCAGCGAGCCAAGCAAGGCACTGCTATGTGCTATCACTTTACCTTTAATTCACTGACGCGTGCCTAGGATGAATTATTCAAAACCTGCACCACACTCATGGCTTTAAGGAAGAATCCCCCCTACAGCAGTGAGCACTGAATACACCATAAACACATTAACTGTATGCCTTAGGTCATTTCCACAACCACACATGCTTCAACCTTGAGGTACGCAATGATCAATATGTGCAACCTGACCTTGAAAAACACACGTTTGATAATTAGACAAGTTTGCCAATATATCTTACAAGGTTTCAAAAATTTGAATGATCCCTACCAATGTCTGGACAAACAGTATAGAGATGCAAAGCAAAAACAGCTATTTATTATTTATTTTGCAGCTGTTTACATGCCTTTTCAGCTCCCTGCTTCCACACACACTTACACAAATGAAACAAAAACACACACACACACAGGAATTCACCTCCTGTTTGTTCATAACAACTCCAACAACTTCCACTGTGTCTCGTGTGCAAGTGTGAAAGGTCTGCATCCGGCCCAAGATGCTCACAATGAAACACAGGGTGGGGCCTTCCGTACATCCACTAGAGCAATCTTTTTCTTGTCCTCCTTGATCTCTGTGGCACCTTTATCCACTCAATTAGATGACACGTGGCATCCTCACTAAGGGAGCTAATGTAGACTCTCTGTTGTGAAACATGTCAGACATTTAAGGCTTTTGCAGCATTATGGTTAGGTTTGATGCTCTGGCCTACAAATCATATTCTCCAGATGTAAGGGAAAATGCTCGCAAAAAAAAAAATCCATCATTATTTATTTTCAATGAAAATTAAATGTAGAAATTACCATTCCCACTAACATCGTGACTCGTATCGTGAACGCAATATCTGTCAAAATAATCGCAATATGCTTTTCTTTTATTGCATTGCGTTTAGCCCTATATTTCCACCACTATCACCAGTCCACAAAGACATGAAAAACAAGATTGTATAACAGCCCTTGTGAGATACTTACTACATAATCTCAATAGAGTGCTGCAGGAATGAGTCCTCAAACCCGGAAATGACTTAACATTTTTACACTTACCCGGTACTTTACCCGGTTCCCTCGTCTCGAAGTCAATGGGTTTTTTTGAACAAATTTTTTTTTTGTTTAGATGCTTGAAATAAGGTCTGTCATTATCACAAGCTTGAGAGATTTTAAGGTTTTGTTCTCCGACATAAAATACGTCAGTAGATACCCCGTTCGTGAATTTTGAAGGTTTTAGGTGTCTTAAAAAAAGGCAGTTGCTAACAAGTGAGATTACAGTGGTTGTCGTGGATGTTAACGTCTTCATGCCAAACACGGAAAGTCATCTACTCACTAGTTCGCCTTTACAGCATTGTTGTGTTTAGACTCTATACCTATCTATTGATATATCTATAGCTATCTATTACATTAACATTAGCTTTTTACTTCTGTCGATTCCATTTACGCTTCAAAAATCCTAAAAGTGGTGTTCATTTGTGAAGATTATCTTGCTTAACAAAACTTGTAAGTGCCATAAACTTTTGTTTGCCACAGAAAAAATCCCATTGACCTTTTGTCGAAGGAACCAGGGCAATGCTAACGTTCGGGTTGGCCTACAAAAATACGTCATCCCTGCAACACTCTATTGTACATACTTTTTTCTGGTCTTGAACACTCTATTTTGATGTTATCATATAGTTTGCTAATGTTTGGATCCCTTTCTATAAAGCACTTTTTTTGGTATGTATGTATGTATGTATGTTTGGTATGTGATACATTCTTCCTTCCTACAGGTAGAGAACTTATTTGTGGTGGTTGATACCATGGTGGAGTGGTGGATTGTGGCTAGGAAACAATCCACCACTCAACAACAGCTCACATCCTATCAGCTGTTGACAACACCTAACCACAAACACTGACAAACTTGAGCCTGTTTATAATGTTTGTTAATGTTCGCAACAGCGTTTGTGAATGTGTGAAACTGTAAAATGGAATATGTATAAGAGAGAAAAGAGGCAACCCTACTTGGACATTAGCCAGGCTACTTTTCATCACCTTCTCAAAAGGAAGTGTAATATTCTTGTTTGCTTTGTTCACTGTTTGTCTTCCAGGTTTTATTTTCTGAAAAACAAAGCTTGTGAACAAAATGCTGTTCTCGGACAGAGAGAGATACATAGCCCGCAATCTGAAGAATACAAATACTCTTGCAAGGAGCCTAATAAATGGCTGTTAGAGATTTCCAGCCATCTGCTGTATATTTTTATCCCAAAGTCCAAACAAAGATTCAGATGCACTACGATACACAAAAAGCAATTTAGATGGCTTCTTTGTCATCAACAAACAAAACATGTGTACTCTCACCCATTCAAAATAACCACAAATCTCAGTATGTAAACCTAAATGCGATAAGCCCTGCATTGAGCACAAGTTACATACACACAAAAACTTCCTGACCCCTGGGAAGTTCACTAAGTCGCAGTGTTTACTTACAGTTCTCTCTGTCTGTCTTTGTTCAGGCCACAATTGGTCTTCTCCACTCCAGGTCCCACTCTAAGGGTTGATTCTTTCTGTGGACAAAGAGGGGGAAAAAAAGAGATGTCAGTACAGCGATCTCAGAGGTCATCAAAGAGTTAACAGGCCGCGGGGGCCGTCTGGAATATGAGAGGAGAAAGCAGGAGGGCCAGAGTAGTGAGATAAAGATGCTGGGATTTCACAGTTTATTCTCCGAAAACCCAGAGAGAACGAGCCAGTTCTTCAATAGGTTTGCCAAAAAAAAACTACAACAGAACAATTTAACAACCTGGCACCACATACAACACCTGCATCAGCGTGTAACAGTGAGTCACCATCACAGATGCGTCAGTTCTTCCTCTGTCTCGTCTGATGGGAAGTGAACAGGGGGGCAGCTGCTTGCAAACCAGTTCACAGCTAACAGCATTATCACGACGGTGTATCTTTGCAAATTTAATATAGAAGTGACATTTGAATTCTCCTCACTTTTTGCGAAAGGAATACAAATGTCCTGATCAAGTTTTTCGGCTACAATCCCATAACCCCTTAACAGTGGGTACCTGCCAAATCCAATCAAATACTTATGTTTACCAAATGTTGATTAAATATGCATCTGACACACTGAAATAACAGCTGTGGTAGACTTATTCTGACACTCCTTATTTTTCTCCTTTATCCAGATACTGGAGGTCCCGATTAAAAACTATTATGTTTATAAGCTTGAGTTATTGATATGATGTCAATACAAGTTTAACTGGGAGAATGTTATCATTGCAGAAAAGTAAATAAAATGTCTTCTTTTTGAACAAATAAGAGCCCACTGAGCAAAAAAAAAAAAAAAAAAAAAAAGAATTTAATGATATTGTTTTAGCAAAAATGTAATTTAATTTCAATAGTTCAACTTTAAGCTAGACACACCTGTCACTTCTGAATAAGACCTGTTTCTGACCATGAATGAGTTGGTCTACACCAGTAGACCTGCTACAAAACCCTGTCTCAGACTCCCTGTGATCCTTCTAACACAATCCATATGTTCGCCTGTTGAAATTCTCAACCTTAAATCAACACTGCACAAATCGTCCAATAGTGAATACCTTATGTCTGTACCCTAGGGTATCATTTGCTCAACAACAGGTCAAAACACAGATAAAGGTGTTCTAATATGAGAAATTGAGCTGTTGCTTTTCAGCAGCTGCCTACAAACATAAATAGGCCCGTGAGAAGGAGGAAGGAGCTTGCTCGTGTAGAGAGAATAGGATTTCTAAGTTGACGTAAACAAAAGCTGGATATGGACATTGAGTTCTGGGAAATGAGCAGATGCCCAGACAGACAATCCAGCTGTTTGACATTTGATAACTGTGAGAGGGAAAGATGGTCGACAGACTGAAAGCCTCACAATTCAGGATTCATATATAAGCTTTATTTGCAATGAAGTGCAGAATTGAAGTTACAAAGAAGCACTGCTCATTGTGTAATGATGTTGCATGAAGAAACTAGTGCATAATTCCAGATGTGGTGAGAGGTTACACTGCCTGCCAATGACACAATCATTTTTAGACAAAACTCCAGAAAGGTGGATTCAAGGAGAAACACAAAGACATGAAGAAAACAATTAAATATTTTCTTGCATGTTATGAAATAAGAATATCCAACTGATGGCTGTATTTTCCGGGGATGTCCCGATCAGTTTTTTTTGGCTCTTCATCACTGGGTGTCTGCCAATACAGAGTCTGATCTGACACCCAAATGTTGAATAAATATGT
Organism: Enoplosus armatus; assembly: GCF_043641665.1. Classification (NCBI taxonomy): domain Eukaryota; kingdom Metazoa; phylum Chordata; class Actinopteri; order Centrarchiformes; family Enoplosidae; genus Enoplosus; species Enoplosus armatus. The sequence goes on from NC_092181.1 coordinate 20,969,161, forward strand.
ATTTGACAGATTGAAAAAAACGTGTAGCCATCTAAACTTACTTTTAACAAGCTACTTGATCCAAATACTGAAGGCCATGGTTCAAAATTATAAAGTTGATAAGCTTAAATTACTGATATGATATCAACATTTAACTGGGCAGCAGCACTGCACCATTAGCAGGCTGAGGTGGACAAAACACAGTTAAGTAAAAGGCAGGACTGAATTTTAAATCTGCTTTAAATTTAGCCAATATGGATCCATTAAAATATGCCCAGATTGGCCAAGATACTGATCACTGGGATTGGCTCAGGAAGAAAGCATCAACTTATTAATGCAACTTCAATACACATATCTAATCACATATCGAACAAATAATCTTGTGTAAAGATGTAAAAACATCAACAGTTCATAGCTCATGGATATATAAAAACAAGACGAAAAACAAGGCAGTACAACATATGAAACACAACTGCACTCTGCTGGCTAGACAACAAACCACTCTGCAAGCTACATGTTTGCAAACTCCTGTGTTCAGAAACAAAATGAGCCACCTTGTGACTCCTATATCAGGGGGACAACCCAGAACTTTCTAGGAAATGTTCTGAATGTTTCCCAGAGGCCTTTGAGTGAGGCAAGCACAGAGGTTATGGATGCCTGCAACTTCACTCTGGGTCAGCTGTGTTTGGAGGTGCCAAATAAAATGAGTCCACATGGAGGAATGCAACTGCCAAGTAAGAAATTGGGTTATGCAACTGTCTTCAGTGAACAAGATCATTGCTCTCAATCTCATCCAGAATTTGAATAGGAAATCTCAACTTGTATGCATTCATTTAGAAGACACAGCCGCTCTTTCAGTAGTCAGTCAGTCAAGTCAACGGTCGTCGTTTCCTCTTCCTTCTTTTGCACAACAAAAATGTATAACTGTGTTATTATTACATAACAAATTAGCAAATAGCATAGCAAATAAATAACAAAAGTTGCATAACAAGTATTTTGTGGTATTTTGTTGCAGCTCCAGGTTATTTGAAGTTACACACGCATAATAGCACTCTTGATAACATTACTGCATTAGGGCCCTCTTCAGAATAGTTGTCCCTTTCTTTTGGCTAAACTTTACACAACATTTGATTGAAACATGACTACGAGGAAAAGTTAGAATTTGAGACTTTTCCAAAAACACATCAATGAAGCAAGGCCCTGAAGTTATAGTAGCCTCTATTGTTTTGACTTCATCTGAAATATTTTGAAGGGTGTACCAGGAAATGTAAAAAAAAAAAAAGATCATTGCCAGTGAACATTAGTTCTGAAATGTTACATATTTTGGAGGGGCTAACCCAATTATAGGTCACACTATAAATACAATAGTTTCCACTATAGTCTTAATATACTAAACATATTATATATTGTAGACTATATACTGTTATTCCAACATAGTCAGACAACCCCGAGAGGTGATACGAGAATGTCTTTAATTCCTGTTGCAGGTGTGAACTTCGAGCCCAGTCTGGTTGACATGTTCTCACACAGCAGTGCTGCAGTCTCTCACAGATTAATGATAAAACAGGCCTCGTCTAGTCACATTGGACCCATGCTTAAGACGTGACTCATTCTGAAGTTTGTGAGCATTTAGTTTTTACTTCCAAGCTCTGTGGTCCACATGAGGGCTTGATTCAGGATATTTTCTTGGTGAATGAAAACCGCAGTCTCAAAATGGGGATGCCAATGGGGGGAAAATATGCAAGCTTCTGCACAAAAGCTGTGTAGGGATAATGTATTAGCAAAAAAGCAAAAAGCAGAAAACTCAAGAGCCACTGGTAAATTTTCAAATTAGCAACTTACACTTAGCTCACTGCACAGTATCAACTTTGCTCATATGGCAACTAATGACTTCCTTTCGATATGTATGCCGAGATGGGTCCAGCTCTCCTAAAGACAAGGAACTGTCTTGAGCAGCTGCAAACGCGCTAGCAGTACAGAGAGAATGAAAGACACTTCATAAATCACTGCTGGAATGCAGCCTCATTTCCTCCCCGACCCCACCTTCTCAACAGCTTCTTCCTCCAGTTCCAGGAGCTTTCTACACCAGAGACCTGACCATCACAATCATGACACAATTTGCAGCTGTGAGTTTCACAGCAGTTCAAAAAAAAAGTATTTCCCTGTAGAAAACGAGCTCACATTTCAGTCATGTAGAGGAGGCCTTACAAAACAAAACAGAAACTAATGAGAGGAGGCAGACTTAATGAAAGAGTAAGATCATACATGTTTGTGTCAGCCTGTTGATTCAGAGTTGATTAATGTTATTACACATAAAAATCATTTCAAGCTTTTGCAGACACTGATCTCATCCTCATCCTTTAAAGTTTCCATTACAAGTCTGAGGCAGGCACGGTTGAGATTTTTAATTTTTAAAGCCTGTCTCCTCTCTGCACTGTTCAACAATTCTTATTGTTAAATTGTAACCTCTGCGGGATTGCACTATAAATGAACTGACATTTAAGGTTGACAAAACATTTTCACCACCTGTCTGATTAGTGTTACACAGTGAAGAGGAAACTCAAACCTCCAATATACAGTGAATGTAAGCCAATGTAAAATACAGTAGGTCATGTTTTGTATTTGATCTTTTGTCTTATCTTTTGTCTGCAGGTATGATGTGTTCCAACAAATTGGAGAGAAAAGAAATAATCCTAGTGGAAGTCTGAAGTCTCTGGTATGTATTCATAAATGTGACGTTTGCTCTCAATTCGATGAGCTGTGAAATTTACCAAAGTTATAATTACTTCAAATGCTACCAATGCTATTGCAGTGGAAGCTAGTTTGTTGTTAACGTTTAACTGTAAACTGGTTTCCAATAGCTACAAATAATGAGCCATAATGACAAGTAAACACCATGTAAATATCATATTTAGATATAATAGTACGACTAAAAGAAAATATTATTCCAACTATATAATAACTAATATGATATTGTGTATAATATTGTAATATCATATTAAAATTTACCTTCATAACTTGAATGTTTTCAAAGGAGAGTAATCTTTTGTTCAGTGTGTGGACTTCTGATATAATCTTTTCCTTTTCCTGTTATGCTAAGAACTGGTTCAACAGTTTAGTGGAGCTCATTATTAGAGGTTGCACTGAACTTTACATACATTCTTTCACACTACTTATTTTCTCTACATGACATCAGGTGGTACTCTTATATTAAACACTGATGCTACATTTGGCAAGATTTAGCTCCTGGTTACACAGAAGACAGGCTCGTATAATAGTCTTTTTTCACTAGAGACGGCTTGTGCCACAGAATTCCACAGTCGGACAAAGATGTTCTTAGAGAGCAGAGTTAAGAGGTGTCTCATCCCAGAGGAAATCATGAAGCAAGGTGCTGCTACCATGGAAACACAGATAAGCCAACAGGTGCCATGACTTTGAGCATTAGCAAAATACTTCTCTAAACAGAACGGCCATCCATTTGTCTATTACATGATGATATTTTTTTAGGGATGCTCAAACCCACCAATCAGAATTGGCCAGAACAGGATATTACAATTTGTGTCACAGCATTGATTAAAGTAAAATAAGTGAAACATCACTATTGTCATTTTTTAAAGAAAGTGTACTTCTATTTTTCAGTGTCCACTTATTATTACATTTATTTAGTCTCTAAGCAACTTTGCAACCAAAATTGAGTCAAATTATGACAGACACAATCAAAGAGAAAAAGTGAATCAAAGTGCCCGCCACGGGGTCATGAGTCGAAGTCAATTACTCTGAAGCCAACAATTCACACCACTAGCAGTGTGAAATATTGCTGTGTGATCATTCAGAGAGGCATGCAGAGGGTGTTATTACAAGATGTAATCACTCAGTGATCCTAGTAAAAAACACGATTGCTTTTAAAGCCAGTAATGGAGGAATATCTAAATATCTGAGAAAAGCACTTGTAAAAAGCGGTGGCTCACGCAGGATCTCTAATGAAGAGGCAATATGTGTCCATTCAAGAAAAGAAACTAATTTCTGATCAGAACAGTCAATATTAACGACACCGAAGGCACAATCTGTGACCCAAAGACGATTGAAGGTTAACATCAATGCTAAATATCTTGATTAATATGTTAATGATAATTACTATAAGAGTTCAAAACTACATGTTAAAAAACTTAAAACATCTCTGCATCCCATTGAACACTATGAGTCCCCTCGACGCGATGGGCCATAATGCTCCTACTAACAAAATACCAACAAGTTACTCATTCCTTTCATCTTTTCAAGTTACATACAAACATCGTTTCAATACATACAAATGCTGCAAGGCGACAATGAAATTCAAGTGTACATTTAAACCTGGGGGTCTACAGAACAATGGAAATTGCAGCCAGAGAGGCACTAGAGGAAAAGAAACACTACGAACATCAGCAAAGAAACAGGAGTATCACAAACAGCTTCCTACAAGACACAGAAGGGGCCAAACCTGTCAGTCGAGGGACTGCGTAGGGGCTCTGGAAAAGCTTGCTGGTGCTTGGGGGTACAGCGTGTTATCTGCAGCTCCGCAGACCTTCCCTTTGAAGTGATGCTGAGCCACCGACTGAGCCGGGGGCAGTGAAGGTGGAAGGTGGGAGGCTAGAGAAAATGTAGAGAAAGCAACAAAGGTGAGAAAACAACTGTGGGTTACAAAAGACACAGCAACAGCAGAGGAATAAACATGCCTGTTTCATCTTGTAATGTCAAAAAAATGCACCTCAGAGATCGTTTATAGCAATTCTGTTTGGATCACAGCTAAACCTTCGAGGTCAGACAACACACACGTCATTGTTTTTCTCTATTTTTAATGTCTTGTTATGGGAGGCCATCTTTCCTTTTAGGGAGTAATGAAGAAAGCATATGGTGGCCATGTGTTGGAGAACGATTGGCTGCATCGGGAGGGATTGTACAAGGGACACAATCAGATGGCAAAAGTGAGGAAAGTGAATTGACAGACTGTTTGCCTGCTCCTTCTGTTCACTGAACTCTCCCTCAAGGATTATCCTCTCTAATAGACTTAAAGGCACTTTAACTGAGCTGCCAGCTGCCTGCTTTCCCGGCGGAAAGCCACCCAGGTCAAGTCGGAGGGAGGATATCCTACCATGACAATGCAACACATTCCTATAGTGTCTCTAATTCTTTATCACACCAAAATAATCCATTATTGAACGTTGATCTAAAGAGGAACAGGGGAAAATGCAATTTATGGAATAAAGAATATTAAAAGTATCAAAAGTGTCTTCTTATTGAGAAAGAGAAATCAGAATTCAATGCACCTATTATGCATTTTGTGTACATTCATGTCCACTTAAAGCTGTCAACTTGGGATCAATTCACACAAGATGCATTTTTGAGCTACAGTACGGGTGACCCAACCTACTTTAATTTTGATAAACAGTAAATAATTCATCCAGAAGAAAGAAATGTGGGCCAGCTAACTGTGATTTACATAACTTTAAACTGAGACGATTTCTAGGCAGTGTCTATGTGTTGGTAAACTGTACCATGAAAACGTATCCTGAAAGATTTTCAGTTAATAAAGTGTGTTGAATCCTCAAAACAAACAAAACAAATTACAACAATGAATTACCACAAATGGTTGAAACTAGATATAATCAGAGCGAAATTCTACCATACAAAAGGTGCACATTTATGAGAGAAATTATTATTTACCCAAACAGTATGAAGGACAGACAATGAAGGGTGTGCCAACTGTCGACACCTGTGTGGCAGGGAATGTTGCAGTGACTTTGGCTTTTTTTTGGTTGATTAAACTTTATTTGGAAATTAATAATTAGGTCAGTGGTTCTCTGTCCTGCTCCACAGAGTACATAGACGTGCTGGTTTTCCTTCAAGACATCCAATCAGAGAGTAATTCAGACAAATAACCTGGCTGACAGCATAGAAGAATAGAATACACAAGAATACACTCTGTTCTTTGGTGTGTGTGCCATTTTTGGACTACCACTGATTCGTCTCTATTATTAGTGGGTCTTTTCTCCCTGACTCCTTTTGGGCTGATTAAATGGCAGCTAATTACTCATTTGTAACTATTCAACATTTGACTTTATAGTGGCAGGTAGGGCAACTATAATACTCGCATAATATAGTGATCATGATTGTAGCAACAAAGTGCTATTGTTTTTTTATGACGGCAATGTTTTTTGATATATTTTTTCTATTTCTTGTTTTTCAGTAATTGATAAAAGCTCCTTTAGCTGGAGGAGTCGCTGCTTGATCCAGCAATCTTTTGAATGTCTATTTCTCTAAACTTAAAGTCCACTTTGCCCCATATTCAGTGTGAACAGCAGATGAATGAGAGCACTCTAGTGATCACATAACGTGGAAACTAAACGTAAGACCTGCTGTAACACAATCGCACACTCTTACAAACTACCAACAGTTAGGAACCTGTAGAAAACGACAAAGGGCATAACCATAAACATAAGTACCATAAAACCAATAAATAACCCACAAGTTGGGTGAACTTGTAAAGGTTTGCTTTAAGAAGTCTGACAGGGGCTATGAGACAGTGGGAAACCTCTGACCATGCGAGTGAGAGAAGCCTCCATTCACAAAGACAGCCGTTTCCATGCCAACAGGACCTCTGCTGGGAGAGGCCTCCTTTCAAATGGTTTTCATCCTGAACCTCTGCTGCAGTCTCAGAGAAGGACGGGTGGGCATTTGAGAGGGAATGAGTTGTGGGTGGCAGTGAAGAGATGCAATTGTGTTAAAGCAAGATGGAAAAGGTCTGAGCTGCAGTCTCTGATGGGGAATCACACTGTGCTGCGGAGCTACTTATATCCCTTTCACACCGACATTGTGACATGATAAAAGCCCATGTTTGCCGTCAATCTGAATTAGGGCTGCAACTAATGTTCTGTTCTGTAATGGTAATCTTTAATACAAATTAAACTATTGATGGCAATATGAGAAAATATATCATGAGACAAAAGAAAGCAGTCAATGTGTGACAATGTGAAAGGGGTCCCTCATAGTGATGAACCTATAGAGAATCACCTGAATCTGCAGCCTTCCTCAATTTTACAGAGCTTCATGAGGAAATTTCAGCTCATTGTTCGCTGTTTTGGTTCACTCCCACAGCTCTCATAGCGTCGTTTTTGGACGCAGCAGGCAGCTGTACCTGCTTAGCACCAAGCGGCAGAGAGACGTTAGCAAACATAGTGACAGCTACAGAGCAGCTTTTAACAGCTTCTATAAAATGATTCTCAATTGAATTTACAAAAACATTAACTACATTAGAATATATATATATCGACTTAATGATACACAATTACATACACCACTATATACAATAATATTTTTTGCATTATTTCCTGTCCCAGCTATTGATTATTTTAAAAACTGGTTACTAATTTAGTGTTTAAAATGTGGGTGTGTACAGATCAATGCGTCAGAGAGACTACTAGTGATTCAAAACCACAAATTTGAACTGAAATGTGTCCAAAAAACGATTCAGCTGTGTTCATGTGCAACCCATCCCTCTAGTTTACAGATGACATCTACTGGGGGAGAGAGAGCCTGGATGATTAGGCGAGGTCTGCTCTTTGTGAGAACGTTATGTGTTCCTGTAGACCAGTGATGAGTGAAAGGATACTGGAACTGTTAAAAATGTGTGTGTTCAGCACCTAGAAACAAAAAAAGCGTCTAGGCCAGGATAAAGAGAGACTCTCCTCCATTCTAATATCTGTATTTTAACTTATCTTCGAGAGCCTACAAGATACTCTGCTGAAGCAATATTTTGAACTATAATACATCCACTTTTGACTTGTTTTGTCCAAAACTTCGACTTTCTCTTGTCCCCGCACTATGTCACTCAGCGTTCACACTATAGCCCACATCAAAGCAATATGCCTGGGAGATTCCTCCCTGTGTTCATTAACCAACTCAGAGCTACATGGCACAGCACTGAATTATTAACATGCTCCTTGTGCCTCACAGATACACAGCAGAGGGCCATTCACAACTGCAGAACACACCCACACTCAGCTGCCTGTAAATCTCCAGTAAACCCTGAGAGTGACTTCAAACTCATTATGAAAGCATATCAAGGAAGCACAGACCAGACCGTTGTAGACGTGGAGAAATTGGACGATGAAAGCATGCGATAAAACAAAAAATCTAAATTTAAAGAGTTTTTCGGGAGCGTGAGAAGAGCATACAATAAGAGTGCTGGATAACAGCGAGTGAATAAATGAGAGGTTTCAGGTAAATTATCACAAGGAAATTAATGTCTGAAGGTGTGAAGGCAGACAGACCAATTAAAAACCCAATTAAGACCAAACGTCAGCGTAAATAATCACCTCAATTAATATATTTACACAGGTTCCATGCTACAGAACATTATCTGACAAGATCTGAAAACATCTCCCTCCATATCATTTTCCAACATCACATTTTCCCTCCAGGATTCAACCTCATACCCGGATTTCTCTAATACGATATTATAGCCTTGCAACTACCTTTGTGCAATAGATCAAGATATAGATCAAAGATAACACAAGAGACTGTATACCATAATAATGTTTACTGTTTTAACATTTACCCAATGCTACACTTGAAAGTATCCACGTCTCCCACAGCTTCAAATTGACTCAAGTGAGATAAAGTCATGATGCTACCGAGTGTGAAAGCTACTGTTAGCATGCCTCACATTTATGTGGCTATCAATAGCTAAATCAGGGACTGTCAGCCCCGGGCCACTGACCACAGAACATTTGATACCAGGTGAATCCATAGACTGTATAAAGGAAGTGAACGTAGCCATCATGACATTGGTTTATGTACTACTGTTTTGAAGTTTGGCACTTTGGCCATCGCCGTCTTGTTTTTTTTTTTACCATATTTGGAGAAGAGGGTGGAGCTAGGGAGGAGCGAGGGGTGGATCTGACTGAGAACCTGAGGACAATATGCACGCGGTAGCGACTTGTCAATCACAAGGTAGCCACGCCCTAAAGCATGCCCTGCTTTATCGTCATTTTAACTCTAAATAGGACCATAATTTACAAAATGAACATCATGCTGTATTGAAGAAGACTTGAAGTTAGAGATTGAAACAATAAACCCATTAGGAAAATGTTTACCGAGGTAATAAATCAAGTGAGAAGAAGGGTCATTTTCTCATAAACTTTTATACAATCTGACTTCTTTTTGCAACCAGTGGAGTTGCCCCTGTTAGCCATTAGAAAAAATACAGGTTTAAGGCACTTCCGCATTGGCTTCAATTTTCAGACCCAGAGGCTACTTCCACTTCTTTTATACAGTCTATGGCTATAAACAGAAATGACCTTAAACTTAGCTCGGCCTTAATGGTATATCTGTCCTCATTGTTCGCTGTAAAATCCACAACAGGATACTGATTCTGAGCTACAGTAAGCCATCAGTACACAAGGTTAATCAGTCTGTCATCACCCGCTTAGCTACTTGATCTGTGTGTGCTGTGTTCCTGATACTAACCAAGTAGCTATCGAACATCAGTCAAAAAACAAAAACATATACCGTGTCCAAAAATCACTCCCCATTGGCGATATATCACACTATGTTTACCCTCAACCTTTTTATTTGAGCGTCCATGTGAAATTTACGTTCTACATATTGTCCTCAAATATTTCCACAGCAGAACTAAACAATGTGTGTCCATGTAAGGACTAAAATTTTATAGAAGCATAAATTATTTTTGTATGACTCTAAACCGGACTGTACTACTCTAAGTGTATATTATATAAGGAGTCGTGAATGCATGAACAAAGGGGTGACTTTGTGGACACAGCAATAAGGAGTTTGTGGGGGCTTGAGAGTTCCTTCAGAGGAGGTTTAGGAAGATGAAAGGCATGTGTTGTAATATCCAAACATCTGACCTACTTACAGCCTGACCTTTATTTCTGCTGTCCTTGATGTTGTTGTATGGTGTTGCCCTAAAGTCCTACTTGATGACTTTCTTAAAAAAACAACACAGTTCATGAGATTTTCTGAAGATGGGAGATCCCTCTCTCTTCAAGGTGACTTGGACCTCCCCACAGAAAAGCCCTTTAATTTCCTCTTTCATTGATCTCGCTTTCTCTCAAAGTGCCTCTGCCCACACACACACAATGCCGACGGCAGCCTGGACTTTTGTAGAGCATGCTCTTCTAATCTTTCTGCTTCTCCTCTTCATGCTTGTGAGAACCGTTTTATTTCCTTCTGCATTCCTGTTTACCAGCACCTCTAAAAAAGTCCCTAGACACACACACACACACACACACAATACTTCATCCACTTGCTCCTTCCTGCTGTCTTTTCCCAGTTTCTCCCCACAGATTCCTCCACATCTACATTTTTAGATGTCCTCTCTCCTCTAGACATGCCCATCTGTCCTCAACAACCCCATGATTGTCTGAATTCATTAAATTGGATGAAAAAAGGATTCAGGCAGCTGAAAAAGTGGCACATGTTTAACAAGACTGACTCATAACACTTCCCACTTTCAGTCTCTCTAAATCCAAACTCTGCAGCTAAAACAGTCCTTTACTCTTTGAAAATCTAACAGACTGTTTTAACCCCACACAGAAACACTGGCTTGTACTCTCTCTCTCTCTCTCTCTCTAGCCTCTCTACCTGGATGAAGTCCTCAAACTCATCCAGACCAGTAGACCTAACTTGTGCCCTCAATCCCTTCCCTTCCATCCTCTCTGGACTGTGGATGAAAACATGAATCATGTCATGAATCACTCATTATCCAAATGTCCCAGTATCTTTCACTAAACAATGTTTTGGGTCCCAAAAGGCCTGGAGGACTGCCCATTCTAATCAGACTGCACTGGCATTGCGTTGCTAAAGCACTCCACTTCAACACAGACGCTTCTCTTTAGTCCTCATCCTCCTAGTCCTTTCCACTGTCTGCAAGGCCATCAACCAGATGGTCTTGGCCATCCTTGTTGACTTGTGGCATTCCCAGTGAATTCCCAGGAGGTTTTTAACATCTACACCATTGCCACTACCTCTTCTTACTCATGAAGAGAGGCTTTATGTAGAAACGATAGTCCTGGTTCTCACTTATTACACATTGCATGTACATTAGAACTACTTTATATAGTAAAATAATGGTAGTCATTTTGATGAAACATAAACGGGGGCTCACTAGTGGGGAAAGGGGAAAGTTCTTGTTCATGTTTCATAACTGGGTCAACATTCAGAGTAGGACTGTCACTATTAGTTCGAACGTGGGGGAAAAGGTTAATATTCAAACTGTAATGACCTGTTCAAATTCAAAATTTACATGTAAAAGCGCAACAGACCATTTGCTTGTTGTTTATCAGCTGTTATTAGTCTCATTTTGAACATGAAGGTTACAAATGTGCTCTTAATTGTTTGTAATTCAAAAAAGGACCAGTGTAGCGCTAATAAGACCAGTGTTGACTCCCAGAATGTATGCCACCTGAAACACTCCCCTCGTATTGACATCCTTAATTACATCCTTAATCAATACGAGCTTCAGAGCCAGGAAATCTCACTGTCCATATGAGAATGGTTTTAGGAAGGCCCTGGGGTCACTTACACAGCAACAGTCAGGAGTGTGGGAATGTGAAGCTTTCTGCAAACAAAGTCTAGGATACCCCTCATCTCTCACTCTCCAAGGCCTTGCAGCAATAATCACAGCCAGAAAATGGTAATTCATCACACTGATCCATGTGAACTGAAAATATGCCATTCTTGTCACAATATTGTCAGCCTATCTTTGTACTTGCGTTCTCTTATCCAACACCTATTTATATTGCCTCGACCGCACAGATGGAGGAACACATATGTCCCACACAACGTCATGCATCGTACTGAAGGGTTAAATAATTGCTCATGATGTAAGCGCTTTAAAAAAGGGATACATAGAGGACATTTGACTCTAAATAATAATTGTTGTGGGTAATGAAAAAACCTGTTGCGGCTTGGTTTGTAGATAAACTGCCTTTTCCAACACTAATTCAGAAGAGCTGCCAAACCTGTTAAATGCAGGAAATAACAAAATCATAAATGTCCTTTTCAAAATGTCCATATCTGCCTATTATTTGTCTTGTTCGCATGTTCTACAGCCTGGCTTTTTAATGACTTTGGCATTGTGTATTGCAGCAGAAGCCATATAATCTGTAATCAGTCTTTAATCTTGGAAAATCTTTGTTGTATAACATTCATCACACTAGGATGCAAAATCATCAATTACTGGACCGTGACCAGACCAAGTAATGAGAGTGTACAGGCCACGAGGGCACAAATGATGACAATATTAATATTCAACATCACATCAACAGCAAAAATTCACCACACTCAGTATCGATTCCCAAGTTTACCTCTAAAAATAATTTTTCTCACTACCACAAAAAATTCCCAAAGTTGTGGTCACTTAACAACCCTTCTGATGCATAGTCTTATTATGCAGTCTTTTATTTTTTAAATGAGCTTCCAATACATTGCTGCTTTATTAAGCCAAAGGCAAAACTGAACAGTCTGAACTCCAGAAAACAAAGTGGTTCTTTTCTGTTGGCTTTAAATTAATAAACAGACTGACTTCCAGTGACTGTGACTAACATGTTGTCCTCAATTGATCTCTTCGATAACCTCTTCTAAGCACATGCATACATTTGTGGCACATTATTAGAGACTTTATTTATATAGACTTGTTTGATACCCAGCAATAACAATACTGATATATTAGAATTAAACCATTTTTTCAATTTTCCTGAATAGTCAATATTGTTGTGTTTGTAACAGAAGGTTGTCAGAAATGAAAAACACAATACCAAACTTCAACAAATTAAACCAGATTTCCAGTATCAGTTGGAAACCTGCAAATGTTGCTGGCTGTCTAAACTACTTCATCTGTTACACAAATGCCTCCCGAAGCACCTCTTGACAGTATGTTGCTGAAAATGCACACTGAAATAACAGAAAACTAATAACGCCTATACAAACCAATGCAAACCAACACAACAGCAGTGAAATAAATCCTACCTTTAAGCTTTGTGTGTTCAGCTTTTGTTGACACTGTCTCAGAGAGATGTTGACTTAACGCTATGGTTTTGTTTTAGATTATGAGGAAAAGCCTTGTTGGAGTTGTTGTGGATCTAATTTCACAAGTAAAGAGTAAAGTATCTGCCTATTGACTGTGTGTAAACAGTTGGATTCTGTGGTTAGACCCTGTGCATCACATGGATCTTGTGCAAAAAAGAAAAGCACCTTTGCAGTTGCACTTTTGTAATCCGTGTGATATAAAACGTTTCTACAATTTCTTGCCCCAAGGATGTTGTGTCAAGACATGACTGCTGACATTGTCCTTGAAGACCCGAACACAAAAGACAACTGACAGTAAAAGCATGAGCTACTACTCTTTTACTCTTTTCCTTCTTTACTCCTTTCCTTCTTGTCTTACCAAAGCTTTTTTCCTGCTCATCAAGGTAGCCCACACATTTTACTGTGCTGTTCCTGTCGTATGGAAAACCACTGTGCCTGTGGTGCTGTGCCTGCATCCCAGACTCTCATCACAGTTTTTAACAGTACGGCATGGCACAAGATATCCCAAATGTGGCGTTGAGGGGGGCTAGGAAGTTATTTTTCAACTCCCACATACTGTAATAAAACACATACACGACAGGTTAACAGGTTTTCTGGAGATGGTTCTTAAAGATAGGCTAACTTCTCATCTCACTTTAATACATTATTGGGGTTATTGTGAGTGTTTCCTGTATGTTCTGTTTGTTATCATAGTTTCACAACCCATGACAAAACATAAATGGAAGAAAATTCAGTCCTTGATCTAGGACACTGGTTTTCAGTCTTAACTTCAGGACCAAGAGACTGATGTTTCTTATTGTAGCTCTCTCATCAAGGACAGACCTGAGAGGTCAGGTGAATGCAGTTAACTAGCAGGTAGGGTGGAGAGGAAATAAAAGCCACAAGTCCACAAACCCTTTCAAACAGGCACAGTGATGAAGGTTAAACCTGTGTTGGCGGTGCATCTGAATCAGTCAATGTGTGTCATTTGACCTGACTTCACAACCCTCCTGACCTTGGTTTAACATGGATTAGACACCACTTTTGTGAACCATCTTTTCTATTTGGGGTTGTCATTTCTTTCAATATTAGTGATGTTTCAAACAAATTTGACAGACTTCCAGATGAGAAAAACAGCACAAGAAGATAGATAGATAATCAGGGTGTGGAGAGAAATTAAACTGAAACATTTATGTAATCCTGATGTTTAGCACTAATGTGTAATGAACAGTTCTAGACTAGCCTGGCTAACCTTGCGCATGAGGGGATGTGTAGCACATGTAAACATCATATCCTGGTATCAGAAAATTTGACAACCGAATATATAATCCAACTATGCTTCCTGGAGTACTCCAATAGAGATCAGGATACCGTGGCATGTAAACAAACATCTCATTCAAGTTTCTCATCATTCTCTGTCATGTGAGCAGATCAAGTTACTTTGTAGTTAGTCAACAAAACAAAAAGCTCAGTCAGTACAGAACTTGCAGATTAGCTGGATGTCAAGGAGTCAAAGACGTGTCTGTAGTGACCAAGTTTCTATGCTCCATGTCCATATCCCTAATAGCATCAAAACCAGAATGAAACTCAATACTGAAATACTAGTGTTTCTAATATATTTTTAACACCTATATATAATAAATAAAAACATCAACATCTTTCAGTAAGACATTATACAGCTTCCAAAATGACAATAAAGTTGAATCATCACATCTCTCAAACCGCTTCAACATAACATTTTGATTTATTCCAGGGCTGTTGTTGCAGGCTAGATTTGTTTGGGCTAGGTGTACCTAAAAAAGTGACAACTGAGTATCGATGGGGGACAGATTGTTGGACCTTATTTGAGAGTACAAATGCTACTGTGCATTGCGAAATCAGAGCAGTCCGCTGTGTTCTCCAAAAACCTTAGCACACCAAATCTCCCGACAACCTGCAAACAGTTGTCAGTTGTTATTGTTCCGTGAATTTCTGTCACCCGTATACCCCAAAGAACATCTGGATTTAGCAAACGTTAACGTTATACAAGTGAGGGACAAGTTAACTTCGCATGGGGTCTTCTAGCAAATGGGGCATAAAACATTTACTTTCCGACAAAAAAACGACTATTCAGCTCCTAAATTGCACGTACACCTTAATTTTGACCACTATGACCCAGAAAAATAAAATTCACTACTATCAAGTTTATGCTCATCACATAATGAACGTGTTGCATGCGGACTGAACTTCTCCCACTTTGCAGCTTTTGGCTCAGTTTGTGCAGCTTGTTTAAAAGGCACAGTGTTAGCAACAGAGTGAGCTAATACATATACCAAAGTAGGTCATATTGCTTTCATTAAGGCTGGAAACACTACAACACAGTACGTTCAGCCACAGTGAGCTGAATCTGACACCGGTAAGTTATTTCAGATCGCTAACAAGCTCCACATCAACAGAAGTGCGTTAAGCTGGCTAGCGTTAGCAATGCTAACTCTGTTAGCTAACGAGCTATTCGTTAGCTGGCTAATGCTAGGCCCACTTCCACTGGTCCATTACTGTAATATTCCCCACTTTTGATCTTGCACTTTGTAATTTTAGACTGTATTTACCTGAGAAATGCGAAGATGAACAAAGAAAGCAGGCCTCTCCGAAGATTCCCTTTGGTCGTGTATCCAAACCGAGATATCCTTTGGAGCTTGATGAAGCTAACGCTACAGGGTCCGATGAGGTTAAACGCTCCTTCTTCGTTTCTTGGTTTCCCACCAGCAGCAGTCAGTGTTTGCACCTAACTACCAGAAGCTAGCACGTTAGCAAGACCAGCTAACTAGCCTCTACAAGGCAATCTACAAGCCAAGTTCGTGTAATGTTAGCTGGCTAGTAAAACACCGCTAACGTTAGCAGCTCTGTCAAATTGACGAGAGTGTTGGTCGACCATTTGACTCTGTTCCTTTACTGTGCGACATATGATGGCCTCCGACCATTACAAGAGGGAAAACACATCCATTGAGCCCGAACAGCGTGTGAGTTGTGGGTGATTTGCCGTTCACGGGCTCTTCAACAACCGCCAGGTTTGTTCGTCTCCTGACTCTCCACCGACTGGAGAGAATGGCTGTCGCATCATGATGATGGAACGTTTTTGTTTGCTAGTGGGCGCTCGAATGTGATGTAATAATATATTCCCCCTGTCGACGTCCATGTGAGAAACTTATAGTAATATTTGGGTCTCTACACTTAGTGATATTATAACGTATTTAACAGATATTTTTAAATTGTGCTTATAATGTTGAATTTAATGTAAAATTACGACTGTAAAAGACATGAGTGACTGAAACGTAGGCTACAATTAAGATTAGAAAGTTTGGAATAAAAACAATTGTGGTGTATATATTATGCAGGATTTTACGTGTTTCAGTATTATTGGATAGGCATAATGTATATGGCAATGACCAATTTGGTCTGTGTCTGTGAAATTTATTTTGAATATGTTTAATCAGTGTTATCTAGACCAGTGATTCAAATGGTTTGTTGTTTAAATTCTTACTATCTTTATATGTATTTCTATTAAATAAGACAGACTATATGCAATAGCTTTAAGAATAAGCAAATTCTTTATTGGTACACAGGAAAGTCATAAGTCATATTGTAAGCCTACATGCCTACATCAGTAAACAAATCAGACACAAGATTGATACCATGAAGGCGCCAATTTCTAAAGAACAATGTTCCTTTTATGAGGACTAAATTTGTGTAAAAAAAATCACTCCCATGTCAATAGTGCCTGCTGGTGGTATCTAGATGGTTTCACAATTAGTTTATCAATAGAGAAGTCACAAGATGATGAATAATCCCAGATAATTAATAGTCTTACTAATCCTTAGAGCTATAACTCATATGAGTTTTTATTAAATGAAACGGTTGCAAATTATTCACAAATGTTGTTTTTCCAAAATAATACCCATATTTACTATTCTCCTTTAAGACTTAACATTTTTCCTCAAAATGAATTTAAATTACTTAAAAACAAAAAGCTTATATCGCAATTAAATGTTATAATTGCATTTTTAGGTTAGAATTTAATCTGCCTTTATGTGCATTTTTTCTTTGCTATTCTTGCCCCTTTTTTCCATATTTTATTTTAGCATATAATGTATAAGCTTTGATTTAACCTTCCATTCACTTTTTTTTAACATTCTTGTTATGATAAAATGTTAATATATTTTGATCAATAAAGTTTTGGAGAGAAAAAACATGGCAGGGGAGAGACTCAAAATCCAAATTTTCATGGTGTGTCAGAAATCATGCTGGATGAAAACCTAGGCCTAATTCTTTCCAGCATATTGAGCCTCATTTATTCATACACAAAAAAGCAAGTTGTCGTGGATCAGCTTGCTGCTGCTGCTCAAGGTAGCCCAGCAGTGCCAGCTATGGTTAGCTTTGGCTCATGGTCATTTTTATGCCCTGTATCTGGATCCTCCAGGGAGAGTCTGAAACCCTGAGATATCACTAAGCACCAAACATGTGATCCTGAGAAGTGTGGAATTGAGACTGGCATCCAGTCAATGAAAACTGAAAAGCAGACCCTGGAAACAAAGGACGACTGTAAATATCCTCACTTTGTTACTAAATACTCTCTGTAGCTGTGTGCTTTTATGGAAAACGCTCCAGTAAGCGACTCCTCAGAAAAATCAGAACTCTAGGCTGGAGTTTTTCATAAAAATACTGAAATCGCATCTCAATATTTAATTTCAAACACACGCGTCACATCACATCATGTGTAACTTTCAATTATAAAATGTCAACCATGTGCTTCACATCCCCAAATTCCTTGGAAAATAAAAACACAGAGGACATGACCTCTACACTAAAGCTGCGGTTGATGTGTCTGTTACAATTTTATCAAATGTTGTCCAAGTGGTGCAAGAAGCAGTCTTTCATAAGAGGCAGAAGAAAGGTTCACACGCTCCAAATTGTTCATCACGACTCTACAAAAGACCAAACTATTGTGAAGTAAGTCTCCTATAACGACACAAACACACACACACACACACACACACATATTCCCTGGTGTATGCTGTGTTTCCACTCAAAGATTGCCCAAGAATGAGTGAATGCGATGATTGCGACAGACGGACGATGCTCTGTAACATCACAGCTCTTGAAGGCAAACAAACACGGCTGCTGGTGCGGCTGTGAAATGGAGCTGACAGAGTGTGACAGGCAGCAACAGTGCCTGCTGGGAAGACAGTGATTTAGTCCACAGAGCTTGGTAAATTCAGAGAGATGGGTCACTGGAAATATGATGTTATGAAGGTGTCCTCTGTGGGATTACATCACATTTCTGTTCACCATGACAGACATGCCTTTAATCAAACGTATGAACTTACCTGTCTTCACATATACCAGTAAATATATCGTATCTGGTGTGAGACTCCTTGGCCTCTTGGTCAAGTTGTAGTCAGCTGAAAAGAGTCTCATGCTTAAATTTCTTTGTCAAAACATCACCCTCAGTCATGTTTGGGAAGAAGCATTGCTGTTTTATTTACATATAAACCAGTTTAGCCAGAATTAGGCCCAATGTGAACAATGCTGTTTGCAAGTGACACTGCCTCAGTGAGAAAAGACCCTACACCTGCTGCTGTAGAGCATCTAAGGCTAGAATTGTATGTTTACATAATTTATATTTTCTCAATAAGGTAATATTGTGTTTGTATTTATGAGCTTACAATGTATTTTATGTACAATATATTATTTTTGTAGAGCACTTTTTAAGAATGAAGTCACAA
Source organism: Enoplosus armatus (assembly GCF_043641665.1). NCBI lineage: Eukaryota > Metazoa > Chordata > Actinopteri > Centrarchiformes > Enoplosidae > Enoplosus > Enoplosus armatus. The sequence continues at coordinate 20,987,967 of NC_092181.1, forward strand.
AGTACTTCACACCAGGCAACAAATTAAAAACTAGGACTGCAACTAACATTTTCTTTATCAATTAATCTGCTGATTATTATCTTGATTAAATGACCAATTGTTTGATTAACAAGATATCAGAGAGATGGGTAGATATTAAGCATGCTATTATTGAACAAGGGAATGTTTGGCATCTTTGCTTGAAACAAAACAGTTCATTTTTTCCGTCCATTGATTAATCGATTAATTGTCTAAACATTTCAGCTCCTCTGAGGAGGGTGAAGAAAGCCATTAAACTGAACCAGAATAAAATACTGCTAGTAAAATAACATAAAAACTCAAGTAGGATCAGGACAAACTCTCTGATAAAATCTGTTTTAAGAAGAGATTTAAAAGAAGATACAGATTCAGCCAGACTTACTTCTTCAGACAGCTCATGCAGCCTCAGGGCCCCGACTGCAAAGACTCTTTGGTCCCCTCTGGCTTTAAGCCTGGACCCAAACAAACAAAAGACCTCTGCTTAAGGATCTCAAGCTACGCACACACTCACAGGGGTCTAAAAGGTCAGAAAGGAACCCAGGAGGAACACATTGAGTACCCTTAAAAGAGTACTCTAGAGCTTTAGTATTACATTTTGATAGTTAATGGGACTTCTCAGAGACAACTTTAAAGAAGAATGGTCTGAATCGATGCTGCTGAGGCTGAGATATCCTAACATTTATTCCTAATATGGGTCAAGCTCCAAAACTGCTGGATTCTATAATGCAACATCTTTCACCAGAGCAGGTAAACACCTACACCTTTCAAACTGTAAGGCTCCAGTGTTTCTGTGTCCCAGCTAACGTGAAGAAATCTGGGTGATGTCAAATAAGTACTTTTCTCTGACTTGACAGAGCTCCTTAAAAAGTTAACATGAAACAACTGTGGAGTGCCCCTTTAAAGACATAATTAAGATTATAAAATCAAACGTTACTGGGAGCCTGTGCAAAGAGTCAGGTGTAATGTGCTCACACATAGTCGCAGCAGAGTCTGTAGCCTGTCGATAGTTTCTTAGTTAAGACAAGTGAGGAGGCTGTTGCAGTAATCCAGGCGTGAAAACATAAAAGCATGTAAGACGGTCTGTTTTTCTCAAATCTGAAATAGACCTTTCTTTCTGAGGTGACAAAAATATAATAGGACAATCCTTCAGGTGTGATGCTCCAAACTTAAATTACTGCCAAACAAGAGGCAGGCTCTGTTTGCCTGTGTAAACAGTCATTCCGTATTTCCTCAGGCGTTAGTTGCTATTTATGAAAATGTCAGTGTTTGGTCAGCAGAGTCTGACCAGCCAGACAGCAGTGACGATGCAGACGTTGTGCGGTGACAGACAGACCCGCTGTCTGGAAATCTAATGAGAAAGAGAGCGAAAAGGAGGAGAAAATGGAGCGAGAGACTTATTTCTCATTCGCATTCATTGGTTTGCATGGATTGTCCGTCGTCGCTCCCTCAGACCTTCTTCTGGTATGAATGCCACCAGACACACAAAAGAGGACAGCGGAGCAGACTCATCAGTGGATTTACAGCAGTAGACAGAAAGTCTGAAACAGAGGGTGTACTGTGACAGAAACACACGCTTTAAAGCTGCTGTTTTCTATTTCACGTTCTGTCATCTTTAAACAGGTATGATGAAGATTTAAACCATAGGTGTAGGGCTGCCGGAGCGCCGCCACATGTGTTCTCCTATAGGAAATAGATTATTCTCAGTTTGCAACCGGTTGAAATTCTGTCATAGTCCGTGGTTAAATTGTCCTTGGCTCTGCACTACAATAGTCTACGCCTTCAGGGGACGCTTAACTAACTAACACATCTTCAACAATACTTAGACTTTTCTCTTAATCTAAATGAGGTGATGGAAGAACTTGTGAACATCCGAGCTGAGAGTGATTGATACAGCTGATTGGTTCAGGAGCTCTCCCTCCGGCCTGTCGGAGCGTGGAGAGCCTCTGCTCCGAGCTGGCCTGTTACAGTGCGTTACCTTCGTCTCCTCTTCCTCACAGCAGTAGGCTTTATTTGGTCCCAGCCTTCATCCCCTCACGGAGAATGTCAGGTATTCTACTGTGCGGTGCCACTGGAGCGCATCTGGGGTTCAGTGCGCTATTACGCATGGCGCAGTGGCTGGGCGTGGAGCCCTTATTGTTTCATCTCCTGACGTGAGTGTGTGTGTGTGTTTATTATACCGGATGGACCCAGTGAGGCATAGACTATATTCTGCTTCGCCCTTATCCCCTTAGCGTGCGAAGCCTATACGATATAGGACGTTGGATCTGCGTACTGTAACCAGGCAGTATAGGCGCAGCCCTCTGAGCTCTGGGCCTCACTGGTTCCTTAAATTGCTGAAGAAAAAGCTGTTAGAGTGAGAGTCTCAGTCCAATTTATACACGAGGTGAGACCGAGTTGAGGTGGGAGTGGTCTAAAGTGTTTTCGGTGCTATACTATTCATATCTACACAACCAATGTGTTTATGATTGAAATTATGACATTGTTTACAAGGGCACAAAGCTCTTCATAGATCTATAGAATCTTCATTGCTGCCTTCCTTAGAGACACACTGCAAGCAAAAGCTCATTTTATTTACTGAAATTTTATTCAAAGCTTCGTCAGCACAACAACATACAGCCTTATATGAAATATTTACAAAAGGCATTCCTTGAAAATAATATCTTTTGGTATACTGTATTCTCATATTTACAGTGCAAGATACTGCAAAATACTGACTGACACGTTTAGAAAGTTGCACTCACATTTAGATCAGTGTCACGACTACTTAGATTCATCAAAACTGGAAGCAAAACATCTGAACCCGCATCTGTAGACACAAAGTATTCAGTCAGAGAGTTATTATCTGTGGTGAGATGAAAATCTTATCAGAAGCAGCTTTTAGGGAGCTGTTTCAGCAACGGGTAATAATTTATCAAAAGACTCAGAACGCAACTGATTTCACACTTGGAGATTTCTGTTTCTGGATAAAAACACTTTCTCTGTAAGTCCTAACAAGCTCTGCACAGGCATGAAAAGGAGTGGCTTTCTCTGTCATGCATGCCAACAATCTTCAACAGGATATTTCCTCATTAAAACCTGCAGCTGGAGGGAGTCACATAGTGTAACACAACAAAGAGGCTTTGAGCTGAAGAGAAGACATCAGCAGGAGCTGTGAGCAGTCATATCTGTGGCCTAATGCTCTTTAAAATGACCGAATGCTCTTTAACAGCAGAAACCTGAAGAAAAGGGAACGTTTGGTAGCGGCAGCAGAGTGTTTTTTAGGTTTAAACTTAATACTTTTCACTCAGGCAGATTAACTGAGACAGAAAATACTGAGACTGACAACAATACGATCAAAACAGGCAAAGAAACAATACACAATACACAAAAATCACTTTCAGATCGAAAGAGCCACTATTTAACAAGTTTAAATCCAACTGTTGCACATTGTTGTCCATTGAAGGCTTTCTTGCTGATTATTTTACAGTAAAAATGAAAATAATGTTGTCGGTACGTGTCCTATAAGTGTTGTGCTGTTGTTTCCTGGCAGTCAAATTTGTTCCCGTGGTGACAAATGTTGCTGGATTATTGTAGAAAGGTCAGACCATCCAAGTTGGCAACAATGCATTGTTGACTGTGTGTCCTTGCATACCAGGAGAGCGTCCTTTGTTAACCTGCAGTAAAGAAATCATGGGAGAGAGAGGTGACAATGTCAGAGTCAGAGAGACAGAGAGAGAGAGAGGTCATTCCTCTATAACCTCTGAACACTACTAACATGAGTCCAGAGTGGTGGTGGAGTTCATATTTTGTTGTAACTTACTGATATTTAAACTGAATTTGCATCGTGATGATACAAGCTGAATCGACAACCAAGACCACAAGAAATGTTTAGTCCATGAAAGCAAAGAAATGAATGACTTTTGGACAATTTGTTCTCTACTGTAATTCAAACTACTTTGATCAAACCTATTCCTCTTTTCTCTCATCCTGGCTACAGTGAAGGTGTGAGGAAGCTTTCCTGCTGGATTAAATACTGTAGTAACCTGCTGCAGGTGATCGACTAGGATCACACAAATATGTCTGAATTTAACATAATAAAATAAGAATAAACATCTAATATACAAACAATATAAAGAACAAATATCAATAGAAATATATGCATATTACACTGTAATGTAGTACAGAACTGGCTATAAGTCGAGAAATAACATGACAATGTATTAATAGGCATCTCTGAAGCTCTCTCACTCCCTTCACACTAGAGGACATTCGGAACAGTTAGAGGTGTAAAAGTCCTTAATATCCAAAGAGAGTCTATCTGATGAGTGGTGGATTTCAGACTACTTCAGGTAAAAGAGGGCTAATCTGGGTTTAGTTCTGATTGGTCCAGATTTCGTGTTAAGTGGGACAGATAATGTAACATCCAGGAGATAAAGTCATTGCTATTTCACAGAAGGCACATTCAGTCAATTCACACTTTCTGACTGTGCCGTACAGTTCATCCATAGCCTTACTACTGTCGTCATCAGCCTCCACACAAACAAAAGGCTGTTGGTCACACAGCGTGAAGGAAGAACCACAGTGGGCATGACGAGACAAGCTCCAACAACAAAACTGACCACGACGCAACCTACACTTTCTCCACTGTACACTACGTGGCCATCACCAGACGGCATACAGTTACCTACCTTACTAGTTAGTGAAACTAGCGAAGCTTCTAGCAGCTGAAATATTTCCCTCAGGAGTTGAAGACCAAAACAGAGCTAAAAGGAGAGTTAATTTTGGACCTACATTCATCAGGTGGTGAGAAACACAACTACAAATGAATGCTAATTTTACTCTTTGTCTGCTGGATGTGTAAATACACAACATGTTCACTACAACAACTTTATAAGGTGATACCACATCAATGTTGTGATGATGTACAGCTTGTTGTGCTGCCCCCAAGTGGCCAAAACAATCAACTGATGCAGCTTTAAGTAAACAATTTTTTACTGGCTTTTGACTTAATTTTGTATGGGTTTTGTAGTACTGTTCGTGCCATTGCTCACTTTGTGCATTTTGTACCTATACCAAACCATATTTCTTTTGAGAGTAGGTCTACTATGGTTGAACTTCCTCCAGTGCAAAGCAATTGGTAGCTTTCAAAACTTGTTTTCAAAGCAGATTCAACAACATTGTACATGTTTTCTTTCTTTAATTTGATCCAAAGTTGCTGTGGAATTTCACAGGTCTGACACACAGGGCACAGCTGCCGCAGTGTGAAGGCATCACATTGTGCAACCACAGCAGCGGTAACATCACACTAACTTCTGTTTTGAGATCTCTTGTGTAACCTAATGTGTACAGAGTGCCTCCGTGTTGAATGAAAGAAACATCTAACCCTTAGCAGCGTTGGAAATAAAATCCTGAGAAAAAGCAGTGTGTAAATGACGTTGGTCAACAGTTCGCGGAGTTGACCTTGACCTCGCCTTCCCAGCCCTTCCAGTAAGGAGACTATCCCAGGGTTAAGTTGCGCCACACTTCCATGCATGCCTGTTGTAATCACTAACAGATGTTAGGAGTGTTTGTGCTTTCAAGCAGTACCATGTGTAATGACGAAAGGGTCACAGTTCGTCAGTCACAGCTATACTGAAACCAGCTGGAGCATCACAACAAACAGAGGCTGGCAGAAGAAAGGAAAGGTCTGTGTTGTGTTAGCATTATTGTGTAACAAGCTGTATGTAGGTTAGTCAACGTGTACACCATAGGCAAACAGATAATTACGGGTTTTTTTCAGTGTATTCACAATGAGATAGTTCATTAGGTTGTATTCACACCTGCAGGAACGTTGCTTAATAATTAATTGCTCATGCTGTGACACATTGGTACTGGCTGTGGCACAGCAATGATGATTCAGTCATCAACATTACCAAATGAACTCTCAAGGTTCACAGAAGAGCAGGAGAGATAATGTTAACAAAGAGTAAAGCTAACACAGTTGAGGAATTCAAGAAATCACACATTTCCCGGAATATTATTACCAGAAGTGATATTTTTTTAAGGTTATGAGTTCCTCTCTGATCATGAGGGATGAATGACAAGAAACTGAATAAAATCTGTAAGTGTTCATAAACTGGACATATATTTAATAAGTGAAAAGTATGCTCACCATAAATAGATTCATGCATGTTTAGCCTCCTCTGCAGGATCACCTAGAACAAACAAACCAATGAACAAACATTACTCATATATTCACGTAACCCTCACCAGTATCATAGAAATATTGGAAACTAATTTTCAAAAGCAGTAAAGTAATAAGAAATATACAGTATTTGCAAAAATTACTATCTGATAAACTGACAGCAGACAAGACAGTGGCATTGGCCTCTGCCTGTATGATCACCACTTCTTCTAAAGAAGTCTTAGCGATTAGAGCAACAGTGACATCTGTTGGAGGAACTCCCAAAAGGGTATTCTTACTGTTCGAAACGTTTCCCCTTTTTGATGCTTTATGCCTGGTTTTAATCTCAGAACAGTCAGACACAATGGATGTCATTTAGCACTCAAAAGGTACAAGGGGGAATATCTTGGCAACAATAACTAGAAATGTGTAAACAGATGCAATATAAGAAAAAAGTGACTAAATGAACTGTCAAATGTCTGTTGTCATGACAAACATTTATTAAGAATGAGTGATTATTAACAGATATACTGTAGTCAGTGTTGCTGCATGTTTATCTAAAGATACCCACCATCCTTTTTCATCCATTGGTCCAACTCTTCCATTTCTAGCTCCAGCACAGAGGGCACGTCTTCTTCGAACATGGGCCTGAAAGGCACAAAATGTAAACAAAATCCAATAAGACACAAAAACCTGGTTAACAAACTAAGTTTAAACGTTTCCGTCACCATCAGTTGTTTTCAGTCGAACATTCTGTTGCTAGTAGCAACCACTGCTGGCAGAGTTCCATGGCAGTTACAGTTTAACTGACATCCTTACGTCCACCATTTTGTCAGATCTGTGACCAAACAAATATCGACAGACATCTTTTATCTACTTTCCAAATGCCCTTGTTTGAGCATTATTTGTAGGTACTCTTTTTAATAAAGCTGTTATGTGATTGTTAATTTGTTATTTGTTAGTTTTTCTGTGATCAGTAACATAGCCGTCAGCTGTCTGGGGCTAATGGTATGCGGGACAATGTATTGACCATTTTGTGGATCCTGTTTCCTTGTTACTGTAGTAGTTCATTTTTATTTTTATCAAACACTGTTTTTACAATTTCACAATTACTTCCAGTAAAGACTTTAAAGGCCAACTCCTGTCTTCAGCCTTCAGTGTCTGTGCACCTACACATATGGTGAGAGCAGAAGATTAAAAGTAATTTGGGCGCTCAAGACAGAAGTAAATATGCTTGAGATGCAGAAGCAGAGAAAATACCACTGAAAAAATATATCTAACCACAAGATATGACTTGTGATGATATTATCTCTCAGTCTTGTATGCATATAAAACCCAAACCTCCTTTGCACAGGGAAATAACACATCGAGGGTAAACTCTTTGGACAAATTGGACAAAATGAACATTTTACACGGTTGCAAACAGCCCTTCAAATTAGCAGCTGTAGAAAAAAGAATTAAACTCTGAGTACTTACATTGGCACCTTCTCTGTACTGGACCCATCCAAATATGGATCCTCTTTTCGTAGCTCTATGAGAAGAGAACATGGTTCAGTCATCTTTATTGTAATAAAATGACAAATAGTTAATATTAATTCAATAATATGATACAAAAATGCATTTTCTCATTTAACCCTCATGGTATCTAGCCACACAAATAATCTTTGTATTATTTGTCAAGTTTTGAGATGCACTTTAAATTGACATTTTCATGACATTAGCAGAAAATTTTACATTTGAAGGTGTGGACACTGGACAGATGCCACTATATTTTACTTTTAGTAAAAAATAGTTGCAATTGCTGTCTTTCAATACTTTTAACGTGAAGAACAAAATCTCTGCCAATGAAACCAGAACCATTTGCACTGGCCACCAGGCGTACAAGGGAAAACATGCTTTGTTTTTTGTTGTTTTGTGATTTGGGTGAACTGACCCTTTAAAGTGTTCCCTCTGGCGATGGACATACCTTGATTTTTCACTTTTTTGTTCCACCTGCGGTTGATGAAAATACAGCAAACTATCATGCCGATGATTACGACCACCAGCACCACAGGGATCAGGATGATGATGAGACTCAAACTCTGGTCCCCCTCTGGTGTGGAGGTCGGACCCGTAAAGTCGGGGTCCTGTGTTGTATCTGAATAGTCTGCAGAACCATGGCAACAGTTCTCAGTCAGTCATCAGTCTTTAGATTTGTCACGTGTATAATAAACATATGCTGCTGCAGTGTTGCTCTCATTGTCCCGTCATTCAGTCCAAAGACTTTTACATTTACACTCATCTAGACACAAATCAGTACTGTGCTGGTATGTTAGGCCATGGTTGGTCTGACATACCAACAGCTTTGGGGGTCTGTCCTGAGCCTTCTCTATCTTCTTCTACGGTGTCTGGAAACAAAAGTGGAGGAAACAATCAGATGATTTTACTGGAATGTTTCAGTGAGTACTGACCAATGTTTTTTTTCTTAATGGTGCCAAGACGTGACATGAAATTGCATTTGGATATCAAATGTTGTACAACTGAGCAGTAAATTATTTGTGAAATACTCTTAGTTTTTTTTTTTCAGCAGCAGAGCACCATGTAGAATAAAACAGCTGCTTACCCTTCACTTCTGTGAGGAAGGGTTCTGATGCTGAGGTGGCATCAGGATCAGTTGGGAGTGGTTCTACAAACAGAGAGAGCAGCACGTCATCATAATGCCAGCGTCTACGGTGAGTAATATCCATGAGTTTTGAAATATCAATTCATTATACATGGCCAAGAGCATGTGGACACATAACACATAACACCCATATGTGAGTGCTGAAGATCTCATTCCAAAACCACATATATAATATACATATATATAAGGAATAAATGTCCAGAGGTGGAAGAAATACTCAGATTCCTCCTGCGTTCAAAATACCACATTAAAGTACATAAGTATTATCAGCAAAATGTACTTTAAGTAACTAACTTAACTGAGTAAAAGTACTCGTTCCCTGTGACTGATATATTATTATATATGACATTATTAGATTATTAATACATGATGCAACAATGTGCAAGAAGATTTCTTCCTTCTGTAGCTGGTGGAGGTAATTTAACTACTTAATATACAGTTTGATAGTTTAGTCCAGTGGTTCCCAACCTAGTTAAATAAAGGGAAATTATTATTATTATTATTATTATTATTATTTTTTTTTTTTTTTTTTAACTGGAACAAAGGGGTCTAGCCCAAACCATGAAAAAAGTATGTGACACATGTCCACATACTTTTGGCCACATAGTGTAGTGTTATTTCTGGAGTTTCTGTGATTGTTCACGACTCACCTGAGGTCTCTGTATCACCATCACCTTCTGCTTCTGTCTCTTCCTCTACTGGCTCAATTTCTGGATTTATACCATCATCTTCATATTGGCATAACACTGCAATTCAACACCTCTCATTACTCAATATCATTGAAAAGGATAATGTGAAACTTAAAGGAAAACATGCGTCACATTTATATTAAAAGTGAGACACACAAGTGAATGAAGACAGCAATATCTGCAGAACATCTGACATCACCAGCCATATAATATATGCAGTGCAGCAGAATAACTGTCAGTCACATCATACAGGAACTTAAGACTTCCGTGTGCATGAGTTTGAGTGGTTGCTACAAAAATACAAAAACTGTTGCAAAATGCACCTATTGGACAGTGTAGAGTAGGTGGAGATATTCAGACACATTGAGCAATTTGTTCCCGAAAGAGCTTTGTCACGTTGTACAAGATTTGTGAGAAAACATTTCTGTTGCTCAAGAAAGTACGCTAGATTCAGCAGTAAGGTCAGAAGTTTTTACAATACTAATAGTCTATGATGTATACTGTACAATTTGAAAAGATTACTTAGGCTGAGCTTTGAACAGTTTAATTTGAAATGCAGGAGGGATTCAGTTTCCATGGTTTTGACAAAAAAGTGGATTGAGGTAAGACAGGATTTAGTACTTTGGGTCCTCAAGTCTTGCTATCTGCTTTATCAGCAACAAAAGTGGTTAAATTTTCGCAATATCAATAATAAACACTTCCTGTCAAGAAGTTACACTCACAGTCCCAAAGCCAGAAAAGTCGACTAGACCACAAAAGAGAAAGCAGGGAGGAGACAGGAAAGTGGAGAGCGGTGTCGTGTCTTAATTCAGAGAGTACAGAAAGGTGATCTTCCAGTCCTACCTGTCCCAGCCAGAGAGCTCAGCAGCAGCAGTAGCAGCAGCAGAGGGATCTTCACCCGGGGGCCTCTCATGCTACCAGGACAAGAAGCAGACATAGTGCCATTGTGTGCCCGCTTCCTTCTCCACTGTCACAGCATCACACTTCCTGATCTGACTTAACATGTTAAATGGAAGGAAAAGAAGAAGAAGAAGAAAAAAAAGGCTCAGTCACTCACTCACACACCCTCAGACTCACTCAGATAACTCACTCGGATGTGATGCAACCAACTGTGAGCTTGTCGCCACAAGTCTGACGGCTCTTCAGCTGCAGTACAATCGCATTCCTGCCGGTTAGGTATGCAGCCCTACAGAGTGGTGAGGGGGAAGCTGAACACACTTTAAGGAAGGAAAAAAACTATTTTGTATGATCTCAGTGAGTGCCAGCTGGTCGGGTATCTCTTGAGGGAGTTTTGGCCGTGTCCAGCTGCTGCTTATAATTACTCCAAGGCTGTATATTTGCTGCTTATTTGCTTGTTCAGCTCATGGCAGGATCATAAGTCACTCTTTGTGGTAAAGTACTTATCATGAATTTGAGGGTCATGCTGTTACGATTATCTATGGGTGAACTTTAAAAGGACTCTACTCTTTTCTTCATCTCACAGCAGAAACATGGAGGCAACAGGTTTCAACATGATGTGCTGGGGTTTGTGGTTCTACCAACTGTGACTATTATCAATACATCACAAATGGTTTTAAAACGCAATTAATGCCACCTCCTCTGGTTGTCAGTTCTCTGAAGCGTAAGGTTGGGCAATATTCCGTGATTCTTACATGAGAAAAAAGTCAGGTTAAAGGGTAAAGTAACCCAGGACACTATGTGTTCTGTGAGAACAAAAATAGTTCCTGATAGAATAAATATAACTTCAATATCAAATAGTATGGACATAAATCTCTAAAACGAGAGTCTGCAGCCGCGCGTGCGGCTCCATGACACAGCTGCACTTTCAGCTAAATGCTAACAACAGCATGCCAACAGTCTTACAGTGACAATGCTAACATTTGCCGTTTAGCAGGTATAATTTTTACCATGTTCACTGTCATGCTAACATTTGCTAACTAGCACTAAACACAAAGCACAAGCTGATGGCAGGTATTTGGTCATAAACCAAAGAATTGGATATTGGAAATTTTGACTTGATGATGGCGCTAGACGAGAAGTTTAAAGTCGCCAAAGTTATTTCAATTTATCCTGAACATGAATATGATATTTCAGTCTGGACCAAAGTGGTGGATCGACAAACTGACATAGCCGTCCCTGGAGCCACGCTGCTAGTGTGGCTAAAAATATAGGAACCGCTTTGTAATAAAGTCACCCTTTATAAAAGTTGTAACAAACAGCTTTAATAGTGACTAATAAACAATTTACTAATGCTTTATGAATTAGTTATAAGCCGTAACTAAGGACCAATTTTGAGTTGCCAGGTTGAAAAATCCCATCGACGGGTGTTTATCCTAATAACCGTATTTGGTAATAATACAGGTATAAGTGTTCCATTGTTCCATTAATAAATTCTCATGGGATTCTCACTTTCTAATAAGCCATCAAGTATGCAGTTGTAAATGTTGATAAATTGTTAATAAATGGATTTTGTTCCAGGTCGTCTGCGGTGTTATTCTAGAAATGAATGGACCAACCAGTCAATGGGATTTTTCACGACTTATAACTGACCTATAAATGATTTATGAGCAATTAATAAAGCCATTAATTACAACCTATAACCTCTTCACAAACGGCGCCTTATTAGAAAGTGGCATCATAATCATTTCTGTTTCTGAGGTTCAAAGTTATATATTTCCTTTACTGAAAAATGTCTTTCTTCTGTCCATTTAAGAACTTATCACAATTATTTTCCTCTTAGGATCAAGTTCATGATGACCAGCCCTGTTACATGAACTTAAAATACAGAGTTATTTGGAATAAACATTGCTGTGAATTTGAAAGTGAAAAGCTTACACAACATAAACTTTCTGAATAGAGAATGAAAGAGTTGAAGATTTACATGCCAACGAATTAAACTGAAGGCCATAAAGAATGTAACCTTAAAACATTTGGCTCAGAGAAAAACAAAACTACTCATAATGTGTGAGTTCAGTCTCTGAGACGGCTGTCTCTCCCTGAAAAGACTTTATTTACCTATCTATCTAACTGAGTCATGCGATCTGAGTCACTCTGCTGAAGGTGTGACTCACTCCAGCAGACGCACACTTGCTTTATTACTGTGACTTTGAAGTTTTAGAAGACGTGTGCACAGTTTCCAATATCGTCTTTTTAGTACATTTGATATTACTTTAGTTCTGTACTTAAGTACAATTTTGAGGTATTTGTCTGTGAGTATTTCCATTTTATACTACTTTTTACTTCTACTCAACTACATTTATTTCACAGCTTGTTAGAATACAATGCATTGTTAAAGACTAAGCCAGGGTTTCCCAATCTTTTAGCCTTTTAACCCTTTACAAAAAGTGTCTAGTTTGGGCCCCTTGTCATGTTTCAGATGTCTATGAGTTGTTAACAGTTCCATCAAATAGTGACTTCCTAAAACTTCTCACATGGTTTAACTAAAATGATTGTTTTAGGCCCAAAGAGGTAAAATTAACAAATGTCTCACAAAAAACAAAGATTATTAAGAATGAATACACATTTGTACAACAGAATTCATTTTTCCTTCTTTGCTCTCATCATTAATCATTAGATTAGACTTGTGGCCTTTTGGAAACCGCTGGAATAAATGACATAATATAAAGTAAATGAAACTGGCTCCAGCTCGTGCAGCTACAACAGTAAAATGCTGTTAACACACTGATGCATCAGTATTAACAATCATTAATCAATCATCAATCATCAATATATCATTAGGTGTCAGATTCTTCCTCCCCTGACGTGTTTTTTATGCTTTTGTGGGCATCGTTCTGAAGAAATCTGCGATCACTGCAGGCGTACATGAAAGTTCCTGTTACTCAAAAGCAAAGTGAAGACACACATACTGTCAAAAGTACTTTGACACCTGGACATCAAACAGAGATTGTTGAGCATCTAATCCCACAACTGTGGGCGTTAATCTGCTCCAATAATAGCCTCCACTCTTCTGAGAAAGCTTTCCACAAGATTTAAGAACCTGACTTCAGGGGTTTTATCCCATTTAGCCACAAGAGCATTAGTGAGGTCGGCCACTAATGTTTGGTGATAATCTTTCAATTCATTGTGTTGGATGGGGATGAGGTCAGGACTCTCTGCAGGCCAATCACATTTTTAGACACCAAACTGGGAAATTTCTTTATAGGCCTCGCTTTGTGCACGAGAGCTTGTCATGTCAAACTGTTGCCACAAAGTTGGAGGCACTCTGTAACCTAAGATATCATCTAAGGAGACCAAACTACGAAAAACAGCCTCAGGACAAAAGTATGCAAAAGTATGTAGATGGTATGTGTGTCCACATACTTTTGGCCTCATAATGCATCCTCACATTGTTATTTTAGCCACAGAAGATGAAAGAGTTTGTCTCATCTCAAGTCGTACCACTGACCAATGCAAGTTTTGGCTGGAAAAAAATTTTCAACCAACTTTTAAAGCTGTTTGTTCCTGATTTTGCTGGATTTTAAAATGATAGTGTTTAAAACAAACCGGGGCTTGTTCTCTTGCTTCTTATCTGATCTTTTAAACTGAACCGAGCAAAGCCTGAGGTGTTGGAGGAGCCTGACTGGTCTCAACTGGTCCGTCTGAAGCAGCTTTAACTGGACTGATATGTTCTCATTTGTCAAATTTGACAAATGTTAATCCATCAAATTACTGTAAATCTCTGTTATTTTGCAAGTAAAGAAGGTGATGCTGTCCAAGCATCACTCCATTGTAAGTCTAACAAAATGATTCCCTTCAGTTGTTTACATATTACTAAATCAAGGGAACTCTGTTTTGTTATGCAAGTTGCTTATCAATTCATAAGGAAACGTTTTATGTCCTCATAGAAGTTGTTGTGTAAGGTCACTTTTTGTCAAATAGTGTATAGTAATAATTTGCTCATTTCATTTGCATTGTGTAACCCCTATTAAAATGACTACATAATCTTAAAATGAGTCAATGTTTTTATTTGAAATATGTAGAGACAGACAAGATAAGTCAACAGCATACCCATCACAAGTCTTGTGATGGATTTCATGGTTATATATAATTACATCTTCATTTAGCCATCCAAATAAGCACACACAACAAGAATTTCAATATACGGAGTCAAACGCAGTAACTATCAACATTAGTTTTCTCAAACGTTTCATTTTTTAAGTTTAATAACTTTAACTGATTGTGAATATGTGACGCCTTGAAAACAGGAACCTCTCATATTTTCTCCGCAACACGTCCGGACAGAATTTGGTGACGGATCGGACCACTTCCGGTCCAGGTGTCAACAGAGGAGCAGCACGCGTGTTTTCAACCAGTTAAAATGGTAAGGCTGCTGTGCCGCGACTTACTTCTGTCAGTACAATATTAATGAGTAGTCATTTAAAATGTAATGTTTTCATTGTTTTTAACGCTGAAAATAGTTTTAATTGTTTATTTTTCAGCCGAAGGCTCAGAAAGGAAAAGCCCCGGAGAAGGTTGCTCACCCGTACAGCAGGAAAGCTGCTTACCTCGCCCGAGAAGAAATCAGGCTGAAAAAAAAAGAAAGGTGATGATTGCAGAAGAAATAAAACACAACATCAGCTGCATTTCAGCGCAACTGACTTCTGGTGTTGTCATACCCAGTGGTGGAGGAAGTATTCCCACCAAGTACTAAAGTAAAAGTAGCAACACCACAGTGCAAAAATACTCTACTCTACTTAGTTAAAACTAAAGGTCCTGCATTCAGGATGTTACTTAAGTAAAAGTACAAAAGTATTAGAATCAGAATATACTTAAAGTACTCAATATGCAGAATGACGCATTTCAAAAGAATATATAATATATCACTAGATTATAAGTAGTGATACATTAATCTGTAAGCATCACTAATGTTGCAGCTGGAAAAGATGGAGCAGATTTCAACTACTTTATATACAGCTGGGTGTCTTAATCCATAGAAATGTGTATATATCATCAAATATCCGTTGATTTATATTTTGTATTGATAATCTGACTCTGCAAAGTAACCAGTAACTTATGTTGTCTGATAAATATAGTGAAGTAAAAAGTATATTGGCCTCCAAAATGTAGTAGAGTAGAAGTATAAAGTAGCATAAAATAAGTACTTCAAAATTGAATTTAAGTACAGTACTTGAGTAAATGTACCGGTCAAAACTCCATAAAAATGGAAATATGTAGAACTAAGATAGTATCTGCTACAAACAACAGTTAACCCAACAAAAACAAATCACTGCAGTACATATAGTATTTTGCGTAAAGATATATAAATTAACATACTTCTATCACACATTACTTTAATTTACTTTGTTTCTCTGGTGCTGCAGGCAGAAGAATGACAAAGCAACACGTCTGAGCAGCATTGGTAGGTATCGTATTATTCATGCTTGCTGGCTGTGAGGATAAAATCTCAACGTCTCTTTCTTTCATTCGCCTGTCTCTCGACTCGACAGGTGAGAAGCTGTTGTGGTTTCAGGGACAGTTGGATCCAGAAAAGACAGCGTACACCAGAAAAGATGCCTGTGACGTTGTTGAAAGGTCAGGGATGGTGCTCATTTTGTTTTTTCCCGCTCATAATTTTAGGTTTGAAATGCATCAACATTTGCATGTAAAACAAGGAAAGAAGCATTTGTGCAATTTGTGAATTGTATATTAGAGCACCATTTTTTTTGTTTCTCAATGTTGAGTGAGCTTGTGTATTTTGTTGTGTATGCGCAGGTACCTCCAAAGGTTTGATTCTGAACTGGAGCAGATTGAGTTGATGAATGGGATCAAAGGTCGGCAAGGTCGTCTCCACGGTGCCAGAGAGGCCGTCATCAAACAGACCATCGAGCGAGAGCGAGCGCAATATGAGGGCGTCGGATTTGGTATAAATATATACACACATATGCTATATACATGCACACATTCGGTGTCAGAAAAAACTCCATGATCCTTTGTTTTGTCGTCTTCACAGAGATCCCAGACATCATTAATGCAAAGCATCTGAAAACATTCAGGTTAGTGGACAGGAGCTTGAGTTTTCTGTTTTAATACAATATTTGAGAAGAGGCCACAATTATTCAGCTTCCATGATTTGACAAAATATAATCATGCAAATGATGAAATGAAGATGAGTCTTGATGATTATTGCATAATTTCTATGACTCCATAATGTGCAGAGAGTCGTCCTCTTTTTGTAATAAGCACATGGATTAAATTATTCACCATTTGAATCATTTTAAATATTGTGATTTCAAGCAGAGGATTTGCACACGGGACATCCTATCTGATAGCGTTTGTTGATCCTTTATTTCGGCAGGGAGTGGACCGGTGATCTGAAGAAACTTCCAAATATTAAACTGCGAAAGGTGTCTAACAAAGGTTTGGACACAAAGAACGAAGAGGAGGAGAAACATGATGCAGAAGATGATAATGAGGATGATGAAGATGACTTAAATGATGAGGAGCTGGATGAGATGGTGCTGATGTCGGACTCAAACTGAGGCTGGCTCAGTGTCACAGCTCCAGTCGAACATCTGACTGGCCTTCAGCAAAGACTTTTTTATAGAAATGGTGTGTCTGTGTGCCCGTGTGGGGAAAATGCTGCTACTCCATGATTGTCCAGAAGATGGTGCCAAAGCCTCTGATGGAAAACTAAAGATGGCGTCTGTCTGCCCTCCTTCAGCGTCTTGTTGTTCAGTAACTTCACACCAGCCTGTGAGGGGTTCTACATTCATTGTTTATTGCACAAACAAATATGCATCATATGTAACCTGAATATTCAATTTTATCCAATCAGGGATAGAAAAAGGTTTTGACCAAGATGTTGAGTGCTCTATTGTTGTGGTGGATATAAGACCCACAGAAAGAAATTCTGTGACGTGACAGTGACACTGGTAAAAAATAAAAGTAAATGAAACCAAATTAAACCTGTAGAAAAGTGGACAAAACGTAAACAACAGTCACCTTTTGTAGATTGACTGGTCGGTCACTCACACAGTGTGTCAAGTCTGTAAAAACATTAACGGATGGCAACCATGAAAGCTCTAGTTACATCGATGTATAAATAAGGGGGCCTCGCAGAGCAGGACCACATGAAGCTGCAAACTGTCAAAACAAAATGTCAAACAACTGGGCTACTTGAGATTTGCTATTTTAGGAAATATTCAAAACTTCCCTATGATCATAAATAAATTCAGCTTTTTCAAAACATTACACTTTTCAATTTCAGACTGAGCTAAAGATACTGTTTAAATAGTTGTTTCTCTACTTATCATATCTGACTCTTTGGTGTCTGAAGACCTGATTGTCAGGAAGGAGAGTTAAGGCCTCAGTATGCTTCAAAAACAGTGGTTGTTGGATCGTCTAAAAGCATCTGAAACTCACTTTACCCACTTCAGGTAACAGCTGGCCAGGTGTGCGGAAGTGTCAACATCATGTTCAAGCTTTTGTCTTCAGACATGGTTGGACGACACAACTATTTTTTTTAATCTTCATAATTTATAGTTTGACATGATATGAGCCCAAAATGCATGACTGCCCCAACAAACGGTTGTGAACATGTCCATTAATGCAGACACCCAATGTAGGAAGAACAGGACTTCATGCACGTTCTCTGTCTGTATCCGTTTTCGCACCATATCTGCCCGTTTCTGCAGTGATTGTCCTAGTGTGCAGTGAGGTGTGAATTTGTCTTTCTTTGTTCTTTGCACAACCACTTCCATCTCTCTTCACATGGAACGCACAACCAAGTGCAACACCACCATGAGCCCCATTTCTACAATTCCTTACATTTCGCCTCCTGTGACTGCCAACTTTTCATTTTTCACTCAGCAACTGTGTTTAGCCTTAAGACCTGGTTGTAAGGCGTGTTGTCCAAGGTTTGTTTGAAGCATACTGAGACCTTTAATAGTGTCCACAGGGCGTTCACACCTTTAACTCATGTCAGTGCAGTTTGAGAAAGTGCATACAGGAATAAAACCGTCAATATACCACATGACTGCAGTCTTTACAAACTTCTCTTGCTGATGGCTTTATTTTCCTTTACATCTCCTCACCTCCTCTTCACTTCCTGGCCTGCCACGTTCTTCCTTACTTCGCATATTCATTTCACTGCAGCCTTTCAGTTATCCTTGACCGCTGAAGGACTTTAAATCTGTCCATTGTGTCTCAAGATCAGTAATCACAGGAGCTGAGATGCAACAACACTAAAACACTTGAGGAGTCTAAATCACGCCGTGCTTACACCAGCTTGTGTTGTTGGATGAGCAGGGTGTGATTCAGGACTCTTTCTGAGCGGGAAGGAAAATCAGTCAGACGGGGTTTTGTGCCGGCGCCACCGCGGCCTCCACCGACACGTCTGAGTCCGTCTGTGCCTCTGGAGCCGGGACGGGGGCCGGACTGACCGGAACCTCCACAGTCTCGTGCATGCCGTTGGTCAGGGCGCTGGGCCGGGCCTGAGAGTTGTGCGCGCCTTTCTCGGGGCAGTTCTGTACAGTGATGATGCGGTTGAAAGCCTTGAGGCGGCGCCACAGCTGCAGGTAGACTTTACACTGGATGTACATGAAGATGAGGCCGCCCGTGAAGCCTATGGCCACCACAATCAGCTTGGTCCAGAAGGGCCACTCCAGCACACCTGAGGACGCACACACACAAAAACACACGCGGCTGTAAGTCGACCTGCAGGATGTGTGGCGGATGATGATGGGTGGTGTGTGCAGAGCTCTGCTTACCCTGTGGCGAATAGTACTTCAGAAGAGAAACTCTCCATAATTCCTCTGCAATCAAGAGTGAGTGTAATTTCTCTTTATTTCTATGACCTCTGAATAAACGTGCTATTATTTATGATATACAATTAATATACATTAATGTTTATTAATATATATTAAGTGTTTTTAACATACTGCATCTATGTTTGCTACCTTTAACTTTAGGTCCTACGATCTGAGAAAGATAATACAGATACACTATGATCACAGCACAACACACCACGCCATCAACGAACACGACAATGAATATACAAAAGCACAGATCATGACAAACTCAAATACAGTTGAAGCTAATGAGTGCATCAGGCGACGGCCATCAGGTGACCTGTCAAAGTGTCAGTCAAAACAAAAGAATATTCTGATGTTTAGTTAATGTATACGTCACAATACTGAAACTATTTTCCATAGACAGGTTTCAGCGTAGTCAGTGCAGTGCGTAGATCAGATCATTTCAAACTCGTCAGTTGGACCTGTTTTTCTCAAATGTATGGTTTCGTTATGCGCCGAGACTTCATTGAAAACCTTGCTGAGCACTTCTTGTCCTTGTGATGAACTCTGAACATGCAGTTAGTTTGTTTCCTGTGTGTCATATTAGAACGACATACAGTCGCTCTTGCTTTTCCTCACTGTCATGTGATGATGGTATAACTTACTGTAACATAAAAACACGGGTTAAAAAAAGGTTCACTTAGATGGATGACCTATGTCAGACGAATGTCAAGTCTTGCAAGCAAGTAGATGTGTCTTTTTACAGTCATTGATGAAACAGTTGATATATTTTAAAGCTCTACTGCATTTGGCTGCCTCATTTCAACACGAGCTTCTGGTAATTTTGAGATAACATGGTATGATTTAAGTATTTGTATGTGAAATGACAAATGAATGTGACTTGGATATATGTGCAGTTCAAAAGTCTTCACTTTAGAGCTGGACCCTTAACACCATGACACTTGAGCATGACCATCACATTAAGTTTACACTATACAATTCACAAACACGCACGTATACTTTTCACTAGTTTTACTAGATTTTGGGAAAACATGAAAACAACCAGTGTCTACAGACGAAACTTGTCTTCAAAATCACATCGCCAAAGTCAGACAGGTGTAAAGATCAGCAGGTGGACGGTACAATGTGGAGTTTTTGACCACTAGGGGCGCTACAGTGCAGTGTTTTAATGGTCCTGTGTTGTTTGCATTAGGTGTTTTACCAACATGAGGATGCACATGTGCGGACAGGATGTGATACAAATTTCTGCAGCAGACAGAAATTCATATTTACAGCTGTGACATATTACATTTTTATATGATATGCTTACTTATGAACCTACAGTATTTTCATACTACATACATTTATATATTTTTTTATCCTTGAATTCTAATCATTAATATATATTTTTCTAATTTGTATTTTTACTATTATTCTCTTATTCTTCATTGTACACTAGCTTTTTTTTAGCACAGCCTCAAGACTATGCCACCCTGCATTTCACTGCATCACAGCTGATGTGAACAACGCACTTTCAAAATTATAGGTTTGAAAGGGAACACGTTAGGCTTTAAGTATACACACAATGCCATTAAGTGAGATACGATGAATGTGAAGAAAACTGTGTTTTACAGTTAAAACTCCTCATGGTACCTTTAATTTGGATCATAATACAAAAATGATCAGAAGTTTGAGGTTTTACTCTGCATGTCTGTGGTATGTGAGAGGGGGTGGGGGGGTGGGGGTACTGACCGTTCTTCCCAAGTCTGATCTCTTCTGCGGTTCTCTTCACCAAAACGTAGACTGACCACAACATACACGCTATTGCTATCAGGTGAAACAACACTGAACAGAAGATCTTTCTCCTCTCACTCTTCGACATGTGTAGCCTCTCCCACTGGAAGACAGAGGGGTGGAGATGGACAGGGGATGAGAGGCAACATTACACGAGAGAGATAAATGGTGTTCATTATCACAGCCTGACACTCCCGTCTGGAGGAGCCGACGTCAGTTCACAGCTTTGAATGAGATTTATGAGCATGTGCGCACCTTGCGTAAAGGTTTGAGCTTCGTCTCCATCACGAAGTCAAACTTGCAGAGTTCACAGCAGCGAGTGTCTGAGGATTTGATCCACTGGTTGAGACAGGCCTGGTGGACGAAGCTCAGGCTCCCTGTGCAGCGGCAAGGCATTATCAATGGATACTCCTCATCCCCCTCACAGTGGCAGATCCTACACACACACACACACACATCAGAACAGGTCATAATATGCAGCCTCTGTACTATTTTTATGGATTGTTTTTGGGGTGTCTCTTCTACATTCTGACAAAGAGAGTTTCCCTTTTTTGACAATAAAAATTAAACTTGAACTTGAACCTGATATTGATAGATGATTAGTGCACACACACACACACACACTCATATAGGCTCACAAACCAACACTAACCTGCAGACTTCCATCTCAGAGTCATCAGAGCAGGGCTGTGCAGTGCCTCCATTCACACCGCAGTGTTTCTGTGGTGTGGGCACCGACATGTCCCCACCCCCTGACCCCTTTTCCTGGTATCTCTTGGTGATGAGTTCCTCGCCGTCCTCTGCCAGTGAGGAGCTGCCTTCTGGGCTGCGTGACTTGCATCTCTTATCTCTGGTCTGTGAGCCTTCCCTCGGTGAAACGTGGCCGTCTCTCTTCACCGAGGCCCTGCTGCTGTGCCGCTTCTTAAGGCCCCCGCCCTCCTCCACCAGAGGCTGGTTCTCCTTCCCTTCATCTGAATCCACTGACTGCAGCTCCATGATCTCTGCTTTGTCTTTGTTCGCTCCATCCCTCTCACGACTGCTTCCGCTGCGGCGGCGCACTCTTCGGGCTTTCTCTTTGCTCCAGCTGCGGGCCTCACGCCACGCCTCGTCCTCAGAGGTGGATTCAGACTCGGGGGCCCCTGAGCAGCGGAGGCGAGGTGGGAGTTCTCTCCGGTTCCTGGAAGACCGCTCCCTCTTCTCCCCCCGCTCGCTGCGGTCAGAGCTGAGGCTGCGGTCGGTCTGCTCCTGTTTGGTGTTGGTTTCCACGCAGTCGAGGGCGGTGCAGCTGTTCCTCTTGCGGCGGTGGCGGCGCTTCACCTGCTTCTTCTGGGCCTGAGCTGACGAGCCCAGAGTAGTGCTGGTGACGGTCATCACTGAGGTGTGTGTGTGCTTGTTGTGTTTTTGCGAGTCAGAAGCATCCTCCTCTAAACGGGACAGCGGGCCACTGAATACACACACACACACACACACACACACACACACACACACACACACACACGAACACAGAGATGGAGATGTGTAAAAAATGAGATGAAACAAGATGGAAACGACGTGAATGTCATGACATCAACTAAACAAATGGGCTGAAACCTGTTTGTAAGCACTTAAAGGATCAGTTCACCCACATTAGAAAAAACATACAATATTCTACTAGTTACTTTCTCTCTAGCTATGCTAGATGTTTGTCTTGTCTACGCCCAGGTTTTGAGATATCTGTATCTGAGATTTCTGCATTCACCTCAATACAATGGAGGTGAACTGGATTTCATCTGTGGTGCTCAGTGTTCATAAAAGTTACATCAAAAACAGTCAACAGCAATAGCTCTTTCCAGAATATGTGTCCCCCGTTACTCTGGAAAAACATTTTTTTCTAGAAATATGTCAGAAAACAAATTCCACACAGCTCTATTGTAATTCAGTGAAGGCAGGAATATCTCCAAACCAGATAAAAGTAAATCTGCATTGCTCTATCCCACTTAAGGTAAGGAAATATCATAATATAATAATAAAATAATAATAAACTACCAGAGACGACTGATATTAGGACAATATCCAGTCTGATTCCAGACTTCTGGATCACTGTTCACATCTCACATTTTTTCAGTGATTCTATTAGTTCTTTTTGACAGCTGCTAAAATAACAAATAACAGAGCGAATCAGAGCTTTGTAGGTATCCCTATAAACAACATAAAAAGAGCCTGAAACAACAAGTCTACTGATCGGAAAGTCTTGTTCCGATCAATGTGAACAAACATTAAGTAAACTGTTCGTGTCAACTGAAAATTATGTTGGCGGGACGGATATGTCATTAAGCTACTAAGTGGTTATGACAAAATAACAAACTGAACAACAGAATGGTACATGATGTGTGACTGAATAATGAAGTGAAAACTCAGGCTGGGTAATGAGAATAGGAAACAGTGAATATGGAATGATTTGATCATGGTGACAAATGGTGGTCCAAGCACATCACGTGTGTCCACACTGCAATCAAACACAGCGTCAACCTTTCAACCACAGGACTGACTCATCTTCCTCCGGGGTGCGGCGGACCATACAAATACACACTCAGTGGAGAAGAAGTTTTACACTTTGCTATTCAAGGAACATCTGTCCTGCTCTTCCTGCCCAGGTGACTGTAATTCTGGGTAAATTCAGGGTCTTACCTGCATATGTCCTGAGAAGACGGGGTGATTGACGTTCTCGAGGCTGTGGTGAGTCCTGTTGTAGAGTTGCTGGCCTGAAACAACAACCAGACTCAAATTTGCTTCTGTCACTGGTCATCAACTACAATCAACTATCACTAGCTTATCAATTCATCAGAACATCTTTACACACTTTCTAATGATCATATCATCAAAATAAAGATGAATATTAATGATAATTCATAACATGAATTAGCCCTGACATATTATGGCTTTACTTTATTAGTACAGTATTCACTCTCTTTTTAGCTCTGATTTTGCCTTCACCAACTCCTGAGAAATATATGTTTAGCTGCTAGATGTTTGGCTTTTTACATGAGCTAGTTGTTAAATTTATACATACAGTTAATTAGGTAAAAGATGCTAACAGGCTAAAGTGACCTGTTCAGCTACAAGTGATGATCCTCTGTGGATTTATCACTGTGAGCGCCTCTTTAGGTATAGTTAATATGAAAGAGGAGCTTAAAGCATGCGGTGTGCACTCACAGCAACCTTATATTGATTGGTTAGTAACACTAGCACATTCTTGCACATCAGATTCTGCTTGGATAAATGATGCTACCATACTCTCTGAACTGTGACCTTGATGTTGGCCCTTTAAGCTCTCTGATATTCAGCGGTTACCTTGGAGATGTTGCTGGATCGACTCCCTGAGCGCCCGGGGGCCTTCCTCCCCTGCAGGGAGAAGGAGAGACAGAAAATCATTAGAGAACATGGAGAAGTATGAGATGCTTTAATGGCACCGAGTAGCCTGAGGTGTTTAAACCAGCGATTTCTCTGACACACAACACTAGATATAACATTATTAATAAGATATTACAACAATGTTTCACTGCATTCATGTCAACACAGGAGTTAAGGGCTCAACTATCTCACCATAACATTTTAGTGTCATCTGCTATAGAGCTCCAACTAACGTTTATTGTTGGTAAATTGATTGATAGTTTAGTCAATAAAATGTCAAAATAAATAGTTAAAAGTTCTTCTCAAATGTCCTGTTTTGTAAGACATTTAATTTAAAATATTATTAAGCACAGAAAAGCCACAAATCTTCACATTTGAGAGGCTGAAACCAGAAAATATTTCCCATTTTTGCTAAATTAAAAAACGTAACGGTTTGTTTATTATCAACATTCTTTCCTGTCAAATAACTAATTGCTTATTCGACTTTTTGTTTCAGCTCTAATCTGCTGTTAGTTTCATTTTGCCCAAAGATTTCCACATCAGAAACTGTACAAAGGCATTGTTAACTTTTCAAACGAAATTTTCAACAGTGAATTTCCCCAAAATAAGTGAAATGGGAGAAATGTGGGCACATTTCATGAGTTTTGTGTTGTTAAAGTAGCTAAATATAGACAAAGCTAATGTTTTACCTCAGCAATAAAAACAAAAACATTATAATTAAACTAAGCAGCTTTTAACATCACTGTCGTGTTCAATAGTATTCAGCGTTGGCTGCTCCTATGTTGATTGGTTGAAATCCAGCGTCAGGAGTCATGCATGGACATGTGTCCTTGTTATTTCATTGTGACCAGAGCTAAAGCCAGACAATCCTATTACCTGGTCGTCCTGCTAAGTGTACAAGATGCTGCTCTGCAATGTGTCTCTATTTAAAGCAAACTAATAGCACTTTTTCTAGAACTTCCCAGAGCGCTCAACTCAACTGTTAGACCTTGAACTCAGTCGTCAGTTTCTGTTACCAGTAGACGGTTCTGTGTAGGAGTTACCAAGTCTTAACACTGGTGAACCACCATGAACAAGAAATATTTCCCCTGGTATTTAAATCACATGTTATTTCCAGACACCAACACACTCTCAAACCAGGTCAACTTACGAGTGGGCGATATGGATGAAACCCTTTATGGCGATATATGCAATGTTTTACTATAGATTTAAATCATGATATAGTGCATTTTCTGAAAACCAATTGAGAAATTATTAGAGAGTAAATATCTGACAAATCAAAGTAGTTCATCACATTGATGCGAAAATCATTTGCCATAAAACAGTTCTGATCTTCTTTTTTTTTCAACTTTGGCCACAATGGCCTCATACACTAGTAGACACATTTATATTGTTTGACTGTTTATATATATATATATATGGTGTCTCATCAGTGTGTTCATGTAAGTTAATTACTTCTTGTTTTAAAATGTGAAATAAATGCACGCAGGCTGGTTGCTGCAGGAGTTTGGTGAATATAGTGAATGAGAAGTGGGCATCAGACTCTCTTGTCTAAACAGAACATGTTGACTTCACCCTTACTTTGTCGTGGGTTGGAAAAGTGAAAAGTTATACCAGTTACTACCAGATTTATCAAGCAGAAATACAGAAATCTTAGACAAAACACTCCTTTTTTTCATGTACGGTACTTCTCAAATGATCTTTTCCTATATCACTACCTTTCAGTTGGTTTTCATCCACAGCCTCACTGTTAATGTTACCGGCAGCCAAGTACATTATGGCATTAAATACGTCTTGTCCCAGACAGTGGAAACACACCTCCAGCCTCAGCTGTCTTTACTGTGAATATGTGCTGGATTCTGAATGTGCTGTGTGATTAGTCCCCAGCGCACGCACACACACACACACACACACACACACACACACACACACACACACACACACACACACACACACACACACACACACACACCATGGCCCAACATTGAACATGCCATGGGGACAAGCAGGATAACCTGCCAACTGTTGCAGTGAGTGGGCAGTGGAAAATGAACTGAAGCATAAAATAGAGTGAAAGTTAAAGAGATATGTATTGAATAGTAAATTCCCAGGGGAAGATTTAAGAACGGGTCACAAATCTATCTCAGACTTCTGATTGTATTTCAAACGATTACTGTGTGCTGTAGGCAGCTCAATTATAGTGATGCCACCCCTACCTGAACTGAATGGTTTTGCTTTCCTCATTCTTTTAGTTATTATAGATGTGTGTGTGTCTCTGTATATTCATATATACAGCAATGTGACATATTGTGGTTCTTTTTATATACAGAGCCTCCTGCTTTGTATAAAATCACTACCCTTGATATTATTGCCTGTGTCTTAACACACTGTTGTATCAAGTGCATGCCGACAATGTTTCCTGAAACATTTGAACACTGTAGTTTTCAAACATTGCTAAAACAGTAATATGATAGAGACTATGACAGAGCCGTGAATGAATATGTGTATTTACGGCAGCAGGACGGTTTGTGTGGGATTGACTCAAAATAAACTACAGCGCTCATGTTCATCGCAGTGAGGGAATGTGTCATCCTCACTTTGGACACAAAGATATATAAGACTTTGGCTGTACAGATAATAATTGTGGGATCAATTCTTTTTTGTTTCGATCTTTTGATGGGATTTGTTGACTACAATAATATTTCTGAAAGAAACTCCTCAGCTCTGGTTGCCTTGATGCTAACACACAGCCATTTGGAAAGACCACTTTAACTTCAAAAATCTAAATTAAGTTCTTAATACTTGCCTGATTACATGTAATATGTTACAGGTTGCTTCCAAAATCTTGGCATTTATATATAGTATAGACAGTAAAATATTCAATATCATGTGCTCATTACTTTTCTATTTTAGTTCACTTATTTTACTAAATCTGATCTTACTTTTATTATTCTACAGCATTTACTCCTTATAGACTTTTACATTTATTACTCTATTGTTTTTATTCTCGTGTTGTTGTAATTTTTGAGAAATCACAAGAATTTCCTTCGGGATTAATAAAGTTCTATCTTCAGTATGAAAGTTAGAAGCTTTATGTATCTTACAGGATATTTACAGAGTTCAGAGTTGATGTTTGTCTCATGTGGGTGGCTTCTATATATTTTTTATACTTGACATACAAAAAAGCGAAACAGAGCTTGGGTGCACCAACCCACACATACACTCAGTTGTGGGAACACTCTGTGTTATTCAGTGAAATAAATAAGCAAGACACTGACAAGTCGAAGAGACTGCATCGTCTAAGCTGATCAAGGGATTTGCTGATAGCAGGTTTAAATCAGTAGTCCTGCATGGAGTCAAAGCAAACACTCTGCAACCTCCTCTGGGTGTTAGACGAGACGGACACATGTACTGGGTTCTGGGGCACCTGTCTGTAATGTTTGGTAGTTTAACAGGACAGATCAGTCATACATTATGAGACATGAAACAGATGATCACATGTCACTACGCCAAACTTCCATAAAGTGGTTAAAAAGAGAATTTTAAATAAAATGCCTTTAATTATGAGGCCAACAGCTGAACGTGTGTGCTCTTCAGGAGATTTTTCATTAGTCTGAATTTGCATTTCCAAGAAGATACAGATGTTTGTGCCACTTCATCATTTTAATACTCTCAGTGACGTGGTGCATTCATGTGCTCATGTAAAGCTCACATCTATTCACAGCTAAGCTGTCAGAAAATAAAACTAAATAAACACAAACAATAAACATACATGGTCATGATTTCATTTTTTTTCATTAAAAAAAACAAAACAATGTTTAGCCCCCATCTGTCTCGAAAGGTGGGAGTCTCTACAGTACATGAACACACCACAACACAACCATACAGTGGCCTGCAGTTGACTTTTTAAAGCTAAACAAAAATAATATTTCACCATTTTTAGAAATATGTTTTTTTTTTACGGAGTTAGATGAGACGATTTCTATCACTTTCCTCTTTGTGTTCAGTAGAGAGATTGGTCTAACTGGTGTTTAGCATTGCTGAGCACAAAGACTGAAAGCAGGGGGAAAGAGCTAGTCTTGTTAGCTTGTAAGCTCCTAACCTCTCCTGGATTTTGTTCAGATTTAGGAAACCTTCACATGAGGACTTCTTCGTGCTAATATGAAGTTTTGAAGTTGCTGTTGGAAGGCACCTTTCACAGAGCCAGGCTAGCCATTTCCCCCCCTGCTTCCAGTCTTTGTGTCAACCTAAACACAACTAGACATTAAACAATCTCATCATCTAACTCTTGGTAAGAAAGCTGGCAGCAGTGTTTTTCAAACGTCAGAGTATTCCTTTAAGACCAGCACATCTGAACAGTTGGATTTGCTATCCATGAGTTGCTGTGCAGTTTCATTAACGTACCATGCATCTGAATCACACTCAGGTTTCCCAACTCTTTGACTCACACATAATAAACACAGGTAGACTATAGATTTTTTTTAAAAGACAAATGATCTTTTCCCATAAATGTATGGGCCAAGTTTTAATATCAGTCTTGAATTCTTAAAAGGACCCTGGCTCCATCTTCGACCCTCTATAGGTTTCCATTTATCTCAAGGTTTTACTCCTTACTATAAGCAAAGAACCAGAATTTTAACATCCAAATTGTCCTGAATTAAAAGCCTGACAGGTCTAAGTCACAACAAAGCACTGCCAACAGCCTTTGAAGAGCATTGCAGGAAGAGTTGCGCGCGCACCAAAAATCACAAGATCACAGTAAAACACTTCCTGCTGGAGCCTCCTATAAGCCTCAGCTTACAGTAACAAAGTGCTGTATCAGAGGTAACATCCTTCTGTCACTTACCTGAGTGCCTGCTCCTCTGCCGACACTCTGACTCTGATGCACAGCAGAGACCTTGGTGAGTCTATGTGAGGACATGTGCATGTTTCTGCAGAGGGGATTAAGTGATGTGGCGTGGACCGAGAGCTATATTTTGGTTCAGTACTCTGGCTCGCGATCAAAAAACACCTACAGCCACATTTAGACAACCAACCATGAAGCTTCAGCTGCACCGTTTATATTAGGTCATGACATGTTTTACAGAATCTCAGCTTTAAAGGTACTTAACTCTTGTTTTTTAATCTAGTATTTCTATATAACATGAGTAGTATTTCTATGTAACATGATCTATTTGTTTGTGAATAAGCAAAATAAGAGTAATATCCAAAACTGTATCAGTAGGGTTGTGTTTGGTGTTGGTGTGTCCGTGGCAACATAACCCAATAAAAGTCATCCGATTCTGACTCTTTATTGTTCGATCCTGATTGGTCCAGGGAAATATGTGGCATCAGCTTTTTCCAACACAGCTTCACCCACCTCAAACCAGACAGAAGAGCACATAAAAAACACAGAGAAATCCCTCATATAATAAAATGTAATGAAACAGCCAGTGTTGTTCTAACTGTGCCAGACAACAGTGTGTACATCTAAGATCATATCACTTACAGTAAGAGGCTGATTACGGCCTTTAGGGGTCTTTAATATAGTGAAATGTACACTTGAAGTAGATTTGTGAACAGAAACTTACAGATGCTTGTTTTCGATCATAACAGCTAAATTTACCTTTACAGCTTTGAGTTTAAATTCAAATGGATGTTTAAAGGACCAAACCAGTATCTTTGCAAGTTAGCTCTTCATCTATAAATCATCTGTACGATTTTTGATTCTTAATGTATTTTCTCTCCAGGTCCAGGCAGCCATTGATTTCCATTCCGTTTTTGTACAGACAGACAATGTACCGATGTAACTTACAGAAAAAGAAAAAGACTTGATGTTCACTATGATGGATTGCAGAATTCAGGTTAGCTTCAAGAGTCTGCTAATTGTTTTTTATATGAATGGAAACCAATGAATGCCTGGAACAGAAGAAAATATATGTTGAAAGGTCTAAAACGATTCAAGTATCAGTGATATGTAGTAAATTGGCCAAAACATGCAGAGCCACATTTTACAGGTGCAATGAAATGAAAATAGCATATCCTATGTTTTCAATTTGTGTTGCTGGGTGTATTCTTCTTTTATACTTAAAAATAAGAAAATTATCTTTAAAATGAAAGTGTTCAACTTCACACATGTTTTAAGAGTTGGATTTGAAAAACTGTCAGACCTGCATCATTCAATGAGCTCATTCATTGTGTTTATGCTGGACTGACAGTCTACCATAGAAATCATCTACTCTGCAGAAGGAGCAGGAAGGGCACATAGAGCTGGTACCATCACCAGGCATGTATGTGATATGTCTTACAGCTATGCATTATTGTATCCTCACCCAACAAATCTACAGGTTGTTCATCAGTAGACAATTGCAGGCTGGGGTGTAACCAAAACAGTCCCGCTACACAAGAAGTTTGCATGTTAAACACGCAGTCTGTGGGCATCCTCATGACCTAATTGTCTACATGCGTGCCATGTAGCCACCACATTCTCTGTAGGTTCATTTTGAGACATCACTGCATGTGAGCAGGTGTAACCACTTTTACATCTAAATCTCTCTTTGCTGGTTCCTCCTAAACTGTGCATTAAGGTTAAGAAATCAAAACCAATATGGCCCGTGCTCTCACGATGCCAGTTCCCCCAAATTAGGAGGAAGTAAGGCAAAAAAGCTTTTAAGGGATCTGGAAACACTCTTGGTGAATTGCTTCGCTCCTGATTTATTGCTTTTACTTACTTTAACTCTTATTTAGATAGTCGACAGTCAAGAGGTTACAGGTAATGACGATACGTTTTTCAAAAAGCTAGTAACCCAACAGCTTTTAGATGCAGGTCTTAGGACTACGGGTCTTCATGCTGTAAGTCCTTAATTCAGACTACCTCGAACGCTCCCCGCTGTCAGAGGAAAACACTTTATAGCCTTATACATGTGACGTAACATGAGCTGATGTGAGGTGATACGACACAGTGTGACAGTCAATGATGTGATATTTCATTATGTGACTTTTTACGATGTGATGGTACATCAGGCTCTACAGAAGATGCAGCTGAAAGCATCAACCCCCAAGTGAGGGAACCGTGATAAAAGGCTGCTGAGTGCATCCATACTGCACGAGTGAGCGACTGCCAGCTGATACTGGACGCTGACACACACACACACACACAGAAAACCTCCTCTACAGTCACCAAGATCAACGCTCAAGAACCAATCAAATTACTTCTGCCTTCTAACACAAAGAACATCTTTGGAATTTTAAATCTCTGTAGTCTGACCAACTTTACACCAGTTGTTAGGCTTAATTGCAAAAGAAGATGAAGAAATGAACCTACAGAGTATTTATGGCGCCTCAGAGGCTTGAGAACAGAGTTAAGAGGTCAGAAACTCACCTCGGTCTTGTCTTTGGAGCGAGGAGCGCTCTTGCCGTTGCTGGCCAGGCTCTCCCTGGCCGGAACTACAGTTATCTGTTGTATTGGCATGCTGCTGTTTCCAGGCAACGCTCCGGTGTTACTCCCACAGCATTCCCAGCACGCCGCGCCTTCCCGTGCTCCGATCCGTGTCCCTGCGTGTGATCCACTGTCCCATCCACGAGCTGTTTTCAGGGAAAGGAGACAGCGCTCCGGGATCGCTCCTTTATCAGCCCAATCCGGATCATCTAGAGGAGCGGAGATGGAACAGGATCAGGTCACCGTGGCAACAGGAAGACAGCTCTGGAGATGGTGGGGTGTGAGGTCGTCATGACGACTAGGTAACTACTCAACAGTGCGTACCACCTCCTCCCCCCTCCTCTTCCTCCACTGTCCTCCTGCTGTGAGAGAGCGACGGGGAGAGGAAGAGTTGAGATGGAGCAGAGCAGTAAACAAGGAGGCAGGGGAAGTGTGTGTGTGTGTGTGTGTGTGTGTGTGTGTGTGTGTGCGTGTGTCTTTCTCGGAGGGGTGGAGCCAGGATTTTGTCGTGCTTTCTGGGTAATAAGCATACGGTCCATGAGGATTAAGGCTTAGACTAACCTCAATCTCCTCCTCTGACCAGTGGTGCTGCTAATAAGCTTACGCAACTTGTGCACATGGACAGCACACACACACACACACACACACACACACACATACACACACACACACTGATTGTTCAGGGACTCTCTGGTGAGATACAATGTGTTGTGTAGATGTTAAGCCAGCTCATTCCTTCCGTCATGTTAAAGGAATAAAGGCACAATAGCCGTCTAACTGGCCATGAAATGAAGAAACCTACACAAACCCTATCAGTGTCTTCCTAGAATGTGTGTGTGTGTGTGTGTGTGTGTGTGTGTTTGGGTGTTGGGGGTGTAATCCTGTTTCAAATTGTCTCAGACCGCGAGGATTATGATTGATATAACTGGAAAATGGGTGGCTAAAAGTGATCACTGAAGAGCAGCAGCTGACTGAGGTGAAAAGGCAAACAAACTCAAGAGGTGAATTAAATAAAATGTCTCCAGAGACGAGCAGCGACTGTCCACACAACAGAGTTCTGTTTTGAGATCCTGCGATTGGATTTATAAACCAGATTTTGTAGTTTTCTTCTATTCACTTTTATTTTTCGCATTATTACATTTTTAGATTGGATGCTGCATTTTTTCAGGGAATATTCAAATATAAATACATTGGTGTTGTTCAGCTGAGTGAATGAAAGAGCCAGAAAAATGTAGATAGAAAAATGGCAACAGGCGTGGATGAGATTGATGCAGCTAAAGAGGCTGTTTTAAGTTGACTTACAGGAGTAAAAACACTTGATTAGGCAGCTTGAGTTAAATATTCTACTGCAGCTTTCACATGATCGTTTAGGGGAAAATAACGAATAACGATAAGTGAAAGGAAACAGCAATTCTGTCATTTATTCCCACCGCAACTGGAATCTTAGTAGTATACTTTACTATTACTTTTCGAAATGTAACCCTGCTCTCTTCACATGAGCAATCCCTGTTTGGTGGTACAAACTGATGTTAGTGACTTCACTCATTGTTTTTAATTTTACAAGTTGTCTTCAATGTTTTATGTTTTAACATTTTTAACGTTTGCTTGTTTTTGTGTATAAAGTTGAAGAATTTCTACCATAGTGGATGATAAAGGCACACTGTATTTCAATGTATTATAAACAGACTGGAGTAAAACATGAATGACTATTCTCTACATGTTTTAAAGTCTGGTTATAGTTTTTGAGGCCTTCTAACTTTGGCCAGTTGGTTGGGCACCAGCTTTCAACATGTATTCATTATCATGTCTCAAACGAAGTATTTAAAGAACATTTAAAAGCAGGTTTGCTTTTATTAGTAGTAGTATAATCACCACATAGGTTCTTCAGTTAACTATATTATCCAAAACAATCTATTTGTAGGCTTCAGGACATCCTATATCTTGACTTTTTCCAACGAAAAGCCCAAATTAGGAAGTCTACTCTATTTAAAACCCTATTAAAGTTGAGCTTGTTCTTTCTTGCTTTGTTCGGTTAATCTTTTCTCTACTTTGATGGACATCCACCTGTGCTGCTTTGGTTGAACTGACTTAAATTAACCTTCTGTCTCCACTCTGCCC
Organism: Enoplosus armatus; assembly: GCF_043641665.1. Classification (NCBI taxonomy): domain Eukaryota; kingdom Metazoa; phylum Chordata; class Actinopteri; order Centrarchiformes; family Enoplosidae; genus Enoplosus; species Enoplosus armatus. Next base: position 21,021,928 of record NC_092181.1, read on the forward strand.
GGCTGTTTTCCACTTCCCCAGACGGCTAGATTCACTGAAAATACCACCACTGACAATCTGCCATGAACTGCGCTCATTCATGTGTTGAATGAGTTTCATGATCAAACGAGCCACAAAGATTCTCTAATATTCAACTTCATTACATCGTTATGTTCTGATTCTTTAGCAGGATGTAGATGATGAGCTGAATATTTGCATGGTGAACATTTAACAGCTTGTCAGCAGCAGCAGCCCTGTTTTCAACAAGCACTGAGAGGAGAAGTGCTCAAATAAGTGTCCCAGATATGTATGCCAACCCACATCCTTTTCACACACATACAAATATGCATGGTATGCACACACACACATTGGTTGTAATGCCATTTAATTGCATTGGAAATGGGGAAGTGAAAATGCACTTGATTTGTGGTGCTATTCCATCAACCACGTGGCATGCAAAGCTTCAATTCTAAAACATGCATTTATCTAGAGATGGTATGTTTGTGTGTGTGTGCGTGTGTGTGTGTGTGTGTGTGTGTGTGTGTGTGTGTGTGTGTGTGTGTGTGTGTGTTGGCATGGAAGATGAGTCAGGGGATTCAGAAGACAAATGGATTTGTTTCATTGCAATGGGGAAAGCTACCACACTGTTTCTAGCTACGAAAACCAGAAAACCACTTAGGTTTTACCTTCACAGAGGGTTTCAGTGTCAGAGACGTGTGTGAATGTGGACACAAACATTTTTAGAGGCTAAAATCTCATACACTCTTATACCATCTAGAGCAAATACTATACCTGAGTGGAATCATAAATCTTAAACACATTCATACATTTTACATGGGGTGTTTCTACTGGTAAACACACACACACAAGGCCCATTAATAATTACGGTTAATATGATCTCACTTGAACTCGAGAGGGGATGTGTTAGTCAGCGCTTCACAGGTCTTGCAAGTGTGTGACATAGAGAGAGAGAGAGAGAGAGAGAGAGAAGAGGGTGTGTGTGTGGATGTGTGTGTCATATGTCATGAAGCTGCATTGTGATGGTCAACATCTAAATGCTCCAGTAACTCTGGGTAAGTAATTAATCCTCATTTTGGTTCAGTGTGTGATGGGATGAGGGGATGTCACCTTTGTAAAAGGAAAAAAGGTGATTTTTACGAGGCGTTCACTGTCGGCACACAGCTGTGGCAGCGGGTGTAGATGGCATCTCCATTGACTGTGCTGGAGGTGTTGACGATCATGTTCTCTCTCCTGGTTTTCGCTCTCTTCACACTTACTGGGATGCTCAATGAGGAATGTGACACACTCGAGGGTACGACTGCAAAAACACACACACAACACAAATGTCTGACTTTGTCAATTTAGTCACTTTATAGACAACTTTTTATTTATCCCAAGAAAACTATTAGAATCATATGTGCTGTTTAACACAGTGCACTTTGCATTTATAATAACAATGGGTTTTGATTATTGCCACTTTCATAAAAGTTTCTGATAGGGGTGGGAAAAAAAACAGAAACACTTATGACTGTACTGTAGTCTAACACAACAGTGCTGCAATAAATGCTCCCTTCATGAAGGTTATAATGTTCAGTTTTTGTTGAAAATGTCCTAACCTCTGTCCAAATGTCTTCTTTATCATTGTATTCCTTTCTGTCTAATATAACTGTTCATTTCTTTTATTTCTGCTATTTCTTTTTAATGGTACCCTGGGTTTTGTCACTGCACTTTATTTCCAGTTCCTCTGGAAAGCCGTTTGTGCTTCTGGCTTGAACAGCGCGACATAAAATTATATTAGTAAATGTTACGTTAAGTCATATGAATGAGAGTAGACACAAACTGCAGCTTCCAAAATGACCATAAAGTTGAATCAGCATCGCTCCAAAACCTCCATGAAGGCAGGATCTATTGCAGAGCTGTTGTATTAGACTGCATCAGCTTTCATGCTGCTTGCTGTGTGTAAACTTTACATACTACATCTGTAATTCCTATAGATTTTGAAGCAATGGAGGTTTATTCACGACATTGGCAACAGTCATGAACAGACCTCATGCGATCTATAATATATAAAGTAAGTCATGTGTAGAATAAACCTGTTTAGAAATATACTTCAAAAATCAATAAAATAATGTTAAAGTCCACTTTAGCTTTTCATTGAGCTTTTTACTGCTCTGTTCCTCAGGGAATGGAACTGGCTCTGTGAGCAGTTGAAAGCTCCAGAAAATAATAAATAAATGGACCTTAAATGGAGCTAAGGTTATTTTATAGATGTTTTAATACATCATATAGATGATCTTATTTTATACATCATTTCTTTCAAATGCATCATGTTATTGAGTTATGACTCTAAACAGCACAAACAAGTTCATGAGTAAATTTCTTCTTTCACTGTGATCAAATCTTGTATATTAAGTTGGAAAAACCGAAGGCAGTGACCACTTTTATCATTTCCTATTCATCAGAGACAAACACACAAACACCACCGAGGGAAGAGCTGATCATCTGACTTCAGCAGACAGCAGCAGTCTCTGTCTTCCTGCTCGGTGTCTAATGAGGACGTGTCAGCCAAAGCCTTGTGTGAGTGTGTGAGTGTGTGAGTGTGTTATCAGTTACCAGAACAAAGTCTAAATGGTGACCTCTGATCGTGTGTGTGTGTGTGTGTGTGTGTGTGTGTGTGTGTGTGTGTACTTTGTTATAGGATCCAGTGCTATTTGCTTCCAGGATGAGGCACAAAGGAGTGGCCTAAATGGTACAGTGTAAAAAAAAAAAAATCAATAAACAAACACCTGCTTCAGAGAAGAGAGGATCTCACGCCTGCTTTCTTTCCTCTTTGAGAATGTGTTTGTGTGTGAAGATATACACAAGTCTTTTTGTTTTGATCTTCAGATCTGAAAATAGCTGCTGTAATTCTTCCACTGGTAAGTCTCAAAACCCTGTACCTACTTTTCCTACCCCTGTTTGATTTGCTCAAACAAGAAATATGTCATCTCTGACTGAAATCTACAGCTCCGGAAAGGCTTTTCAAAATCTAGGTTGGAAACAAAAGGTGTGCTGGCAGGATTAGAGTGAGCTCTCAAATTATTCTGCAGAAATGAGACGTCTGAATCATTCTTGTCAGCGATCAAAGGGTGGAGCAGATCTACAGCAGCAAGACAAATGTGTGAATCGCAGGCCATCTGTGTTTGGCCAATATGATTCATTCTGCCTCTCAGTGACAATATCACACTGCACGGTGCAACGTAAATGATACCTGTTAATGTATTATTTTAAACAGGCATGACAACCAGGAGAAGGATCATATATTCATAATGTCAATGAAGCTCCCGACTTTTTTTTCATGTTTTCATACATCTTTTCATTTGACATGTTTATGTGAGGATTACTTTATGGTTATCGTTAAGAAATTCAAAATGTGGTTGAAGTTAGACAGCTATGGCATTTTGGTTGAAGTTAGGTTTAGGGTTTAGAAAAAGAGTTTGATCATGGAACTCGGCTGAAAATGAAAAATTAATTAACTGAAGTAAAATTCACTCAGTTCCCCTAAAAACTTTCACAAAAACTTCTGTGTTTTTACTTTGATTTCGACACTGACTGTTTTATTTATTCGAGGCCTGCTTGTACCTGGCCTAACTTTGTGACACTTAAACACAGCATCTGATCCTGCAGACCTCACATGAACTGGATAGATAATTGAAATGTTTCAGGCTGAAAGTAATCATAAATAGAATATTATATTATGTTATAATAAAAATGTCCCATAAAGCTGGTCCTGGTCCAGACCAAGAAAATCTATCTATCTATCTATCTATCTATCTGTCTGTCTGTCTGTCTGTGTCTATCTATCTGTCTGTCTGTCTGTCTGTCTGTGTCTATCTATCTGTCTGTCTGTCTTTCTGTCTGTCTATCTGTCAAACAACAACAGACAAAAGTAACAATGGCAAATTGCAAATAATAAGGTTATAAGCCCCCCTGGTGGTGTCATCACGTTACTGCACCTCAAGCTGTGTATCGCTATGAAAACCATGTATGTAATGCAAAACAGTGGCTTTTGTTCTGACAAATACATACATTCCAGTATGTGGATAATATGCATTTAAGATAGCAATAATCTGTAGTTTGACTATGAATTCCAGAGAAGTCAAGGCCTAATTTTTACTCAGATTGCATATTATTATTATTACCTTCAAGCACAGGGTGAACTCAGTTAGTTAGTAGTTGTCCTACTGTATCTCTTGTAGGTCTATTTTTTGCAAAAATAACAACACAGTAAGATCACCTGAGACGATTTGTCTGTTTCTGTGTCATGCATTATGTTGTTAATGTGAAGATGTTACATAACGTAATGACGTGCTTCGTGTTGGGTAGTTGTGTAGATGGAACTGCCGTTCTCTGGCTTTGAGCTGACCTTCATCATCGTTGCCTTCGTCATCTTCTCGCTCTTCAGCTTGGCATCAGTCTGCATCCAGCCACAAGCAGCACATCCAGGTACACACACCTCCTCTGCTGTCAGACACACATAGACAAATGTCAGCTTTTATAATGCTGCATGCAGTAATGTAGGTCTGCTTCTCTTTCAGAAAAAGGTGTCTATGAAGCAAATAAGTCAGGACCATTTAACAGAAAGCAGAGAGTGATCACCAAGCAAGCTGGACAGAAACCATAAAGAGATCTCTGTCTTGTATTGCAGGGTTTTAAATGTACTGTGAAGTTCTCACAAATTACCCAAAATGAACTGAAAACTTCCCATTTTATTTGTTTTTTTAATTAAAGTCTTTATGGCACATAGTGTTGAATTTTCCAGATAATAAGGAAACAATAAACAATGATGCAGTCTCTCAGGGTGGACGTTTGATGACTGTTATGTATTAACATGAACGCATTTTAGCTGCATCAGTAAATGAATGAACAAGTCTTAGGTAAGAAAACTGAAATTGTTGACAATTTAGTGCGGCATACATTTGTAGTGCGGGAGATGTCAAAATGCAGTTCTTGTTCCCCTTAACTTCTTTAAATTGGGATTTGGGTGAATCTGTAAAATTGTCCATAGTAATGTACTGACTGCACAACTGATCAGTTGTAATTGCAAGCTAAGCTTAAAAATCTAGCTGCTTTTTTCACTTTTTTTATTTTGTGGTCAAGAGCTTCAAAAACAACACAGAGCACCTGCTTTTGGAAAATTCTTCCCCTGGATTTTACTGCTCAGGCAATGCTTCCTCTGAGGACACAAACAAATCCTGAATCCTTGGTTGGGAATGGCAGACCTCCAATATTGGTCCTATCTCTGTCCTTTGCCGTCTATTAAATAAAACCATTTGATTGTGTTAGGGACCTCAACAGGATGGACCTATCAAAGGTCAAAAAGTACATAAAGCTCTGTCCACTGTGTGTTTTTGTTAAAACTAAAGCCATTTGGAATACATGCTAAGTGACATTTTGTTGACTATGTGATTTGGACTGCATGACCTCTGATATCTTTGTGCCACCACAACTTTCTAAAATCGAACCCGTGCGCTTACTCTACGACACAAGTGGTGCTTGCTCTTTAGCCCCACCTGCAGTTTCCACAAAGTATCACAACAATGCTACATTAAATTCCACTGAAAAGGACCCTGACAGATAGAACCAAAGTTAAATGAGAAAAAGCACAACTTAAGCAGAAACTAAATGCTTTTCTCTTTGTCCTTTGTGTATTTGTATCTACTGATGTGTATGGCCAGAAAACAAGAACCCACACTGCATGGACAACATGGACACTCGGTTTGTGTGTCCAGAGAAGCCGCTGTGTCTGGGTTAGGATTTAACAAACCAAGTGACTTTTGGCCCCTGAATCCCCATCAGGGTGACATCCTGGGGGGTTAGAGGCTGCTCCCTGTTGAGTTCGCCCCTTGACCCCCGAGTCCTCCGTCACTCCTCCTCAGTCAGCCGTCTAGTTGCCGACGCGGAGGGGAGGAGGCGCTCCAGAATAAAGACGAAGTTAATCAACCGTCGTGAGAGAAGTAGAAAAAAAGAAAAAGAAAAACGCCCGGCTCATTTGTGTTGTGTTGTGTGATGTGTCCTGATGATCCATACTGTTTGTGTGTGTATTGGGTGTTCACTGCTGTTCATGTGTATATGCATCCATTGGGGTCTGTATTGGGCAATTGGAGATAAAGAGTCTTAAGAGTAATTAAGCTCTGGCTGGCTGCGGCCCTCATTAACACTGACGACCTTATGGCATGACAACAGAACCACTATCACTCTAACGATGGACAACGAACTGACCCATCAGATCACAATCAACACTTGTACACACACACACTGGACTACACCCCAAAACATTCAGACATCATGGCACAAAACATCTCTGCTACTCAATCTATCAGCTACTCTCTCCTCTGTGTCCACTTGAATGAGTTCATATTAAAGCAAAACTATGGTCAATACAACTCAGGTCCTATTTTTGTAGCTCCATGATAATTGATTATGATAACACTGTACTCAGAAAAAGTAACATCACTGCAAATAGGTCCAACAGGGCAACAAATACAAGTTTTCATGAAAGACTTTCCTTTATAAAAGGCAACATGGCTAAAATCCTCTATCACGATATATGTAATTTTACATCACGATATCAGTTAGGGCTGTGACTAACGATTATTTTCATCATCAGTTAATCTGCCAAGTTTCCCAGAGTCAAATGTGACACATTCAAATGACTTGTTTTGTCTGACCAGCGGTCTGAAACGTAAACATATTCAGTTCAGTACCACACAATACAAAGCAAGGCTGAAAAATTTGAGAAGCTGAAATATTAATACAGCAAATATTTGCCGTTTCTGCTTGAGAATGAACTAATGACTAATCGAGTATCAACTAATAGTTGAAGCGCTGATATCAATATATATTGTAAAGTGCGTCTTGTTAATTTCCCCCGAGTTTAAGAATGTCTGGACTGGGCAGGTACATCTGTTTGTAGTTAATCCAGTGAATTTAATACCTGACAAATTAAGTTACTTCATCATACTGATGCAAAATGCAATATTCCGATATTACCATACAGCCGTTCTGCTGCCTACAAAGGTCTAATACAACCAGACATTAAGGGGATACCTGCCACAGTATTGTTATGACAAAATCTCTGTGACAGTAAACACATTTATATTGCCTCAAGGTATATATAGTCATATTGCCCAACCCTAATGTGAATTGTTCTGGAGGCACGTGGTGGAGCAACACCTGACTAAGACACTTTTTTTTCCCCTTTCATCTGCTACCTATCTGTATGTTTATAACTCTTTGTCCATGGTAAGCGTACCTGTGTACAGGTATGCAACAACGTTTGTCTCATTTTATGACACACTGTTCCTCTAAACAAGTTTTATCAGAGAGGAAGTTCTTTATCTGTGCATCCTGGTCAGGAGATGATGGGAGAGGAAGAAGAAAGTGAAAATTCAGGAGGGGAGGAGAGGCTGAAGCTTCCTCTGTGGTCGTAAAGATCACAGCCACTAGGAAGACCATGACTTCTATAACAGTAGCAATAACAGCAGGTCTGCAGTGTAACTCTGTCCAACCCTTTCCTGAGTTACACACTCATCCACAACGCATTTAAAATGGCCAAATGGCAAAAGAAAATAGGATAATGCATGCTATTCTACTTGCAGCCTGACATTTAACTTTGTGATCATCAAAGTACATTTTGAATTGTTTCCTTACATGCAGCAGATTACTACTTTCACGTCTAATAATATTCTGACCTTCACTCTCCAGTAATCCTGTGCAGAGCACCTGCGGAGTTCAGCTACACATTCAAGTGAGAAGATCTTGAAGGATAGGATTGCTCATTGAGAGTGGTCAGATCAATACTGGGTATAATGCAAGGTTTTGTGATACTATAGCTGATACAACACCTTAGATTTGTCATAGGTTAGGATTGCAAATGATTACTTTAATGGCCCATGAATATACATATTATTGTCTATTCATCGTTCTATAAATCAGTCTATAAAATGTTAGAAAATAGTTTAAAATGCCTTTCACAAGTTTCCAGAGCTGAAAGTGGATTAAGTTATGAAACAAAAACACCAAACATCTTCCAGTTCCAGCTTCTCCAATGTGGGGATTTGCTGCTTTTATATCATTGTACACTAATATCTTTGGGTTATGGACTGTTGATGGGACAAAACGAGACCTCTGAAGACGTCACCTTGGACTCAAAAATTGTGATTCTTTTATAAACAATTAGGTGGACACATTTGGTCTGTACCAAAAACACTCATTATCACGCACCAAGGAATAATATTTAACAGTGGAGCGTGGTTCATCTATGCAGTGCAGGCCTGCCAAGGTACTGAAGCAGTTTAACAGGAGGTTGCCCTCTGTGTGTGTGTCTCTCTCTCGTAGGGGAGTGTTTGAGCAGCCTGGGTAATCCCTGTAAAGACGTATAATCCCCAGGAAGAGCAAATATTACAACACGCTCTACTCAGTCACACCGAAAACCTGGTGGGGAGAATTCGGTACGATTCACTTGTTTCTGTTTTGAAGGGCAGATAGAGAGAGACCGAGAGAGACTGAAGTTTGGCAGCAGTTGGATGCAGTGGATACCAGGTGGCTCTGAATGACAATTGAGACAAAATTAGCATATTCAAACAGGGGAAAATAAAAGTTTTTTAAAAGACAATGGTAGCTGATATGCAAAGTGCAGCTCGCCACAGAAACAAACTACATACCTCGGCTGAGTTTGTTTGCGGCAGGATGAATGTGTGTGTACGCGAGTGTATGTGTTTGCACGTTGGCCAAATCCATGAGGAATCTCTGTCATTTCAAGCAACATTTTTGCAAACACCATAAAGCAATAAAAGCAACATTTCCAAAGACATAATGACACTGACACATACACACACACCACTAAACAACCCACAAACGGAGAGACTCTTTTTTGGCCTCTTTTGTCTATTTTTGAGGGCTAAAGAGAGCTGACGGTCCGGATGCTTGTTCAAAGTCTCTGTGACTATTTTGAGCCCCCGGTCCATTAGTGTCCTGCTGCTTCTCTAATCCTCATTCACATGTAATGGCTGACATTTCATCTTAATGTGTTAATTCATTAGCTGGGTGCTGAATGGAGAGTCTCAGTCCACAGAGACGGCCGTAAGCAGACACGCTAATGAGTCCCCTCACTTTGCAAAAGCCACCGGCAACTGCAGAGCTAATGCCAAGTGAACTGGGTTACCTGCTGCAAGAATATCCCCTGGTATACCACCAACTGGCAACCTGCATGAGAAGTAGGGCTGGGTATTGTTTGAATATTTAGATACTAGTGCAAGGACAGAGAAGATCCTCTGTACCAGTAAAGTTTTGATACTTTGATAAATACAAACATGTTTTCTCCAAAACCAATGTTTTTCTGTTTAACAAAAGAGGCCACATTTCTCAAATGTTGTCTAAACACAAGCAGCAGTGAACTTTATTTGAACAAAATAGTCTAAAATTGGCAGAATTTTGATTTAAATCGGAAAATATCTGATTAAATAAGTAAACAAAGTTATAGATCTGACAAGACATTTGATGCCATCTTACATCATATTTTGAACTAATCAAACACACCCAACCCTAATCATCACACATGAAAATTGATGGGTGATTTAGGAAATAATTAAGATCTGATCAAGTATATGATGCCCTTTCAGTGCTTGACAGTTGTCGATACTCTGTGGTTTGATACACAGGGCGAATGAGAAAATGCCATCAAAGTGAAATGAACTGAACTAAATATTTAAGTCAGCAACCATTTAGGAAAGCCAGAGAGTTTGAAATTTTACAGATGACACAGAATTTTCAAAAAACAGTCAGGCTAAGGATAGCTTTTTTAGAAAAATGCAGAAAACACAGTTTTATCCATGCAACTACATACCCTCCCCACAAAGATAGACACTCATGCAGACAGACAGAGACAGTAGACGGCATCCCAGACAGACAGTCAGCCTTCTTTGAGTATTGTTAGTCCAGTGCATCACTGGATTTCATTCAATCAGAACCCCGGGCCCCAAAATGCTTGGTGCAAACACCCCCCTCCCCTCCACCACCTCCAATACAACCCCCATGCACCCAAAAGCCCCAGATGTGTGTGTTCTCCTCAGTGCGGGGGTAGGGGACAACTGAGGGAGGAGGGATCTGGCTCTGCTCTCGGTCTTGAAGAACCTGCTACTTTCAACGTCCGCTTCTTAAATCTTTGCTCTAATGTTATAAGTGATAAATCAACATTGCCTGCTGCATCTGCTCTTAAATATTTCAATCACTCATAGCTCCACACGCACATTCATGCATACACAAAATGCAGCATGCAGGACAGTGTGTGTTCAAGGGGCAGTTAGAGGGTAGGGAGGGGGCTTCCTGTCATTTGAATTACCCTCTACATGTGGGGTCAATATGTGCAATGCTGAAGTGTGTGTGTGTGTGTGTGTGTGTGTGTGTCAGGGGTTGAGGTGGGGGCTGCTGTGGGAGCTACACACCCCCTCATACTCCCGCCCCCCTCCCTCTAAAAGGCTGTATAAAGGAGGTGGGGGGAAAGGCACCTTTGTCACGTTGCTCTCAGACACAGAGACAATCACACTCTCACTGGACACACAAACACTTTGGACGCACACAATCCTCAGGGACATACTGACCATCCAGAGAAAAGAGGTACCCCTGTGTACTGGATTCTCCCGTGGTGGACGGACTGCAACAGAGAACTGAACCACACTGAGCGTCATCAGTCCAGCTCAGTGCCAGAGGGACTCTCCAGACCTTTGGGGAAATTATCACTAACTAAGCTCCTCAGAAGCTAACTGCTGCTCAGCCATGAGGATCTTCAACCTGCTCTACCTGCTCCTGCTGCTCGCAGCTGTTGCAGCACCCATCTCCTCTGCCAGACCAGGTAAGCATCCCACAACTTTACCGTCCAGACTTCCCGACCGGCCGGCAGGTGTCCGTTAAAATTGGCCAGGACGGTTCAAACGTACCGGTCAACAGTTTTAAACAGCGTTCTAAATCACTGCGCAATGTATGTTAAACTACAGGTAACCATAGCAACAGTACCTCTGCTGCTTCTTGCTACATTAACTAGCATAACTCTCACTAGTGAATCAGACCTAACTTAAACATATGATAGGTTAAACTGACTACGAACTTAATAAATAAATAAAATATAAATGGTAACTTAATGATTTAATCCAATCATCGCTTTTGCGGCAATGCAGCGCGAAAACACACAACGAGATAAAACAATGCCCCTTCAATCAATAATTGCGGGATGTAAGCTAGCTAACGTTAAAGTCCGAATCCCTACAATATATGGCGTGTTCATGAGTCATCATACAGTCCGTAAATACGAAAACTCCAGTGGGAAAAAACGTCACCTTGATTCTCCTTGAAAAAAATTAAGAAAGTGTCAATGACTGGTGGCAAAAGAGCTGCAAAGCCAACTTCGCTGCTGTGATATCTAAATTAAATCCAATAACTACTTACTTGTTTACACATGTGGGAATCATATCAGCTAATTAAAAAGAGGCTAAAATATATGGGGGGGGGGGGTTGCTACCCAAACCACTTTAAATATACAGCACGATTAAATTACTATCCTAATTAAGTTCTATTTATCTGGTGTGAGAACATGACCAGAAATAGGGTAAATTACCTTGGAATAAAGCGTTGAACAAGAGTTTTTCCTGTTCACCCAATTTTGCCAACATGGCTGAATGCAGCACAAGCATAACTAATTTGTGGTATGTATGGGTTTTAAATTCTAAGGTTTCACTTTAATATTCGTATTTCAGCAAATGTTTTTTGCTTGGCTACAAACGAGCAAACTGGAAAGGTAGACAACATGCTGTTCGTAGCAGGTGCGCTTTTTGCGCAAACCCAAGGTGGTTTGCGGTTATCTGCTCGGCGGCCTTGCGGCGGAGACAAACAGCGGTAGTTAAACAGAGAGGCTTTGGTGCTTGAGGTCCTGATTAGGCTCATGTGATGGTGGAGAGGAGAGGATGGAGGGAGGGAGGAAGAGGGAGAGAGGGAGGGACAGGAGCGGAGCGCCGCCGGGGATCGCACAGTGACCCCAGTGAGTCCCTTTGTCCCCGGCTGGAAGGCACTCCGGCGCGCTTTTGTTAATCACGGTGTTAAAACGCCATGCAAATACCCGAGCTTTATTAACATGACATGGAGTAGCAGTGCCAAGTGTAAAGAAGCCTACCTTCAGGCGTGGGGAGCAGTTTCTTTCAGAGGGGAGAGGGGGGGAGGAAGAGGGAGTCATAAAGTCATCTGGCAGTTTATCTCTTCCTGGGCTTGGATGGCAGCCTGTGAACTGCGGGAGTCAAAGTGGATTTATTAGGGACGTTTAAAAATAATCATGTGTTAGGTCGGTGCGTCCCAGTTTATTAGAAGGGGGGCGCCTTGCTGTTGGAAATAGGTCCAAACAATAAAACCCATGGAAGTAGGCTTTTCTATGGTCAACAGAGGTTAAGTTAGACCATAGTAAGGCTTTGTTAGTTACAAAATTATACTTACTTGGAAAGTGGTGATTGTAAATATTGCTTTATCTCTTTTGGCGCTAAACAGCTCAGGCTGAGTTTCCCCCCTCCATTTGGGATTAATTAGGCCCGTCAGGTGATATGCAGGGCTCCACCTGCAGACATAAATCTTGCTTTTACACCTACAATTACATTTGATATGCAGCTTATTCGTGGTAGCAGTCTAGCTCACATTAAAATTATTATTATTATTATTGCATATTCTGTGGGTTACAAATTCAAACAATATGGCCATCCAGTGGTGTTATCCTGCATGTTAAAACATTTCTTTCTTTCTTTCAGATTTCCTGAACCTGAGGAGAAAATACCACAGACACCACTGCCCACACAGACGGTGCCTGCCTCTCCACTCCAGAGTACCCTTCCCCTAAGGTAAGACATGTGCACTGATACATGTGTTTCTGTGTAGAAGAGGTTATGAGCTGAGCTGCGTGATACATGGACCAAAACCAGGTTATGGAGCTGGCAGGTGGCAGTTAAGAAGGTGTGTGTGATTAGTGGCAGAGGTGTGTGTTCACGCATAACAGGAGTGCATGGGGAGGAAGGCTCAGACATAAATCTCACTAACGATGAAAAGGAAGGCTTTAGTGCCACAAGGAGTGTTGGGGGGGGGTTCAGCTTTAATTTTGACTCCTGTACATGCAGTTACTTAAAGCTGTGTTCGTCTTACCCTGAACTCCTTTTAGCAGGACACTGAATTTTTTTTTTTCCATTACAGGTTGAAGCACAAGAATGAGGGTGACCTAAAGAGAGAAATATGAACATGAAGCAACTGCACTGTGTGACCCCAACACCATGGATGGTTCCCAGTACCAAGATAAAGATGAAGATGAAGTGGGAAGAAAAACTATGGGACACCGTGAAAGCGCCGTCCAAAGACTATCATGTATATGTAGCTGAAAAAGAGCTACAAGAAACTGTTCAAAATCAAGCTCAACTTACACTTGAGCATGATTGACTCTTCTTTTACAACAAAATATTAATTAATGAAATGTTTTGGCATCCTGGTGGCCACAGATCTGGGTTTCTCCAGTTGCAAGCACCTTCCCCTCTTCGTCCTCAAAAGCCAATACCTGTGTAATGAACAAGGGGAAAAGGATCTACAACAACAACAACAACAACAACATCTGTCATCACGTATGTTCGACACCCGACTTAAAAGCTACAGACCAAAGAGCTGGAAACATCTTAGTGACTGCAGCTACGATGAGCAGCATCCACGTAGTATCCCTACAAAGTGTTTATAATGCATGTATGCACTTCAAATGTTTATTGAATTACATTTAAAAGTTTTTAATAAAAAAATGTATCAATGTAGTGGTTTGTTTTGATTGTGTTTATGTGTAAAGTAAAATAATCGATTATAGGATCCAAATACATGGGGCAACTTTAAGGCTAACAAGCGGTTTTAAGCCAGACTTCATTTAAATTTGGGATACTTTTAGTAAGGACCGCGTAAAACAATATCTTTACATGTGTGACCTAAAAGCCCCAAGATCAAACAGGGCTCCTGGTACCTGCAGTACTCCAGATAACTCCAGGCCCCCAGGAGAAGCCACATGAGAAAGGAGTCGTAAATGCAGTATTCCCTGTGGAGTTACGGACGCCAGAGCATAAAGAAATCACAATGGGGCGCAAACACCAAGGGCTCAAATGACGACCTCGATATTTCGTTAACGTAGATTCCCGTGACGGTTGAAATTTAACACAGAAAAGGCAAGGCGGGAAAAGGCATTCACACCAAGCTACTGTTGACACTGCAGTGTTTCTATTGTTTAGGATCTTTCTTTTAGCTCTCACAGTACATTGCACAAAATAAACACTTGTCAAAACACAAAACTACAGTCACTTAACTTGGGTTTCACCGAAGAACAGCGTCAACTGTCACCCTGAAAAGGCTTCAATTAAATAAACAAAAACATTAGAATATTAAAGATTTATTGGAATCTGATCACAAATACATAAACTTAATGATTGAACAGATAGAAAAAAAACAAACAAAGCATTTACACACACACATTCAGACATAAAATAGCACTTACAGATATTACAGCGTTACATGATCTCTTTCTCTTGTTTGACCCTGATAAGTGAGAACCTCTCCCTCCTGTATCTCCTGCTCTTTCAGTTCCTCCTTAGTGCAGATGGCCTCTAAAACTATTTTGCCTCTTCTGTTCCTCTCACAGTAACACAAGCAGCATACATGGGTCACCAGGGGTCGTAACACAGTGATAAAAACCCCTCACCTCTGATCTGTGACCCATGACTCCTCTCCCCCTCCTCCTCCTCCCACTTTGCCTCTTTAACTGTCCTCCACTTACAGCTCACCTCCTCCTGTGTTATCTGTCCATCTCAGGTGAGGATGCCTCGCAGAGGAGCCCTCCCGCCTTAGTCTGCGCGCACAGGTGCTTGAGTGCAAAGGGATTTTCCTTACTTTTAATCTTTTATCCAGTGTTTCTTCTAGCCTCAATCCTCTCTTTCAAACCCACAGATCCTCTTCTCCTTTACGTTAAAATGATGATGAGTGTGGTGGCTGCTTCACAGGGAGGAGGAGGAGGAGAAGGAGCAAGAGGCTGGACTGTGGTCAGTGCTGAGCGGTGAGGTTGAGCAGCCTCTTGCTCAGTAAGGTGTTGTGCTGTTTCAGGTACTCTATCAGGTCGGCCTGCTTCTCCACCACCTCCTCCAGACTGGAGCCCTCTCTGTCACACAAATAATAGTACATGTGGAATCTGTAACATCGCTGGCTTCATCATCGTCTCTTTAAAGATAAGGCTGGTGACATTCTGCATTTTTCTTTATGTCCACAAATCCCATAAAAACACTGAAACCAACAATGAACTGATCTTAAGTGTTACTAAGTATGGCCTGATATACCTTATTCTTCTGTGCCACAGAGCTGCATTGTTCAGTGAGCCACACTGTTGAGCACTGGGTGACATGATCTTTTATTACCATGAATGTGGGCACTTTATTTGGAGTCACTCCTGATGTTGTAAATATTGAATAGCGCAGAAAATCTGTGGTTGAAATAGTGCGCAACAAATACACATTTTAGTCCTGATTTAGTGACGTTTGCACAAAAACACTACAGTTCCCACCTGTTTTAGGATATCCTTAAAGGGGGGCCCTCGTTTAGAAATACATATACAGTATATATACATCTTCAGTAGCAGACAGACTGGAGAAGTCGAAAATCACAGACTAAGGCAGTGTTGATTTTGATCTGTTTGAGGGCTTTGTTTGACAAAAACAAAAATATACAATGTTCCGTAATGGGTCTATTCAAACAGGACCACTATGGATAGAACTGCAATGTTTGTGGAATATTTGGCATCTGGTACATGAAAAGGAGCGATGGTACAGCTGAAGAATGCAGCGAGTAGGAAAATGATGACATGGAGGAAGAAAAGTGGTCTCAGTTTTCTCATAGGTTGCAAACAGGGGTGGAGTTTAAAAATGTTTGTGGCTGAAGAGCACCAGGGATGCTCACCGCTCTTCTCAATACTGGATCCCCCTACCACATTCTCATCAGTTTTATAGTTTATTAGGCAGAATATATATAATATAATTCTGCGGCATATTCTTATAGCTTGTTTGAGCTAAAACACCCCAAATATGTTGACTAATTCCTAGATGCTCACATGTTGTATGTATAAATACCGTGAGCAGTTGGCATTGATGAAAGCTGGAAATTTAAAGAGGGAGACTGATGGTATAATGATTATTTTGATTTTCTGAGGATTTTTGTCCCACACCAAGGAGGTGATAATTTCATTTTTGAGATGGATCCAACATGAAAAGAAAATCCTCAACAACTTAAAATTGGCCAATTCAAAGTATTACATGATTTCTTGAAAATATTATTGCATTTTTGTGCATAAGAGATGATAATTAAATGGCAAAATTGTTACAATACCAAGACCCACATTTAATATTTCTCTTTGTTTATTTAATGTTGTGCTGCTGCAGCCTTTATGTTATCAACACAGAATTCAATTCAGACTGGAGACGTGTTGCAAGAAAGAGAGTGACATTTAACATTTCAAGTATTTTGATGTAACACGGTGCATGTCTGAAAGGGGCTGTGGACATTGTGTGTGTGAATGAGTGAAATCTGCGTACCTGAAGCCAGTCTCAGTCGGCATACTGCCCGTGATACTGAAGTTGTGTGAATGCTCTTCTTGGCTCACGTCTGGTGCAGCTCGCTCCCTGTTGAACTGCATCACCTTGACTGAAACAACAAACAAAACAAAAGCTTTTGTTTTACTTCATCAAACCAGTGTTTTATCTTGTCAGTTGCACACAGACATTATTGGGCAGTGAGAGCTCTCCTGCAAACACTAAATCACTCAGGTGAGAAAGAGCACACATTTGTTTTTTTTACTGTTTTCCATCCCTCTCCCTCTCCTAAACACACATAGGCTGTTATATCCTGCACTTAGTCCTTATGGGCTGCCATATCCTGCACTCAAACCTCTAATTCTCACACCCTAAACATACACCTTTACACAAGAGGTGGGGTTTGCAGCAAGGTGTGGGTGTGGAGTATGCAGGAGCTAGAAGAGGAGCCAGGGCATAAAATATGGGAGATGCAGTTTGAATCAAGATAAGGCAGCGGTGTGTGTGGGGTTGCAGGGCGAGTGTGTGAGGAAGGGCAGAGGGAGGAGCTGGCTGAGTATTGATAAGGCTTGAGTGTCATTAGCCAGAGGAAATTGTCAGGGAGGTTCTAAAGAGCGCTATCTTTACTTTGCTACAGTGCAGCATCTCAGCATCCACACTCACACACAATCTAAAGAAATACTGCACATTCCTGCATAATGAGGCCCTAAATCTGTGTGTGTGTGTGTGTGTGTGTGTGTGTGTGTGTGTAAATACAGCAATAGTAAACAAGTATGTGTGAGAGAGAGAGAGAGAGAGAGAGAGAGAGACATTCCAGATAGGCAGACAAATGAAGATGTGGAGAGACTAAGGAGAAAACGTGATGATGAGCCTGTGTTTGCTGATGATGTGACGTTTGTTTCACAAATGACTAGACAGAAAGACAAACTGCTGTGAAATATTTAACTAAATATCAACAAAATATATATTTCCCCAGTCTTTTAAAACAAATAAATAAAAATAAACTTGACAAATGTTGGCATGTACAAACATTACAGAGAATAACCAGGTTAAAGTAATATTTTGATGAAAGTGACCTGTTTAAAAATTTATATTTTTTCATATATATTGTTATTGTTTGTTGTCCTTTTTCATAATAATTTTAAAATATCTAACGAACATGTGTACATGCAACGGACTTTAACTAATATATTGTCATGTTGAGCATTGTACATCTGTTAATCAGGTTTTGTTCACCCTGAATTTGACCATAATTTCACCAAAACGACTTGTTAAGGTGCATGCAATAATCAGCGAGTTCAGTGCTCTCCAGTCCCTTCAAATAAAAATTGAGATATACAAACAAAACATATTCTTTTCAGAACACCCACAATTCAATCATTAAAGAACCCAAACTTCAGAGTTTATGTGACAAAGACTTCTGTACATTTTGTCGCAGGATACATGACCCTCATAAGTGTACATGAAAAGTAGACTATATATAAAGACTATAAATTATCCCTTACTTGAGATGTTCCTCATGAGCCAGTTCAAGTCAACCTTAGCGTAATAAAAACAATTCTTACAATGTAAATGTCAAGCATGGCTGTACTATAAAGAATAGTATGTGTACACTGGTAGTGTGCTTATGATGCCTCACAATGCACTTCAAGTACTGCAATTTAAACAAGAAGACTTGTGCAGTCTGCCTCAAATGAGCTTCCATCGAGTGTTGGTTCTATTTGTTTTAATAGCAAACCTGTAAATACCCTGAATTAGTGCACATACAGAAAAGTGTTATTAGGGTGAGGTCAGTCAGGATGTTCAAAAAGTCCTTCAGGTCTGTGGAGTTCAGTGTATTACAGCAGGGGGAAAAAGAAGACATATACCAGGATGGACGGATGGATGGATGGATGGATGGAGTGTGACGGAAGTGACAAATTTCACACGTCCCTGTTAGAGACTCTCACACACTCACACGGCTGGACAGACAGTGCTCAGACCCGGTCTACTCACATCTAAGAAGCTTCAATCACCCATTAAGAAGTGCACATTTCCAGGTGATAACAGTGAAGCTTGCAGAGGTGCTAACAGCTAATGGTACCACATATTGTGCTCACAGCTATGCACGGCCCGAATCAAAATCAAAGAACTGGAAGGAAATGGATCCCGGCAACGATGGAGACTGAATACAGTAACGCAAGACGAAGGAGGAGAGCGGTGTGAACACCTTTTAGTTGCAACACAGGACATTAAAAGAGTTCAAAGGAATATGCAAGTCTGTAATAAATCCTGCTCATGAAACTGTCACATGCAGAAGCTGTAGATGAGGGAAAAAGTAAAAAAAAAAAAAAAAACTTTAAGCAGAAAATACTTTTATCAGCAATGTTCAACAATAAGTAACACACACATTTAAATTTAAGGATTAATATATTATAGATTCATATCGTTTCAAAATTCTGAAGTTGGATGCTAAACTGAGAAAATAAGCTCTAACTAATTTGTCCACAGTTACAGTTTTGGTACTTTTAAAGGATGAATACAGCTTGTAAATGTAATGTTGGATTTGCATTAACTTGGGCACTTAAATATCCTTTTTAAAGAGCAGAAAATGTCATGGGATGGACTCTTCTGGCTGCTGGTGTGAACCGGATAACATTAAGGTGCTTGGCACTAAACAGAACAGGATTACAGTGGGGTTCACATAGGGTTAAACTTTGGTAAACTCAAAGTTATGTTAAGTTATAAAAGGGTGTACTCACAAAGTCACTGAATATAGAAAAGAATAAGCCAAAAACAAAACAAATTTACACCAGATTATATAAAGCATAATGACACTACCATAAACGGTGGAGTGGATGACAGTTATCATCCCTCTATTGAATCACACAGGTACAAAATGTTTAAATTAAGATAACACAGTTCACAGTGGTCACAGCTTGAGACATGAAATACCTACGAATATATACGTAAAAAGTTTTGTTGAGATGAACACAAGTTTAACTTTTTAGCAGGATTTTGTATACTTTAGTGAATATCTCTGACATATCAATATTAAGATAATGGTTTGATTAGTATAGTGATATTTACTTTGCACATGTTGCCCACCCTTTGTATGCAAGTACTGGAACAGCTGTGAACGATAACAATATTTATGATCAAAAATATTTCAAACATACGTTTGCCATACAGTACATGGTGTGTGGTGTGATCGAGTGTACTGTAGGTATCTGTATCAGTGTGTGTGTGTGTGTGTGTGTGTGTGTGTTAACCCTGTGCCCTGCAGTGCTTACGCTAAGTTCTGGCCAGGCAGAGGAGAGAGATGTATTCTAAGTTAAGCCTTTGAAGGCCAAGACATGGCTTTGATGTGCATGTAGGTCTATAGAGGAGAGTGTATTCATGTTAAAATGAGAGGCAGAAACATACAACAAACCTCAAAGACACACACACACACACACACACACACACACACACACACACACACACACACACACACACACACAGGCACACACACTTACAATGAGCACGCACTTCAAAGAGAAGTTGAACGAGGTCTTCCTGTATGGACTTCATAGCTGCAGGCATTATATCTCTCCTTCTCTGTCTCCTCGAGTTTTTCTTTTGTGAACTCACTGATGTCACCTTGACTCTGCATCAGTCTGAGTGTGTGTGTGTGTGTTTATGCTTTAAAAGGTTTGCACTGCGAGGTGTCGCTTGATTTGTGTTGCGCCTGACTGCACTGATCTGAGCAGGAATGCGGTGGGCGAACACGGATACCCCCCCCCCCCCCCCCCCCCCCCCAACACACACACACACATTGGATCACCCTCACTGTAAACACAGGGACAATGTGTGCGAGTGTGTGTGTCTCCCTGTGTTTGGGTGGAGTGGGCCGAGGGTTACCCCTTTGGCTAGGCTAAATCCTAATGCCTCTTATCTGCCCTCCTTGCCTCTCTGGTATCTCGAGCCCACATCTGTGCCCTTCAGCGGCCAAACATACCTTTAATATGGATTTCCTTTCATTACAGATTCTTCAATATCAATATCCTCTGATACTGTATCTTTAATAGCAGTTTTCCTTTACATACTGACAGGAAGGCCAGCGTTGTGGACTTACATTAACACCTAACATTCCGGAAAATATCTATATATTCATTGTCTATCACTGTTTTTAAATATCACAGATTACAATTAACAGATTTGTCTAAATTTAAAATACACACTAAGCAGATTTATCACAGACTTCTGAAATACTCGACTAGTGTGGATCTGGGTATCATTTATATGCTTTGACATTGGTGCCAATCTACCTAAGTTTTGGTATCATAAACAATAAACCACACTAAACAGTTTTGATACCTTATTTTAAGGAATTTATAAATACTTCAATAAAATAAGCAAAATACTTGATTTACTTTTGGTTTTCACAAGTAGGTGATACAGATACATTTGGGTTGGTGCTCAAAAAGCACCGAGGTCTGATACCCACCACTACATGAGAATTTAATTTGAAGATTGACCTCCTATTATCATGAAGCCAAACATAACGGACAAATAGACAACTGAGATTTCAGTGTTCATATGGAATTCCTCAAAGGATTTTACATATCTACAAATTCCGCAGAGATGACGTATTTTGTCTATTATTAAACAACTATATTACAGAATTCATGTTACTGCTGTTAATAGAGCAGTAAGATGAATCCTCTCTGTCTTTTAAGATCATTATGTTGGCGTGAGCCGAGTGCTCTTCCTAAAATTTGGAGGAATCTAATCTAGTGATGCTGCAAACTTTTCCTGAGAAGGTTGCCAAAATACAGCCATGCTAGCAGCCCTGTGAGGCTGTGCTTTGAGCTAAATGCTAACGTCAGCATGCTAACATGCTCACAATGACAAGTGTTAGCAGGCTAACGTTTCTTCATTAGCACTAAACACAAGGTACAACTGAGGCTGATGGGAATTTTGCAGGTATTTGGTCATAAAGAATTGGAGTCTGCTGACCATGACTGTGCAAAATGTCACGGAGGGCCGACCGACTGACCAACACACACACAGCAGTCACTTCATCACCACTGACAACCACAACCTGCGTGTGAGATTTCACCTGTTTTATTGGAAGCATGTGGCTGCTAATTCTAAATGTCTCCACCAGTTGGCAGCTTAGTATGAAGTGCAGTATTTCATGATACTTTCCTGTGTTTCTATGTTTTTTGGATTTGTGGAGGTCTAAGCTCAGAATTCAGATATATGAGAGCCGGCTGCAAAATAACACTTCATTCACAAGTTCAGTTCAGTTCTGACTAGTTAAATCAGTTAGTCCAGCATTAGTCAGCTAACATTTTGGCAGTCATTTTATATTTAATCCAAACTTAAACTTTATGTGTAGAAAGACGGATAAATATGATGAATCTGGGGCTTTATCATGTTTGGGAGGCCCATCCAAATAAACTATGCGAATGGATTTCATTGCTTTACCACATGCTCTTAGCTTCTCTATTCTCTCAAATGCTGGGACTTTTTTTTATTAAGTAAAGGGCTACAGTATGGGCAGTAAGTTCTGTTGTGTTGCAAAGTGATTGAATTGCCCTGGTAAGTCTTTGCAGCTCAAGGGCCAGAGGGAGTTAATTTAAACTTAACCAATTAGTTCCTGACCTCAGGGGCAAATAAAAAAAGACAATGGATAGATAGATAGAGAGATAAGTGTGAGTATCGTCCAGAAAAGTTTGCATGGTGTTTGTACCAGAAGCAAAAAATCAGCAGATCAGCCGAGAGAGAGAGAGAGAGGAGAGAGAGAGAGAGAGAGAGAGAGAGAGAGAGAGAGAGAGAGAGAGACAGAACTGAATGGTTGATTGTCATGCTGTCGAGTGTGAAAAGGGCAGGGCAGTTATTGTGATGCGAATGTGCTAAGATAGAGAGTGGGGGTGGTGAGTGTGTGTGTGTGTAATGTAATCTACAGGGTGTGTCTCTACTGATATTATTACCACTGGTGTTGCTCTTACAACACCACACTTCTATTTTTTTCTTTTATCTCTGAAGTTGAGATTATATCATTTCAGTTTATATATTATTTAGTGGGTCTCTTGGTGTTTCTGTGTGTGTTTTAATGCATTGTATTAATTGTCAGGTGGGTGTGGCTTTGTGGGTTAAAAGCATAGGTTAGCTGTGAGCTGTATGTTTTTCTTTTTTGGGAGAGAGCGTGTGTATGCATTGAAATACTGATATATAGTATGCAATCAAACCTCAGTCAACTACATAAAAGTCTGCAGCTTACAAAAGAGTTCATCAGCAATCCCAGAGTGAAATGATCTTACTCAACATTATCAAATATTATAACAGTATCATATCATATCAGTATCACATATCAGTTTACCTGTGTAATAGAGCAGGCATGGCAATGCCACCAAGAGCTCCAACCCCAGGATGATGAGCAGCATGTAGGTGTGCACAGTCAGTGATAATTGTGCAGCCAGAACAACCAGCAGCAGAACGTTTCCTGCACACAAACATACAGAAATACAAACACACATTCTTCCTTCAGCATTGCTGCCATCTTGTGGAGAAAACTGACCTCTACATGTGCAGTAAAATGGAGTTATAGTTCCCTGACAACAAGTGTGCAGTTGTACCTGCAGAGTGTACAGTGAGCGGCAGGTGCTTCAGGCCCTGCATCTGTCTGTAGAATCGTAGGTATCCTCTGCTCCTGGCCTGGCTGTGGTGGTGCTGCACACACCCAGTGAAGAGCAGCACCAGCACCCACAAACACACCTTCCCAAACAAAATGACACTGTCACCTTGCACATTACCCAAAATACTCGCACACACCTCCTCTTGGCCAAATTTCAGCACACACAGCACTGCCATACACACTGACAACACCACGTACACAACCTGAAACAAAGAGGAGAGCATTGGGAGTGAGACAGACGAGCACATAATACAACTATTATTACACATAAAACAAAATAAAAAGGGCACCGTGAGTAAGCAGGTTATTTTCTTGATTAATCGATTTAAGTTGTTAAGTTGTTTTGTCGATAAAATGTCAGAAAATAAACAAAAAGCCCATCACATTTTCCCGGAGCCCAGAGTGACGCCTTCAAAGGTCTTGTTTTGTCCAACCAACAGTCCCAACAGATCCAAAGACAATCAGTTTACGATGATATAAACCAGTTAGTTGACTAATTGTTTCAGCTCTTAATTATTGTGGCTATTACAAAAGTACAACAGTACAATGATTTTAAAATAACATAAGAATAATCATCATAAAAATATTATTTTAAATTTGGTTTAAACATTGCATTGTGCTTGAGACTATGAATTTGCATAGATGAAGAAGGAATAAGCATTTTCTTTTTTTATATCCTTTAATATTGTGTTACTAATTTAGGTTATTAGACCTGCTTATATGTGTTGAGTGTTTGTATTAGGATGATTTTGTATTTTGGTCTGTTCTCGTGTGACTTTGGTGTTGTGTTTGTTCAGTGTTTGTTTTCTGGCGATTTATGTCATGGTTTTGTTAATAAAAACAAAAACAAAAAACAAACTAACATTGTATTGTGTTTTCAGCTGTTTATTTCCAAATTCAATGTGTTTAAAAAACAAAATCATCTGTAATTCAGTTTTCCACCAGAAAAAAAAAACAGTGTTGTATGTGTGTAAATGTGTGCATTTCATACATGCAGCAGAGACAGCAGGCCGGCATGGCAGGGTGTTGGTACAGTCTGAAACTCTCTCCTGATGGCAGAGTGGAGGGCGTCCGCAGAGATCAGGGGTCCGTCCACTAAAGAGTCTTCATCTAGGCTTCGGGACATATCTACCGAGGTGCCTGCCTGCTAAAACAAACACCATATTATTAAGTTGTCTTTAAATACAGGCCTACCTTTACACTGAGTAGCTGACTTAACTGCAAAAATATGAGATTTATGAATAAATCTCTTACAGACAAATGGTATATACTGTATATTTCTATATATTTCATATTAAATATTATGTATCTACTATGTAACTTTAACCACCATTGTTTCTGCACATACATCTTACTTATGCACAATGGCCTAAAGTAACATACCGTATGTATCACTTTCTCACTTTTCAGCTGAAAACAGATAAAAGATAACAACAGAAATACAGTCGCATATCTTTCTGTTTCATATCTAGCTGACAGCTTTACCTAGCTAACCAAGGCTAACTGCCATAGAGTATTTATCTCTTTACCCGACAAGCTAACCGTTGACATGGCAACCAGTTAACGTTAAATTACATTTACGTACTGTATAAAGCGATGGTCCCTTTGAGTCCATTTTGTTTTGATGTTCGACGTTTTTAAAGAACAAATGACAAAACAACAACAACAATAACAAACCATTAGCTTACATGCTACAAAAGGGGCGGGCAGGAAAATATTGGCACACTTCCGGTTCCCCTGTTTTATGGTGCCGTGCTCTGTTAAACTTTGGTTCCTAGCACTATAAATCTGTGATTTCTGCTTGCAGAAAAATAGAAACAATGTCCTGCAATAATATGCAACAGCCGTACAACAAATGCTACATTTTTGACTTATGTGGTTGAAAAAATTTAGATTTTTGTTATACAAAGTTATGGTAATTTGCAGTGGTGTTTGAAATGGATTACTAAGTGGGCAGAGCAAGCAACTGCCTTAGGGCCCAGGGGCCCCAAAAGATCAAAGCTTAGTGTGTGTCAACTGCTTTATGCTAATTTTTACAGATTACTAAATTGGGTCCAGCTTCATTACCTCATCTTTAGGCCCTCTGTCAAAAGAGAAAGACCCTCATTATTTCTGTTTTGTGCTTATATATTGCATATTCCTAAATGAATGTGTTTAATCACATTACCACACAGCCAATCAGGAAACAGGTGTATTCTAGCACAGAAAAACAGTAAATATTGAGTGGGGGGGACAGGGATGAGCTCATTAATGCCCTGTCCTTAAAATATTAACCTGGCCTTGGTGCTTGAAAGGTGTTTCTAATATTTAGTTTTCCTGTGTTTGTAGAGGAGAGGCAAAACATGTGATTTTTGCCTTTATTTTACCACACACAAAAGCACACCCATAGGTATATCCCATTTAAAATATTTTATTGATAAACATACACTTGCTATAAAAGACAAATGAACTGAGCGCTCTATTCCTCTAAGTAATGAAGATGCTGTCAGGTGTCCAGAACGAGGCAATGACACACAGAGGAGAGAGAGGTTCAGCTCAGACTCTGGGGAGGCAACACTTGTGATCGAGGCAGACGAGGAGATACTGTAGGACATTGTGAATGTGTCATAATATTGGGAAATAATTCACAGGGAAGCAGCAAATCACTGTCATTGGTTTAGCTCATGGGAAGAGGTGGAAGAGAACAGGAGGTGATAAGGAGGCTGATCCATTTCAAATGTTTTTTGCTGGTATGGAACTGTGCTTCAAGTCAAATCACACACATAACTATACATGCATGATTTCATACACACATGCACCCACCCACACACACACAATGTGCCGAGACCCAGAGGTCCGTGTGAGTGTGAAATACTCCTGCACATACACTCGCCCTCACATTCATTACATAAGGCACTGATTCGGATGCAGTCAGTCTACAAGAATAAACAATGGCTAAAACATCTTAAAGGGAAAATAGTTAAAAGCTAAATAACAAGTATTATTAATAACATGCATTCTCATTCCTGTAAAACGCTTTATTATAAAGAAAAATCTTGTGTAAATTAGCCAGATTTCCAAAAATTCAAAAATATCATGATGATGTACAACATACAAGAGGAAAGTTAAAGTTCAGCTGATGAGAAGATAACAACCTACACCAAACACTACTCCATCTGGGCAATACTCACAATAACTTAATATATGTTCTTCTTTCATGCAAAACTGTAAACACAAAACACAAAATGAATGAGAAGGTATGATGAGTAAGGCATTAAAATGGTCAAGCTACTTCAGGTTATCCAACCCAAACCACTTTACGTCACACTCAGAGACCGGAGTCACATGATGAGTGCAGAAGCAGGGGTTAATGAATCAAGATTTTGAGACTGATGTGTTGAAGACAGTAGTGTTCAGCTTTTAGCGTTACATGTTAAGCTTGTTACAGAACAGATCCTTATTTTAGTGTCTTGACTGTGCGTAAGTACGGATGTGCAAAGGCTTAAACACACTGATTTCTTGATTACATCCATGCTACACATATTAAAAGAAGTGTATACATGTGTACAGTTGAGAAGCACACGCTGTACTGTGTGTGCACGTGACGTCAGTCTACATGTCAGTCCAGTTTCGCCCTCTGCAACCATCGATAAAGCTGTTTGTGCATTTCAGGAAAAAAACGATGATTCCAAAGCTCCGAGGAGATTCCAAGAGTTTTCCAGAGCATTCCAGAATGTGATTCAAGGTTCTAGAATTCTTCTCCGCCCAATCACTGACGTTGACAGTGGAGGTTCCAGTTCAAATGCATCATAGTGTGGTGGGCTGACCTCTGCCTGCACACAAACATATGAAAATGTGTTAAAGTCCTATAACCTGTAAAAAGGTTGTGTTGATAAAAGTTAGTTAATGGGAGCTTCAGACAATACATGCCATGTGTGTCACAAGTGTGTGTGTGTGTGTGTGTGTGTGTGTGTGTGTGTGTGTGTGTGTGTGTGTGCATGTGTTCTCACCCCTAGATGCAATATAGCACTCATGACAGCTCAACAGTCCATTACGAATTCGTACGTCGGTCCCTGCAGTGGCGTCACCCAGCTGCCCATTACACACTCCACACTGAGGAAGAGAAATACAGTTCCCAGTTACCTTTATACATTACCTTGGAGATAATTGTGATGGAGTACACATGTTTTAGTAAACATTTTCAAAACCTTTATACAGAAGCCAAATGCTGCTTCTGTGTAAAGTAAAATTAAGTATCAAGTTCCCTAATTAGTGTGAATGTGTGTACTAGAATAATACAGTACCTTGAAACACTGTATGTGGAAAAACAGTCCCAGTGTATCAATGATCATGGCAGCTCCTTTTCCCAGTGGTTGAGAACAACCAGAACACAGTCTCTTCCCACTCACACACCTACACACACACACACACACACACACACACGCGCACAGACAGCAGGAGGAAACGGACATTAAAGCATCTTCACTTTGTAACAGTACAGCTTGATTTCGAGTATATGTGTGCTGGCATCATTACCTGCTGGGCGAAGGAGGCTGAGGTGATGAAGGGGAGGACTGCTGTTTGTTTGTTACAGCGTCATGTGATTCAGACCTGTGGTAAAAAAAACAGAAAAAAAGACACACCTGTAACATGTTTGTAATACGTTTCAGTGAACTCAGAAAGGTCTGTCAGGGTGAAGAAAACACTTCTGAGAGAACTAACACATTCTTCCTCATATAAATGAAATCATGGGATTTGCTCCTACAGCCTTACCTGGTCTGACCAGTAGCTTATAGCAGCTAATGTTAGCAAAAAATATTGCTGTTTAACACACATTACTGAATCAGTTCACTGACTTCATGACTCTTCTCCGCTTGTGCTACTGTTGCATTGGTTTAACACTTTAGCTAATTGTTAAACGGTAGTTTAGAAATTAGCATTATCTCATATTTATATCCACTTGCTTTAACTCCCTTTAACTACATAAATTAATTCATATGCTACCAAATTAGCTGGAATCCAGTTACATAGAAAAGGGCATTTCAGACACACACATTTGATTGATTTGAAAGCAGAACATTACTTGGTCAGTTCAAATGTGAAATAAGAAAAATAACAGAACGCCAACACAAACAACTTTGCAAACATTCAAGACAAAAATGCAGTAACATGGGACAACTCTAAAAGACACAAATGTGCATGTACACATTAACACACACAGAGAATCCTGACATACCTTTTAACAATATGTGCCTGGTTTAGCTGAGGGTTGCGGTCCAGAGAGGCCGTCTTCCACAGTTCATGTTTCGTTGAAGGTTCACCATCACATGCAGAATCTACAAAAATAAATCAGAAAATGAACTTTTATCACAGACACTGAGGAATACATGGTCGAGATTGAATGAGCCACACACGTGGACAGCTCCAGCATATCAGTGTGTATTTCTTCATGCATCTCACCCTGGAAGAAATGCAGCTTTGATTCATGCTGATCCTCGGTCCCTGTGGAGGTTCTTTGGCCGTTTTGCTGGAGAGGGACCTTTCCTCCCTCTGTCTCGTTGTTTTCTGGAGCTGATGAAGTCGTCCCTGTCTGGTCCGGCTGCTGGTTTAACAAGCCGGTGGGCTTGAGGGGCATTACAGTCTCCTCTAAAATCCTTCTCTCCTGGACGAAGTACAGGCAAAATAAAGACACAACACGTAAGAAGCAACAAACAAATCAGTAAGTGATGCTTTTGATTTCATGTTTTTGTCAGTCTGAGTGTGATTGTACCTCTTCATTGTGTTTCCTCTCCTCCTCCTGCACCTCCAGTTGTGCTTTCTCCCACTCCTTCTTCAGCTTCTCCTGTTCTCTCTGGTATTGCTCCTACAGAGTTACATTGTACATGTTAAATACTGTATGCACAAAAATTCACATATGACACATACACATATACACACAGATATATACACACATCCAGTACATCCTGTGCCTTCTTATTTCTACTAAACACTCATGGAGCCATGCACATACACACCATTCCACCAGTGTACCTGTAGGAGGCGCTCCTGCTCCTGTTGCCACTTTTCCTGGCGTTTACGCTCCTCATTGGGGTCCCAGACCCAGTGATTAACACGTTTAGCCAAGTTCAACATGGGGGTCTCAATCTACCCAGACCCGACCAGCAATCACACACACACACACACACACACGTATACGGACCAAAAGGACAGAAAGAGAGGAAAGATGAGAGGACAAGTTTGACTACAGCGACTACTGGAGACGAAGGGTCAGGACAGGGTCAAATTTAAGAATGAAGGAGAAACAGAAAAAGAACAAGCTGGAGCTGCCCGGAGATACTCACAGTCACACTGCTCTCTTCAAGTCCCTCTGTGGCAGAGAAACAGACACACACATATAAGATTTACATCTGCTTAAAGAAATTATACAGAATATCTACAGCGCAAATTATACTGTAAATATTCTATATTATACTTCTTTATCCTTTAGAGTTTTACCTGTGACAGTGGGAGAATATTCTTGCATGCTGTTTGGTGATGTAGCTGGCTGAGGCTCCACTGGTCTACCAGATAATCCCACAGTACCATTGACCTGAAAGTCAAATATTCAACTAAATTAATAAACATTAACTGGAAAGTGTATCTATAATCATTTTGTCTCTGTTTATACATATTTATTAAAAATGTATGAAGCATGTTGGAATTTTTGAATGTTGTAGTCAATTTAGAGCAAGAAAACGTACTTAAATCATTGCTGACCAGTTTCAAGTCAAAAATTCAACACAGTCTTCTTTTGTTTTGTTTTTTTACTGTGTTTTTTCTTCAGGCAGCCACTGGCTTCAGTTCATGTAAATGCAATATTAAAATCAACCTGAAGACACTCAACACTTGTTTTACATAGGCCATCCATCACAGTGAACAGCTGCAGAGAGTTTCAGGTCAGGCTCATGTTTCTCAACTGTGAGTTCCAGCTTCTACACTCTTTAAGACGATATAAAGTTCCCCAAAGAAGATTGAACCACAACAAAACATTCCTTAGTAATTAATTTTGGTGTTTTAAACTAAGGGAGGTAAGAAAATCAACTGGCCTAGGGTTTGTGAAACAGCCAACTTGTAACTTGTTCTTCTTTTGTACATTTTATGTGTGAGCTGTGTATTGTATTTATTGCTTTTGTACTGCGGTACGAAGACAAATTTCCCCATGGGCACATTAAAGAATATTCCATTCTCTTCCCTCGCTTTTCTGTTCGTCGTCTCACTCCTCTGTGTTGGTGCATTCAAGTGCTTGCAGAATCAGCTGCTAAACTGCAACCTTTCAATGCAAGAAGTAACTCACAATATCCTTTTTTAAACAGCACCCATGTTTGCTTTCAGTTTGTCTCCTGGGCTTCATTTTCCACTAACACAGCTCACGAACGGTAAGAATCAAAAGCTGACTCTCATGTCTCTCGTGTCAAGGCTTTCCATAAACACTTGAATGCACTAGGATGGAAAATCCATTTAACACAATTAACACTTTCATCTGATTTTCCATGCAGCAACAGCACAACTTTGACAATGAGTAAGGACAACAGAATTTTCACTGTGATGGATCACATAGACGGATTTGAAAGTGTATTGACAAGAATGAAACCCAAATATATTCATTCCAAAAACACCATCGTAAAACAAATGGTATCCTTTTGATCAGTGATATAAAGCATGCATTATTTGTATTAAATGGACTAACCCACATGAAACACAGGTATGGTCCTTTACCTGTCCATTGCTTTGGATATCCGGGTGATGTGGCTCCACATAAGTCTGTGTGAGCTCTGTCACAATAGTTGTCGTGATGATACAGTTTCGGCCTCCAATCAGGGAGCTGATGGCAGAGCCTGAAGACGTGGTCGATTTTTCTGTCTGTGGAGTCGTCTGCTCCGCTGTCTCCTGGTTGGTCGCAGTCTGCTCGGAGGGAACATCTTTCCCCGTCTGTTCGGAGGGAACTTCTTTGATCTCCTGTGGCGGGTGCTGAGCAGAGGTAGGTGGAGTGGAGACAGACAAATCCTCCGTTGCCTCTCCGTTCACTCGCACCAACCCGTCCATCTGAGTGAGACACACGCAGAGAAGTCAGGATCACTGGAAGTTACTCTTCTTATTTAGTGAGAGTCAGACAAACTCATTTTCATGTGTCTGCATGCACTTTGAAGATATGGCAAACGTATAGCCTTGTCTAGCTCAGTCGATGTTTAAGGGATCAGTAGAAGCACTTTGTTATTGTACTTTTTTTCCCCATTGTTCTTCTTAACAAATGTCTTTAAAAATGTCTTTATTCACAAAATTATGTAAATTACAGTGCAAACCAACACTGATTACAGAATATGAAAAAATTGAGTAAAACCACAAATAAAAGGAGGGAGCATGGTCGACCACATGAGCAGTAACCGGAAGCCATACTCGTGTGTAAGTACATATATATAAGTATACATATTTGTATTCTCCTAATGTGTTAATAGAAAGTGGATCAGAGGTTTGACCTTGAATTATTTCTTTGTCAATAGAGAAATTTAATGATCAACATTAATATCTGAATCACAACATGCTGTTCAGTGAGATAAGCGCTCGTCCTTTGGATAAGCTCAAAGACGTATTGCCACTGACTAACCTTGACATGTTATTCAACAAACCTTCAAACTGCATGCAGAGAACTAAAAACAGCAAACACAACACAAACCTAAACAAACACCTCCTTTAACTTAGGGTCAAGCATTGAGGTAAAACAATGAAGTATTAGGTGATGCTGAGTGGTATGACTGACTGATATGGAGCCCTCACCTTGACAGGTTTGTGTCCAGACTGTGTGCTCCTCGGCTGGCAGTAGGGCTTGGCTGCCAGTAAGGGGACGGGTCTGGGGGACACAGATGGAGGGGAGGGGAGTGTGTGGACAGGCTGTGTGGTGTGAGGCTGCACTTGTGCAATCTGAGGCGGAGTGTGTTTGGTTTGAGGCTTCGCGTCTCCTGTAATGGGTTGTTTTTGATGTGCGGTTGGAGACTCTGTCGGTTTGGACTGAGGTTCATTAAGTTGTAGTGACTGAGGCGGCATATTTTCTGAGTTTGTGTCCGGGGTGAGGGGACTGCCAGGTGTTGGGGAGCTGGAGGAGACAGAAACGGATGTCTCTTGTTCAGCAGTTGTATCTGTGTTTATCTCTTCAGGCTCTGTGTGGCTCTGGTCCGTTATAACAGTTGGTTCTGGTTTGTGCGGAGGTTCTGATGTTTCAGACTCAATAGCAGGTGATGCCGTTTTGTGCTCCTTGTCCACCTGATTTAGGTCCTGTGTGGGTTTTGAAGTGGATCTGGGCAGTTTTAGGCTGTCCAATGTTGCGTCACTGATGGTAAAGCGAAGAGCGTAACGCTGTAAAACCATGGCAGCCTCCTCTGGAGTTGCTGCATTCCTGTAGGCTTCACACAACTCTGCCTCTCTGCGCTCTCTAGAGAAGAGAAGTAAGTGGAGAGACATAAACCATTTGGTGTTTTTGATATAATGCTATTTTATTGTACATTATGTTTTTGACAACTTTAAATAAGCTTGTCTCATGTTAAGGGTCATGTGCAACACTAAAACATCCTTACTTCTCCTCAACGATCTCTTTGTAGGTCTTGATGCTTTTCCTCTTGTTGCTGTCACATCCCTCCTCCTTCATCCGTTTCTCCATCCTCTTCCTCTCTTCCTCTTTCTTGATCAGTTCCTGTGACGCGCTGCGACGGCGATTCTTCCAGCGAGCCAAGTCCTGTCACAGTGTCAAATAATAACAGCGTTAATTCTGGATATTGCTGTTGTTTGAATAAGCTAATGCACATAATATTCTACTATTTAAATAAGTCTCTTACATTTTGCCAGTGGTCTTCATCTTCCAGGAAGTTGTTATACTGTTCTTGCATGCGCTCATACCGTGATTGGCTCAGTGGCGGTATGTGTCCCACCTCGTCCTCGTTAAGCATGTCACTCATGCTCACACTCCTAGAGAGGAAAAAAACAGTATAATCTTGTATAAATGACTGAATCACTTCACCCAACATATTCACTTTGCCCAATTTGGCTCTGGAAAAGAGCAAATATTTCATTTTAATTCATTCATTGTTTACTTTGGTCACTTCAGTGCATATTTCTAACATTTCAAACATATACACTGTAATATAAGAAAATAATACACATTCCATGATCGATAAGGAACAGGGAGGAAAAACAGCCCCCCCCTTTTCAAAATGAAGAGATAACATAAACAAAGATGGTCTACCAGTGATTACGACCCTTTTCTACGACATATGAACACAGAGCAAGACACACTCAGATACAACCAACGGTCACACTAAATGTAAATATTACAATATCTTTTTCTATATATATAGTGGATTTACATTAGTTGCGTGTGTGTTGCCCCACACCTCCCCACAGTCACAAAAATATGTTACTGTTTTAATATTAATCACAAATAAATTAAACAAGCAACTGAGCAAACATAATTAACTTATTTTGGCAAGCCAAACACATTCATTCAACTTAATAATAGGATGTTAGTTGTGTAGTTTATATTTGCTTCTGTATTTCAATGATTAACTATTTTTAAACAAGCAAAACAATGAAAAACAGAATTACATGAAAAGTAGAACTTAAAAAGCAAAAGATGAATAAAAAGCTGGATGTTAGTAATGACGTGACAATGCACAGCAATGAACAGAATACTAGTGTTACGTATATTAATATCATTTTGAACTGTACTACTGTAATCTACCGTGCACAGCGTGTATATATTGTTATCATGCAGAAGCTCATCCAGGTTCACGTCGAAAGACTTACTCAGTGTCCTCAGACATAAAAGCAACTCGCCGGCTCATCCTAAAACAGTAACAGAATACAGTGAATGAGAGGACAGAGCAGGTGAGTGAATGGGTAGCAGAGCGTTATGCATTATTACTAATGTCACACTCAACATCCCAAAACTTGACGTCATTGCAGCAAAAAAACAGTTGAGAGTATTCGTTTGGCTCTCGTTCACCTTCATTCACAGATCTTAAGTGACAAGAATGCAGACTGGATGAATGGCAGGGCTAAATCTGTGAAGAGAAGTGATGAAGACTCATGCAAAAAGAGCTCAAAGGGCATCTCACATCATGGGAGGTAGATCATCGTCATCCAGCCAGAACGGTTTCTTTTGTGGGTCCTCATTCGCACCCCTCTTTCTCTTTTCCATTTTTTCCTCAGCTCTCTCCTCCACACTCTGCTTTTCCATCTCTGCCTCCACTTTACAAGTCTGGGCAGTAGCAGGACTGGGTGGAGGGGTGAGTGATGGAGAAGAGAGGGGCTCAGTCACACCTGTGACAGAGGTGTTAGGGATTGTCATGCCTCCCTCTTGCTTTCCATCCTCCTCCTGTCTCTCGCTCAGTCCTGCACACTTAGAGAGGGTTGGGGCTTTGGAGGGTGGGGCCTGAGGTTCTGCTGCCACGGTAACGATGCTGCTAAAATCCAGTGACAAGGCCAAGATTACCAGGAAATACAGCTCAAAGGGTAAATCAAGACTGCATCACAGTCATCAGAAGACTACAACTCATCTTCTGCTCTCTGTTTGCTGAAACATTTAACCATGTTGCACTTCTGAACACATCCCAGTAGTTGACATCAAAAAGCTTAAAAAAGGCTCAAAGAGTCGGCTCACCCAAATTACAAAAACTATATTTTCTCACTTAAATCTCATAATATCTAGTCATGCAGATAGTTCGGGTTTTATCTGCTGAGGTTGTGAGATATCAGCAATGTCTCTGAGATTTGTGCCTCCACCATAATACAATGGAGGTGACTAGAATTTAGTCTGTGGTGCTTTATTTTTTTATATGTCTCTTGCAAGTCTCCCTTCTGTATATGAGGGCAATGCTAAATTGTACCCCCATTAACCAATTACCAAAATGGTTGCCTGGCTAGATATCACTAGAGGTAAGCCGGAAAATGTGTGTACTAAAATATGGGTAGTAGCTATGGGAAAAATAGAGACAATGTTCAGTGGGTACGTTGTCAAAGCACATCAACTGAACATCCAAAAATGTGGAATTTGTCTTCAGGCAAACATACAATTCAACATGTGGAGAATAAAGAGTCCAGTAATACATGAATAATGAATGAATATTTGCTTGGGTTTAAATTGAGCAGTGTTTTTGTGAAGGAAATTATTAGAAAATCACTTTTAGCATTTTTTTGCTGTAATTTGGGCAATCCAACCCAATTATTTGCAATGCTAGAGAATAGATCAGGAGTGATTTACACTTTAAATACAAAGAACAGCCAACCGCTCCACACTCAAGTAGGAACACAACCAAACAACCAAAGGCATGCCAAACGAAGCCAAGGTTAAACCTCAACAACAAAAAAATGATAAGTCCAAACCAAGCCCAAACTTCTCCAAGCCATATGAGAACCAGAGAATCTGACCACAACAGTAAATCAAAGTCGACCAGTCCTTTCATATACAAATAATACAAATGAAACCACATCAAGCACCCAGCTGCAAGCAGTCAAACATGCTGGCATGGAACCAAAACAACAACACAGTCAAGTCAGATGAACTATAAATCATCCTCAGAGACTTATTAATGTTAGTGCTGCAGGCCATATAACTTGTCAACATAATTAAACCTTCATCTTCGCCAGTAAAATATGCTTTGTTAGTTGCAGTAGTTCAACGACAACACAATGTCGTCATGATTCAAACACAGTAAATACCTTTCACTAGCCATCTTCTCTGTGAGTTTAAGTCTGCTGCGTAGTGGCTTCATTGCAGACACTGGGGCGATGCTGTATTTAACTGATCCAGGTACTGGCAGGAACTGGTTGATGGACTGATTTGTTTTGGCTGCAATCGGTTTTTGGAATGATCCGGTCCTCCGAGCCATCATATCATCCTTCTCCAGATCAGGCACAGGCCCGTTTTCATCATACTCATCCTCATCATCATCATATTCACACTCGCTGTGAGACACTGCTTGGATCACAGTGGAGTCCGGGTGTGGTTGAGGTGTTTCCATGGGAACTCTGGGTTGCTGTTGCTCCACACTATGAGAGGAATTCCTAGAATTGAAATAACTAAACATCAAGCTGGAGAATTGCAACCACACCAAGCTTGTTAGTGTCTTCTCATACTGTTAGACAGTTCCACACAAATCTCAGCCCACCTGGTGTTCCCTGTCTTGCTCCTTTCTGCCTGCACCTCCCTTTTGTTCCGCGGAGCAGCATCAGTGGTGACCTCCCCTTGTGTGCTGCGTTTGGAGCTGGGCAGAGGCAGGAAACGGTTGTAAGTCACTGTGGCAGTGCTTTGTTTATGGAAAACTCCTGTCCTCCTCGCCATCATGTCGTCTTTCTGGACATCTGGGATCCTGTCCTCTTCCTCCTCATCCTCCTCCTCCTCTGTTCTCCGTTCATACTGAGCCAGACGTGCATCCAGCTCAGCAGGCGTAGGAGGGGTTTCAGGGGTCCAGGGTGGGAGGTCAGCAGAGGGAGGTGTAGTTTGATTGATGTCAGCTCCATCTACCTGGCTGTAAGAGCATCACATAATGCTCAAACCGCAGCAACAGCGATGGATAATGAGCAACTATAGTCTTAAAATCCATGCATGAAAAGAAGCACAGGGTGTCCGTAAAGAAGGAAAAACTTCAAACTAAAAAACATTCAAGAGAGTGTCTCAGCAACAAATAAATGAGGGTTAGGAAAAAAACATGCAAAAATAATGCAAATTACAAGAACCTGTGATGACATTTTGAATCACGTCAAACACTTCCACTCATCAGACTCAAGAGATAACCTCCATATATAAAGGGGAACGTTTCAATTTTATGGAACATTTCTGAAACATATATCAGAAGTGAACAAATTGTGTAATATCTCAGGAGAAAAACAGATTTACACAAACATTACAGGAATCTGTAATTTACTACAGGTCGTCTCTATAGCCTGACCCAGATTTCTGAGGCTGATACAGATATTGATATTTTAGAGTTGAAATCTGATATATTGACCAGTATTCTTTCTTTACATTAAAACGTAGCATCAATTTGATGAGAATAGCCAAAATTTGGTTGCCAACTTGACAGTGCTCTCTCATCAACTATGTAAGGAAGCCATTGTTTAAAAACTACCTACAACATGTCTTTGATATTTCTCTACTGCAATTTCTCGTTACTTATCAGGCGACATACTATATATGCAAGCACTGATATAGCTGCCAATGAGCTAATTTCAGCTAATATATTGATTATCTAGCTCTATTTGTCACAGCAGCATGTACATGCATGTGTGTGTGTGTGTGTGTGTGTGTACCTTGTCTCCTATCAAAACTACAAGCAAATCTGTAAAATGCAGAGAGGTGCATCCAAACTCCCTAATTTATTCATTCAAATAGGCCTGAAATGTAAAACATTTTCCAAAATGACACTGACAAGCAATAAAATTAAATAATTTAACAATGCAATAGAGTGGGACCTATTTATTCCTCAACACAGTCCATACTAATGCAAGAGACTTTGGATTCAAGCCCCTGTAGCCTAAGTTGTATTTGGCCTCGTCCATACCTGCGTTCCCGCTCTGAAAGCTGGGAGCCCAGGCCAATGGTAGGCATGGCTACAGTTGCCTTGGAAAGGAGTCGTCTTAGCAACTCCGTCTCCTCCCCTTCACTTGACGTGACTGTGTCTATTGGCTGCGCGATCTCAGTCACGCCCCCAAAGGTCACAACTTTGCAGTGACCTCGTCCAGCCTTTGCTGATCCGCTGAAAGGACTTCCATAATTTTTCTCCAGACAAGCCTGACACACAGGAGCCGGGCTAGCCTCACTGTAGATACAGTCTCACAAGTGAAGACAGGCATACAAACACACACACACACACAACACACACACACACACACACACAACAGCCAGCAAAAGAGCAGGGGGAAAACAAAGAGGGTGGAAAAGAAGTCATGAGCAACCAGAGACAGAGGATCAGACTGTGAAGACAAAGGAAGGATGAGGTGGAAATGATGAATCAGACAGGAAGTGTGGATGAACAGAAGAGGACAAAGCATGGGGTTGTGTACTTAAATCCCTTTACCACATATGTACATTCGCACATACACACCAAGCTTTTTATCCACTCTAGGTAGCCAACTTTTTCTGGTAACTGCTGTTCCTCTGGGAACACAAAAAACTCTTTATCCTATCTAATGACATCAGCACAGAGAGAGAGAAAAACAAAGCCGAAGCAGTGCTCACAGCCAACAGTTGCCTCTCTTTTGGTCACACACAGTCTCATACACACCGGCCAATTCTCTTCTCTGTTTCAATGCCTGTCAAAGAAGACTGAAGAGGACTGAAGTGCACAATAATGAGGAGAATAAACAAGCAGATGAGAACATGGGGAGCAACAGAGAAAAGAACAGAGGGGAAACTAAATCCAAGGAGATATATAGCTGCTTACAAAAGCATACAAGAGACTAAAGACAGAACAGAGCTGAAACTGATTGACGAGTAGACGAAGGAGGTATCTTTTCAGTTTTTTGTATATTAATATATTATATTATTTAATATATATTATTATTAATATATATATATTATATTTAATATTTTTGTTGTGGTTCTAATAAAAAAATATTGTTAGAAGAGGGTACACACATGACCTTAAATCTGTCTCAAGTAAACGTCATTCACTTTATTTACTCAGTTAATCATTTATTATATAAGACCAAAGGTCCATTATGATTTCCCAGAGCAAAAGGAGACATCTATCAAATTGATTGTTTTGTTTTACCAACAGTAAAAATCCCAAAGATATTCTATTTACAATCATATAAAAAGGAGCCAGTTAGCTTAGTTTAGCTTAGCGCAAAGACTGGAAACAGGGGGAAACAGCTGGCTTGACTGTGCCTAGCCAGCAAGCTTGAAGCATGTTATTTCTATGTGAATTATTTCAGCTATATTTGTCATTTTAACTATATTTATTTGTGACTTGGGCTCTACTCTAGATAATTGAATATTCACTTAACCGGACAAGCACTCCCTTTTTTTGTGACAATGACAAACCCAAAATAAAATGATTAGTATTTTTAAACCTTTAAACCTTAAACAATTAAGATCCTGGTGTCTTCTGAAAGGTTTATTGTCAAAAAGTTAGAATTAGTCTAAATGATACTGTAACACATGAACAGATACAAAACGTCAATTAAAGGAAAATAAAAATGTTTTAATTTTGCTGTTCTGTCTTGCCAACTGATGGTGCAATGATACTGGGTTTTTAAAATAGCTGACACAGATAAAATAATGACACTCTGTTCTTTTAAATAATGGGTACTTTGTAGTGGTTTAGTGAGGATTTAACTTGAACGGCATTCAAAATAAGGTACCAAATCCCCCATGTATTCAAGCCACTGTTTGTTAGGGTTTAAAAAATATCCCCATTTGGGCTGTGACTTCATATAAAAGTCTCTGCAGATTAATGACTCTCTTCGGCCTGCAATGATCTGCTTAAGACTGGAACTAAAACTAGAAGCACACACACGTCATTAACAAACCACCACTTGACATACAGCAGCATTTAAGTGCTTTGTACTGCATGTGTGCTGAGTGTGTGTTGGGCACCTGGGTTCAGTCATCTTGAGTCTCTCCCACTTCTGCATATCTGCTTGGCTCATGGAGGCAGAGACAAAGCTCATTGGTCCGTCCCTGTGAGAGAGGGGCCTACTCTGAGCTCGCCTTTGAGCCAGGTCATCCTTCTGCTTATTGGGCGTCGCCTGCACCTTTCCCTCTTCCTCCTCATCCTCCTCTTCCCCGTGGCGAGAGGCAGAGTTTAGGAAAGGGTTGTCTCTGCGTGTAATGATGTCAGGGACTGCTTCCTTCTCACTATCCAATCACAGAGCCAGTACAGTGGCATCACACAGCACACATTTCACATCAAAGTGGAGCACACGCACGTCAAACCAAAAGTGACCACAACACCGAAAGAAAGAAAGAGCAGGAAAATGGGAATATGTAGCAGTAAGTTAGAGAAAATGGAAGAAAAAATGACAACGCGAACAAACATAAACTGGCTAACCTGATCTCTTTCTCCTGCAGCGTTTGCTGTGAGGCTCGTCTAATGCCTTCCCAGCGCTCTCGGTCTTTGTTGCTACATACAGGTGGAGGGACAAACTGATGCACCTTGGGAGCAACAGTGCCGCGATGAGCTCGTCTGGATGCCAGGTCATCTCTATGAACATCCGGAACTTTCCGCACCTCTGTCTCCTCTTCCACATCAGAGGAGGAGTCCCACGCAGATTTCTGAGAGCTCAAAAAGTCATTTTCGCAACGAAGGATGATGTTCGGGGACGGAGACCTCACTTCCTGTTCCTCCATTGTGGGAGGGCTGGGGTTGGAGACGGGATGGTGTGGCAAGGTCAATTCAGAGATCATTAAAAATCCATAGTTGCATCTTGTGAGCAGAAGTAGCGACGTGCAGAGTTCGGATTAGACATGCGCCCACAAATATTATTGGTAAGGTCCCAAGGATTAGTCATAGTTCACAGGTAAACGTATCAAAAAAACTTGTCAAAAATAAATAACACACCAACTAGGTAGCAATCTGACCATTGAACCCTCTTACAACATTAATAACCAGCATGATTTAAATCAACCTCTCACATACGTAAAACACAAAAAATAGCTAGCAGTTAGTCAGATCTGTATGCCAACGCACAAAAGTCATCATTAAAAAGCCAGATTGCTGCAACCAGACAGCTACACAAAACCAAAAGTCAAACCACAGCACCAGTGTGAATGGAGCACCAGGGAGAAAAAAACACAAACAAAATTACCATCATAACGATTTGTTAGTGAACACGACCAAAACTGTCAAACCACAGCAGCAGCAGCAGCTCTCATGCCCCTCTCTGACCTGCTGTATCGAACGGCAGCAGGCAGAACTTTAATCCCTGCCTTCTCCAACTTCTGTAGCCTCCTCTGATCCAACACTTCCTGGGTCACCTTCTCCTCTTCCTGTTTCAGTTTTTCCCCATTGTTCTCAGGTGCCCAAGTGACAGTCTTGAGAGTTTTGGGGTGTGGTCCAGTTCTTTTGCCCTGCTCTGGTGTTGCTTGAGGATGACTGGGAAACGGTGTGTAATGGCAGGGAAAGATTAGGGATGAGGAAGTTTGTGTGTCTTGTGTGACCTTTCCTTCAACTTAGTTTTAGTTCTTCCCATTGCACTTAGTAACTTCTGTATAAAATGTATAACTTGCATCAGAATTATTTATTGCACTCATGCGTTTTCAATTACCTCCGCTGCTCTCCCTCCTCTGTATGTGGTTTTCGCCGTGGAGTCGGGATGTAGGAACTGGCGTTGGTTCGATTGGGAAGAAACTGGTTAAAGGGAATAGAGCATCTTGATTCACTGCTGGCAGTCCGTCTGGCCAACATGTCATCCTTCCGCACATCTGGCTTCCTGCTGGGGGCGTCGGCCTCCGAGTCGCTGCCTCGCCCTGGGAACCAAAGAGCGATGGAGCATAAAAGAGAAAAGAGTGCGGAAGGTTAGAAAGTATGTCAGAAACTATTTTTAATTGGTCCTCTGCAAACGATTCTCAAGAAATACAAGCTCCATGTTGTGTTTTTACCCCTAAAGTTCATGATATCTTCTATGCAATTACCAATTTGTACCATGTCAGTAAGGGCAAACATTGTTCATGAGTTCATGACATAGTCATCTCATGTTTCCGGACACTTTTAAGCATTTAGACGTTTACTATTACACCACAAATTGAAATCAGATCTGTATTTGTTAATGGCGCTGCCCTTCTACCACCATATTATATTTGAAAAGACAGATGGGGTTATGAGTATCTTGAACAGGAATGACCTTTCCCATTCCACAATGTAGTTTTATTTATTATTATTTAATACAACACAGATTATATATACAGCCGTAGTTTTGACCATCATAACAGCAATAATAATAAGTTCATAAATAAATTCATGAATGTGGCATCTTCGTAAAAAGTCAGACCAGCAAGAAACATAAGTACTTAGTCCAATTTATTTGGAAGAGAATGAGGGATTATTAGCAACATTTTGAGTGTGTCCAATTTTAGTTTTACCTCAAAATAAAGTGGTTTAAATATTTGGCTAAACTGTATTATTGTCTGGCCGCTTGTGTCAGATTTGTCCCCAGATCACAGCAGTTACTTTGGTGAGTAAAAAATATGACCCAAGTTGTAATAAAGAAGAATTATTCATGAAATGTAACTGCAACACCATTATACAGGCAGTCAGTGAGAAACATTGATCACTTCTCTCGCCAAATTTTCCACAAGATTATTGTGCATAAATGTTCTGCAAACAGACAGACAGAGTAGGCCAAACTGTAGCCACTGTGCCTCTCTCTTGTTGGGTGATAAATATCTCTTGGTAAGGCGGCACACTTTCTCTGTGACCTCCAGGGAATGTAAGGAATTAGTCTATTCCCAGCTCTGGAATAGTGTTTTTCTTGTCACCCTGCACCACACATATTATACTGTCAACATAAAAGACACAAACAGGATGCCAGTGATACTTCCCCCCCCACACACACACAAAAACACACAGACACAGACTGACATATGAAAGGCAGGATGTTGACCCCTGTGTTTCCTAGGTCCAAATCTCTAGTGTTGGCTACTTAGGCCAACAGCTGCTGCATCTGGGGTTCACACACACGCACGCACGCACGCACACACGCACGCACACACACACACACACACACACACACACACACACACACACACACACACACAGTGGCTGAGATGTTCAGCTGTTGTCCACAGCCAGCCTGACTGGCTATAACATACCAAGGTTAAAACCCCAACGTGTTAGAGAACAGCAGTCAGACTATTTGTGGATGAGTGATTTTGTACTGCTGCTTTAAAGGAATAGTTCAACATTTTGGGAAATAGGCTTATTTGGAAATGTGCTTATTCTTTCCGAGAGTTAGATGAGAAGATCTTGATCCACTCTCATGTTTGTACACTAAGTATGGGGCTGGAGCCAGGAGGCAATAAGCTTAGCATAGCATAAAGATTGGAAGCAGAGGGTAACAGCTAGCCTGTCTCTCTCTTTTTACTTTTCCTAGAGACATTTATCAGAACCAACCATCACTGTTGCCTCGATTCACCACATCAGGAGAAGGGCTGTGCTGTGAGCGGGAGCCAAAGGAATCCAGACTGTCAAAAACAAAAGAAAACATATTTCTGTTTAACGTTAGAAAATCACATGTGGGACATTTACTTTAATTTAAATGTAGGTTTTGTATCAATGGGACCAGTTTTAAAGTTGGAATCGAGTTTCAACAGTTGTTTTTAACTTGTCATCAGTAATATCAAATACCCCTGGTGTGTGCGTGTGTGTTGACAGGTGTCTCTCACCTGTCTAGGGAGTTGTCGCGGGTGTGTCGGGGTGGAGAGAGAGACTCACTCCTCTCAGAGTCCCAGCAGTCATAGCCGCTGTCTCTAACGCTGCGCTTCTGTGGACTGTCCCCTCCTTCCTCTGTCTCCTACAAACACACACATGCACACAAAGACACATCAGGGAAATATATGCAAAAGTGTTTAAAGGAGGAAAGACCTCCTTAGTTTGAAAAGTTGATAAAAAAGTAGGAGTAGGAGTTCCTAAAAAAGTAGGAAAGACGCATGAAGAAGCTCACTTAAGTATCAATACATGGGTTGAGAAATTAATCAGAAATGAGACTGTGAGCAAAAGAAACAAAGAAAAAGAAAAGTGAGAAGCCAGGTGTTTGCTCATTGTCTTGCTAAACAGCAAAAAACCTGTTTGAATATTCTTCCAATTGATCCAATAGATAAAATGTGTTTCTCACAACCTGTCTCCCCAAAATAGGAGTAGCTAACAAAAACAAAAATGTTTGTCTCGTGTCTCATGTGTCTCTCCTGCACCCCAACAAAGACAGGAAACTAACAAATCCATCCCCCGCACCTCCTCAATGCCGCTATCCGTCTTTCTGTCTGTCTCCCTCTCCTCCCCCTCGCTGCTCTGTCCTCCTCACTGTGTTTACTCACCACCTTCATTTGAGCGAGAAGCCCTTCAAACTCCTTGAGGTTGAGAGTAGGGCCGCTGTAGGAGGCGCAGCCGCTGGCAGCCTTCCCCAGCCAGAACACTGTGTTCAGCACCTGAGAGACATAAATACAGGAGATTATTCATGAATGCTAAACACACTGACATAGAACATAAAGCAAGAAAAAAACAACAAAATGGCAATATTTACTCACATTTTTTAGTTTGCGGTTGCAGTCAGAGTCCCTGATGAGAGAGAAGTGTGTTACTGTCGTGTGATACAACATTAAAATGGACATGAATAGGAATAAAAAGCCACACTACTTACTTGAGGTTAGCTCGTATGGAAGTGTCTTGCAAGTCCCCGGGGTCAAACAGTTGGGAGCCCCTCAGGCCCAGTTCCTCACAGCCCCGCAGGAAGACTGACAGATTGTCCTAAAAGAGACAGCAGGGGACGACAGACAGTCAGAGTTTATCACTTTGACAAACATGCTGGTTTACAGGGCTGAGTGTCTT
Organism: Enoplosus armatus; assembly: GCF_043641665.1. Lineage (NCBI taxonomy): Eukaryota > Metazoa > Chordata > Actinopteri > Centrarchiformes > Enoplosidae > Enoplosus > Enoplosus armatus. The sequence goes on from NC_092181.1 coordinate 21,066,777, forward strand.
CTTACCAGCCCAGCGATGGGGGTGGGCAGCCTGTTGATCTTCTTGACCAGCCCTGGTTTGATTGCACTCAGCAGCCTGCGTGGAAGAGGGAAGAAGCAGAGATTTGTTGAGTCTTAAAGGAGTTTATGTATGTTGTCGCTACTTCAGACATGAAAAACTGAGTGGGAATGATGTCACAGGCTTACTCGCACAACAGGATGCCGTTCTCCAATCCGCTGCGGAAGTCCTTGTCTCCAAAGCTCTTCCCTGTTACAGCCTGGGGAAGAAGGATAGGAAGAGATAGATGTAAACGAGGTGGACTGGAACTATGGCTGCAACCAACAATTATTTGTTATTACTGATTAATCTGTTGGTTATTTTTTGATTAATCAATTAATTGTTTGGTATAAAAAATGTTAATTAGAAGTTATTGAAACTTGGTTGTTGCGGCAGCACAAGGACAGAAATAAGTACAGATGAATAGAGAAAATAGAAGTAAAAAGAAACTATACAAAATTACGAGGTAAAGACAGTGACAGTGGTGTGATTAATAGCAGTATGTATAATGCTGTATAAGGTGAAATTTAGTAATATAGCATATAACATAATATATTGTATAGTTACTACAGCAAGATAACATAGAATATAAAATATAATATGGTATAGTATGAGTATATGGGGGGGTCCCCACTGCTGTTGTACAGTCTGATGGCAGTGGGCACAAATGAGTGCCTGAAGAGATCTGGTGGCTGAATGAGCGGCCCATCTGCCACACCTCGTCATGGAGAGGGTGAGAGGGGTTATCCAGGATTGCTTTGATCTAGTCCTTCATTCTCCTCTTCGCTTCTGACTCCACACTGTCCAGCTCCAGCCCGACCACGGAGCTGGCCTTCCTTACCAGCCTGTCAAGCCTCGCCAGCCTTGATACCTCCTCAGGAAGACCAGTCTGCTCTGTCCCTTCCTGAAGAGGGCATCCCTGTCCTCATTTCACCTTACATTAAAATGACTCCTACTGGTCCATGGTAATAAGGTATACAGATTTTAAATCTAGGAAAGAGAGAGCACTGGTGTCCGACTGGTGCTCAGTATCCGCAGAAAGAAAGAAATGGAGAGGAGACAGACTAATAAGGCAACATTTTTATGCCATCATAACACTTCACATAAACATTGGGATTACATCAGTTGCAACATGCACAAGATCTTGCATATATTATGTACTTTGTTTTTAGGCCTCGCTTGCAAAATAGATCTTAATCTCAATGGAAATTCCTGCATAAATATAGCTTAACCAACTAACTAACTAACCCGTAAATCCATCCGTTTTCTACACTAAATACTGCAATATCCTCAAAAATGACAGCAATGTGTGACAATACATATTTTTCTCTGTTAAAGTGAACACTTTGAAAATTTAATTTTGGGCTACTGGTACTTGTGATAGGGTCACTGTTTCCTGACATTTGATAGTTTAAAGGAGTAGTAAAGTAATTAAAAAATAATCAACAGATTAACCGTTAATGAAAAATTACCTGCAGCCCTAATATGATCACCGTCATTAATAGATAAATATCATGAACAAAAGTGTTTAAAGTTGAATTGTGCCTCCCTGACAGAGGAGCCTGCTGCTGCCCAGTTCACCCTTCCCCCAACATTTTGCTTCAGTAGAAACCAAATTAGAGAGACGCCAAGCCAATGACACGCTGCACTGTGTCCTCATTCTATTTTACCAAAATGCGCCCATACACACGTCCCTGACTAAGATGCACGCAGTCGTTGCCCGAGCAAGCCGCAACGATAACCTCAATCCTCTAACCTGGACTCCAATCTGAAGTCTGTCCTGTGCAGGCAGCAACCCCCCCCCACACACACACACATACATACATACACACTGCTTTCTGGAGCTGTTGTGTAACCAGCAGCCAAAGATGAATGGAAAAGAAGCGGTTTGACTGACACTGTTTAGACTCCTAATCCAGATTAGCACAGATTACAGTTTGCACCTAAACTGTTAACTGCAGGCACACACTCTCTGTCTCTACTGCTCATATACAGTATATGCTCCTATACATCCATCCACAAAAAAACACACTTAATCTGAGCCAATGTGTTGGTTTTGTCGGCAGCTGAGACCACAAACACTTACATGTACAATATGTATAATAGGAATACACACACACATACACACAGTGCATCTGCAGCTATGAAAACAACCTATTGTTTTTGTTATATAAGAGATGAACAGATGTTTCCTATTGGCATCTCTTTCTTATTCTTGTCTTTCATCGTTCAGTTGTCACGCACACACACACAAGCTGGCATACGTTGTGTTTATCAAGGTTTGACTCCAGGTCTTTGAAACATTTACAGCATGGTCATGCATAATTTACTGACAAAGTAGAGTAGCATATTGGGGAAGAGCAGGACAAGTGTGTTTCGTGTAGGTAGTGTGTGTGTGGGATGCAGGACACAGATAGTGGGTGAAGGGTGGAGGTGGTTAACGATTGGTTATATGTAAAATGCTGAAACTGAAATACAGCAATTAGACATAGTGACTGGTGTGAGAGTACATGTTTTGGATAAAAAGCTCCTGAACATTTAAGCATGAGTGAGCGTCAAAAAGAGAGACAGACACACATGCACACTTATGTGTGTTAAGTGAGCATTCATGTCTGCTACAAAAATCAAGCCAAAGGCCTATTTCAGCGCCAGCAACAGTAATTCGACCCTCCCTCACTCCCTCTCAGTCCTCATGGTGGATTGCTCTGCTCAGTCTGGGTGAATGGCAGCAGCAGCTACCATTTAAACCCTGAGGTGAGATAGTGTGTGGGGGGGGGCAGAGGAGAAGCAGAAGTAGGCCAAAGTACCCTTTACTTTTATTTTAACAACTGTAAAAAGATGGAAAGAATGTGAGGCTTGAAAAAGAGAAAGCAGAAGAAGAGAAAAATATGTAGCACATCAAGTTAGCACATCATGTGCTGTAATGCATTAAAGCGACAGAAGCCAGGATTTTACAAGGCCAGACTAAAAGTGATATATGAGGCCGACATTGCTGACACAGCTGACATTATTATGTTTATCATCAGTCAGACAATCTGCTGAGTTGAGCCTAAGTTGTACCATTCGAGTCACAGAGCTAAGCTGTTTTTCAGAAAAATAAATTCAGTGAAAAATCAAGTTGTTCATCAAGGTTGTTTAACAATAGTTCCTGTTGTTGTAAAGGTATTTACAGACTCTTCTAACCATTTGGATTAAAAATATTAAGTTTGCTCCTGCATGATAGAAAACTAGAAACTAACTGTGAAGCAGACTGTCCAAATGGTTAGAGGAGTCTTGGGTATATCTTAAGAACAGACCTCGACGGGTATTTGTTTTTTGGAAAAACGTATGCTTAGCTCTGTGACTCTAAATGTATTGTCAATATATGGGACAGACAAACAAGGGCTAAAATAAACCATGCTAAACTGTCTATGTGTGATCTGCAGACCACTCACAAAGGCTGGTGTTTTAATTTGTGGTGTTGCAGAAGCATTAGCGTCGTTATAATGTTATCATGTGCTGTAGGCACTCTGCACACTAATGGCCTAATGTGACGTACAGAGAAGAAGAGACGATAACAAAGAGTAAAAACTGAGAGGGGAAGAGGGGAAGGCAGAGAGATAAAGTCATAATCCAGACTGAGGAGTTTAATCTGGATCAAAGTAATTAACCTGAGTGACTCGACACTAGACAACATCAGACTCCACAGCTGCTGACAATTGATGTTCAATATGAGGAAGAAAAGTACTTCCTTTGTGTAATTCCAGCACTATTATTGTACTGCCTGTTTTGAAAAAGTATTTGTAATACACTTTTTCATCACAGCAAAATAAAGCAGTAGCACACTAAAATGGAATGTACAGTAAAATATGAAGGCACTACCATGGGGTAATCACTGCATGATATTTTGGCATTTTTAATTGAATGAAAATATACAAAATGCAGCAAAATATGATATTCTAGAGTTTTCATACACTGTACACTTACATTTCACTCTGCACTGTACATAAAAATGTAGTCACACTTATTATACTTTGTCATTAAATCTGTAATTTAGCAGTTCTACCGTTCTATCTATCTTAAGGTTCAACCTCTGAGCAATTCAAGTGCAAAGTACATAAAGTACAAGATTAGGTTAATTGTTTCACTGCACTTTACGTATAATCACTATTAGTATGTCTGCATGTATATTTCAGTGTATTTTGCATCCTAAATGTAGTTTAGAGCACTACTTTTTTGATGCAGCTCAATGTCAAAGTTGGCACAACACAAACTAATGCTACTTGAAACATCTGCACAATGCTAATCAGAGCCAATCAATCTTATATCATGATACAGCTATTATAACTAACCTTTCTGCAAGTTATGTGCAGCCTTCTAACACTTCATAACATGTTTAGTTTTGTCTGTGGCAAACTGCGACTATCCTGGCTTTACAAAAACTTGATAACTCACTGAGGCATGAAAGACATCTCTGCCAACAGCAAGTCTGTGTCATCATTATTTCGCATTCTTTCATACAACGTTTGATGCATGGAAAATCCATGAATCCCCGCTCTCACACTCTCTCGTGCAGACACAGCTGGCTGTCTGGGACCATTGGAGATAATCTGCCTAGGACAGCTGAGACATCTGGCACACACACGCACGCACGCGCACACACACACACACACACACACACACACACACACACACACACACACACACACACACACATTCTTTCGTTTATTCCCTGTGTGACAGACCCTGACTCTTGCTATGTACTGTATGTCGGTGACAGCAGAGGTTAACTGCTGTCACTAAAGTTAACTTTGTGTTTCTCTAAGCCTGTACAACTTTAACCTGCTCAATGTCACATCCAACAGCTTTAAAGCACCTTCAACAGTGTGTATCAGCGCTGAGACAGTCTAATCCAGCTCTGTCTCGTCTATAAACAGATAGAAAGGTCTTGTCTGTGCCAGTCCAATTTCCTGCTTGGGTCATGTGGTGATATATAGCCTACTGCACTACTGCCCCCCTAGAAACAGTGACACCTGAGAGCCTACCCATGTTATGTTCCCATAGTGACCACTGTCACCCAACCGGGGCGTGTCTGACGAGTGTGTGAGCAGTATCATGCATAGCTGATCAGCATGTGTGTGTGTGTGTGTGCATACGCTTTGCATATTCTTCCAGACAAGGCAGACACACATGCAGACTGAAAATGCAGCATGGAGCGTAGGGTGGCGTGGTTAACCCTCAATCTTCCCCACCTGTGAGAGAGTGTAAATATACCACTAGAAATAGAGTTGGCCTGACCAGTCTGAAAATAACTAGAGAATTAGGAGGCAGGAAGACGACAAAGCAAGAGGAACGCAGAGCAAAGACACTGTAGGAGAGATTAAGAATTAGAGGCCAGTGTTAAACTAGACTAGACTGTCTGTGCTCAGTACTGATGTTACAAAGTTACCATCGGTGCTTTTTATGTGCCCACCAAAATGCGTCAGGTCTCAAAAACTGATAGTTTTGAAGCCATTTGTGTAGAGTTAAGTGGAAGACAGTAGTTCCCCCAAAAAACTGAATGTTTTGAGCGGAAGAGGAATATGTTAAGGTCAACTGTACTGTACTGAAATTAGTTTGAGTTATCCATAAGTGCAAAGAGAAATTGTGTTTCTTAAAATTGAGGCTAGAAGAACTGAACTACATTTGCTTTTTTTAGTGAGGCAAGCTATCTGTCCATTGCTGGGTGAAATATTGTATGTTGAATGTATGTTGTTGTATGTTGCTATTTACTGTTAATTTTTTTTGTAAATATCTTTGTAAATTGGGAGTAAATACTACATTCTGTAAAAACTATTTGGGGGGAAAATGGTTGTAATGTTACTTATCTGGTGTTTGAAGTGATGTTATGAATCACATTACTGACAGATTGCATGTAAATATATCAGAAACGATCTCAGACACTATGACCACCATGATGATGACAAGCTATCTAAAAAGCATCTATAAAAGCATCTATATCCCTCAAATCATGCTACTGAAAAAGTATTATTTTCATGTTGACACCAAACTCAAGTATTGTATTGTCCAGTATACATGTATAACATTTTAAAACAATACCCAGTTCTAATCATCAAAAAGCAGATTCCTGCTTTAAACTTTAAATATTATAGGAAGGTTATATATTTCTTTGAGATGTGTGAGAATTATTAAAAGCCTAGCTGATAACTTAATTCTTCAAACTGGAATATAAATGCAATCTTTTGTTATCCTTTTTGGTGACTGAGCAGGGCACAAGCATGACTTGTGAGAGTGAGAGACATCTAACCTCAACATCATTCATTGAAGGGATAACTGTGCAAATTTGGTGGGAAATTATCTGAGCATATTAATATCCCTAAAGCCACCTAAATAGGTCATAACTCTCCACAGAAGTAGATATTTTATAAATGCTGATAATTTAGATTTTTTTTTAACTGTATGTGGGACACTGACAGATCTAAACTTGGGTAGAGGGGAGACGAATGATCTACTTCTGTGGCCTCTGAAAGTCTAAAAGTAATCATGGAGGAAAGATGTGGCCCCAGGCGAGCCATTTCACTTTGATGGATACAGACAGACAGATAGATAGAAACTAAACATGTATTTGGAAAAAGGACTGATATTTGATTTAATGCAACTGGCTTCAAACATTTAACAAGTCTTTCAGGAATTAGGACCAGTCTTTTTCAGCTCATGTTAAACCAGTGTATCCCAACCTTTTTGGCTTGTGAACCCTTAAAACAAGACAATCTCTACTTGCCACCCCTCACCAGTGGATCCACGTCTATGGCATCCCTTGTGTTCTGACCCCCAGGTTGGAAACCACTGTGAAATGGTTGTTAAATAACCCATCTTAAGTCTGTTTTGTTTATTCTGTCTTGACTGTCATCTTACTCTTTGTCTAACAAGGACCACAATGGAAATGAGCATTTATGTCTTTATTGGGTTTTTATGAATGACAATTCAAATTGTCTGTCAGGATTGGTTGTTGTCAAAAATGTTGGCAAATAAATCTATGTATCCATCTTCCTCTCTATCTACCACAACCTGTAGTAAACTGGCTTGTGTGTCTAACAAGCTGCACAGACTTTTACATAAAAGTTTATTTTGTTGTACTTCCAAATCTATGTTTTCCCCCAATGTGAGATTCAAGTAGGCAGGTAGCTAGGCTAAAGTGGGGACAAGCACTGCGATGAAAGAAAGAAAAAATAGGTCATAACGCAGCTCCACGGGCGGATCATGATTCACCACTCAGGCTTATGGAGAGAGGCGTTTTCAGCCGACCAGATGATGGTGGAAGCGATGCAGCAAACCACAAATGATAATCTCGTACGATGCGATCAACCGCTGGTCCAGTATAGCATCTCGTGCGTGACCGCTGGCCCGATTTCATAACCATGGCAACCGGAATCCCCTCGCGCCTGAAAAGGGGGGCGTTCCGCCTCCTAGCAAGTAGAAAACGGGCTCTTCGTCAACACAAAACAAACGGCTACTTTGTGGGATTTACTTCATGTTTGTCGTTTATTGTCTTGCTTGGTTGGTGTTAAAAGTCCCCACGATGCTAGTCTGAGGTTTTAAATGTCATTAAGAGCCACACGTGTGAAAACTTTTGACACATACGGTGGTCCACACATGCGGCAGAGCCGTTGTCCCACACGGTAACCCGACACTGCATCGTCCCCACAACAGGTGACGATGCACCGGTGCTGTCGTGCTATGTATTTATATCCCCGGTCAAAGTATATGACAGTATGGCCCATTTCCCCTGTAGCAGCAGGCCCCTGAGCCTCTCTGAACGGTCACTTCACTTACCTCTATCCATTTCTGTGCCTCCTGACAGGCTGGCTCGGGACGGCTCGGCTCCAACCGATCTGGCTCGTCCCGCGGCGGGGCACTCGGGACATCTCGACCTGCTGCGGGGCTAGCCATCTCCGGGCAGGTAGTTTAACGAGGACCAGAGAGTCTGCTGGACGGTGATGATGACGGTGATACGTGATATGTGATAAGACGTGTGGTGGTGCTCCCCTCCCCGCTCTGTCAGTCCGTTATCCTCCTCCTCGCTTTCTACCGCCACTCCGCAGCTCCTCGCGCAGTCAGTGCGTTGCGTAGCCCTCCAGTGCGCCCCGCGAGTCCTGCTCAAACCGTGGCACGGAGATGGAGAAGAAAAGGCTTCTCGCCACCGCTCGCGACCCCGACACTGCAACACGAACCAGGCGCTAAAAATAACGATTCTTGAACGCCGCCGAACTGCGCGAGGCTGCTGCCGCGCAATTCAGGGGACGTGAACGCGCAGGCAGGAATCTATGCGGGGGAGGTCGAGAGAGATAGAAAGAGATAGGGGGGAGAGAGAGAGATGGGGGATTTCAAAAGATGTCCAGTTGTTTCACAGTTCTCATGCGTCAGCTGGAAGCGGCTGTTTGAAGAGATTTGTTTCATGCTTACCTGAGCAATAGAAAGTCGTCTGGCTTCAAGATGGAGAGAAATTGTACAAGAACATGTAAAAATAGTAGAGCTTGAAGGGGTTCATTGCCCTGTTTAGTCCATAAAAGATAGTTTGAGATAACCTGAAATGACTGGACTAAATGTTATTTCTCCTACATTAAGGTCTGGATGGTGTTTTAAAGCCCATTTTGAAATAGCTTCTCAGTCATTAAGTACAAGTTACACAACATAAAATCAATAGCCCATAAACTCCCACAAACTTAATTTCATACACTGCCAAACAATGGCTTAGCAGTCTATCAGTAATGCTGTTGATAGCAGTTGCTTACACAGTGGGGTTGATAGCCCTTGCCCTTTAGTATTGGATGCAAATGTGACCTTTTCAATCATCAGGTCAACCCGTATTCTCTGAGCATGTCACCTAGTCACCTGAATGGAGATGTAAAGCCCTCGCCAAGCAAAAGTCACAACTAGGGGATTACTAGTAGTGCGACACACCTTTCTTAACATATAGATATTGGCCTGTCTGTCTGTTTGGATAAGGCATTTTCACAATCCCTTGGTCTTTATCAAAAGAGTCCAGAGAAAGGTCTTGGTATCCACAGTGATGAGTTGAGTGACCAGACAATCTATCGACAACTCTTCATTCCTCCTCCTCCTGTTTCAGCCCTTTACAGCTGAACTGCAGCCAAGACCAGTCAGGATGAGCCCCAAGCTGTGAGGGCCTTAGAACATTAACCACTTCATCACCTCATGTGACAAAAGTATGAATGGGTGTCAGCTAAAATGTAGTCTGGTAACATGGGGAAGTCAAGGAAGGGATACAGATTACTGGGTTTTAAGGTAAAAGCTATAAGGGTTTAGGGCTACAGCTAACAATCATTATCAATTAATCTGCCACGTATTTTCTCAATTAATCATTTAGTCTACGGAATGTTTAAAAATAGTGAAAAAACTCAATGATGCTTATTTTGTCCAATCAAGAACAATAAGAATAAAAATAGCAAATCCTCATATTTGAGGAGCTGGAACATAATAATGTTTGGTATTTTTGCTTGAAAAACAATTATCAATTAACAAAATAGTTGCTGATTAATTTTCTATCAATTGATCACTTAATTATTATGGCTTTGGAAAGGCAGTCATATGACTAGAACACCACATTCCGAGAATGAGGTGTTGTATTAAATCAAACACTGACATGCAGCTGGGGACATTTAACATCACATAGATACATAAATTCAGCATAACTTAGAGTACCTGTTGCAGATTAAAGGCAGGTGCACAAGCAGGACTCCCATTTTTCTACTAATCAATACAAACATACCCAAAGACATATATAAAGTTTAATGGTTGCTTTATTGAATACCCACAGCTGCATCACCAGTAGAACTACAGCAACAATGCATTTGGAAAGTGCAGAAAGATAAACAATTGGTGCACAGCTTAGACATACAGTAATATCACCCTGCACTGCACGACAACAACCCAACATAGAGCAGCACTTTATTTTGATAGTCCCCATCGTGTTTGGAAGTTTTCTCTTTTCTGTGTTAAACTTGCACAATAATAGCATATTTGACTACTTGAGCATTTGTGGATTGTCAACTGAAAAGCCATTTTCAAACAAAGTGCAAACATAAGTCTAGGAATCAATTTCTGAAAACAGGTAAACTAAACAAAGAAAATGACTGTAATCCACCACTATCATTTTGCACTTTAAATTCAAACTTCTCATACAGAACCTCAGGTTTTTCAGAGAAATGTCGAGTGACACCAAGAAAACCACTCAAGAGGTTGCGTGCATGCTCCGAACAATGGTTAAATTATTCCTACGGATACATTTGGGCTGTTCTGAGGAATGTCAGATCCTTATAAACTCAACCACACAGCAACTGAAGGCATTCAGAGAAACAGGCAAAACGTTTCTCCAAACAAGTTTTCTGACTATTCCTTCTCACTGTTCTTTATTCTCTTTATTGGCACAAAAGGTATTTAAGCGTCAGTCTTTTGAGTTTGCAGATGCACTAATGAATACATACAAAAAAAGTTGCAAAAAAGACACACATGCACACAAGCAGTGGTGAGATCCGACCTCATGTTTTACAGTTTTCACTGCTAAATGATGTCACATAAAAGGGCTGTATCAGTTTAGTGTCAGCAGAACAAAAAGGTTTTGATGGTGTGCGTCTGTGTTTGTGTGTACATGTGCTAAAGAATGCTTTGTTCTTGAGATGAGAGTACAGTATGTGGTAACAATATGTGCTTTATAGTGCATAGTGTCTGCAGATGTATGTGTTCACAGGTTGTTATGGGTGCCTGCTGATTGTGTTTGCCATGTGAATGCTCGAGGACATTTTGGTTTACAATTTGGTTGTTGTCCTACCGAAATATCTAACTGTGAGAAAGAGCCACCGCAGAGAAGCGGACCTCGCCTTGCTCTCTTTCCATGAATCCACGGCACACTTTGGCTGCATCCTGGGCACACATGAAAAGAAAAAAAGAAAAGTAGATAAGTTTACTGTATATACATTTCAATGCACTTTCATTCAAGTTTCATTAAATTATTGTTGCTCCACTGTACATAAACTGCAATAGTGCACTTTTCGTAGGTATCTCTACGTTTACTTGAGGATTTAAGTAGTTCTTTTTCCCTTAAATGACATCCAGTAAATCATCTCATTTAATGTTGCAATTTTATCACTAATGCATGTAGAGACCTCTAGTGGTAGCTTGATGTGACAATCTAAAAGGCTTTGAGTTGAGCACAGACATAACCCTCGATGACGTCTGTAGCACACAAGTAAATTAGGACTAAAATCACTTGCATCAGTCCTCTCAATTATTGGTTTCCTAGACAGCTTATTTATATTACTTATCTAATATTTAGCCCTGACTTACATGGCCTAACTGGCAGCAAACAACATTGCTTAAATTCCATCTATCCTTACATTAAGACTTTTGTAGACATTAATATTTAATTAGCATTTAACCATATTTCGAAGTATACCAGTCTTCTTCTAAGTCCCCACATTCTTATAAACCCTATTGGAGATTTGAGAGTGCATTAGCCAAGTTTATTGATTGAATCAAGATCCTCAGGAGCAGCCACTCCCTATTCCAGTTTAATACCATGACTCATCACAGACCATGTGCATAAAGGAACTTGGCTCAGTTATATTTCAACATATTCAGGATTGACACAAAATGTTGAAGAATAACCATAGTTTTACGAACCGTTACAAATGACTCATCTTTGGTGGCTCCGTGCTTCACTGGTCCATTCATTTTCCCATCTTAAAAACAAATAAGATCGTTAGGAATCCACTACGTGAAAACACATACAGAAATCGACACAATGAGTTGACATGCTTACCAAATTCATAAAGTTGTCCATTTACATTGACAAAGGCAATAAAGTGGAAGTTGACTTTGTCGGCTTCCGGCTGTGAAAGTTGAAATATGAGGAATTCAGAGTAAATATTGTGATACAAAAAGGCCTCAAAAGACAAGCACAGCAAAGCAACTTGTTGCCATCGACACTACATTTAGCTTAAATACAAAGTGTCTCATCTCTCTAATACCCTCTAACACTGATCTCTTTTGTTGCCAGGAACAGAAATTATTTCAATGATACTGATGTTTAAACGTCATTAACCAACTGAAAAGAGAAGGGGAGAGAGAGAGAGAGAGAGAGAGGGAATCAAGAGAGAAGGAGCGTGCATATGGACAGATAAAGAGGTGAAATTAATCAATCTAATTCAGTTTATCAGTTCAGTGTATGGAAATACACTGCAGACTGGAGTCTCTGCAACAGTGACAAGGAGGGTGACAGCTGTCTCATTTGAATGAGTCCACCACGGGTTGAACAAGTGTTGAGTAAACCTGCGTCATATGCACATCTGCTGCCTGAAAGGGGTGTAAGATATTGTTGATGCCATTAGTAGTTGATATTGTGGTTAGGTATCTTACCCTACACTGGCCCTGCATTGCAACCTCATTGTGAGCCTGACGGATTGCCTGGAGAAGAAATATTAAGAACGTGTCTGTTTAATAATGCAAAAACAGATCATTCTACTCTTTAAATTACGCATGCAGATATGTTTCTAATAGACAAACAAATCAGAAGTGTAATTTAGAAAAAAAGCACAGGTTTGAGGTTTTAAAGACTTAGTAACATATTAATAATAGTACATTCTGTAATAATATTCAAAAACTTAGTGACTTTACGAGTGACAAGGATTTAGCAGTGTCTGGCGCCCCCAAGTGGGTAAAACAAAACACGAAGGTTATGCAATACATACAGAAATTCTAAGAGAAGGCAAGTTTTAGTTGTAAAGCAGATGCCTCATTAACTGTCTCCGATCATTAGCTTATAGGCAGTATAATCTCCATAAAATACCATCAAAGATACTTTGGACTCTGCTGATCAGATTCCCAATGCATGTTACAGCTGAATCTCCATTCTGTTAAATCCAATTAACAGAAGAAGATATAGCAGCTTCAACAGTGTGTATGTTTATCTTACCTGGTTCTTCTCCAGATGTTTGGCACGGTCGTCAGCAGACATGTTTGCAGTCTCATCAAGAAACTTCTTCAGGACAGAGCCATTATCTGGAAAGACAAAAGCAGCATTAAGTTAATCGGAAATATCTCCCAAATCACAACCTGCCACACCAAATAATTGTATCACCAATCATCGCTGAGTAATTAATAAAATGTTATTACTTTTATTTCATTTAAATTTCGCTGCTCCAGGACAATTCAGCAAATACTTTAAGACATACCGCTTTTTCTTAAATCAACTTAACTAACCTCGAACTATTTGTCATGAACTAAAACTACATTAAAAAGGAATGTATGGGTTGTAATTTGAATTATGAAATCAAGATATCTCGGCTCTTTGAAAAGTAACTGCTGAGTCATTGATACTGACCAACAGCATTCTGCTCATTTTATGAGTAAATATTTTGTAATATCAATATTACTAACTGTATTGTTTTGTACTATGGTACCAGTGCTAATTTGATTTACACCTACCAAATGTGGGTTTGCTTTTGTTGTTGGCAACAGCATGCAGCAGGGCGATGGTGCCACAGGAATTATGTGCCGTCTGCTTCAGGAAATAAACCTCAGAGCCTCCTGCAACCTTGTCTGCCTGCTGCTGTCTGAAAGACTCATGCTACCGGACACACAGACAGATAGACACACACACACACACACACACACACACACAGAGAGCATGGCCATTGTCATCTGCCCATGAGAACACAGTGTGCAGCCAATTATGCCACATGAAATGTGCACATGGACTAACATAACAATTGGAAGCGGCAATCAACAGAGCAGAAAAAATCCATTACTGTCATTTATTTAAAGCAAAAACACAAAACATTCTCTAGTTACAGCTTCTCCAACATAAGGATGTTCTGCTTTTCTTAATTCTATATAATTGTAAATTTAATATCTTTGGGTTTTGAACGGCATTTGAAGACATCATCCAGGACTGTGATGGGCATTTTTCACAATTTTGTGATTGAGACATTTTGTTGACCAATTCATAATTTGATTAATTGAAAAAAAAATGGATAATGAAATTAACTGTTAGCCACAGCCCAAGTTTATTACGCTGTTCACCCTGGGGATGTGGTCTGGCTCCCAGGATCATAATACAAGCAAAGCCTATCTGAGAATGGAGTCTGCAGTAGGCTTGACAGGATACTTGGACTTCATATTGAGAAAACAAGGGTAAGCATCTGCTGATTCATTTCCTCTACCAACCCTTTGTCATGCTATTCTACCTATCACATTAGATTACAGCTCTTTCTCCCTCTCCATCCATACCCTCCCTGCACCTCAGTGTCACCCCACCCCAGGCAGCACGTATCAGTGGCTCACCCCACCCTCCCTCCTTCCCTTCCAGGAAGTAGTCTCCACCACCACCACCCCACTATTACCTGTTGTGTAAGTGGGAAGAGCAGCATCAAGGCACAGCATGTTTTCGGCACAGCGGAGAGTTGTTCACCCTCCAGCCCCACCACATCAACGAAGCGCCAGCTTTCACCCACGCCTAGCTTGCTCATCATCTGAAACACACAGCCAGGAAAATAAATAAAGCACGATGACTTAAATGGATGTAAATCAGTTGAAGTTTCACTGACATAAATACATGATCCCTTCTGAAGGTGTTCAAAGATGCTGCGTTGTGTTGGTCCAGTCCGACCACACCCTTTAGCCTAGACACTGGGGACGAAAGATGCTGCCGCTTATTAAAATGAGATCAACGCTCTCCTGTTTGTTGTCGCATCTCCATTTAATATCGCCTACCACTTTTGTTTTTACCTAGGCAGTTGACAATACCACTACAACCTACGTATTGATGCCGTGGTTGCGACATGGTGGCCTGGTGGCGTTTTAACGGTCGTTTCAGTTTAACGGTTTAACTGCCCTCATAACTGGCTAGCTGCTGTAAAACTTACCTGACTGTTGAATCAAACGGTTAACGTTACCAATATGTCGCCATTGTCCAGCGTCTAACGTTAGCTACTCACCATGTTGAGCATCTGAAACAACATAAACAGAAACCACAGGTGAGTTTGTTGTCGGTAAGAACGTTACGGTTTAAAAAAAAAAAAAAAAAGTAAAGAAAACACAGTTATTTCCCCCACCTCGGGGTTGATCTCCATCGGGGTCCACTCCATTTTTGCAGTGTTTCGGCGTGACTCTGCAAGTTTAACGACGTCTTGTCTCTGTGTACTCTCGGTTTCTGCCGCTGTCAGTTGAACTTACGAAGGGTACCCGTACTTTATGCTGCCGGTCATACCACTTACCGGCAGACAGGGGGGTGGGCTCAGATCAAATAACCCGTGGTGTACGTATTTAACGGGCCTCATTAGAAATATCACAGTAATTTAGAAGCTATATTTTACTTGCCACACGTTCAGCTATGTAGTGACATCCTAGACATGGATATGTGCTCCTAAAAAATAGATTTAAATGAAGTCTCACCGCTAAATGTGAGATCACTCCGGTCAAATCTTTCTAGAAAGAAAGGTGTGACGTAGTAATCACTCCTGTATCGTTCATGGTTTTGCTTAATGAATTTTATATTGGACTTTCGGACTCGCAGTTAAAGGATAATCAGTATACAATACCTGTCCATCTTATTGCCAACTGTTCTGTTTACTATCTGTTTATGCTATACAAATTGCAGTTGTTGCTGCTTCTGCTTGGAGTGAAAGGCAAGATACCAGATTTTGTTCAGGGAAAGATCTAATTTTGTGTATGTACATGTACAACAACACATGGAATGGACAAGCTTTCAAGCTGTTGTTGTTCTTTAGCCCCTAACCTAATGTGTGTGTAAAGTAATGCTTTTTCTTACAACTTGTTCTGTCACAGTGTTGCCAACTATCTTTAAAGCTGCATGTGACATCCTTGTAGATTTAAATCTTGGCATTTAACTTAAGACCATCCTGATCTATGGTGTGCTGGATGTAAAGTACACTGGACTTGAAACTGTTGCATGTGTTTCTCAATCCACCATGTAAGAACAAGGCAGCACTTGTTTGTTTACTGGAACTAACATCATCTGAAGTGCAACAGACTGCAGTTGCTAAATAGGATCATAGTACAAGGTGCCGCTGTTGTGCCAGTATAGAGCAATATACTGTCCCGTATACAGAGCATTAAGGCCAGTTTCAAATTTCATGTATATTCACTCACTTGGTAATCCTTAGATTTGCACACTATGCATGAATGTGAGTGACTCTTCACTGCCTACAGTTACAGAATGGTTTGTACACTTTGTGGTTTCTGCCAGTGGGAAATTTCTGTAGTGTGTCCTGTTTTCCCAGTTGTTGGTGATGTTGGTGTTTTAAAAAGTATAAGCAACACCTGTCTGCACAAGCACCTGCTTGTTCATGTTAGTTCACGTCCGTATCAGTGAGAATGAGAGGAGTGTGTAAATAAATGCTCTGTATGCTCCCATGTTTTTTTTGGCTGGAGCGCAGAAAGTGGAAAAGACTGGAAAGTCTATCCCTGACTTACTGAGAGAGTGATGAAGTTACATCATTGGTTGGTAAAGTGTTTCCACATTGGCCGTTGCTCCCTCAAAATGAATAGGTGCGAACAGTCCTCAATTATGTCCTCAGGGGGCGCTTATAAATTAATCTTGCGTGGAAAGTTTTATTCTTGCAACTGTATTTATAACATTTTTTTGACTCAAACGTAACTTAACCAAATCATGTGATGCTACTTCAGTACACTTTAAGAACAAATATTACTGGAGACTACCACATAAAACTGCAAATGAACATTTAATATCCAGAAATTCGCACAATTTAGCACAGCGACCATACACGGTCCAGCCATATACTAGGTTTCCACCTAGTCTTGTTATTTTGGGTTGTGGCAATGTGACTCACCACTCTTACTTCCTCTTGGTGGCACTGTAACCTTTCTGCACTTGCTTTCACCAGTATGATGATTGTAATGTGAACAGTTGTGACTTTAATAAATTATATATCCCACATTTATATTTTGTTTATGTTTCATTTAGTTATTCTTTGTTTTCTTACACTGAGCAGGGTGCTCAGTGTCCCATCAATGGATGGAATACGTCATTTTATTTTATTCAGGTTTTCAAAATGCGTTCTAGTGTTGCGCTGTAGCTACAACGTGCATGTTTTATTCATACAGGGTGGACTTTGGATATATGTTTTAATCAGAAGCGAAGATAGACGCTCCCAAGAGGTATCAATTATACATACCTGCAGGGTGAGGTTAGTGGCTGTGTGTGTGTGTGTGTTTGAGATATTGCCTGTTGGTACCTGGTTGATCGGTTCATAGGTCAGAGTTATATGGGTAGGTGGTGATTTATTGTGTTTACATGTCCATCTGTCTGTGTGGGTGTTTAAATAGAGCATTTGTTGGTGGTTAAAAAGGGAACACGCAATAGTCAGGTCGTGGTCTGTAGAAAATTCAGTAGAAGAAGACAAGAGAAGCAAGAACTCCCATTTTTATTTCATTTTTTGTTTTCTCTGATTACATTGCTGATGTGGATTAAGCAGTCAGAGAACCGAGGACACTGGGATGCTCATCAGCTCACAGAATATTCAGTCTCACCGTGGGGACAAAATTACTATCAGACTTGATTCTTTGACCAAGATCTTTGCTCTTAAATCTGTTTGACCGGGAAGAAACTTGAGTGCAGTCATGGCTCTTTCCTGCAACAGAAAGTTTCTGAACAGCTGGTGAAGCACATGTGTGATGATTGTGGTCCTCACAAGATAAGGAAAACCAAACATTCACTTGAGGACAACGGAACAAAATTCACTCTACTGGAGTTCACTTATCCTCTCCAAGACGTCAAAAAGGAACTAGAGGAATCAGAGTTTGACCTTTGACTCCTGATCCCTGTGCACACCAGTATGCCTGTCCCATCTCAATATGTGGAGGTGAATGGTGGACCTCCTTTACCAGCAGGCTGGGGATGGAGCGCGGCGCTGTACGTTTGTCTCTTTGTCTTACTCAGCACGCTGTTGGCTCTGTTTCTCTGGTTCTTACATCAACAATCACAACGCTACAGATACAGAAAGTGACGATGCACTCTACACCTGCTCTCTCAAAACAGCCAGTTTGTGTGTGTCTGTGCTTGTTTTGTGTAACATTTTAGATATATAATCTGTATTGTAGCACAACATTTGAAATATTTTATATGTGTGTAAATTATAACAAATAATGCAAAAGTTGAACAAGGTTTATCAGAGTAGGGTTGCTATCTGCATTTATAACTGGTCTGTTTATATGTGCACTAGAAATATAATCATAACCAGATTGCAGTTAAATCACAACTGCCATGTAAATGTCTGATTACAGTATTGTTATTTTATCTTATTTCATAGATTTATTATTAACAGAATCAGCTTTACTTGCCAAGTATGTGTACACATACAAGGAATTTGACTTTAAGTTGCAAGAACAATTTACAGGAACATGGAAAGAGACAAACAGCTGAAAACAAGGACAAGCTGAACAAAGATGGGTAAAAAATAAACACAGTATTATGTACATACAAGTTACAAGTGACAGTTACAACTGTAGGTTAATTTAATCCCAAAGCTACATTAAATGTATTGACTTAACTTTCAGGAGCTTTCAACTGCATCTCACAATCTTCACCACCAGATGGAGTTTGCTCAGTTGTCATGGAGTTTGCTCAAGTATGGGACTTTGATCATGTGATATGAAGACCATTAGATGCAATTGATAGCTCTCGGGGGAAAAGATAGTAATGAGAGACAATGGTGGACTTGGAACAGTGAGAGAACTGGGGCTGTAACTGGAAAGTTCCCTGGACCAGCAGCCACTCCCTCATTACCACCACTGAGATGCCCTTGAGCAGGGCACTTAACCCCCAACTGCTCCAGTGGTGCTGCTCAGTAACATGCAGCTCAGACTGTGGGTGTACTGAGTGCCTTCAGTAGTGAATGTGTGTAACTGAAAAGGAAAGCGTTGCTTTCAGGGAAACTTGCTTGAATAAATAAATGTTTTAAAAAAAATAGTGGACCTTGTGCAAAGATTCCCTTTTGTTAAACTATTGTATGGTTTTTCATTTATTGCTCTTTCAAATTAAAAGATTATCCTCCCTAAAAATTCAGTTTTGTTTTTTTCCCATCAGAATACACTCATAACTATATGTGTGTTTTTTAATAGTACCCTCATTCTGTCTCTCTCTCCTTATCTCTCTCTCTCTCTGTTACGTCTCTTTGTTAGAATTGATCCGTAGCTCTCAGTTCGGTTTGCTCGGTGATTTATTAACGTGGTATGAAGATTCCACACATGCCAAAGGAAACAGAATGAACTGCATTCATAGCAGAAACACTAATCAAATCCATACATTTCTCAGATAAGGTTGCTCATTCAGTACATTTTATCCCTGTGGTAATGAATCAGTTTCAGTGTCAGTCTCCATCTGATGTCACCTGGCGTGTCCTATTCTCCAGTTCTGGTCTGATTATATGGCCAGTTTCTGTCTATGGTCTATAAATTAGTATAGGCCTTATTATCGCTATTATCGCTCCATCTGATGTCAAAACCTGGCGTCTCCTAGTCTCCATTTCTGGTCTGATTATATGGCCACTTTCTGTCTATGGTCTACAAATTAGTATAGGCATTATTATCGCTATACATTATTGGTAAATAGCCATTATTTTGAATTTCAAGCTACATGCCAGATTCAGTTCAACCTTCAGATGTCTTAAGACACTGCTGACCCTCAGTCACAGAAATAAGCCTATGTTTTATAGATGATAGTCAAACTCTGAATGTCTGTAAATGTGGTGCACAGTGTCTGGTAACAGCGATTAGTCCCTGACCTAAACAAATGATACAGCTAAAATTAAAACAAGCACATAACTGAGCATAAATGACCAGTTGCTACATGAATGATCATGCTTTATTAAATTCTCAAAACAATCACAGACTGTGGCTGTATCACTTGGATCACGAGAGACCATGAGACAACAAAGGAGTAGCTTTACATCTGGAGTATTATATTTGCATATATTCTTTAACTTGTGAGCGTGAGCGCAGTGTAAACAGACTTTCCTGCTGTCTGTCAGTTCATTGTCATTGTGCTGTGTTGTGTACTGACCTTAAAGCTGCACCAATCAATATTTTAGTGGATCAAATGACTATGTGTAATGTGACTGGGGTCACTCTTAGTGACGAAACCACAGATGTGATCGCTGAACTTTGCAGTTCTCATTTGTTCTGTGTGGTGTTTTCGTATCTTTCACCTCGCTGTTTTGGTTTTATGGCCCTCAGCTTTGTCTGACTGCTCTCATTAACCTCTTTTCTAGCTGATAAACTCCCTGTATGCTACCTGCCCAGCACCAGACAGAATAAGCAACTATAGCTGGTGAACATAGTGGAGCATTTCGCAGCCTAAGAACCAGAAATTTACCTCAGGATGTGGTGGAGACCAAAACGAACAAAATATTAGACTTGACTAGGTGGCCAGAAACAATGCTAATGTTGCTCCATGTCTGCTTGATGTGTAAATAGGCAACTGTTTAACACATTAAACTAGATGCTAATGTACTGACATTGTGTTTTCAGCTTCTGTGAAGTGGGAAAAAAATATAGTATAGATTAAATTTTTTCCTTGACCCAAACAATGTTGGCAATAATAACACTAAAGGCAGGTTTCTAAACTCCTTCCTATGAAGGACAACAAAATGAACAATGTCTCCATGGAGACCTATCAGGTGACACTGTTCAAACATCCTGTAACTGAAATGATACTAACTGCCATTTTGAAATGTGCCACATGAAATAAATATGAAAATAAACGTATTCTCTTTTTATTGCAACTTCGCCGCAGCAGGTTCAGGACACTCGGAACTACATTTCCCATCGTGCTTCAGTGTTCGCCAGAGTCCGTGCGCACCCGGGTGTGGCCCACACACGCACGCCCACACACTCACGCGCGCAGCGGAGAGTATTTCCGAGTGGGTTTCGCTCGTCCGTCCTTCTTCTCTTCCTCTCCTCTCTCTGTACCGGATCTCTCTGCCTGCCAGCCGAGCTTCAACTTCGCGGTAAGTTTCTCACATCAGCGGAACACTTTCAGTTTAAAGTCCGGATACAAGTTCAGCAGCATCAGCCAGGTGAGCGGGGACAGCCAGGGGTCTACCTGAGGACAAAAGGGAGTCATGTCTGGTCCACGGAAGTTTGACAGCTACACCGCTGGAGAGTAGATAAAATCAGGCACCGGATAAGAAGTAGAAAGAACAAGATAATTGCAGATGTTTGAACTCCTCAGAGAGTTGATATAAAATAACGTTTTTGTCTCTCCAACAGACTTTCTTCTCACCGCTGAATAAACCTCCCAAGACTGTCAAAATGGTGAGTCATTTTCATTTCACAGATGTTTCAGCTGTCAACTTAAAGAACCACGGCGAGTTTTATATTATACGGATGACTAAGATAAAGGTTGTTCAAATAGTACTTGCAAAAATCCGTTATTTATGCAAATGTGTGACTCACAATAGTTTATACCCTCTGAACTCCAAGACAACGCCCACTATTTCACCCACATTATGTAACGATGGGGTTTAATCTAAATGTAGGTTGGAGTTTACAAGATGTGAGTATTTATTCACTTATGATAAAACTTTAGATAACTTTTCAGTTGATATTAAACATAAAAGCCTGTTATCGTCTGGACATGTAGCAGATGTGGCAGTAGGCCTACATCTGTTTAAGATAAAGAGAAGTAAGGGGGCAACCATTTATATAGGCCTACAGTTTAATAAGTAACTTGTTGCTATGATTAAGTGCATTTTAACATATACATTGTACAACAATGGACACTTTTACTAATGAAACTTTCCAGTTTATCAAGTTTTAACTCTCTCTGTGTGTGTGTGTGTGTGTGTTTGGCTGCAAAGTGGTTTCATTTGGGGAAGTTTAGAGTATGACTCATGTGGGCTCTGGTCCATTCGGGAGGGCCTCTCTGTCTCTCCACCTCTCTCGGTGTTTAATACACCCATTTCCACGTCTATCCTGGAGTGTAAAGCCGCCCTCCCTCTCTTAAAGGGGAAATCAGTTCTCTTTCTCTCTGTCAGGGTGGAGTTGTATGTTACCATTAAAAAACGATGTGATTATATTCATGATAATCAGTTTAGTCCAGGGCTCTAAATCAGACATATGCGTGGTGTGATCTGCTCACAGAAGTCAGTTTTAATGGGTCTTTCTTTGACAAAGGCCTAATTTGAGGATAAACATAAGACTGGTGATACTCTATATTTTTGTTATTGTTAGTAAACGCAGTAAAACTAACAATAAATTGATCCTACCAACCAGTATTAGCAAGTGTCTGTGTTGCCAAAGCCTGATAGAGCCTACTCCTCGGTGCCATAGACCTCAATTGTTAAAAAATATTAAAAACACATCAATGAGCCACACCTTTGCTCTGAATAAACTGTGGTTTATTTTGAGTCAATCCCACAAACTGTACACTGTCCCTGAGCCGTTAATACTCACCTGTACATTGTTTTTGTATTCATTTGTGGCTGAAAAAAAGTCCTCAACAAATACAGTATTTAAGTATCATTTGCTAAAGAACCACAGCGCCCAGCTGTTTTGCTACTATATATTTGTGACTCACGTTAAAAGATTTAAGTCTTCACTAGGAAAGAATTGGCTTTGGGCCACAATTTTAGAAATACTGAGGTCATAAGCAGCCTCCACACCACAAGAGATAAAAAGACCTGTCAAAGTTTCTAGTAATTTTTTCTAGTTGTTCTAGTGTTTTTCCTCATATAATTCTCATTTTGTAAAGTCCCTTTATTCAAGGTGATTCATAAGAAGAGTTTTATCTTCTGAGGGAGAAAAAAAAACGGTTAAATGTTTAAAGATGTTCTAAGACATAGAAATAATCTCCTTTGAATAAGGATTTGCCGCAATTACATCTACTCCTTCTCCCTCATTGGAAAATCCAGAATCAATTAATATGCTAATATTGTTCATTTCAAAAGTTTCACTTTTTAACTAGACACGAGAGGTCTCCTATTTCTCTGAGAAGTCCATTGTCAGAGTCTGTATTTCTTTATTTTTCTTGGCCTGCTGTGACAGCCTCTCGTTACGTATGGCGAGTCAACATATCTCCATCAGCAGCCTCAGGTCATGTCTGAACTCGCTCCATGTGACGCAATTTATCACTCGCTATAGGAGCTAAACCTGTGTCTCACATTCCAGTGGACATTCTCTGCATTGTGTTGTGTTGCTGTCCAAACATCTCCTCGTTCAGCTGTTTGTCCGAGCAGCCATCTGCACGCTGATTAGATTTAGCTTGTGGTGCTGAGTGTGTTTATGAAAAAGGAGAGCTCGTGGACATTTTGGCGTTCCTTCCTGCAGAGCGAGACAGAATCCTGGTTGTTAACTTGTTTTTGGATGTCACACTTTTTTCCTCCAGATTTTCTGGCTCAGAATTCCAGAGACATTCCCGTGGTTTTCCACTTTAAACATCTCTCCCCCCTGAAATAAGAAGCAACGACTTGGCTAATTCATTGTTAATGTGTCACAGTTTTAGGGAGTGTCTGGAATGAGTGCAGCATTGTTACAGAAAGACACTTTTACTAAAAATCAATCTTAAAGTTAATGTTTTTCCAGCCTGCTCTTCTGAAACACTTTTTCCACATTCAGGCAAATTATTAGCCTGATAATCAGACTGAATTGACATTTCGTTTCACTTCATCCCTCATATTTGAATCGCTGAACAAATCTGAGATGTAGGCGGCGGTTCAAAGGCTGAAAAATGATGTGGGAACACGCTGGTTATGAGACTGGAGTGTATGAACTAAGTGGTTTGATGTGAGAGCGTGTGTGCACATCTGCATGTGTTTCATGGAGCTGTAAGTCATTAAGTTCATTAAGTGCATTTGAAATGACAGCCTCTGATGAGCGTATGTACATAACAAATCTGACAGTGTTTTATATGTATGTAAGCATAGAGATTATATAGAGAAACATAGAGATTGATTAAGTATATTCTGTTATGTTATTAAGTGTGGAAGTCTTTGATGACATTATGCATGTAAGGAATCTGAGATAAGTATGATCTGCAATGTTATGGCATTTGCTTAATATCTGATAAGAAGCTATAAATACATGTGACAAATTTAGCATGCATAAATAATGTTGAGGTACATACATGAAGAGACTTGGTCTCATTTTACATCCTGTTTGATGCCACTGACTACAGGAGCATTAATACATTTATTATTTATGTATGTTTTTATTTATCAAACAACAACAAGAAGACATTCAAAACAAAAGGACATTTAGCCATAAAACATATAGTCTTTCCAATTAAGTAATAATAATAGTAATAAGTGTTAGTTGGAGGGTTTAAGCTTGCTGCGGTTTACAGACAAGAGTCAAGGGAAACACTCTGTCCACTAATAGTGGTTAAAGTTGATGCAATCCGTGTCCAAAATTGTAACACAGGGGAACAACACTTGCATGGTGTTATGCTGGAAGTTGTCAGTGTTTGCAAGTCCCATGAGAAATAATCTACATTAGGTATTATGGGTTCTGTGCAATATTTTGTGCTGTATTATCCGTATGTTGCTGTTGGAAGAACATTTGAGTATATTTAGATATACAGTAAAGAGGTCCAGAATTCAGGAGACGTGTCTATGGGGATATCAGCTGCCCAACAAAAAAAGAAAAATCTACACCAGAATAATCCTCCTCTGTCCACTTCTTCCATGTTGCAGGCCAGCAGAGGAACTGTGAAAGCCAGTGGAAACTTCAATGCCAGTGCGGATGCTGAGGTCCTGTACAAGGCCATGAAAGGGCTGGGTAAGATGCTTGTGTGTATGCACATCTGCTGTCTGCACAGTGTCATCTGATACGTTGAAGGCGTGTCAGTCAGTAGTACAACTCCAACAGACCAATGAGAGAGCGCTTTCCTCCCGGAACAATAACTGTAGCAATCCCTGCTGTCTGTGCGGACCTCCACCCAGACAGCAGTGAGTCATGAACACAAGAGCAGAGTAGAAGCTTGAGTCACTGTGAGCAAACTCATCCTCTGACCTCGACTGAAGGCTGTAATTATGTGGGTGGAATAATTGTAATCAGAAGTCCTCCTAGACAGAGCATGCTCCTTGTTACGGAATATGTGTAGCTTGTCAGAATAGTTATAAACAAACGTTTGCAGCTCGGGTGAGTAACCATGGTGCTTGTTGTCATAGGGACCGACGAAGATGCCATCTTGCAGCTGTTGACGACTCGCAGCAACTTCCAGAGGCAGGAGATCAAGGCCGCCTACAAAACTTTGTTTGGAAAGGTTGGACTTCCTTAACAGCTGTTAAACCACACATATTAGAACTTAAAAAGCCTCAGTATACTTCAAATGTGCATTTAAAGGCATACCTGATCTGAATTGGCCATCATACCCTCCTTCTGGATGCATCTCACTGCTTTTTCCAGGAATTATGTGTCTTGGGTGCATTTGTAGTCTTGACATGATTAATTATGCAAACAGGAATAAGGGCGCACACTTTCGGAGTTGTGTGGGCTTTAAATTTTCGTCTGTGATAGCTGGTTATTCAGATCGTGATTGCTGTAGGGCGTTGATAAGAATAGGTGGGTACATTTAATCTAGTCAACAGAGGAAATAATACAGAACAAAACTAAAACTACACATACTTCATCAAAAATAAAGGATATAAAGAAGGATATAAACATATTACTGTAACTGTAACATTTATATTTCTATATTGATAGGAATTATTGAAATATAATTATCTTAAACAGGTACAAACCATTTCACTACTGATAAATAGCACCAAATAAACGATTAAATCAGCATGCAAATACTCCACAATAGGTCCACAATCCTACTTTCCTAAATTGGTTAGCATCTGCATTTTTCTGCTCCTTATCAAACACATAATTAGCTAAAACCTCCTTTCAGTAATGAAAACAACTCTTAACCAGACTTACCTTTACCTCTTGCCAAGAGTTCGATAAGAAGATTGATACCACTTTTGTGTATGCATGGTAAATATGAAGCCACAGCCAGCTGGCGAGCTTAGCTTAGCATAAAAACTGGAGAAAGGGGGATTTTCGTACCTTTGGGCAGAGTCAGGATAGCTGTTTCCAGTCTTGGCTGAGGTAACTGGCTGCTTGCTCCAGCTTGATATTTACAGTACAGACACGAGGGTGGTATTGATCTTCACATGTATCTCTTGGCAAGAAAGCAAATAAGCATATTTTATTCAAGGGTTGAACTATTCCTTTAACACAAGCTACGCAGAAAACGTTATGCTTCCCCGCACAGGGAACAATTAGATCCCAACATAATAAGCTGTTGCTTGTTCAGCCATTTGAGCTGAACAGGGGAGCCATTAATACTATTCAGGATATTTGGACAGTCTCTAACAATGATGAAGAGAGCTTAAGAGAAGAGTTAAAATCCTGCCCACTTTCACACGTTTGCACACCTGGTCAATTGCTGCATAAAATGGCCGTGCTGGTCAGATTGTCAGAGCCCACAAACTCTCTGTCGGTCACGTCGATTTTAGAAGCTGTTAAGACGATCATGCAAAGTCTTTGTTTGAAGCATACTGAGGCCTTTAAACACGATGACTGGTCACAGCATCAAAGCTCCAACTTGACTCCGTCAAACCATTACAGCCAGTACAGTACAAATCATCACCAGGAAATCCATATATGTGACAGGATCTGATAAGTGACCTGAAGGGAGAGCTGGGTGGCAAATTTGAGGCCCTGATCGTGGCTCTGATGACCCCACCCATCGCTTACGATGTGACATCCCTCCGCAACGCCATCAAGGTAAGTGCTGCAGTTGACAGATATAAGACTGATGAAGACTCTTACCTGCTGAAGATGGAGAGTTTATACACACAAACAGAACTTAGACCGGTCAGAGCAGCTGGAAACTCAAATGTCATTTCATCTCTTTGACCTGTAGGGGGCAGGAACTGACGAGAAGGTCCTGGTGGAGATCCTGGCCTCCAGAACACCTCAGCAGGTGAAGGACATCGTAGCTGCTTATAGACAAGGTAACACACACATGCACATAAACGCACACACGCTAATACTGCAAGATAAACTCACCCGTCTTAAAAAAGTAGATCAGCAACATGTTTAAATTGTACAAAGTCTATGTTAACATGAAGTTTAACTCGTCTAAAATGCCCATTTAAGCACACAGGACACTGTAGTCCACATTCTTCGTTTTTATTCCTTCGCTGGAAATGTCCTCCTTTTAAAAACAGAAAATGAAACATGGTTATAAAACATGATAAGCATGTTAAGCACAATAAACACGGTCGAAGACTATTATAATGCTATTGGCACAGACAATCTGATCTACATATTAAACAATCAGAGACAGGAGCTGACAGAAGACAATTTTAAAAGTGTGAATTATTGATGTTTTCCGTGGCAACTGTCAATAAAAAGGCACAAAAACGAGCTGGGATAAAATCACATGTAAATAAACTGTATTATAGTTTGGAGTGATTTGAGAGATTTGTAAACTTTTATAGGCACGCGTGTCATTTTTCATGTATTTTGGGTTTCTGATGAATGTAATTTCTTTAGATTATATTATCATATCAATATCATATTATAGTGTGACAAAAAGCTGGGAAACGTTTTTTCAAGATCAGAGCTGAAATAAAACATTAACGTGTTTCCTGTGTTCCTCAGAGTATGATGACGACCTGGAGGAGGACGTGTCTGGTGACACTTCAGGTCACTTCAAGAGACTCCTGGTTATTCTGCTGCAGGTAAACCTCTCCTCTCCTCTATCCTTGTCTCCTCTCCTCTATCCTTGTCTCCTCTCCTCTCTCTTTGTCTCCTCTCCTCTCCTCTCCTCTACCCTTGTTTCCTCTCCTCTACCCTTGTCTCCTCTCCTCTCTCTTTGTCTCCTCTCCTCTACCCTTGACACCTCTCCTTTCCTCAACCCTTGACACCTCTCCTCTACCCTTGTTTCCTCTCCTCTCCCCTTGTTTCCTCTCCTCTCCTCTCCCCTTGTTTTCTCTCCTCTCCTCTCCTCTCCCCTTGTTTCCTCTCCTCTACCCTTGTTTCCTCTCCTCCCTCTTTGTCTCCTCTCCTCCCTCTTTGTCTCCTCTCCTCTACCCTTGTCTCCTCTCCTCTCTCTTTGTCTCCTCTCCTCTACCCTTGACACCTCTCCTTTCCTCAACCCTTGACACCTCTCCTCTACCCTTGTTTCCTCTCCTCTCCCCTTGTTTCCTCTCCTCTCCTCTCCTCTCCTCTCCCCTTGTTTTCTCTCCTCTCCTCTCCTCTCCCCTTGTTCCCTCCCCTCTCCTTTCCTTTCCTGTCCTCTCCTCTCTAACAGGAATATTTGTGTCTCTCCTCAGGCGAACAGGCAGAAGGGGATCCAGGAGGGGAACATCGAGAGTGATGCTCAGGTGAGTCAGCTGTTTGTTGCTGGTCAGTAAATATTTCTGCTTTTCTCCATCAATGGTGTCTTTGTCTTTTTGTCGGAGGGTGTGACTGTCACATGTGTTTGTGGACTTCAGAGCCAATTTGTGTTTGTGTTTGTTTGTGTTTTGGAGTTGACAGTTTGTGCAGCTAATCTGTAATGATGTTGTGACGCCCACTAGTGGAGGGAGAGGGTAACAATTATCTTAAAGTTTCCTGGTTAAATTTAAAAGAAACTAAAAAGGCAGAAACACACTGTGAAGAGGTATGTTATGGGTAAACTGTTTTCCTCTAGTTCTTGCTGCCACTTTGCTCTAAGCTCTCAGAGCTCTCAGGATGGGTGATATGAGGCAATATTTGTCTGCCGTCCTACCCTGCTGGCTATCCCTTTGATATCTTTCAATGATTTTACACCAGTGATTCCCAATCTGGGTGTCACAGCATTTATCTGAGGAGTCGCAGGATTTTGTTTGCTTCTAATCTTTTCTTCTCAAAAGTATTCAAATTAAACAAGTGAAACAAATCTGTGTTAGGTTGAACTGGTCACGACCTGTAGACATATGCAATCAGGGATGAAGGGTCGCAA
This sequence comes from Enoplosus armatus, assembly GCF_043641665.1. Taxonomy (NCBI): domain Eukaryota; kingdom Metazoa; phylum Chordata; class Actinopteri; order Centrarchiformes; family Enoplosidae; genus Enoplosus; species Enoplosus armatus. Next base: position 21,095,830 of record NC_092181.1, read on the forward strand.
GTAGACCACAAGGTAAAAAAGTTGGACACTGTATTAAACTGTTGTTGGCAAAGCTGCAAATCGTTGGCAGAATTGGATTTAGTTAGGTTTTTGCATCAATATCAAGAACTTGATTTCTCAGGTATTTCAGTATGCTGCTTTAACCAAAAATAGACATCACTGTCTGGTGTCAGCCCCACGCCGCCAGTTTGTCCATTAAAAATCTATAAATTAAACCTTAAAGTCAAACTTTAGCGTGCAAGTCCAGGCTGACATACGTGGTTGATGCCACTATATTAAATCAAACGTTCAACAGGTTGTGAAGTGGTCTCAGTAACAGTGATGGTAAACTGGTAAGTGGTCTTCACTTTTATAACGCTTTTCAACCTTAACGGTTCCCAAAGTGCTTTACAGATCAGGTCTCATTCACCCATTCACACACCGATGGCAACCGAGCTGCCATGCAAGGTGCTGGCCTCAGGAGCAGCTTAGGGTGCAGTGTCTTGCTCAAGGACACTTGAGGACCTGTGGATGGGGGAGCCGGGGATTGAACCCCCAACCCACTCTACCCTTCTCTACCTCTTGTGCGACAGCGCTAACCACTGCCAGCATATCTTTTACTTAAGTAAAAGTAGCAATACTCTGTTACATGTAAAAGCCCTGCACTCAAAATTGATTTTAGTACAAAAAGTACAAAAGTAATATCAGTAAAATGTATTTAAAGTATCAAAAGTAAAAGTATTCGTCGGGCAGATTGGCCACTTTCAAAGTGTTGTGTTATTATATATATTATGCAGTGTATTGGAATATTATTACTGATTCATTAGCATGAGGTGAAGCTAGTTATTTATATAAAGTATTTTATATATGTTTGGGTACTTTAATATATAACGATTTATCATATTTTATGAATTGATCATATGTTTTAATCTCAATCTGCAAAGTAACTAGTAACTATAGCTGCGAGATAAATGTAGTAAAGTAAAAATAACAATATTCCCCACTGAAATGTTGTGGAGTAGAAGTATAAGTAGCATAAAATAGAAATACTCAAGTACTTCAAAACTGTACTTAAATGTTCTCAGTTACTTTCCACCACTGACTAGTAAATTGACTTTAGCATGTAAAAGGTGGAGTGTACCTTTAAGAGTCCAGCTTGTTGTTACTGTTCCGATGCTTTTGAAGAACAAACACTGTGTGATGTAAAACCATTTGTTTCTGTGGTCGTAGGTCCTCTTCAAGGCAGGAGAGCAGAAGTTCGGCACTGATGAACAATCATTTGTCACCATCCTGGGAAACCGGAGCGCAGAACATCTTAGGAAAGGTTTGTCTGCAAGAATTAAAGAGCTGCTATGATTATTTTACAGTTTCACATGATATCCAGACTCATTCTGAACCTGCCTGTTTCAGTATTTGACACTTACATGAAGATGTCTGGATACGAGATGGAGGAGAGCATTAAGAGGGAAACATCGGGAGCCCTGAGAGATCTGCTGCTCGCCGTGGGTACGAAACTACACAACTCCACACTGCAGACTGCTTCTGTTGTCAGCTTCTCGAGAGGTGGTGATTTTGAAAGACTAATAATGACACATTTTCTTCACCGTTGCCTGTGTTTTCTGTTTTTCTTTTAAAGTGAAGTGTGCAAGGAGCGTTCCAGCCTATTTTGCTGAGACCCTGTACTATGCGATGAAGGTATGACAACAAGATGTCTGAAATGGCCAACCAAATATTGTCAATGCTGTGTTTAACCACTATATAATCACATTATAATGCCAGCTAAATGCAATCCATAGCAGCTAAATAAAACGTAACCTACGTCACCATTGGGGCTTTCAATTGGCACATATATCCCGATTGTTGGCCATGATGTATTTTCGTGCATATCTGGATCTAGATTAACCGTTTCTAAAAAGCAGAAGCTCATTGTTTATACGTTTATGTGGCATACAGTCATCGTGAGTGTGTGTTGTGTTGCAGGGTGCAGGAACTGATGACAACACCCTGATCCGAGTGATGGCGAGTCGCAGTGAGGTGGACCTGTTGGACATCAGAGCTGAGTTCAGGCGGTTGTTTGCCTGCTCTCTGTTTTCCATGATCAAGGTACACACACACACGAGCACATAAATAAACAAATACACTGTACTACACACACATACACACACCTAAGTTGCCATTACACCTGTAATGCTTTTTCCCTCCTTTCTTAAATTCTGCGTGTGTTTTGTGTTACAGGGAGATACCGGCGGTGACTACAGAAAGGCCTTACTGCTGCTCTGTGGTGGAGATGACGCGTAACCATGGCAACAAAGCAATACAACAAGAACCACACCTGAAGTGCCTCCTCTCTAAGTTGGGCCTTTGTGCCGTCGACTCACTGAAACAAGAAGCGAACGCAAAGTCAACATTCATCAAACTTGCTTGTGTGTGTGAGAGAGAGAAAGAGGGAGACGGCCCATCAGGTCTTTTTAAACTATGATACCAAATAATGTCTTTGAAAGGTAGCTAACATTTTGTTCATGTCCACATTATAATGCCGCTTTTGGTCGACTAACATCTTCAATATGACTAATATTATATCAATTATTTGTAATGCTAAAGTATCAGACCACAGTTGTTTTGTTTGCACTTTGTATGGCAGAAACAATATATGCAATAATAAACATTTCCTCTGATGAAGTAAAAAATGGCACTTTTTTTCTTGTCTCTACCATGTCCCAGTACACACATCCTGTCCTGCAGTACACGTGTACAAGTACCTGTCTAGTGTCTGTTCAACATGCACTGGCCTCTCAGAGCCACTAGAGGGAGATAGAGCAGCTTTAATAGAGATACTCAACATCATGTCCTCATTGCTAGTAGACAGAGGTGGAAAGTACTTGAGTGAAAGTACATTTACTCAGTACTATACTTCAGTACAACTACAAAACTTGCAGCTTTATGTTTTATAATATGTTGTACTTTTTTTTCCACTACATTTATTTACCAGCTTCAGTAGCTGCTTACTTTGCAAATTAAGACTTTACATACAAAACATATCAGTTTATAAAATGTGAAGCATTATTACAGATCAGACTTCCCAGTAATAATAAGTACATAAATATAAACATAACACATAAATATTATCTACACCAGGTACAATGTTAAAATGCAGCTTACAGTATTCAGCATTCTCCATACTGAATACTTTTACTTTTACTGACAACACTTTAACTTGTAATGGAGTATTTTTACATTGTGCTATTGCTAGTTGTACTCCAAAAGGATCTGACCCCTGCTAATGACTTTGCATGCTACAGATCTTGTAATATCTGATGCTCTGTGATTTGGGTCCTTGAAACAACACTGTTACACTGATGCCTGATGTTTTATGTGTCAGCAGTGGTGGAAGAAGTATTCAGATATTTTACTTAAGTAAAAGTAGAAATGCCACAGTGTAGAAATACTTTATTACAAATAAAATTTTGCCTGCATTCAAGTTTTTACTTAAGTAAAAGTACAAAAGTATTAGTGTCAAAATATATTTAAAGTACCAAAAGTAAAAATACTCACACATTTCAGAATAATGTTTATTATATGAATATTATTGGATAGTAAGTAATCTAAAAAAGTGTAGTGGAGTAAAAAGTACAAAATTTGCCTGAAGTAGCAGAAAATGGAAATACTCAAGTAAAGTACAAGTACCTCAAAATTTACTAAGCACATTTACTTGAGTAAATGTATTTAGTTACTTTCCACCACTGTGCGTCAGGTATGTGAAAGTATGATGTGTGTGAGCTGACAAAAACTTTAAATCTTTAAAGGGTCAGTTCACCCAAATTACATAAAAAACGTACAATTGCTCAGGTTTATTTCTGCCTCCACTCCAATACAACAAAGGTTAACAGAATTGTGTTTGTGGTGCTCACAGCCCTGAAACACTACATTTAAATGTATTTTGTAATCGGAGTGAAATGATCCTGCAAATAATGATACCTTCACTGTTGAAAACATCACATATATGAAACTTTCCCTGCTGCAGATTATCCACTACTTTCAACCACCAGGCAATTCAAAGTGCTTTACTTGCTGTGAGACAGAAAGGCGTTAAGGGAAGAAAAATGAACACAAGTCAATATAAAAAGACGTATGACATATAATTAGAACAAAAAGTACAGTGCAGTCTAAAATATGAATGAACTGTCCCAAGTTAAACTTAATAAAATGGCAGACAGCAACATTTTAATCCCTGATTTAAAAGAGCTGAGAGTTTGAGCAGATCTTAAGTTTTCTGGGAGCTTGTTTCCAGAAATGTGAAGCATAAAAACTGAACGCTGCTTCTCTGTTTCTAGTTTTGACCCAGAAATGTTGTCACTGTCGTTCTTCTTGCATTCTTTGTCACAAAAGAAGCTTGACAGCATTTGGATTTTAGTGCAACTTCTCGGGTTGACCTTCACCTACTTTAAAGTGCCAGCTGCTGAATGAGGTAAATGTTACCAGTAAAATGATTTCAAAGTTAAATGTTTTGTTCTATGTGTATCAGTGTGTGTGTGTGTGTGTGTGTGTGTGTGTGTGTGTGTGTGTTGGGTTGAAGGAGGGGTCATCCCAGGTCCTGTTACACTACTTTCTGTTATTTTCACGGAAGCGGTTGCCGTTGATTGTTGCCACAGCAACAGGCAGCCAATAACAAGGTCTGAACGGCAGGGTGTGGGGGTCAGGCCACCTCGAGCCACAGGAAAAACAATACCTCCAACTCCTCCCACCTCGCTGCCTTGCGTGTTTTTGAGTGTCTGTGGGTGGGCATGTGTCCGGTCAGCTTTGTAGGTCAGATCTGAAGTACTTAGTGAAGCGTTGAGTTGTGTTTTGATGCCCCCCCCCCAGCCCCCTCCTCCTGTCATCCAGCCCCTCCTCTGCTTCATCACACTGACTGAGGCTCTGTGAACTACAAACAGTAGTTCAAGTTCAAGTTGAGAAGTTTGTGTTCCAACAAAGCCTGGAACATCCACCATTACACATTTGTTAAAATGTACATCGAAAGAAGCAAAGGATCGAATGACAAATCGCTTTAAATTGTTGGTTCAAATGAAACGTCATCCTGCAAATGTTGTGCTGACACAATTAGTCCATTGATTTATCTGAATGATCTCATTCATTTTTCAAGCAAATAAAAGTAAAAATTCTTTATAGTTCCAGCTTCTCAAACTTGAGGGTTGTTGTCTTTTCTCTCTGTAATGTCACAAATGTGTAATTTCACTTTTCTGTCAAATGTTTTAGACTAAACAATTACTCCATTAATCAAAACAAAACAAAAAATCAACAAAACAATTGATGAAAGTGAAAGTAATTGTTAGTTGCAGCTCCACATTCATGACGACGGCTTCTGAAAGACGCAGGATCTAAAGTTTACATGCAGTTGGTGACAAATTAAAGGAGAAACAACAAATCCAGATGTTTCCGTACGACTGTGCTGCATGATACAGCTAAGCAATTAACACCACTAAGAGGAAAAGATCTAAGAGATTAATTAAAAAGATGAATGCATGTTGAGAGCTCCGTGGAGCAAAGATCATATACAGATATGAAAAAAAAGCATTGAACATTTTAAACGTAGAGCGCTGATACTCACAACATGTGTTGTATATAAGTACAAACTAAATATGAATTAGGGAATGTAGCAGCAGTGATGTTGTAAACACAGAGTATCAAAGATGCCAAACTTCATCAAATTCTTGACACTGTTTGCAACACAGCTTTCTTCCAAAGTCTGAGGGTTAATATTTTAAGTTATTCCAAAAGAGAAAAAGATGAACTTAAGTATGAAACATGCTATGGCCTCCAGTCACCAGATTTTGACTCAACAGAACACCTTTGCAGGACGTCTGAGCGATGGCGCTCTTCATCACCACCATCAAATTAAATGTATCTTCAAGACAAAAGGTGTTCATCCCTCCAGCAAAGTTTCAGAAACTTCAAGATGCACTGAAGCTTTACATTTAACAGATATCTTTGCGTCTCACTTTGATATAAGAAGGAGGGGATCAATGCTTACATATTAGTTTAACCAGGAATAAAACATGAGTCTTTCAGCTCCGCTAGATTAACAAAGAGCTCTGGATGGTTTTCTGTCAACCCTACCAAATGTTGCTTTCTATGATAAAGCATGAGGCATTGGCTCATTTTCTCAGCTGCTCTCATGACCTGACATGAAGTCGTGACCACAAATCCGTAGATTTGAGAATAATCTGGTGGTGGAAGTTGTCACAAATCCATAACACCCAAATTCCTGAAGGCGTTCTCCGGCTCTCCAGGCTTTCTGCTCCTGAAACCTAGAGAACCTATATCCTCCATATTTTTCAGAGTTTCACTAACTCCCACCTTTCTTGAGCTAATGTCACAAAGCGCTTCACAATAAAAGACCAAAGCAACAAACATGATATACAGACACAATATAAATGTATAATATTTTCTGCGGCAGCAGGTCTGAACCCAGAAGCACAACTCAGAGACAAACAGGATAAAAGTAACGATTAAAGTTTACTCAGGAGTCAGGGACTATCAGGCAGAGAATGAATAACAGTGGGCCAGTATATATACTGGGAGTGAGAACAGGTGTGCAAGTTGGTGGGGAAGGTCAGGTGATGAGGAATAGCAGGAGAAGGAGTTAGTGCAGGGCCGGAGGGAGTGTCAGGATCTGAAATAATGACAGAGGTAGTATGTGGAAATGAAATAAACAAATTAAACTACATCATGCAAGCCGGTACACCAAGGTCCAAACTGATGCAACGCAACCAAATACACACCAACAAATATACCGTCCAGGTGGTTTAATACACAATTCTTAAAATAATATTAGTAGGAATTACCCAAAGGTCATAAGTATAATATACTGAATACATTTGGAAATTCAATGAAACTGACAGGAATAGATACAAGTTTCTGAACAAAGTAATAGAAGAGAGATTATTTTATCTGAATCAATGGATCACATATTTATAAACCAGAAGTATAGAGGAAGATAAAAATAACCTACACTAACCTTTCCCAACCAACAGAAAGATGACTGTCCTACAGTATGAACTGTCGGATGTTGCATGTTGCACAGCAAAGGCTGATGTTTGTTGGAGAGCAGAAAGGTTGCAGATGAACACATAACAACCTAAAGGAAAGGCATCCGGTCTTCAGTTTCAAAGTTTAGGCACACTTCTGAGGCTGTGCTGAAAAGGCTAATGTGCAATCGAGAATAATAATCTGTCTTAAAATAAGAAATTGTTTTTAATTTTCAAACTTTCCACTAATATTTGCATTTTTAGTAGCCTCAAGCTCAAGCTCGCTCTAATTGAGTGTCCTTGTGCTTTATAAAACCTTGATATCCAAACATCACGTTGTGTCCTGTAATTTTGTCACTTTTTCTTGTCTCTCTTGATTGCAGCAAATCCAGCAAAACCTTCCACATCTTATATTTTTGGTGGGATTTATGCAGCAAATCTGATTTTCTCCATCATTGTGTCCCAAAGAAAAGCTGCTTTGACATCAAAGTCCTCAACTATACATGCGTACATGAAGAATGTCGGCATTAAAAGAGAAACTAAACAAACCATTAGTCTAAAGCCCATATAAACGTGTTTACACCTGTTTCATTCGGCAGGAAAACACTGAAGAGCAGATAGAAAACATTAGAGGAAGATCTGCTGATTGTGGGATCATCTTTTTACCTGAAAGGCCTGAAACCTCAAAGGGCTTTTAATAGAAGCTGTTTTAATACTTTGAGTCGAGGAGTCAAAGCTGGTGCTTTCACAGCTGTTTGTTTAGTTTGTAAAGCAGCGACTCTACCGCCCAGCATAAGAGAAAGAAACAAGATGAGACATGAGCCCATTATGTTGGATGTGAATAGGAAAAGGACACACATACCTAAACATGACTCAGATGAGTTGATTATTATTGACAAGAATGTGTTTTCCTTCAGGGATTTCCTCACCTCATTAAGATATTACTGACAGTAATTTAGCCTGTAGTACTTTACACATCACGGAAAACTGCAATGCGACTTTAAAGGGGAACTCCACCAATTTTACATGTCAAAGTCAAAGTCAAGTTCTGTGACCACTTTTTGAAATCTGTCCCTCGCAAGTCCCCCAACTGTCTCAAGTGCAAATCTGGATTGCTCGAGTACTTTTTAATGTGTCCTACGCTATTAAATGATAAGAGAGTGATTCTACTGAAAATATACTTCTCACAGCAAAATGTTTTGCTTTTTTCAAGATTATTTGTTATCAAACTGACAGGAAACAAGAAGAGAGAGAGAGAGAGACACTGGGGTATAACCATAGATGCCGTGATGTCACCCATTTGGTTTGTGGTCTACCGTTTTGAAGCGAGTTTGGCATTTTGGCTGTTGCCATCTTGTTTTTTTGAAACCAGAAGTGACCATATTTGGACAAGAGGGTGGAGCTGTGGATCGGAGAACCTGAAGACAATATGCACGCCTACCTATACCAGCAACCTGACTGCAGCTGCTAACAAAGTTTTCTTGTAAATGTACTTACCTGAAAAAAATGAACAGCTAACTCCTAGAGTGTCTTTTACAACCCAACGCTGCTCTCCTGATTGACAGGTCGCCGTGGTAGCAACTTGTCAATCACAAGCTAGCCACGCCCAAAAGCATACCCTGATTTATTGTCTATTTCACTCTAAATGAGACCATATTTCACAAAATGAACATCATGCTGCATTGAAGAAGACTTGAAACTCACGACTGAGACCATAAACTCATTAAGAAAAGGTTTACTGAGGTAATAAATCAAGTAAGAATTAGGGTCGTTTTCTCATAGACTTCTATACAATCTGACTTCTTTTTGCAACCAGTGGATTCGCCCCCTGCTGGCCCTTAGAAAGAATGCAGATTTATGGCACTTCTGCATTGGTTTCACTTTTCAGACCTTGAGATTCGTGCTTGGCTATAACACAAACAAAAAAACACAAAAAAGGCCTTGGCTCGAATCCAACTGGCGACTTTGAGGTTATTTTGTACTTTTTTGGCTATCAGGACACCCCAACATGAATATTTGAAAAAATATGTATCAGAAAGGAATGTTACACTCATGATCTTGGACAGTTTTTATCTATATTTATGTGCGTGACTGCTTGTGTCTCCACATTAGAAACTAGGGAATCATGAATATACATTTGATCTATTTCATTTTTTAGCAGATTGAATGACCTCTCAGAATAATAAATTTCCCTCTAAGATCATCGTTGTCCGTCTTTGGAGCAGCTCCAGCAGCTGACATTTGATTTGGGAGAAGACAATTGCTTTTTTTCTGTCAGAATTGTCTCTAAATAAACATTAACTGACAAAACAAGATAGCACACACTTGATTTGCACCTTTTACTTTTAAATATCTGACCTGCAGAGTTCAGTCTGTACTGATGTAAGATAATTTATCTGTAAGTCTGTGATCTTCATCTACCATGAAGCTGCAGTTTGGACATTTTGTGTGTGTTTGTGTCTCACTGCATACCTGTGTGGTTGAACGTGTGTGGTGTTGATGATATCCTGATACGTGCTGTGCAGAGTCGGCACTGCCTACAAGCAAATTCCACTGAAAACACCAACTAATGACAGAGGCAGGAATTACACACTCACACACCCTACTGTCATGAGCAAACATGTCACTAATGCTATAATCCAGTATCTGTTCATACGTGTGTTACAGATCTTTTATCAGGCCTGCTGACTTGTTGACCTTTGAGGGTGTGAAACAAACAAACAAAGTGGTATTATGGACAGGAAGCCGCCCCTTAACCACACCCTCCCCCAATTTAACAGCTCGCTAGGCGCGTCTTGTCTGGGGGTGGCATGTTTGTGTTTGTAGATGTTTGAGGAAAAAGATAGAAAATTCATGTTTTTTTTCTAATTCTATTTCAGTTTCACTCACTCTCCCTTTTATGAATCAGAATCAAGTTTATTGCAAAGTATAGTTTTCACACACAAGTAATTTGCCTTGGTACATTGATGCAGAAACATATAATAAACATAGTATAAGTATAGAAGATAAAGAAAGAAAAACCGAGTACTTTTTCAGCATACTGCCACTAAACCACTTAAAGCACTTTCCATTTTCTCCTACAGAACTTTATAGGGGTCTAAGTCGGTTTGTAGGCGTTCACTGGAACAACCACACACACACACACACACACACACACACACACACACACACACACACACACACAGTCTTTACATCTTTACAAGCGCCAGTCTAGATTCATTTCATCTGTCGTTCATGTTTTTTAATTGATCCATTAGCAATTGAGTCCATAAAATGCTTAAAATGATTGCTTGTCTCGCCGCCAAGTCCATTTAGTAGCTGTTCTGGAGCTTTTGATCCTGGATCTTCATCAGTAGCTGAAGTTTGCCCAGTTGTCGAGGAGTTGTAGAATTTAACAAATCTCTGAGCACTTTAAAGTGGTTTGATTAATATTTTGTGAAAACACTGAGTGTGATGAGAAACGTGGTCATGAGAATTATCACCTGAATCTGCAGCTCCCCTCGACTTTACAGAGCTTCACAGGGAGTTTCAGCTCATTGCTTAGCTGTCCGGTCTGTAACTTCACTGTTTTCATTCACCCTCACGGCTCTCAACATGTCATTTTCTGCGGAAAGAGCTTCAAAAACAAACTATTTCCAAGGTTTAAATTGATTGTTTTGTCCAAACCAAATGAGATATTCAGTTCAGAATGTTTAGCAATTTTGCCTCATAAATAACTTATCTAACTTAACAAATTTTTAGCACAAATGTCAGAATCTCAGAGTCAGACAGCACCTAAAAACTACAAAACTCCACCTTTTAGAGAAGAGGGAGGTTTAAAAGCCCACCCTGAATCTGATTTATAGCCCAGCAGTTCTTACACTCCTTTTCTGCCTAAACTGATCCTGGAGCACATTATCCTGCTGGTGGATCTCCTTTTGATCTAAGCCTGAAGGAGCCAAACGATAAAAGAAATAAACCCACATGGTGACTAGCAGAGGTGGGGAGGAGGCAGATTTTTGGATGGTATCCTCATTTCCTTCTTCACCCTTGACCTCTAACCTCTAACTACTTCCTGGAATGTGTCCACGAGCTCTGGAGAAGGAGTCGGTAAAACAATATGTCTACAAAAATCCCCTTTGTGCCATCAAAGAGAGCGGACTTCCGTTAAAAGGTGGATATCGCTCTCCAGTAGGCTTTTTAAGTGTCTGTCTGAGCGGACAAAGAGCAGCAGGTCAGAGGTGAAGAAGGTCAACAGCAGACAGGAAAGAATAAAATCCAACAATCCATCTGGGGTCGCACTTGTTCAAGGATTACACATTATACACACACACACACACACACACACACACACACACACACAGCTGTGTCATAGCTGTCTTTACGTCCAATCGTCTTATATATAAACGGCTGGTGATGCAGCTGGCTGCTGTCACTGAGAAAGTAATTAGAGACTTCTGCAGGAAGCTGGAGGGACAAGCCTTATATTTGGATGCCATGTACAATCACTCCACTTGTGTGTATGAAAAAAAAAAGTCTTTCATCGTGAGTGTGTGGTGCTTTAACCTGAGGGCATGTCAGCAGTGGAGGGGAAGACTAAGCAGTGGGATTCACACGCAGTTTAATCTTCCAAAAAAAAGTGTATTCTGACATGGAAGCAGTTGGATTTTTATTTGCTCTGAATCCTCAAAAATGTCCATTTTGATAAGCCAATTTGGATCATTATTAACCGCTACAAGTGCTTTGCAAGATAAATAATCTGCCTTTAACCAAGAAACCGAGGACTTCTGCGTCCTGAGGACTTGCAACACTGTTGAACGCTCCCGTTAAAACTTTAGAAAAAGCACAAGACTGTTCCTGACAAAGAGCCTATTTGGCTTTGAAACTTTGTACTTTTTCTGATGTGATAAACTGACATTTTAAAGGGTTCAACAGTGCTGCGAGGGGGGAAAAAAGGAGGGAAGAAAAACAAATTGGCTGACTCAGCACCCGCATGTTTTGCTGTCCTGTTTTGCACACTGTCGGTATCTTGACAGGAGATGAGATAGAACAGGGCCAATCTCTGCGCTGAAATTAACTTGATTCTAGGAGATTTTTCAAAGAAATGGATTTGTATTGGTTGGAAACAGATCGTTTTAAGAAAATAAGATGTCTAGAGCTCAATAAGTTTAAAAAAAACTTGATGAAATGGTTTTTTTTGCAGTTTTCATTTGCAATTTACAAACACATTAAGTTCTCCTCCTGTAGCGTTCATACATCCCCCTGCTTCTCCCCATCAAAAGTCACATGTCTCACATTCAAGGCGACGGGACACATCATATAAATAGAAAATATTTATTTGTGGTGCATAAATACAGTGGTGTTTACAAGGTTGATTGATAAAGTTGACCAGAGGTAGAAGAAAGTACTGCTCTACTATAATGATCAAAGTTGTGGAAGAAGTTTCCGGTTTGTTTGCTTGAATAAAAACAATATCACCGTGAAAATACTCTATTACAAGTAAAAACAATCAAACTTTTACTCAAGTTCTCCATCTACAAACCAAATATTATTCTCAAGCTCCAAAAACTCAGGGCAACATTCATTTTCCCTGCGGTTGGTTTCCATGTTTGTATCTGTGTTGAGAGATCAGTGGTCATGTCATGATGTCACACATGAAAGACGCTTGTTGTACCTGTTGTGTATCATAATCTGATCATCTCTTATTTTGTTCACGTTTGTTAATTAAAACGTTTAAAAGTCAAAACAAAAAGTTCAAAAGAAAATGTACTCAAGATAAAGATGTATCAGCAAATTGTACTTCAAGTATCAAAAGTAAAAGTACTCTATGCAGGGTGGTCACTTCTGGAGTGTTATGTTATTATACTCTATATCAAATTATTGAATTATTAATACTAATGCATAGATGTGTGAGCAGCATTGGGAGCTAATTTTGTCTACCTTATGTACTGTTGGGTGTTTAATCTGTAACAATAAATCCTATTTCATCATCTCATTACATGTTTTTGATGAACATTTAAATCTGAAAAGCAACTAGATAAATGTAGTGAAGCAGAAAGAAGTATAAAGTAGCTTAATATCGACATACAAGTACAAGTGCCTCCGATTCGTACTTGAGACAGTACTTTGTTACTTTCCACCACTGGTGATAAATTACTACATTTAATGGAAATAAAACAGCGTCTTCCGCTCAGACTGGCTGAGTCTCACTCAAAACACCTGATAAACACCTGATGATATCCACACCTGCATGAGTGATGTAACACATGGCATGTTAGTGTGCGCGGGAGATCACTCAGTTCACTTCTGTCAAATGCAGGTGGAGTGGAAATCTGACTATTGATTAAAAGTGTAAATATTTGTTGACAGATGCTGCTGCCTCACTGAGTCCTCAAATAAAACCTGCGTCCAGTCTGATCGAGTCCACATGCTGCTATCCGGAGCTAACATTCGTCACTTTGCAGCATGGAGAAGAAGAACGCGCACACGCTGGCCCACGAGCTGCTGCAGTGCTCTTCGGCCCTTTTCCGGTGGTCCGCGCGCCCCGTGCAGGCTGTCGGTCCGGCCGCAGCTGTGGAGGTGGAGCGAGGCGGCAGCGGCTTGAGGGCCTCAGGGTCTCCGGACTGACCGGAGGACACCGAGCTGTTGATGTCCAGCTTGAAGTGCGCATCTCGGGGCGCGCGCTTACACATGCCAGTCCTCACCAGCGCGCGCTCGTCCACGCACACTTTGCCTTGCAGCTTTTTGAACGCGCGAGCCACCTGCTTCCAGAAGGCCTTGGGGTCGGACTGGTATCCCGGGCAGCTCTGAGGTTTGGCGTTGTATTGACACTCCAGATCGGTGACTCCGCCTTTGATGCGCGCTTCTCGGTTCTCGCATTTGACCGACAGCCTGACCGTGTCTCCGACGTCTCTCGCCTCCCACGTGCACTGCATCTTGTCCTTGATGGACAGCTTCCCCCGGCCCCTCGCTGCAGGCTTGTTCCCGCTCCTCTGCGCCCTGCCGGCGGCTGTCACGGTCTTGTCAGCTCCTCTGTTCTTATTGCGCGCACCGGAGGACAGAGAGACCTGCTGCCCGATGAAGGCCAACAGCAACCAGGGAGCGAAAGTCCTCAGCAGCAACATGTCTTCTGTTAGCAGACAATTTATTATCTGGAAGGACAGATTATGGTTAAAAAAGGACAAGGTTCAGAGCCTCAGTGCTGGAAATCATCACTTCACAGTGTTAAAAACTAGTTAGAGGCTGCTCACAAAAAAAATCATCATCATACATATTATATTCTAAAACCGGCAAAATAAAAAAATGTTTGTATTGTGAATTTACAAGTAAAGTTTTTTTTTTCCAACCGACAAAGGTTTTTCTGCCAACCTTTTAACTCTATTCCTCAAATAAAAAGGTGCAGTTAAAACGGAGTTCCTGAGCCTGCAGTAAGTTCAAAGACTGCCGTGAAAATGAACGAGGCCACGTTATACAAAGCCCTCATTACACACAAGAAAGTACACCGATGTACCGAGTCTAACCTACCGAAAATGACAAGCGTTGCTGTGCGTAAAGCTGCTTCTTGTGGCTCTCTGTGCTCTCGCACATGGCTTTCATACATAGATGCTGCGGCACGCCCACCACTCCCGCCCAACACACACACACACACACACACACACACACACACACACACACTTACTCACCTCCATGCAAATCCATTGAAGAACAATCTTGGCGGTGGTGTGTTTGGGAAGACGGGAGCGTGTTTTGTTGTGGCCTGACCGGACGTGTCCAAACTGAACTCCCGCCTTTAGAGTTTCAGATCAAAGAGACTGAAAACCGGAACGGATGACGAGTCTGCGTATCTGCACAGGAGTGTGGGTTTAATCTAAAGAATTTAAACAAGCCCGATAACCACATTATAACCCCACCTCGCACACGCAGGCGCACACACGCACCGTCTCGGAGGCTCGTCTCCGGCTTTCCACCAATCCGCTGCCGCATTCAACCATGAGGAGATCCTCTCTTTTAACTTCCGGCATGTGGCTCGACTTGTGTTGCCAAAGCCGAGGACTAATGTGAAAGTATGAAGAGTGATCATTACACATGATCACGAGTGAAGAGGTATGGAAGATCTGAAATGCCTGAACAACAACAAATGAAGTGAAATGAATCGTTATTATATGAAGGCCTATTTCCTTTTTATGTGTGCATTTCCTGAGTCATAATGGAGCAGAAAACATGGTTTGGAGGATAATTATTTAGATTTATAATTTAGAATTGATAATGAATTGTTTTCTTTTGTGACATGAATTTCCTGCCACATTAAAATCAAATCGCAACTCATTTCCAGTTTTATATGTAGATGTATTGCACATTTTCTTTATCAGAATAATCAAAACATTTTGAAAATGAAGATTTATTTGTTAGTTAGTTGTATAATACTATACATAAATACTAGTTGTATAGTCCAAATATATAATGGATTATGTACAATTTAGCTTCACATAGAAATATTTGCTACCAAATGCAACAGCACCAACCAACAGTGGAGGCTTTTGGTGAAACTGATAGCTACTGTGAGCTTACAACAGCCTCATAACTAACTAATAACACAGGTTGAAAATAGATAAAGGGCGACGACAAGAGTTACTTTTACTCAGGTTTAAAATCTCACTAATTAGACGTCATCGATGCTCAACACTCAACACATTTCCCATTGAGAAGACAGGCACACAGCTAAAAGTGATGCTCAAATGTTGTTTAATGCAACAACAACAACATGCAAAGAGGGGTTACAATCAAGAGTGACAGTTCATTTTGTTCATGAGGACCAGAGCGATTGATGTGTTGATTGACAGCGAGATAGATCAATCGGTGCGTGTACAAGCCTCACTTCAGCAGCAAGCAGGATGTCGGGACTGATCGGGTTAAATAGGCACTTTTCACAGCAGACATTTTGACTCGTCATAGTAGGAAATTAGTAGAAGTATTAATAGTAGGACATTATCGATGGTCTGTTCAAGAGTCCCAGTAAGTCCAGCAGTCTTTTATGTAGATTCCCGGCAGTTCTGGAGAAAAATGACATCGGACATGAGTGTTTTCTGAAGGGATTTTATTTTCTTTGTCATTTGTTCTCGATGCTGACTTTCACCACCTTATCGATTCTATCTGGCTTTGTTCTGTCGCTCTGTTATCTATCCATTCGTAACACATTTACCAGAAGTCAGCCACCTCTCTCCCCGTAAACTCTCAGTTGGTTCCTCCTTTGATATCCTCATATTCACTCAGAAGACTTTCTCCAGTAGAACCAAACCTGTGACAACACGGTGGGCTAATTTTGGTTAATCTTTGCAGACTTTCTTTGCATTCCTTTCTGTCTTTGTTGAGCACCTTTTAAACTGTCCTTCCTCCACATGCATGGTATCATCTTTTCAGCACAACCTCGTTTTGTCATTCTAACAAAGTATAAAGCTGACAGAAACACAAAATACAAGAAAAGCGGCAAAAGTGCCTATAAAGATGTATAAATCTTTCACTTTTTATACACAAATACTGCAGAAAAATTTAAGAAATAAAATAAAGCTATAATACTGTCTATTTACATGTAAAGTGATTTTATCCCAACAGTTTTTGTGCCTTTTTCATTGAAAGTCTATGTAATTGTAAATCACTGAAAATAATAATAAATCAGTGTTTTAAATTATGTGTAAAAGACCGCCATTCCAGCACTGTCAACTGGTTTTCTCTGCTTGTCTCTACATGATATATAAATAAAGTTGTCACTATACATAAAACACGCTCAATGACTCCACAGAGACTCGTGAACAACTGATGTTATATAGAAAGCAGACATCAATGACTCTGCCAGCCTCTCTTCAACCTTTTTAACAGGGGACTCAGTCCATTCAGGTGTTCCAGTTGAAGTACTACTGAAGTACTTTATGGTTCATGGGCATCATGACTTACTGACTATTTTGGGGTTTTGTTGTTCGTCCATATTATGGGCCAAACCAAGGATTTCTGCTGACAAAATGACAGAAATGCACCACTACAAATCTCTTGTTTAGATTATTGTAGGATGTTAGGACAAATGATAGGGCTACAGGAATGTAAGTTGATGCAAATAGTATTATAGTGGTGTTTTCATTCAAACACCACAAAGCCAACATACAGACATAAGTCTTCAGAACGATCAACGATTGAGGGTAATAAATCCACCCCACCCTGTCATCACGTTTCATTCCTGTGGTGACGCAGCCGCTGCAGGTTGGAACAAAGACATCAGTATCAATGAAGCAGCCGTATAAGGCTCATATGGGTATGTGTCCAATAATGTCACAAGATACAGTAGTTTATCACTCTTTCACTGTGATATAGTAGAAGAGGATTAACTGTAAGTAAACAGTAAGGAGGCTGTGTCTGTGTGTGTCTGTGTGTGTGGGTGTGTGTGTGTAACTCACATTGTGGGGACACCAGAGATATGAAGCAGTACATGACAACAGATCTCCTCCACTCTGGTCGGTGTAGCACCCTCTTGTGGTTGAGAGTTTTACTAAATAACACTGACAAAGGAAGCTGTGAGTAAAAGGCCACAGGAGACATGTGTAGATAGGCCTGTATATATTCCACACATGATGTAAGAGTCACACCTCATGTTGTGGTTAATTTGCACATAAGACACGTAAGTTGCTCCTTTGTTTTGATTTATTGCTGCTCTCACTTTAATCATTTTGTGCACAAAATAAAATCCACTTTTACCCAATGTGTGTATGTTGCTGATTTTGTTGTGTCTTTTGTTATTTTCTATTTGTGTTGTGTTGTCAGGCATTGTGAGCTGACAGTGCTTGAGATGTCGCTCTCAGTGAGTATGACTTTGTTGAGTTGTCACAGAAATGTATGACTGCTTGCCTAAAGCTATTGACTTATATTCATGTATTTGAATGCAAGTAGTGAGTTTGATGCACACACATTGTACACCTTCTTATGCACCATTTATGGAGAGCTTAGATGAGGCGACTTCTTCCACTTAAACATACAATTTTCCCCTTTTGTTTCCACTTAAGTAACTTTAAAGTGGTTAAAATCATCTTATTCCAGTCTCACAGTGTCATGTACTGTTTATTCCCCATGTTTAAACTGTGTGAAATATTCAAAACTAAGACGGCTGTAGCATGCCATCAACTGGAAATATTCTTGGTATGTTCTGCATCATTTTATACACATTTCCTCCAAATTCAGCCTGACATATTTGGTATCTTTGGAAACTTTGAGATCTTTGCTAGAGTTTAAAATGAATTGAAAAATAACAATGTTTGGCTGTGCAGCATGAGTTTGTAACGACTGATTCCCTGCTTGTTAAGGTAAGAAGTGATTTCCTGCTCCACTATGTGCATAACGTAGGAAAACAACACTGGCGCTGCAGCCACATTGGTTTCCGCTCACACAGACGTCCTCTGTTCCTGCACACGGTAGCTCTTAAGACTCAATTCATCAGCTCATACAAAGAGGTGTTTAGCTCTGCTCAGACGCCTTCTGTGACTGAGCTGCATTATCTTTACTGCGGTCTGGGTTCACTCTTGACTGTGTCTGTCCCTTAACAACTTCCTCAGCCGGGCAGCAGACATGTTGTTACAGCCGGCGACGAAAAGAAACAAGGACTCCTTTGAATGAATGAGTGTGAAAAACTTGCTCAGCAGAAGAAACGGAGAGACACAAAAGAAGAGGAGCGGTCACAACTCTGACTTTATTCTCTTTACCTTCACATTTTCTTTCCTGGAATTAATGTTGTTGAGACATTTATGTGACACAAGGAGGGAATAGTACATCATATACAAACAGAATCTCATGCCTGCCATATTTTCCTTTTGCCTTGCTGTGAGTGTTTTACAGATAAAAAAAAAAAATGACATGTACTCTTCATGACAGCGCAAGCAGTCATCTGCTAACCGCACTCAGGTGTAGGTCGAGTGTTTTTGGCTCAGCCCGTAGGATGCTGCAGTGTGGGGAGTCGGGACCTCACAAGGCGA
Organism: Enoplosus armatus; assembly: GCF_043641665.1. Taxonomy (NCBI): domain Eukaryota; kingdom Metazoa; phylum Chordata; class Actinopteri; order Centrarchiformes; family Enoplosidae; genus Enoplosus; species Enoplosus armatus. Next base: position 21,114,821 of record NC_092181.1, read on the forward strand.
TGACATGACTCCAGAGGCTCCCACACAGATCCTGGAGAGGCCAAAGATAGACGAGAAGAGTTGTGACCGTGTCCATCGCTGCTGTTTCCAACCTGAAACAACCAAAAATGTGGGATTTTGTAATTAATTTAAGATAACGTTTGTTTCTGTTGTGAATGGGCAGCTTGCATAGAGATGTGCTCCATGATCTTAAGAGACATATTTTGATTTGGAGTTGATTTTACTGACAGTGAGTCTCAAATATCTGTGCTGTGTATAAAGAACATTTGAGCTACCTTTTTATTTGTGCCAGTGATCACTTCTACCACTACTGATGACTTCTGGCTTTACAGTAGTTCTCAGTTTAATTCATTCGCACCAAAACAACCACACAACCACAACTTTTCCAGCCTACCTCTTGCTAAACTTTCTCTCTAACTCTCCTCTCTCCTTTTCTTCTTCTTCATCTCTCCGTCACTCACCTGTGTCTGCAGTGTCGTCTCAGTTTTGGAACCAGCTGATGAAGTAGGTGCAGACGCCGTGGAAGCTCTTCCAGCAGTACTCGGAGGCGATGCGGGATGCTTTGGAGTCGGGCTGCTCTGTGGGACGAGTAGTGGTCTTCCCAGGCTTGGGGGTAGTTTTCTTCTGGGGGACCCTGCCTGGCTGGGGCTTGGCGGGCTGCGGCTGGGGCTTGACAGGTTTGGGAGTAGTGGCGGGCTTGGCCGGGGCCGGCACCACCGGTTTACGCTGCTCCTGGACGGGCTTGGAGGGCTTGGGGGTGGTGGTCTTGGGCCAGGAGGCCAGGAAGGTCATCTGGGCCTCGTCGGGGTATTTCTTACACATCGATGGGCGGTAGATTTTGGGTCCCTGGCAAGCGTGGCTCAGCTTCCTCATGTCCCACATCATCTGGGTGAAGTAGTGGCGAGGGTTGAGGTTGTAGGCGCGGCACAGGTTAGGTTTGCCCTGGAAGTCGCAGTAGTAGGAGCGTCCTGGGGTCTGGCCCTGGCTCGGACCTTTGCAGGAGACACGCAGGCGAGTATAGTCCCCGGCTCCAGACACCACCATGGTACAGGAGTCTTTGGTCTTGGTGCTGAATCTGATGGGCTCATCCCAGACACTGCGTTGCTGCTGCTGCTGCTGCTGCTGCTGCTGCTGCTGCCTGTTGTCGTTGCTGCTGTTGTTGGTCTGAGCGTTTGTCACAAAGACAGTCGCTGCCAGGAACAACAGCACTCTCATCCTGGCTCTCATGGCGGCGTTAGGTGTGTTGGTGATGTATGGATGAGGGTGTGGGATGATGTGTTCGCACAGAGGGTTAAGGTGTGCAAGGGTAGAAAGCATCTGAGTGCGACTTTATAAGGCTGAAGCTCACAAAGAAGGTATTATTCAGGTGAGCTGAAGGGCTCAAACCCCTCCTCCAGCACTGACCCCCTCCCACACACACACACACACACACACACACACACAGCGACCACATGAGGCTTGTGTGGTATGTTCAAAACTAAAAAAGTGATGGGTGAGAAGGATGGAAGGAGGGGGAGAACATAAACTGAGGGAGGAAGAAGAGGGGAAGCAGTCTGTGGGAGCCGAGGGGGGAAGGAGAGTAAGAGGGCTGAAGGACGGCACACACATGAAGCCAAATATTGTAAAAAAGAGTTGCGAGACATTATATAATCTCACATAGGAGGTTCTTTGACTATTGATGATGGGGAGAGGAGGAGGAGAGAAGGGGGAAGGGGGAAGGGAACTGAGGGTCCAGGGCCAAATTGCTGCCTGAAGTTATTTGCTGAGGATTTAAAGTTGATCTCTGACCCTGTGATAATAAAAACCAACAGAGCTACAGACACATATATAGTTCCATGTCTTTTCAAACTTTACAAACTCATTGAACCTGAATCAGGCTGGAAGAGATGCAGCAGTTCAGCGAGGTAGCCGCCATGCGCCGCTCACGCAGGATGTGCGGCCCGGCCGACATGTTCTTGATCCAAACAGATGCGCGAGAATGAAAAGTACAAGCAAGCGGACATGACACTGTAAGACAGTGTGGAATAAGATGATTCCTTAAATTGATATTATATACTGTTGAAAGAAGAAATAACACAATCTTCATTTCAATCAGTCATTTTGGATTTCTCAACTCAATACACAGAAGTTTTGCTACTGCTGCCTCATTTGGTCTGGTATGACATGAAGCTTATGGTGGCTAATTTTACCAAATGTTACCTAGTGAAGAGCAAAAACTGTAATCCTAGTGAGAAATTGTGTTGTTACAGAAGCCAGTCAAGCCAGGCAAGTCAAAAAAATCACAAAACAAAGTGAAAAAAAGAGCCAAGAATTCTCAGAATAGAGACTGAGCTAAAGAAAGTCCCATACTTTAACTCTAAATACATACTGAATAAATACTGTACAAAGGCATTGCGCAGTATTATTCCATTGGCCAAATTGGTATGCAGGTTTTGAGTTCAAAACCAGGCCTGAAGGCACTCTGCATTGAGATTTAACTTATGAAACTAAACAGAAAAACAGGCGCTACCTTTAAAGAGACTTAAATATTCCATATGAACCCGCTGGCTTGGACACAGAGCGGAAGAGGAGAGTGTATGTATAGCCTGCTGCTGTGTACAAAGTCACACGTGTGTGTACAAATGCATGCATGCCCTTACATACATTCAGGAAGTTTTGTTTTTATAGCCATCAATCTGGTGGGGAAGAGAAAAAGTTCCCCAGTAAGAGACACCGGGAATGCAAAGTAAACATGTTAAGTATGCGTGTGTACAGTATGTTGTCTGGAACAGATGTTGTCCTAAATTAAGTTACTGTACTCCTGATAGGATGCAACAGTGTCACGCCACCTCAGCCACTGCCAAGCCCCCAAACTGCTCCCTGCAAACCTGTCAATCACCCAAAACAGACCTGAACCTTTTCAGCTGCTGTGTGTGTATGTATTCAGCTCTGCATATGTTACATGAATGTTCTCTGCCTTCCCGTGTGTGTTTTGGCAAAACAGGCTAAGCTGTTTTGGGGGGCGTGGATGTCTTGCTCGTCTGAACATTTGCTTCACTTATATCATCAAATGTGACCTTTTTTCATTCCTACCTGTGGTAGAGCACATAAAGAGCATAAACACACACTTAAAAGATCATTTGGGTGATTTATGGCCTTCAAAAGCATCTGTTTGTGTGTATATTTGCTATAGTGTATGTGTGACTCAGAGAACAGTGGATATATCCATCCAGCTCATGTTTCATGTGTTTATGGAAGAAAAACAAAGCAGACGCTTATTGGACTGAAGTTTTTATTCACAGATTTGCGCCCTCACCTCAAACCCCAGCTGTATCATTTTATTTTGTGTGTGTGTGTTCCTGAACCACCGCAGAGGTTTTGGGAGTTAGTTCTCAAACCACAGGATGGCTGAGACAGAAAAAACCTCTGACAACACAAGCAACTAGGCCCTCACTAAAGGTCTGGCGAGAAATGCCTAAGACACAATATTTTGTTTGTTAGCTGTCTTAAAACCTTGTTAGGGTGTGTGTATGTGTGTGTGTGTGTGTGTGTGTGTGTGTATATGTAGCTTATGTGTGTGTTGAATAGCTAGTAACACTTTGCCTCTTGTGGTAGCAATGGACCAGGATAAACATTGGACTAATCTCTTCATGTTTCAAAATCGAACTGCCAGTTTCCTCCTTCAGTGTTTAAAGGAATAGTTCAACATTTTGAGAATTATCCTTTTTCGCTTTCTTGCTGAGAGTTAGCTGAGAAGATCAACAGCACTCTCATGTCGGTATGCTAACCATGAAGCCACAGCCTAGAGATGGTTAGCTTAGCTTAGCACAAAGACTGGAAACAGTTAGCCTGGCTCTGGCCAAAGGGAACAAATCCACATACCAGCACCTCAAAGCTATGATATATATTGTTTGTTTAATCCGAAAAAACATTTTAAATTGTAAAAACTACTCTAAGAAGTCCAGGCAAGAAATAGTCCAAGAAATAAACCCCCATAAAACCACAAATCACTGTTTACAGCCATGCTAGTGGCAAGGCTCTCTGTCTGTTGCTAGGTCATTTTGTACAGACATTTATGGTCCCCAGAAGACACGATGATAATGATCCTAATGACTTTGGTGACCTGACCTTTTCTCTAGCACCACCATGAGGTTGACATTTTTGATTTTTAGTGGCAACTGTTTCAGGCTGCAATCATCAGGTCAAACTTTCAATTTGTCCAATACTTTGGTTTAGCTTTTTGGTTTTGGACCATACACTCTATAAACTAAGATGAACATTTGTGCTTAAAGCACAACTGCTAGCATGGCTGAAGACTCTTAATCTTGCCACACTTCGATTTTGCCTTTGTCTTTATGCAAAACTAAGCTAACCGAACTAAAATTCCCTAATTCCCTGGTCAATGCAACCTGTTGAGCCAAAATGATACGAGCTATATTACAAATATTCACAAAGAAATTAAAAGAAAAGAAAGAAAAGGCTATTACTACAAAAAACTACTTATATGTTATAAAACAAACTTAGCAAAAATATATAAAACTTTCAAAAGTTTTGAAAGCGTAAAAAATGTACACTTGTGTCACCATGTTAAAACTGATAATGTAAGTACAAACAAATGTATTCTCTACAGGTAAAACTAGCTACGCAGGAACATGATAATTGATAATGTGCAGTATGACACACTAGAAAGACTGCTCTGGTACTGCTGCTGCTGGATGCTGGTGAGTATGAGAGAACACTTGATAAATTACAGTTGGCTGGCATCAGAGGTCCTTGTCAAATGGCTTGAATGGGGTACTGGGGGGTGGGATGCCCTCGCCACACAGTTCCTGATTGTTGTCGTTCTTCCTTTTGAGTCCTTGGAAGTGTTACAAGATCTGAATGGGAAGGCCGGAAAAGTCCAGTGATCCTTGAAAAGAGAGAGGCCATGTCAGAAATAACCTGCAATTGTTACGCAGTGTGTTTCATTCATTTATCATCCCTGAGTGAAGATGAAGAGAGGAGTAGGCTGACTTACCACAAGGGAAATATCAGTTCCAGCTCTCTTGTCCGCTGTGGAAAAAAAGAAAATTAAATGAACTATGGATTTATCAGCTACTTTACTTTTTTCCATGCTCAAGGTCTGCACTAGTGCTCATTTTCAGAAAAGCCAGTGTGTTGGTTTGAGTCAAAGGCAAATAAAAACACATTAGAAGGAGATCCTTTTTTAGCCTGACTAACCCTTCCTACACAACTTCAGATTTTATTTTTCACAGCACACACAACATGTCAAGCACACAAGTTAACCCTTTGTTACCACAAAACGCTTGTTCTCCCTACAGGACGTCTCCTACTTGCTGAACAAATCCAAAGACAAACAAAAATCTGTCACACAATTTGGATGCAAGACACATGACAGTGTCAGGTGTATGGGGGTCTTCAGTTTAAACCAGCTCCGTCATAAGTAACTCTGTTGAGTCCCAGTGTTTGAATGGACATCGGCGGGTAAAAGAGACAATGGTGATGGATGACGGGTGAAGTAGACAAGCAAACAAGAAAAAAGGAAAAAAAGAAAAAAAAAATCTCCTTTTGAAGTCAGATGAAGATGGTTTTAGTTGTTTGTTAACGTTGTTAGATGAGGGTTAGTGGAAAGTGATAACTGACAATCAGTACCTCATCGACAAGGAGAAATCTTCCTTTGGGTCACCAGTTGGAGTAGCTCGGGGGAGCGGAGGCCCGAGGGAACCGGGCCAGAGTGTCAGAATAGGGAGAGCTACATGTACACACAAACACACACACACACACACACACACACACACGTACATACATACACATGTGGAATTCTTTACAAACTTAGCATCTGTGGAGAAATGTAGCAAATGTTGCACTGACTCTCAATCATACAAACAAAAACATCCCTCCACCAATTTAGAGCGTGGCACGCAAGATTTCGCACACTTGTTCACCATGATTACCTGTATTACCCATACTGCAACACAAGAGCGAGGGTGGACAGGTGAGAGAGAGAGATGATGGGAAGACTCCGCTGAGAGCAACAAGGATGGAGCGATCCTCGAGGGAGCGTCGCTCACGGTGAAAATAAAGTCGAAAGAGAGGAGGGAGACGCAGGAGAAGACGATGAAATGAAGATCCGTGCAAAGACAGAACAGACCGTGTTTGTGATTTCTCATGAAAAAAAAGAAAGATGTGAAGAGATCCAAAGCCGTAAAGTACTCCATACCAAACAGGGAGTGGGCACGTGGAAGAGGACAAAAGGATGCTTTAATAGCAGACAAACATCAAAGAGCAACAAGCCACGGGTAAGAGGAGCTGGAGATAGAGCGGAAAATAACAAGAGGACAAGATATGAGGAGAATCAATCAGGCCATGAAAAAAACAGAGAAAAGGAAAGAAGAGGATTAATTGATTTTGTTTTGATCTACAGAAAAGATTCAGAAAAACTAGGGTGTATGTGTGTTTGGACTCACTCTTCAAAGACGTCTTCTGTGTCCATCCTTCTGTAATACTTGGCCAGTTTGATGGAGAAGATGATACTGGGGATCAGAAGGATGCAGCAGCCTCCCAGACCAAACCAGAACGTGTTCTGAAAAACACGTTTACAAGCCTTCGATTCATTCCTGTCACACGCTCAATTGTAGATTGACTAATCAATTAAGTAATTCATTTAAATTATGCTGGTCTCAGCTTCTCAGGTGCAGTTATAGAAGTTTTCAGATCATTTAAAGTAGTAAGTAAAAGTAGCAATAACACAATTCATTGTACTTTTAGTATCGATAGTAAAAGTACTCATGCAGCAGAATGGCCCCTCCTAGATTAATATATTAATATATATCATATTATTGGGTTACTATTATTGATGCATTTTAATCAGCATTTTAATGTTATAGCTGGATGTGGTGGACCTGATTTTGACAACTTTAAAAAATGGTGAGTAGTTTAACGTATCACTGCATCAGGATTTATGAACCAATCACATGTTTTGTATATAAAAAAGTAACTAGTAACTACATTTGTCAGATAAATGTAGTGCTGTAAGAAAGTGAACTATTGGCCTCGGAAATGATGTATAAGTATAAAGATGGTAATTGTACAAGTGCATTACTTGAGTAAATGTACTTAGTTTCCACCACTGCTCAAATGAAGAGTTTGATTGAAATATCTTTTGGTTTTGGACTGTTGATCACAAAAAAGAAGCAATATGAAGACGTCTCCTTGGACTTTCACAATTTTAAACACTTAAAAGACTTAAAAAATAATAAAAATTATCGTTAGTTGCAGCTTTACAGATTTGCATCTGTAATGCACACATTACAGTAGCCGGCACAAATAGGACAGAACAAATATAAACACGTGTGCACGTAAACACATGCAGCACATGTACAGTGGCTGCAGGCAGCGCTGATATATAAAATCTCTGTTTGTATTGACCACAGTCTGTGGCTTGTTTGAGCTCTTATTAAACTCTCACAAGCTCACGTGAATGATATATAGCTAATATGTAAATATGAAACTTTACAAGTCCTCTGGGCCGGAGTGAAAACAGTGAATAATCTGTGTGTATGTAACTCCCCGTCCTGCCTCATAACAGACTCTATCTCCTCTCCGTGTGTGTGAGGGAGTGTGTCGGAGACTCAAGAACATACTGTTCTCATATGTGCAGCCGAATGACTCCACTGTTCATATTTCTAGTTGAAAAATACATGTAGGGGGCATGCACTGTACATACAGCTGTGAAACGAATCAGTGCACCTCAGCATCCATCCACACACACACACACACACACACACACACACACACACACACACACACACACACAGATAACCACAGTGTCCTGGTGCCTTACCACTGAATCGACTATGAAGCTGCACGCTACTATCTCCATGCTGTCCACAATGTTACTGATGGGTTTACACTGGGCCACCTCTGCAGTCAACTGTAGGGGAAAACATATGCACATGAAGCATATACACCACAAAGGTATGTGTGTAGCAGTACATTTCCTCAACCTTCTTATTACAGACTTCAAATTTAAATCAAAGTGGCTTCTTGGTCTCTTAAAATAATGTGGTTACAATCTTAAAGTTTCCATAATTTACTGAATCATGTTGACTCTTAGGAGTGCAGCTCGATTACTGACAGTCAGCCCATTCGAGAGGGCAGAGTTTTGTTGTTGTTTTGTTGCAGTTTGCCCCTTACACCTACACTCTTCCCTTCTGCTGTAAGAAGCCAGGTTTCCATCCAAATGTAGCAAAAAGTTTCAGAAATTCTGCAAAAGAAAATGTGAATTTATGTGCATTTCCATCCCCTGCTGTTAAACGAATATTAGGAGTTGGTTCATCGAGATAAGCAGTAGGTGGTGCAGACAGGTGCCATTATACCATTTACCATTATACCAGAAGAAGAGGATGCAACGAGATGGAATTAAAAGAGCGCCAGTCAAAAATGTAGAAAACGTGATGGAAATATGGCACTTATGTTTGTGTCATGTATTGACCTGAGCAACAGCCTCCTCATTGCTCCACACAGATCTGATGTTAGTGGACCTTTAAGTCACCTGCTTCATGTACGTCGCACACTATTTCAAAGTTTCCACGTGAATGGAAACGCACCTAGTATCTCTCTGTAAATTATTAATCCATAACCTTTAAAAGGAGACATCGATACTATACATCATAGAAAACTGGTAGTATACTCACCGAGTTTTTAACCCAGTCTGTGTATTGTTTGAAGTATCCCACCAAGCTCTGTGTATAGCCCTTTGTTTCCTTAAACACCAACAGAGAAGACATGTCAGGAAATGTGTGACTGCAGCCTGTAGCGAGTTGAGGGTTAGTGCCCTAGTTGCATAAACTTTCTTATTTTTTTCTCTAAAGATGTTTCTTCTTGAGATGCTTCTATTCTTACCTAAGTGTGGATTCCTAAGTTAAGATAAAATTCATACCGTCTAGCAAGAATATTATTGTTTAATGTGGTTATTTAAAACATCAGAAAATGGAGCCCGGACTGAGCTGAGGAGATTTTTAGATGAATATGCCATCTAATATCATCTGATTGACCAGTCCGAGGCAACACATGTGGCAAGAAATTAAAAGGAAGACATCTACATATCGCCCATACAGTATAATACCGCTTGTTGTCATTTATTGTATTTACCTGTTTCACCACATGGGAAGCGTTATGAGTGATGAGGTACTCTGCTGCATCAATAGCACTCAGGATATTCGTGACCTTGACCTAAAAGAGAGACAGAGTGAGATTCATTTGTACTTATGAGACAATTAAGCAAGTAATTGTGTTGCTTATGTTCTGTTAAAAATACATGCGTTTTCTGCAGTTAGATACGTAGATTAAATCATTTTCTGTGTGCTAATACACAACAGTAATGCCATATGTTATTATTTCTTTTATTTGCATGTAATGGTTCCATCAAGTTGTTCAGAGCACATGTGGAAGTCAGCAGTACAACATGGTGTTATGAGACATAAATCCTACAATGTTTCATGTCTTGTTGATTTGTTGTGTGGACTGATGCTGATTTTAACACATAAGAAGGCTGTATTAAATCACACAAGTCAATATGAAAGTAAAATAAACTGTGGGTGTCCACTGCTATAACACTATAGTATAATAGTGTAACAGTATAACAGTACTGTTGTAGTGTTTTTGTCAGTTTGTTTCCTCACCGGCAGGTCGCTGGACGTCCTCTGCAGTAGCTTGATACTCTGGCTCAGGGTACTCTGTGTGAGAAGACAAACTGTTACCAAACAAAGTATAATTACATCATTACGTCTAAATACTCAAACAAATACTCCATCACGTCACCGCTGTCACAACATTAACAACACCGCTACGACAAACGCACTAAGAACACTGTCACACTGCTGTGAATCAACAGTGGCTTACCCGCGCTCTGACATATTTCTGTCACCGTTTAACGGAGGAAAAAGAGAAAAGAAAGGAAATTGAGGTGAGCAGCTAACAAAAACACACATGTACTAATATGATGTGTTTTGCCTATAATAACATTGGCATATTATGAGCTGATGATTTCATTTGTCGTTGTGATTTTTATGATACATGTTTTGCGTATATTTTTTGTGTAGTTTGCACAAACAAATAATGTACATAATTGTGTCACATATTATCTGCAATTATCTATATGAGCAATAAAATTACAACAAGCTTCAATACAAAATCACATGCTGCATAAGACAGTTCCTTTTATTACATAGTTGAGTCACCTCAAGTAAAATACTGTATGTTCATTGACTTTGTCTGTAGAAGAAAGTTATTTTTTGGACGTAGGAGAGGATCGATGTGTACTTGCTTGTGCACATGTAGGAAGTGTAGGTGTTTAATGTGTGTGGTATTAGTGTTGTGGGAGAGGTGATTACCATTGCTTGCTCCATGGGAACCACCTGTTCTCTGTGAATCTGTCTGATACTGCTGGCGTGTCCTTTCAGTGCGTTCTCCAGAGCACCGCGTGGCTGTACACAAACAAACACACCATCACAAAGAGCAGAGGATAAAGCGGTCTGTTACAGTTGCCCGTTAATGAGTCGCTAAAATAACTTACAATAGATGATTAAAATCTTTAGGATAATTAGGCAATGATTATTAATTAAATTATTTATTATTCTTTCCTTCTTTAGAAATACATATAGACACTAATCCTTCTGTGGCAAATCCCGTGGCACAGGTCTTGTACTATGTACTATGCATGTGCCATAAATGTGTGTGTGTGTGTTCATGGTGAATGGGCAGCTTGTTCAGCCCAACAAGCCCGACTGAGCATAAAGCAAAATCATTTTCCAGAGAGGCTGTCCGACTGCATATGTGGACTTGTTGGTTTAAGAATATTTTTCATTCCTTCAGTCTTCAACATGTAAATCAATATTAATGAATAAATAATAAATAAAACAAACTGCTCAGACTTGTAACAGAGATGCTTTACAGCCAGTCAATTTCAAAAGGTAGAATTCAACAATAGGATGTATATGATTCACTTTAGGTCTGTGATGAACACCAGAGTCATTTAGCAGTTAGCAGCATTTTAGCAGTATGTGGCATGGATTTATGCTACATACCTGTCCCTATTTAAATTTACATTCAAATAAATAAACACATTAGTTGAGCTTGAATATAAAGTAAATGTGACAGATCCATGCAGCTGAGAAATATAAAAACTTATCATACCTCATCTTAGTCAAGTTACTTTATGTACAGTGTAACTTGCATAGCGTTCTAAAATATGGTTATCCCTTTAACACAGTAAATACAGTAATTCAAAGCAATGTGAATAACGCTGTGTGTAAAACATTGCTGTTATCATGTTTCTTTACGATTTTTTAATTTGATAAAAGCCATCATGCCGTTGCTTTGTGGGTACAATAACAATGAGACTCACCAGTTGATCGGCCTGAGCCTCCAGGTCAGTAGAGAAGGACAGGAGGTCCACAAGTGTGACTCCCTTATTTACCTAAAACAACAAAACAGAGACATGAAGCAGCAGGGATAACATAGCTTTAGATCTCCTTAGCTTTCAGTTTAATTTCTGCTTTTTATTGAGGTTTCAGTCTAGATTTGGTGTAGTTGCTTAAGTTTTCAATGAATAATCTGAATTAGAATTAGCCAGACATTTTCTGCCCAATTATAATTCTCTTTTTATTATTATTATTAACAATACTTAGAACTGAAAACATTGTTTGTATCCTTTTTAAAAAAAAAATAAGATAAGTAAGTACTAGTAGTAATAAGTAGAATAGAGAGAAGCTCTAGCTTTATTTTCTGAGATATTATTTCTAATCTAATTTCATTATAACAGTTGTACTTACGTTTAGTTTATTATAATAACCTTGACACAAAGCAGCAACAATCACATACAAAGACACTCCTGTGTGGACATTGTATTCATTACTGGATGCTTAGTCTAACCTTAACTAGAAAACCAAGTCTCAACCATAACTTTACCTTGTGAGGACAGACACACACACACACACACACACACAGATTACCTCAGCCAGGTAAGCTTCATAGTCAATTTGTCCGACTCCAGAGTTGGCGAAGTTGATGAGGTTGTCTCTGCCGGCCTGCTCCAGCAGTGTGATGTCCTGTAGGTCGACCTGCACGCTCTCAAACACTTTGGCCAGATCCTTGTTGTACTGTTGTGAAACACACAACTCACAGGTTACCAGGTTATCATTCATCTTGCTCCACCAGTGTATCAGTAACACAGGTTTTTATCATCATCATCATCATCATTTTATCCTACACAGGAAGCTGACACTTACCACAGTCCTGTTGAGGAAGGAGTTGATGTTGAACATGGTCTCCAGCTGCAGAGCATGGTACAGGCCGTTGTTCTCATAGCACTCCCTACGACACAATTACAATCTGGTGAAACTCCTCCAGTGTACATGTATGTGTATTTGTAGGGCTCATTATTTTATTTTTTTGTTTTAAAAATGTGGGAATTCATTGGTGTTTATGTGTATCTGTTGCAGTAAACTATGTCTTCTTGGAGCAGAAATCAAACATCTTTTCGACGTGCAAATACATGAAATCCAGGAGGAAAGCCCACTCAATGAGCTTTATGTACAGTATGTACAGTATTAGCTGTTGGCATGTTACCTGTACATGCTTCCCAAAGTCAAGTCAATGTTCGGATTCTGAAACAGCATCCCAGGAAGGAAGTTCTTCTTGGCAGGATGAACCAGGAATGGTGTGTCTATGATCTACACACACACATGCATATTCATCAGCACAGAGCCACAGTGTTGTCCGTTATGCAACACTATCCCGCTCAGATAAAACTCTCTCCAAGATAAACACAGAGAGAGGCAGAGAGGAGAGTGAAAATAAGACGATTCAGGAAGGAAGAGAGTCGGTACCTTGAATAGCTGTCGGTTAGCCAGCGGTTCACACATCAGCTTCTCCACGTTGCCACCCACAACAAACAAGGTGGTCACGATGCCCATCAGCACCCAGGCGAAGATAAAAGAGAAGCCCACGCCACTGAAAGAGCAAGAGACAGAGCGTCAGAAACAATATCACACGTCAGTTATCTTCCTTCCATCAACTTCTACAACATTTTGCTTAATTTCTTCAATGGGAGAAAGCTACAAAAATGATTAATTGTGGCTTCCTATCAATAGATTATAATGTGTCAGTAACACGTCTCTACTGTATCTCAGATGAGATTCATTAATGTATGAAATAAAATCTCTATATAATATTCTAGTACATGGTTAAATTGTCTGTAGAGAGATGAAACAAATATTCAACAACTACTTTTTGTCACTTGAAATTAGCTGAGCATCAACTTCCAAGAGTTCAAATGAAGTTTCACCAAGCAATTCAAATGTCAACTGTCTCAGTAAGTTTGAGTTTTGACACTTACTGTCTTTATCATCTTAAAACATGTGAGATAGGCCATGTGTTACTTTCTGGATTTGACAAACTCATCCTCGGTCCTTGTCACTAACTGTCTTATAGTTCCCTCATTATCTATATTTATGTATGTTTGATAGTATTTTGACTTGTCAGAGTAGGACAAACACAGGTGTACTTAACAGCATTGATATGCTGAGCTATGTTCCATTCAGGTGTACCATAAAGAAGTAGCAGTGAAACAGCATGCACAACAGCAGGGACCTGAAACCGCCACACTTAAATGCAACCAATTCTGATCGTAAAAAGTTACACGTCCAGTATGAGAAAGGTCTAGACTGTGTCCGAAATCACTCCTTATATACTATATAGTGTTGGACTGTTGTCTTGGTAACATACGCCATTAGCAGGTTGCCGCCGGTGTTTGATAGGCAGCCTCGGGTTGTTGGTGTAGCTTGCTTATCATAGCCACAGGTGCCACACAGCAGTCCGAGGACGTTGAAGGCCAGGACCAGGACGACCATGCAGAGCACTGCCACGCAGCCGATCCACCTGCAACACACACACACACACTTACTGTTGTCATTTGTGAGGATGCGGCACTGATTCACATGCATTTCCTGGAGGCTCGCACTCACCATAACCTTATCATAATTCTGACCTTAAACCTGCAATGACTGTAGCAGCTGAAACTCGCTATAAAACACCATAAAGCCGAGGGGACCCCAGATGGGAAATTTGTCCCCATAACATGGCAGTTTTTGCTCCCACAACCTCATTAATTCATGCACACAGACAAACACACACATGCACAAACCTGTAGAAATCCATTTGGTCAATCTGTGGGTAATAGGACTCAATGTTTTTCTGTCCCTGGCTGAGGAAAATGGTGAAATTGACCAGAGAGCCTTCCACTGGGAACATCTTGGAGAAGCCGTTGATCTCTGCGCCAATCTTATCCAGCGTGCCTTTTACTCCTATAAACAAAAAGAGAAACATTTTCTCAATTAGTATTACATTCTATTAGTACTATATCAACTAGTCTAATTTGTCTAATTTCCTTCCGGGGATCAATAAAAAATTGAGATGGGGAGGGTCTAATAGAAAGTGAGAAGGGACTTACGAGGTAAAGCTGTGTTTTCATCATTCACAAGAACGCAGGTGAAGGTAAGAGAAGAAGAAATATGAAAGACTACAGTCAGACTTTGTAAAGAGGAGGGGGAAACATTTGTTAGGCAAACTAAATACACAAACATACAGTATATATATATACACAAACACACACACACACACACACACACACACTCACACACACTTGTGTACCTGTGACAATGTTTTTAGTTTGTTCTTTAACCAGTTTTGGTGTATCATTAAAGGACGAGTAACCCTGGAGGTGGAAAGTAAGAGAGAAAAGACGGTTAAGAAAAAGAAATCCATTTTTTTGTTTTGTAAGGATATAATGATGGGTGAAAAAGAAAGCGACAAAATGAACCAGATGATGACGATGAGCTGGAGACAGAGACTAACCTTTTGTACAATATTACTGAGGTCTGTTCTCAGGACGGTATTGACATTGGCCAAGGCATGATTGACATCTGGGAGCTGACAGACAGAGAGAGCAAAAGAGGGAAGACGACCAAATATGGAGACATTGCTGATTAAATCATTAAAATACTTGTTTTGATTCCCATTTCATGTGTCAGACAATCTTTAGTTCCTTGGTACCCTGGAGAAGTCAGCGTTGACTCCCAGCTGGGACAGAGTGGAGCGGATGGTGTTACAGGTGTGCGACACAGCTCCATTCGTGCAGGCGGGGTCTGACAGGGTGTTGGACAGAGAGGCGCGCTCCCCCGACAGACTAGCCTGAAGTTTCCCCGTCCCCTCCTGAAGAACCTCCAAGGAGGAGCTGACGTTCTCGAGGGCCTCTTTGGTCTCCCGCATGGCTACAGGAGAGAGATGAAGCATGAAACTGAATCAAAAGTTACATTTTCAACAAAAACTACACAAAAGTAATCCACAATATAATATATAATCCATTGATATTTTGTATTGTCAAACTGGTGAGCCTCATAGGATTTATATATATATATACTTTCACAGTTCACACAACCACCACAGAACTACCCAAATTATAACGATAACACTGATTACACTGACCACAGATCAACAATGCACAAACGAAAACCACAATAGAAGACTTTTTACAGGGTACAACAGAGGTTCAGGATCCAGATCGACAGTATTTGTAACACCAAGGATCCACTGACACCAAGTCACGAGCACTGAAACACTGAGTCCAGATCAGCTCTGATTACCTTTGATGGCATTCTCAACTTTTCCTTTAGATAAAAGGAAATGTGAGGAAATCAGAGTTACAATATGATGAGAGTATGCCATTAAAAGGCACGACAGGATTTGGGAGTAATAAAACTACAAGAGAGAAAACTGCAGGTAAAAAGAAATCATGTAGCACCACCTAAAAATTATGGCAACAATTCCCAAAAATAATGATTAGATTTATTTTGAAATGGTGTCACAATTCGATTATCAGTTCAGCAAAATAAGTAGTGCTTTATAATTTCAGTTTATTGTAACATTCAACATGATAAAAGTATATTATTTTGTATTTGAAATGAAACAACAGGAGTTTTGTTTGGTTTCTGAGCATCTTATGAGACACAACAACATTTTACATTGTAACAAAAAAGCTTCATGGCTAAAGAGGTTTATCCTTGAATTTTGAAATGAATATCACCAATCAGATGTGGTGAACTGCATTGTGATACTATGTCTTAACTATTTGATCTGTACAGGAGGTCGTATTAAAAGCTAATACATGATGATGTGTGTTACCTCCTGCCATACGCAGCGCAGTGTCCAGTGAGGGAACCACCTCTTTCTCCAGTTGACTGTGGATCCTCCCTCCCAGCAAAGGTCCAATGTCTGTCACGAAACACAGTTTTATGACAACACTACAGTTATGCATTGATACTGCAGGTAAACACAGCCACAGGCAAACAAAGTGAGAGACACTCAACAAATACTGCATGTATACAGTCTGAGTTCAACTTACTGTCGAGGTCTGACAGGACTTTGTTCTTTGCTGTGGTGTACTGCGCTGTCAGGTATTCAATTTGCTGCAAGATAAAACACACATTGCACATTAGAGCAGTACAAATGATGAATTTTGGTGTATGTGTCTTTTACATGAGAATGTGTGTGTGTGTGTGTGTGTGTGTGTGTGTGTGAGGGCTTACCGCAGGTGTGTTGTTAGCAAATGTCTTCAGGTCTCTCATGTTGGTGTTGATGAACCGCCGAGTGCTTTTAATCTGGGAGCTGACATTATGGTTTGCAGCGTAGGCAATAAGTACTCCCAGACTAAAACGCGCGCACACACACACACACACACACACACACACACACACACACACACAGGATGAGTAAAGCAATACAGTGACCAGTATTTACCAGCAGAGGGCAGCATGACTACATTAAGATGTATATATGGGCTTTAAAAGTCACACGCTGAGGATTCACAGAGACCTGATCGGCCTGCAAAGTCTCTGTTCATTATACCTCTATCTTAATATGTGGATTTCGAAAGAAGCAGGTCTCATAGTGTGGCACAGCAAGAGTTTCTCTGCCTTCCTGCACACTGTCGATCATGTGCATTGGTTTTTTCTATCAATGTTTAATTCCTCAGATATTCAACAGGTAAAATTATGATTGTGAGTGATTGACAGTGTGCAGGATTCTTTGGTTTCTTCACAATCAAGAGTTTTATATCCTACACACCTGTCGATAAGACTTTCTGGTGTGCAAGAACATGATTGTAATTGTTGCCCATTGAGTAAAGACATGAAAAGATTTTGGAAAGAGTGACATGATGTACACTCACTTTCCTCTTTTGTAAGGCATCTACCGCTCTTTCTCTACAATCCACCAGATTTAACAAGGAAAATTGATGATAATGGATAATGACTTTAACCTGGTTTTACCTCAAGTTTGTCTGAGAAATTCTGTACATTTAGTGTTATTATATACTGTAGCAAACTTACTATAGTAAAGTAAGAAAGCAGGGTGGATATTACTGTGACAATTCAGTGTTTTCAAAAAAATAATGAGTGATGAAGTCTGTGAAGGTGCTGAGCTGATGACATGCAAACTTTCAGCTGTGGTTTTGATAATTATTGCAGTGACAATTTTTTGGAGAAAATGTAATTTACTTGCCAGATAACTGATCTCTTTCACTCAGCTGAGCTAAAGCAAAGATCTGACTGTATGTCAATAGAGGGAGACAAATAAAGAACCTTCTGTGTGAGAGATTATAAAAGAATCATGATAACAAACCCTTATCAGAATATGGACGCATATGTGCAGTTGTGTGTTTGTGTGTGCATGAGCATGCATGTTTGTGATGTGAAAGCACTCATTCAGACAGAGAGGCCTCTCACAGTCAGCCAAGTGATATCAGTAACAGCTAACTGTCCTGCACAGTTTGGATAGTATTTCTCAGACGCCGCACCTGTCTCCTCCACAGCAGGTAAACGGCACGCATGTTCCAGTCTGTATGTTGTTAAAGGGGAACTCCACTGATTTTATACATGCAAGTCTGTTTACAGGTCTTGGAGAGTACTACTGCATATGTGAAGTTGTACAAAGTCTTTTGTGGCTTTTGCTAAATCTGATCTATTGCCTCAAGTGATGAAGACTACAAGTTTGAAAATGAAAATAAAAATTTTGGGGTGCGGAGTAAGAAAGAAGTGAGGTTACCAGACCTCTGTAGCCCACTCATCATCTCTGCTTGTGGATAGCATAACACACCTAACAGTGGGCAAGTTGCATTGTGGATAATGTAGAATAAAAAAGACAATATTTCTGGTTCATTGATATTCAATATTACAATATTCTATATATTTTTTTCAAACTGTCCATTATGAGTTTGACAATGTTTTAAAGTGCAATGCTAAATCAGTGGAGCACTCTCCACATGTAAACATGTAAAAACAGTGCAATTAAAAGGTTTGTTGCACTACAAAATATTTTTACAATTAAATTATGTTTACTCCTGATCTGATATCATTGAGTAATGAGAAATTTCTGTTCATTTTTATAACAGAAATGTAACATTTAACATTGTAGTAACTTAACCTTTTTGGTAAATTTTCGTGTTAATTGTGTTTAACATAGATAGTACAGAGATGGCAGGAAATGAGGGCAGGAGAGACGCAGCACAGGTCTCAAGCCAGACTTGGACCGCAGATGTTGTGTTTCATGGTTGACATATTAACCTCTAAGCCTCAATTTTAGTGTGTTTGGGTGGATTCAAATTCAGAAAGCACTTGTGTACTGGTTGCTTTAGGATCTATGACTTTAAGTTTAACAAGACGTGCTTCCCTTTCTGTTGAAAATATGTCCATGTCGAGGTATATATCAAAAACCTTTGCAGCAGTATAAGAGTCTCACACTTTCCAACAACGAATCAGAATACAGGATGCACACAGTGACAACTGAAACACACTAATAATACCTTAATTGCTCTCATGAAAAGAAAAAATGAAATCGTAATAATCCTCATAGTGATGATAAACATGATGATAATGATGACAACTCACATGATGAAGATGGAGGTGGCGATGAGCGAGGCAGTGTAAAAACCTCTCTGACAGTCGACATTCTTTCTCTGTCTCTGGTGCATCTCCCCTCCGCAGTTCTCACAGCATCGACACACACAGAAACACATGCCTATGATGGGCGTCAGGACCACGAACGTGATACCGATGGTCGCACATATGAGGAATCCGGCCTCGTAGTAGATCCACTACAGGAGGAGAGGATTCATACAATCATAATTCCCCCTCACATAGTCCATCTTTGAGACATTGTGGTGTGTATTATGTGAAATTTCAGAACACTATTATGAGGAGTTTACCTGTAGTAACAGGACCACATTTTCTGGCTGTGACCCCATAGCACGTGCACAGCGACACATGCAGAAAAACAAGTGCACGTGCACACACACACACACACATACACACAAACAAATCAGGAGCAAGAGGAAAACAAAGACAAACAAAACAAGATTAGTGTGACAGCCAAGAGATTAGGAGGCAGCAGAATTCCTATTCTAAAGACAGATGTGAAGGCAACATCAAGAGAACAAAAAAAAGTAAAATTACTGCAAACAACTTCACTTCAAACCAGGGGAATCCAAAAAGTCTTGCTAATATCGCAGTAACTAGGCCGTGATGTAATCTAATTGTGATTCTTACTGTTAAGTGTCTGTAAAAGTATTTGAGATTTATATAGTATTTCATTTTCTTTATGAAAAAGGCCATAAAATGTCATTCAAATAAAATTTCTACACTTGCAAGGTGCATTTTTTTAGAATGTGCAAGAACATAATCTTTCACAAATAAATGTATCATAACATTGCAATATCAAGATTAAATTCATCTGAATTATCACTTAAATCAAACGTACCTTTCTCCATTCTTCTATTTTGATTCCCCCCATGTTCTGTTGAATAACTTTAACAATCAGTTCTGAAAAAGATGAGGACAGATAGGTAAGCACTTGTACAACAGTGTTTTACAGGAAGTATCTGCCAATTTCAAACACAATCAAAAACACTTCCTGCACAACATTTGACAAGCTGGAGTGAAAAAATCCATTTATATGTTCATGAGCAGACAACACAGATTATGCGGATTAAGTTTTTAAATTTCCGCGGACAGTATTATGAATGTATTTCCTCATATATCCAACAGCTGTGTGTTTTTGCGGAAGCTGTTTGAACTGTGCAGTTTGCCAATGAGGGCTGCAGTCCAGTCCAGCTGTCTGTGTGTTTATATGGGTCAGCCAACACTAAGCCTACCTGGATGGTGACTCACCCACGCCCCTGTTACTCAGCAGGTAAACACTGATTCCTTCACACACACACACACACACACACACACACACACTAACAAGAACACTTGTATGCACACAAACTCATACAAGCTACATATATGTATATTTGACAACATATTACATACAAATGGGTGTGTTTAAGTCTGAAAGAAGCAACAAACGTGTGTTCACAAACCAGTGGTGGAATGTAACTAAGTACATTTACTTAAGTGAATTGTTTAGGTAATTGTACTTTACTTGAGTATTTCCATTTCATGCTACTTTATACTTCTACTCCACTACATTTATTTGACAGCTATAGTTACTGGTTACTTTTTACAGATTCAGTTTGATACAAAATATAACTAATTCAACAACAATCAACCAATAATTTATTAAGTATTATTATAGATTAAGCTGCCTGGCAGTGCATAAAGTAGTTACAATTAGCTCCATCTGTACCAGCTACCACATTAGTGATGCTTTGATATGAATATTGATATGCGTCAATAATTATAATCTGATAATATTATATTCATTATTCTGAAATGGGCCATTCTGTATAAAGAGTACTTTTACTTTTGGCACTTTAAGTATATTCTGATGCTAATACTTTCTTTTCAGTTTTCTACACTGTGGTGTTGGTACTTTTACTTAACTAAAACCTCTGAATACTTCTTCCACCTCTGACCCAAACATATTTTTGCATACATATACAAATATAAAGTATATGAAAACTGAGCACTACTTGCTTAAAGCTGCATAGATAGTAAAGGCAACATTTGCAAGTACTTGTTATCAGTTTGTCAGATCTCTGAAAGAAAGAAATGTCTGCGCTTCTTTTGTCATATAGCAAGTCTTCTCAGACTGGTACAGTAGGTGCCACTGCACACGACAAGCAGATGGAGGCCAGTTTAGCATGTAGATGCTGACACAGCTGACACACACACACACACACACACACACATACACCTGTGTCTGTTCTGCCTTCTGTTAGCACACCTGCTGACTCTCAGGTGAGGTGAGAAAAAACATGTATATGAAATGTACAGAGACTAGACTTGTTTGTAAAATGTTGCTCATACTCATATTCAAGAAGCTAAAATTAGAGGACGTTGACAATATATTTTTTCTACAAATCTTTCGAATGGTCGTGAATCAACTAATCCTTTCAGCTCTCTCTCTGCAAACCAACTGTTTTCAGTCCGCACTTTACATTTACATTTAATTTGTGAAAGTAAAAATTCCTTTCTGGTGAGTAAAAGGAGCTGAGATTTGGTGACCATACGGATAATCCTGTCAACACCATCCTCCTCTCGTACTGGGAGTTGGCTGCCTTACTTTTCTCAGAGCTTCGCTAGCTGTTTATAAAACTGGTTCACCTGCCAGACCTCAGTCATGTAGGGTGAAGACATCTATCTCTGTAAACTCTGCAGATGCAGCATTTGAGCACATCTGAGTCGTGTCTATGCCACCTGCTGTTGCTCAGCTACTTAGTTAGCATTAGCCACCGAGGGCAGTTAAGCTTAGACAGCTTATTTCACTGACCCAGTATAAGAGGTAGCTACCACAAACGAAAGGAAGAGGGGGGATAAACAACCATCAGAATTAGACCTGACAGGACGAACAGACCACTGCACAACTTTAACAAATGTTTCTGCAGCAATAGTCAGGGAGAGGACCAGATGTGTTACCAACATCGTTTTCTGCATGAAAAAAGTGACATTGTTGTGTTTTCAGTGTCTGTTGTGAAGAGCTACCTTTGATAAACCAACCTTTTTAGCATCATTGTAGTTATTGAACATTTTGCATGTGTGTCGCTTGACTGTTTCATAATCAAAGGCCTTTAAAGAAACCCCACTTGGACCTATTAGTGTCTTCTTACTTAGGTTGGATTCACAACAGAGCCAACATACACGGGTCCATACAAACCACTGTAGGACTAAAAAATGTCAACAGCAAACCATCACACACTGCTGCTAGTTAGCTGTTGTGATATTTAAGTCAGAACCTACAACCCTCTTACTGTAATGTGTAAATATAGGCAAGCACAATCCCCCATGCTGACCTGCTCCAAGAGATTACTGGAAGATGTGGACGAAGCCTTATGCAACCCAACAACCATGTCTGCTTTTTACATTACAGGCCTCGTTTAAAGTGAAGTAACACTCTCAGCCCCACATACACAAAACATAGAAGGCTGGAACAAACATTTGCATGACTACATTCACCCCGACATGGTTAATCGTGGATTTTATTAAGCGTATTAGCCAACTTGTTCACCTTTATGGTGCAAGTATTCAGTGGGAGTTAAATAACACTTAACCTACTGGAGAAAGGGTAATAAGGTGACCATGGTGGAGTTACTGGTATAGAAAACTATTAGAAAAGTACTGGAAAAAGACATTATTTAGCTCTTACTCCTTCAAACTACAGCATTAACTATATTTTCAAGCAGTGGTTCTCAGCGACGCTCTTTGGCTCGTCACCCCTTAAAATGAAGTAATGTCGATTTGCAACCCCTCATGTTTATGAGCTGTGAGCAGTGATTTTCACACCTAAGATTGCTTCCAAAAGGAATTACAAATGCCTGCCACAAATCATACAGTTTTATTTGAGGATTTATAGAGACCGGAAGAGGCAGAAGTATCCACTATGTCACAAGAAAGGAGCGAACATTAGATAAAAAAGCCCCCCAAAAATGACATCAATATTTGTCCCACAAACATGTTCTATTTTCTTTCCTATGCAGTCCTAGCCATTTTTGTGACCCCTCAGATTTATCATGTGACCCATTGGGAGGGGTCCTGATCCCTAGGTTGGGAACCACTGAAAGTTACCATGAGACAGCATATTACGGACAGACATTGTGGTGACAAAGTGAGATTGTGCCTCTAAGATTCAAAAGAGCCAGGGTCAGTCCTTTACTACAATTTCTATTGGAAGCCATAATGTTGATAAGAAGTGATGCTGTGGGCTGCAGTTCAATAGGTGTTACGACATAAGTCATGTCAGGTTATGTAGCACTAAATACTACTAACTGTACGGTATGTTTTACTCAGTACTACACAAGACTGTAAGTACATGTATTTTAATGGCACCATGAGATAAAGAAAGTTACACAGCCCGTCACTTCCTTGATTAATTGAGTGATTGTTTGGTCCATAAAATATCAGAAAATAGTGAAAACCCAAATATCGTATATATAAAGTTAAAAAAAAATTGAGATGCAGGAAGCAGTGATTTCTTGCTTAATTTTTGCTTAAAAAAATCTTCAACTTTTTTGATAGGCTTATCAATTAATAATAAATGCTGTTCATTCTACCATCTTAAGAGAAAATCATTGAAAGCTCCTTTCTTGCAAAGAGCAATATTGATACACATAAACAAAAGTGCATGAAAAATGAATGGCAGCTGCAGTGTAAGATGCAGATGTGCTCTTCCTCTGGTGTCTGTTTGTTTAAACAAATTTGAAGCATCTATACATGATAAACTCCATTTTTCTGAGGGAGTAATTCCTCCCGTCTTACATATACTCGCCTTAAATATTCTTATCGGACAACAAATTTGGGTTTCTCTTGAGTGTGATCTGATTTAAGACATTTGCTTCCTGATAAACAACCTGCCTACTACCAATCACAGTAATTAAGGCAAACAGACAAATACCAGGACTGTGACCCACTTTCAGTAAGTGTGTGTATGTGTATGTGAGCATGCCTCTACGTGTTTGCACATTTGTGTGTGTGTGTGTGTGTGTGTGTGTGCAACAATGCCATCTGTAGCAGTGGTAGCTGTGCAGTGTTAGCATTAGCCCTGTGGATGCTAATCCTCTAATCTACCCTGTGTGTATCAGAGGGATAAGACACTGCCTCCACACACTGTGAGTCCAAAATGCTTCTTCACCGTAAAAGCAACGTTCACACAGATTTGTGAAGAGCGAGTCAGGAGAAGGAGAAGGAGAAGCCAGAGCCGGTCAAGAACCAGCGATGACCCTGTTAGCAGCCATTCTCACTTCTGTCATTTTCTGTTCACACTCAGGTGCAAGCAGCTCTACTGGAGACCTGAAACATTAATTCCATCAATAATATAACAGAATTTGTGGAGATTTTGCCACAGACTGCACTTTGTGCTACCTTATTAAATGGTTAATTGTCGTTTAAGATTGATCAATCTCGACAATTCAGTTGATCTTATCAATCAATCCACTACCTGTCCTCAGTCTACCTAACATCAATTTGCGTTTCTCCATCTTAACCTCAACCCCTCCCCTCCCCTCCCGTCACCCGGACAGAACCTCAACCATGGACAGCAGTACTACAGGAAAGACTAGTATCAACTAGACTAGTATCAACATCACATACTGTATCACCAAGGAACCGTCCACATTTTCTAAAAGTATACTGAAATGGGATGAGCATCTGAGCCTCTATTTGCCAATAATCGTCCAGATTTTTCAGCTGAGAAACAACATTTGCAGAGAAACAAAATCAGTCAGTAAAATGACAGTGGAAGTAATATTTCTTTTATCATCAAATTGTGTTTATCAGAATCAGAATCAGAATCAGAAATGCTTGTTTATGCAGCGATGCTCCAGTCAAACAACCCTCCAACAAATCAATCAATGGATCTGTTTACTGTCTTATTTATATTTAAGAATAAAGAATAAAAATGAACTGCATTGTGTGTCAAAATTCATCAACGTGTCTATTGCTAATACTTTATGGGAAGAAATCTTGTTCATTAGAAACGTGAAATAGAAATAATCTGTTTACACATATGATGTGATGACCTCTCTATTTTAGACAGAACAATGTTGTAGCAATGTAATTTATTATTTTCAGTTCTAACCAGCTATATGTCCAAAAGATGCAAAATCATGTGGATCAAACCCAAGAAATTACTATTGCCATAACATAACTCATAAACAGACAATATTTTACACCTAACATGTTAAACAACATCTTTATCAACAACTGGTCTGACAACAAACAATTAAAATACAGCTGGCTGTGACATTTATCAGGATGAACAGATGGTAATAAAACCAGTTTAACAGCTGACTACTCTTACTATGTCACACCAGTGAGTTAACTACAACCAGTCCTGTACTACAGGCAACTTACATGTAGTGTAAGCAGTTTGAACATACATTAGTAAACAGCTTCTGTTATCTCATAAAGCTGGAGAAGAGAGTAAAATATTTGTCTAGTAATACACATAAAAGTACATACAGGTATGCTCCATATAGAGTGAAGAGAAAGAACACAAAATATCACCTGGGGTACATTTTTGGGTACTAAAACTCAACCAAATACTTTAATACTTTAGTTTATTAATTTAGTCTCTTATTTGTGCCAAAGACTACACTTACTTTATGATGACATAGTATATCATATATATCAGGCTTTGATTTTATGCACAAATTCTTATATTCATAACAATCCCATTTGGAAGTCGGATTCACAGACAAATAGTTTTATAAGGAGGGTGATTGTGCTACCTTTTCCCATTTAATAATATAATAATTAATATGTGTAAAATGATTAACCTGTTTATGGCACAGAGGACCTGGTGGTTTAGCATTGTGGTCAGCTGAACCTGCCAGTTATAAACAGTGCAATATAACTAACATATAGGCATGTGCATGTGTTTGATGTGTGTGAGAAACATGCATGCTTTTTGCATATATATGATATGTGACATGGGAGTGTGTGACATGACGATCCAGGTGGTCTCTACCTGTGCGTGAGTGTGTGACAGTGAATCATACTGGACAGTCCCTGGCAGTAGCAGCATATGGTCCAGTGGATTAAGGTATTATGCAGTGATGCAGGTGACTGAGAAAGCCTCCTCTAATCGCTGATCTGCTAATTGATTACCCAGCCAGCGGCTCTAACCCTGGACACCAAAATGGCAGCAACTTAAAACCTCCAATCCTATTGCACCGTGTCAACCTCCAACGTGACCACTTTTAGTTATATATACAGCACACAAACAAACCACTTTAAATTGGTTGTAGCTCTATATAGCCATCGCTAGGTTACTGTACTACACTGGGGCAGCAAGAGAACAACATGTATTGATCAGGTGACAGACATTATCGCCTCTTAATCACCTAATAATGTTAAAGCATGGGCCCAGAGAAGATCACTTATGAGTTATGACAGTTATTGATCCCATTAATCTGCTCTTAACATTGGTTTATGGGCTCAACAAGCACACACCATCAATGCATGCAGTCCCTCTGTGCACTCTTTTGACCCAGTAGCATTTTAATTACGGCAGCCATTTGGGGAGTGTGTTTCAGGTTTTCCAGGTTTACACTCGGAGAGAGAATACAGATACAGCAGCAGTGTGTAAATAATTCCTGCCACAGTGGTCTCTTTGAGGTTTTCAATGTTTTTTGGACTTTGTTGTTTAGTTTATGACGTACAACAGGTCAGTCAGAGTCTGTGATACTAGAGAGACAGCTAGGCCTGTGGTTTCTAACCTTTATGACTTGTGACCCTCAACATGTTCTGGCCTCAGTGTGGACATAAGCTGGACATGAGCTGTGAGCAGTTAATGTCCAAAGTGTTAGTTTTCCTTTCGTTTGAAGGATTTTTTGAGAGCCAAAGATGTGAAAATATCCGGCATTTTACAAAAAAAAGCAAATATTTGAGGAAAAAGTCAGAAAAATTATTTTGTGTGACAGGAATATACATTTTTGTCTTTCTAATCACTTTGATAATCTAGTTAACCCCTCACTCTTATCTTGGGACCCATTGGGTGGACCTCAACCCCCGGTTTGGGAATCATTTAGCTATAACTTTAGGTAAAAGACTGATGGTGTAACCAAATACTGACAGGTGAGGTGAGGTGTTGTATCTCCTACTTGCAGTGTGATGGACTTTTAGTTTGTAATTTATAACATACAATTTAATTCATGCCTTTCACCATAATTTGTACTTTTTGTTATTTTTTCTACATGTATATTTATTTTCTCTGCTTTTGTTTTATTTTACTATGTATACATAGCATATTACATACTGTACACCCTAACCGAACTTCCTAGTCAGGTCACTGAATCTCAAGGGTCACGGAACTTAGTTGAACACCTGTTGCCGCCACATGTACACACATTATAAACATTAGCCTAACTGGTATTTAATAAAAGTTATTTTTAGGAGTTTGAGCTGCCGTAAGAATGACTTAAATCCAGAAGAAAAAGTAAAGCCCTGGTAGTTTTCCTGAGGAATAAGAAACAGAGTGAAGATGAAGAAAGATGGATGGGGAGGAGGAGGGGGGTGACGATAATCTCACCTTTGGGAAAGGAGTTCGGTTGAACAACGTAGAGATAAGCATGGACCATGTGGAAGAGGATCCCTATGGGTCCTGGTTCGTAGTAAGCATGGGTATCATAAACCGCCGCCGGTACAAACCCAAAATCCAACGGCTCCACCGGTGGAGGGGACCGCTGTCTGCGGGAGTCCGCCCGGACCTCAGCAGGAGCCCGGTCCCTCTCATCCGCCTGCTGCTCGCCGCTTGTAGCCCCCCAGCAGAGCAGCAGGACGAGCCACCTTGTCCACAACATGGCTCAGAAAAGTCCAGCTTTGTACAAAAAAAGAAAAGAGAACAAATAGAAAAGAAAAACTCCTGGCCCCAGTCGCACTACAGTCTACAGTAACGGGGGATGGAGAGGGGGAGCAGGGCTGGTGACGTGAGAGGACACCTGTCCCTCTCCGTGACTTATCCACGCAGCTCAGAGACAACCGTCCGAAGGAAAACTTTTAAACTTAACATCCAACGGTCGAGGTTCTAGCAGCCGTTAGCTCCTGGTTTCTCGGTGCGAACTCATCACAGACATCTTCCCGGAGACCTTCGACGACTCACAGAGGACCAACGGCCGAGGATGCGCTTGTTATCTCAGTGTCCTCACTCTCACCGGCTGGCTGCCTAATCCCGCGTGCACGTAAAACCCTAGAGCGCTCGTGTCCGCTATCCCGGGCGCGGATAGTCGCGAGCCACAGAAGCGCTCGCGACTATCCGATTGTCCAATCACCTGTCTAGCGCCCCCTCTCTCTCTCTTAGCTACAGGTGCCCTATTTACCCAGTGGTGAAATGTTGCTAAGCAAAAATACTCAAGTACTGAGGTACTTGAGTATTTTTGTTTTCATGCTACACTGAAATTTGCAGTGGAGAATTCTATATATACATGATAAAATATGATGGTTTGTTATAAATTAAACTACCCAGCACTATATACAAGTAGAGCTGACACAATTGGTTAATTAGTCGATAAGTTGATTGACAGAAAATTTATTATTTTGATAATCATTAGCGTAATTCCCCATGCAAAAGTATTTCGTGGTTCCAATTAGCTCCTTTTCATTTTAATTATTAAAACAATTTAAATGCATTTTTCACAATATTAAGGTTTGGACTATTGGTTGGACAAAACCACTTGAGTATTTCCATTTGATGTTACTTTGTTTGACAACTTTTTGCTGATTTTACATATACAAATCAATCAGCTTTTAAAGTACAATGTATTGTTATAGATACAGCTAAGAGTTGAAGTGTGTCTATTTTTTACTCCTACTCACCTGAGCTCTGAGTGGGCCTCTGTATGAACGTGAGGCAGGTCGTTGACTCTATATTGTGGTCACTGAGCAAGTGACCTTTAGCTCTGAGGTTAATCAGATAGGTGGACAAGGCTAGTGACATTTTTGGCAAGCAAAGAAGGTGCGAGTTCAAAAAAGGGAAAACCCGAAGTTCAGTTACAGCATGGTGAAGTTGTGCAAGTCTTAGAAAACAGCTTTGAAGTCTTTGATATGTCAGCGCTCTCTTTCATCCTCCTCACATGGCTCACAGTCACTTTACACGATACATGACACTACACTGCTTAAATGTAAATATGAAGTATGTTGATGTAATTAGGAAAACTCAAGTCATGTATGAAGCAGACAATTTATCAGAGACAAATCCTGAAAAAAAGTCCCTCTGTGAGTGAATGTATGTGATGACAGAGACCCCCTCCAAAATGCCCATTGAAGGGGAACAGTGGACTGCAGTGTTTGCCCTGTGAACAGAGCCTGCAGTGACTCCTTTCAGTGAAACACCCGCCACTGTTCCCGTGCGCTCTCTCTCTCACACACACACACACACACACACACACACACACACACACACACACACACACACACACACACACACACACACACACACACACACACACACACACACACACACACACACACACACACACAAGCTGTGTTAGACAGTCACATCCCACCAGTAAGGCTTACAAAACAAAAATCTTGTTTTATTCTCCTTCTACCATGTAGGAGATGTATTACATAGATGTTGTACATGAACAATAAAAACAATGAAACATATCCGATTCAGACATATAGTATGTCTTTTGGTAGTGAGATCCATCCATGCACTGCAAATTACTCACTCACTCACTCACTAACACACACACACACACACACACACACCTCCCATAATGCATCCACACAGTTCAGTCACAAGTTTGCAGTTATTTATTTAATTGACTGTCCTCTAATAGTAAAGTAGGACTCCTGTTTGTGCCTCTCATGTATAACTATTACATTTGAATCACAGCTAAAGCTGAGCATCTTTTTTTCTGAGCAATAAACACCTAACAATCTTTGAGAAACCCAGAAGGTCTGAAATGTAAGGATAGAAACGCTGTTAATAAAGTGTGCTGGATTCTTTGTGTGTTTCCCAGTCAAGAGTTTTCAATTCAACGCCTATTTAACTTATTTTCCAAGTTGCAACTCTAATTCCTTCCCAGGTGGCCAAAAATTAATTATTTTCTTGCTTGTTTTGCGTGACACAAGAAAAACATAGACATGTTATTTTGTATAAAAACTTAGACATCATAGACAAATCCTGTATATCTTATAGTATAACTTACATTTAGGTTCTCAAAGCACAAATTGAGCAAGAAGATGCAACTTTGTTTTTGATGACTCTGTAAATATCTCCAGAACAGCAATAAATGTTGTTAAAAGACCTTCTGGGATCATCGGTTATTTATTTTTCGAGAAATTGAACGTTTAGCACTGTGACTCAAATGTAATGAAATGGGTTATTGACATGAGAGGTAAAACCTGCGGCTAGGATAGACCTAGCTTTTACCCACGATATGAAACTCCTGGCTCAGACCAGACTTGTATTGTATGATCCACTTAATTTGTCAAACAGTGCCTCCAGCTTTCACAGCATCTAAAGACTGTTGGGTACACAAGCATTTGGAAAGAGTTTCTTCCAATAATCAAAGCCAGCAGCCAACCACACCAAACAATGCCAGCAACCCTTAGGGATCAAACCAGATTGTTCCTATTCTGCAGGTTCACTGCTTTCATGTGACCGCAGTGCTGATATGATCCTCCTTCGTTATTTAGAGGTGATTCACCTTGAACACTACATGTAATCTTAATCACTGTCAAAATAATTGTAAAGAATTGGAAAACATCTTAAGTTGATGCCAGAGTCACACACCATGAATTTAAAATGAGACCAAGAACACAGCGGTGTTACACCAACACATGATTATCTGTAGGCTACATGCTGGAATGATGACGGTACACATGAAGCATATCGAAAAAAATAAGCCACTTAAAACATGAAATATCCTCCAAACCTGTCGGGCTTAGCATCCACGTCAAAATAAATACTGGTGTCTTGACAAACAGGCACCATCTTACCTCAGTGCTTTAAACAATATCAACACAAATTGCACAATACTAAAACCTCCAAACTTTTATCTGTGTCTAAAAGGTAAAGTGACCGCTGCGACCAAGCCATGAGGATGTCGACTGGAGACATCGCACTACTGCAGGACTGTACTTAGTGTCACTGCTGCCATGTCTAACAGCTATGGACATCTGGGCTCATCACAGTAACTCAATTTAAACAAGATCCTTTTAAATGTGTGTGTCTGCAGAGCGCCTTTGAGATTTCAACAATGCGTTAATGTGTTTGTGAGTCTTAGTCCTGCAGTTAAACACGGCCGAGTTTAGAAAAAAGATCTGAGATTCTTCATAAAAACTTCATTTCAAATATTAGAATTTTTCAGACTTTTGAAATAAAAAAAAAAGTACAAAAATTGACAAGTTTTGTTCTTTCTAAAAACAACTCTGCGCTGTACATTTGATTGTGCTTTTGAACACGTACTCGCACAGTCCAGCTGTCATGTTCCTATGAACACACAACGACCCACGTTGGACAATTTCACATATGCAGATTTTGTTTCTCTCTTCGCGCTCTGCTCCAGCTGAGCACGCCAGTTTTCCCACAATCGGCACCATCAGCAAGCATGTCCGCAGGTTGCCGTGACAACCAAGACCCATCCTCAAGAGTCTACCTGGTTCACGGGGGCACCGACTGGACCAGATGGAAACATCTGCAGCGGCCAATGATGCTTGTAGTAACAGCTTTATGCCTTGGCTGGTTTTGTCAGTAATAAATAAATAAATACTCCTGGGGTCAGGTGCACAAAAATGTGGTCTGAGCATGCTCCGTGACCTGTGTCTGATCCCTGAACCTTGCTGTTTTGCCAGGACACTGACTGGTTGTTTTATATGGCTTTCAGTCTATTCGGTTCCCACAGATGGTGAAACGGTCTATTTCCAGCAAATCTTTCTTGGGCGTTCTGGGTTCAAGTGCGTCCCCTTCCAGTCCCGTGTTGGTGTTGATGATTTTGTCATCGTCCTCTCCGTCTGGCGTAGTCAGGAATGTGTCCGAATCACTCTTAGGGAGCGTGGGGGTGGAGCTCTCTGCTATGTTGGCGGCCTGAGGATTGTCTGATGCCAGCGATATTCCTCCTTTGTCGGTTGTGGGTTCTATTTGAGAAAGAGTGGTTGAGTTTACTATAAACAGCAGAGGAACATACATTCGTAATACAACTGACAGTTCACTGAACCCCTCCACCAAAGAGCAATTGACCAATCACAACTGCAACTAGGCACGGCAAGTCTGATGAGCTTTGAATTTGTCTGCATGTTGTAGTGGCGTGCATGCAGCTGTAGTGAGAGTGATACTCAGCCTTTATATAGTTTGGAGTGTAGTAAGCAAGCACTTCTTCCAAGGCTAAGAGGCACACTTTTAACTAATCAAATTAGTTTGTGGCGTTACAGGTTAAAAGAAGCTCCATTATTAGTAGTAACATACTGTTTGAAAGTAAGCTAAGCAGCCAAACAAGATCAGTCTGATCGTTCTTCCCATTTAACACTAGGACTAACTAGCTCTACAATTAAATACTATACAAGAACAATGCTGTTTCTTTATTGTAAATTTCCCCGCTGTGGGATTAATAAAAAAAAAAAAAAAAAAAAGTCCAAGTCATATCTTCTTCATGGCACTTTTCCGGGGACATGCAGCATTAGCCTCAGTCTTTTAGCATGATGTCATGTGTGTTTGTTCTCGTTTTAAAACGCGTTAGTTGTAAACATTAAAAGGTCATTCAGAGATGGCGTTTTCAACCAACTCATGGAGCTAAACTTAGCTTAATTAGGAAGCCGACTACAGCAAATAAAATCTGCCAGTCACAGTTGTCATTTCAGTTGGCAAAATTGAAAATTGCCGGCAAGTTTGCTTTTGCCTACTTCTGTCTGAAATCAAGGATCCATTGTTTAGAAATTTAGAAAGTGGCAAATCTGCCTCTGTTTTCATTCTTATTAAATTACAGTTATTAAGGAGGGCGGGGCTTACCGAAAGGTCTATTTAGAAATTTAGGAATAGAGGGATAAGCTGATTGCTACCTTGCTGTGGTGCAATGTGAACGTGTTTGGTGCGGTGAGCTCTGGAGTTTACACGGCTGGAGACAGCAGAGGGTGGAGGGTCGAAGAGCTTTTCTTCCATGTTGGCCTCTTTGACGAACACACAAGACGTACCCAACAGAACGATACTGTTGAGCACCTTCAGAGTGATCATCCTGCTCACAAACACACACAAAACATGTGGAAATGTGAAAAGGGGTAAAAACTACATACAAATGATAAGAAACACAGAACTAATAACTATAAATGCAAATGTGTGTTCAAAACTGTGAAAAGACAACTTGACAATCACCCCAGATAAAACAGCAGCACACACATGAAGGAGAGCGAACCCTGGATCTTCACTGAGCTGGTCACAACTCTGATCAACTGAAAAGAAAAACAAACACACCATCAGATGTAAAGCGTATTTCCAGTCAACTTTAGAACACACTCAATATCAATATCAATGGATATCCTCATAAAAAGTGACTGACCAGCAGAGCTAAAGGAAGGGGAATGAAGCCCATTCTTCTGGATACGGAATCACTGTAGTCTGTGTAAGCCTGGAGACACATTTAACACATTCCTCTATATTTCAAATATCAGTCTCTGTTTTGCATTCAGTCATCAACAAAAACACACAAATGTTGTGGTTAACAATGGAAAAGCATTGGCAGAATACACAATAACATAATGGAGAAGATCCAGCTCAAAGTTGGAGTGGGCAGTATATCCATATATACAGTGAGACAATATATATTTGTCTTCCATCAGAGCCCTACAGTTTATATTCTGCAGTGATTATTCCTTTAGTATCTCTGCTTGTATTTGGCTGTGGGTAATGCAGCAGGATCTTTGCTATAATGTAAAAAACTACCTTGATTTTCAGATATTTAATTAACTGAGATTAAACAGACAGACACATTCCCATCTAGATATTTCATCTATAGCAAGAGAAAGAGCTCAACATAGTGCAACTTAATAAAACATAAAAAACAAAAGCACAAGTGTTTTGTCCATTTTCTTATGTTGCAGTGCATTGAGCTCTGCCACCATAAAAAACAATTACATTTCTAGAAAATTCAATTGTATTCATGATATATACTGATTGATAAATAAGATTTTATCCATAATACCCACCCCTAGTAAAACATGATATACTTTTGTGTCTTTCACAGTGCCGCACCAGAGTGGGATTATGTAAGAATCACAATATACAGTATTTCAAACCTACATTTAAAAACATTATTATGACTAAATACAGTGTATAAGACAAGTATGAATCACTTTCCCGCATCCCTGCATGCATAACAGCTGATATTTGAACTTATTTCACTCACATTTTTCTGTCGACTGCTGACAAGGTCAAATGCAAGGCTGGCTCTGTATTCCCCGTACACCTGGAAAAACAAATATACAGTTACTGACAAAGATGGAATGAGCAGGGGGTATCTGAGTTATAATGATGATAGATAATAAATGTTAACTTTCCAAAACTAAAGCTGCCTGTTGGAGCCTCATAGTTAGTTTATCTGTTTGCTATTTGCTGTTGTGTGTTAATGTAAAGTGAAGGTACAGTACGGGTAGTGGCTGGAGATGAGCCAAATTTTTAGTGTAAAAAGTGAAAATGCGCACTACATGGATTAAATGTGCACAAGCACGGACACACAAGTGCTTGAACGCTAACTACGCGTGAGTGAGGTTTGAGTGATTAGGTTTGACAGTCTGGAGATAAAGGGGTTAATCCCTTTCTGCAGAGTTGGTTTCGGTTACATAATCAAAGTTACAACTCCTTGAAGGAAATCAAAGAGGGAGAGAACACAAGAGGGAAGCCAACAAAATCATGAGGGAACAAAGAGAAAATGTCTCAGCTGACTGACAGTTTCCCTCAGATACTACAGTGTATCTGGTGTGAGTGTGTGTGTGTGTGTGACAGTGAGAAAGAGAAAAACACAAAAAACATCTAGTGTAAGTCAGTGGAGCAGGACAGAATATTGAGAAAAAGGGAAAGCAATCAAGTTGAGCCAAACGATTCATTCACCTTTGAAAAAGTAGATGAACAAGATGATCTCAACTCAAGGTCCACTTACTAGCTTTTTCCTGAGCTTTCAACTGCATCTGACTGTCGTCGTCACTGGATGGAGTTTGCTCAGTTTCAAGCAAACACATCCAAAACTGATCAGTGTCATTATTAGGCATCACTACTAGCTATAACGCCCCTGCCACTGATCCCACTGAGTTATAACTCAGAGTCAAAGTCTGAACACGCAGACATGATACACATATTTTTAGATCTACCGTGACTTATACTTTCTAAGGATATCATTATCTCCGATGTCCATCACAAATAAACTTCCATGACTCTGATTAGAAATCAAAGAAAATAAGACAGTCCTTAGAACTCCAGAACGTGCCTTGAAGCGTCGTGTTCTTAAGTTTTATTCAGTATCGAAGTAATCCAGTGATACCCGTCTGTACATTCATGAGTACACTGTGAAGAGGAACTGTTAATAGCTAATTCGGCCATGGCGACATTATACTTCATGTTGTTTCAAACTATTTTCTTTTCTTTTTTTTTCCATAAAACCTGTATTAAGTACAATTCATGTGCAAACTGATGGCATTTCTAAATATCCCAACTTATTTTTGAAAATGACAATACATGGCATGATAATACATGTGTATGTATGTAGTGACTCCGCTAAAAGCCTGTAAATTAAAAAAAAGGAGAAAAAGGAGCAAAAAAGCCCATTAACTGAGCAAACTCCATCTGCAGATGAGGACGGTAAGATGCAGTTTAAAGAGCTGGAAAAAGCTAGTCAGCAGACCTGGAATTAGATTATTTTATCAAATTTAAATCTGCTTTTTGTGGCGGACGCAGACTGTCTTTAGAACTAATAACATTGCTCCCTTAGCTGTCACACCATGACCTGATAGATGAACTGTGAAAGTAGTGTATGCAAGGAGGACTCACATCAGCACTGATGTCATTGAATTTGGTGATGAAGGCATGCTTGACAACATCCACAGCAACCTCTGAGGCTATCACCATGACAACATCGGGAAACAGCACCCACAAGTGGTCTAAAAACAAACACATCAAAAACTTAGAGTCAATATAGTATTCAGTCAGTATAATATTAGTTATAAAAGTCAGAGACAGTTCATTGAGGGGCCACACTAAGAAGACCCAAGGGTTTACCTGTGAGGAGCAGTGTGATGTAACTTCTCATATATATATATATAAATATAAATATACAGTATATCAACCAACTGTGTACATTTCTGTAACGTTACGTTCTCTGTGCAGCACTGCGTTAGTTACCTGGGTTCCAGGAGAACTGCTCCATGTTTCTCAGACAGACGATGAGCAGGAGGATGTAGTTGGTGAACCTCTCTTTTATGTCTGTGGGAAACAAACAAATCAATCCTGGATTAACCTACTTTGTACTCACTGCGGCTGAGCTCGATTCCATAAATTTACCTTGTGCTAAATCACCAAGTTCAAAGGCCAAGTTACAAAATGTCCACAGAACGCTGATTTTGTGGCACATATTTGGCTGTATTGGTATCGTTCACCACTTACCACTGTTTGACATCTGGAAAAGGTTGTTCTTTTCAAACTTCTTGAACACACTTCCTTTGATCTCCACAAACTGCAAAAAAAACAAAACAAAATATAATGGTTGAGCTTATGTTGCATGCACTTTTAATTGAGTTAAATGCATCTGTGTGCATTATACTCACGTTGTTTGACATCATGATGGTGAGCAGGGACTTGTTGTGGGAATTGAAGGCTACGTTGAGAGTGGTGGCCTGAACCATGATGAGGATGGCATGAAGAACTACAAACAAACGTGCTGAGGAAAAGAAATATACTGAGGACTGCAGTAAAGAATATCATGCTGTGTGTTCATTCTGATGTACGCCCACTGATATGCACTAGTCTGAAGAAAAGCTGTGTAAGCTTGCAACTAATGATTTTGTCAACTCATACACAGAGGCGCTCAGCAGCAGCAAGATACAGACTGGCAACAAAAATCACAGGTCTCAGTTCTCAGTGAGGATACAGACGTAGAGCACAGCCATGAAGAAGTGAGGAATCACGCCTATGTGCGCTCTCTTCTTCTCCTTGGGTTCTGTTGCTGTCCAGTACAGAGCGTCCAGGATGTCCTGGCCAAATGATGAGAACAGGCGATCCGCCACCTGACGCAACAGGGGAAGGATGAGAGGAGGCAAGAGAGCGAATGAGTGGGTGGCTAACTGTACAGTACAATCAGAGTTATAAACATTAGGAAGTATTATACCTCTAACATGTTGTATATGATGTATAGTTTGATGACAGACTGTCCCCTGATCAGGTGGTACATCATGGAGTAATCCACGTAGCTCATCATAGAGTAACAGAGCACCATAATGAAGCCTTTCAGCACATCACACACCTGGGCTGGCTGAAGCAAGCGGGAGCCACTAAAACACAAACACATACACACAAACATACATAAATTACACATGGCAGAAGTGTTCACAGAAGAGAAAGAAGCAGACAGAGCTACAGACAAGGTTATAATAATCTGTTGAGTCTGAACAAAGTCAAAGAGAGTTCTACTGCCCTCTAGAGGTTAAGAACAATGTTGCACTGATTGTTTCTATTTACAAATGTGGACATTTGAAGGTATTTACCAAATCTGTATGTCTTCGTCAGTTTAGACCCAGGTTGCAACGAACGATTACTTTCTTATAACTTTAATAAATTTTTCGAGTATTCTTTTAAATTAACAAACCAATAAACAGATGTACAGAGCACAATGTGGCATCTTCAAATAGCTTGTTTTATCCAACAAACTGTGTAAGCAAAATAGAGAAAAGGAGCAAATGTTCAAATCTGAGAAGGTGAAAACCAGATTCATTTTCTATTGATCAACAAGCAATTAATCGATTAATCAGTTCAGCACTTGTTTGTACAGATGTACAAAAACATTCAGAGGGAGGGTACTTTCCTTAAGAGCTATAATATTCAGTTGATAAATCGATCAACAGAAAATTAATCTGCAACTTTTGTGATAATCTCTTAATCGTTTGTCGTTTTTCAAACCTTCAATCCCTAATACCTAAGTGTAAACTTTACCTGAGGCCACAGCAAGGCAATGTGATGAGACGTAAAAGGGCCAGAATCACCCTGAGGGGCAGCAGGGTGAACACATAGAGAAAGGCATCCAGACAGAGGAAGAAGCCAAACGTCATCAACTGAAGAGAAAGAATGAGAGAAAGACACAGAGAGGGAGAATATTCATTTATTTATTTGTGACTTTTAAAACATTTTCCACAGTGTTTGTTTGTGTTGTTTATGGGTTTACCTTCTCGAGCTCCTTGGGGATGCGGAGGCAGGTGTAGACCCTCTCTCTGCGCTCGGTGTATTTGGCCTCATTGTGTTCCAGGAAGTAGCCTCTGGTGAGCTCAGTCGTTATGAATCTGACCAGAGACAGGTCTAGAGCCAGAAAAGGACAGAGACAAAGCATTGAACACACATTGACCTTAAAGCCTTTTGCCTAAACTGACCATCTTCTCCCTTTTCCCATGAACAAGATCAGCCTGCTTTGCTTTGAGCTTGTCACCATCACCTAGCTAATCTCTAGGTGACGGAGTGAGAAATACACCTGCCAAAAATGTCTCTCCCTTTTTCTGACACACACCTTAGTGATAAAAATAACTACCATCCTACAGTAGAAAGCTTTGATGACTTCATTCACAGGTTAACAGTATTCGCCTACATTTTCACAGCAAACAAAGGAGAGTCCTTAGCTCATAACAAACTAAATGGATTTTTAATTTTACATTAAGATAAGAAATACCTTCACTATAACACCAAACATCTGTAGACAAACTGAACCTTACACCCATATGTGACTGTTGCACATCTCATTCCCAAACCATCTGCTGCTGCAGTAACAGCATCCACTGTTCTGGGAAAGTTTTCCGACCAATGTTAGAGCCCGGCTGCAGGGATTTGCTCCCATTCAGTCACAAGAGCATTAGTGAGGTCGAGAACAGTTGGGGTTGAAGCTCATCGCAAAGGTGTTGGATGGGGTTGAGGTTAGGGCTCTGTGCAAGGTCTTCCATACGAAAAAGGGAAAACCATTTCTTTATGGACTTTCCTTTGTGCACAAACTGTTGCCACAAAGTTGGAAGCACACTATTGTCTGAAATATGAATGTATCCTGCAGAATTAGGATGTCCCATAAAGGGGCACTGCACCAGTTTTATATGTCAGAGTCAATTTATTAGTCTAGTTTTAGATCTGGGTTATCTCAGGTTGGGCTTGAATTCTACACTTTCAAGCATGCACTATACAATGGGGCTGTGGAGTTGTAGATGTAGGAGTTCACCAGGCAAGAAGGGTCAAATCTATCAATGGAAAGTGTAGAATTCAGCATTTTCTGAAGTTTATAGTAGAGAAATAAAAGTCAACCTATCAATATGCACAGTAGCAAAGTAATGATGGCTGAATTCCATTTAGCCGCTTCGGTTTCAGGGTCCTGGTATTGTGCACTGTCACACCGTCATGGCTTACTGGGACACTTGAATATAACCACGAAAACTCCCCTGTCCAAAAGTACACAAAAGTATGTGGACGTGGGAGTCCTTTGGCCGTATACAGTATGTACCCACTTAGCAGCACTTCTGAATGCGCCTGTGCAAAGAAGCAGCACGTCTTACTTTGACAGAGAACCAAACTGGCCTATTGACTCCTGCATGACTACACGCAGCAGTGCTGTCTTACTTACAGTCGAGACTCGTAATACCAGTTATAATTTGGATGCATATAACATAAATTAGCCACCTATTGTTACTTTAATTTAGCTCAGTGTAACAAACATTAGCTGTGGTGATAAAGCTCGTTACACCCTGATACCAAGTGGGAAACTCGGAGCAGCGCCTAAAGCTGCACAGACTTAACTGATTAAAATTGCAACTGCGTACTCGGGCAACGTTACTACAACAGATAAACACATATCCAGTGGAGTAACGCAGTTATTTAACCAAAAACTGGTTTGCTAGTAAATAAAAAACAATGACTTCAGCAGCTAGCTAGCGCTGTCAAACTGGGGTCTGTGGCTGTAATAACGAGGCTAGCCCTCACCTGACAGGTTGCGTTTCTTGCCTTTACTGCCGCCATTTTTATCGTTGAACCTCAACGTCTCCGTGACTCCGTCTTTCTCCTTGTTCTTCTCTGTCTTGGTAGCCTTTCTGTCCCTCTCACTGTCTTCCTTCTCTTTCTCTCTCTCCTCTCCCAGACCTGTCGACAGCGAGTCCGCCATCTTCGCCAAACGGTCTCATCTGCTGCCTGGGAGACAACTGCGTCACACGCTCTGATGTCATCACGCCTTATTTGAGTTTCAATGAGTCACCAGCAGATGTCGCCAAAAGCCCCGTGAGTACATTTCACACTTTGTTTAGTTGATTTATTAAATTATTAACGGCTGATTGATTGCCTTTTTCCCCCTTCAAAAATCTTTGTTGACAAAATGTACAACAATCAGACACCACAGCTTGAATAAAAGGAATTACATATCAGAATAAGATTTAAAATGAATACAATAATTTTTCAACTACAATATATCAAATGACAAAAATACAATAATAATGAAGTTTAAAAAAGCAAGACACACCTGATAATGACATTATTCAAACAAACTTCCTTAGTTGTATGCTGAAACTTAAATATCTCTCTTGATCTTTCTAAAACTTCAGATAAAATGTACAATTAGTCCTTTAGAATTAGTGTTTTCATAACTCTCATAATTCCTTTCGCTGTGTGGCAATTTGTTTGTTTGTAGTAATATGCATCACTAAAGAACAACGTAAATGCAATGATCCAACATGGATCCTGCATTTTTCTCTTATCTTGAGAGCCTGTCTCGTGGCTGGGCTTTGTGTACACTGTGTATCCACCAAGGTACAGTACATGCTGTACATAATGTGCAGATGGTGGAGTGAATGGGTTTCAACATGGGCCCACAAATCTTTTTTGGCCTGGGGTACCCTGTAGTGCACAGCTGGATTAACCTGCTTGGAGGGTAAAAATGAGCAGCTGGGCCCCTATTTACCACTTAATTACTCCCTGCTCTGGCCATTGTGCACTAGGCTATATTTCTTTACTGGTAATTTTACTGAAAACAAATGAATTTAGCAATACGTACCATGCAAGTACAGCATCACCTAACAGCTAGATTAGGTGGTGGAGATGAAACACATTTTCCTAGGATTCAAGATTACAAATTCAAGTTTCATTGTCATTGTCTCCAACAACGAAGTTGCAGTTGCGTCTTCAATCAAGTCATTCAGAGATATAAAAATATCAATGCCAGAATATCAGAATTACCTGAATATATATTATAACATAACAATAACAATATAAAGTACCTAAATATACATTATAACATGACA
Source organism: Enoplosus armatus (assembly GCF_043641665.1). Taxonomy (NCBI): domain Eukaryota; kingdom Metazoa; phylum Chordata; class Actinopteri; order Centrarchiformes; family Enoplosidae; genus Enoplosus; species Enoplosus armatus. Next base: position 21,156,301 of record NC_092181.1, read on the forward strand.
ATATCAATACAAGCGTGCCGACATATACGGTATAACATAATATGTAATATAACATGACAGTAACAATATAAAAGTATAAAAATATACATTATAACTTGACAATAACAATATAAAAGTACTAACATATACATTATATATTTTTACTTACTATGTGAAATCTTCAATGTAAGATTTTTACATGTAACAGAGTATTTTTAAAGAGTGGTATTGGTACTTTTACTTGAGTAAAAGATATGAGTATTTCTTCCACCACTGAATGCAGTGGAGTAAAAGTAGGAAGCTACTATAGCATCAAAGAGAACTAGTTCTCAAGTTAAGCAGGCTACTAATATGCAGAAGACCTTAATGAACAAGTGGAGCGTGCATGAGACAGGATGAGTCCTTCATATCTAAACTCTCTGGTCCTCCTCTGGTTGTTAACGCTCCAACGTGACCTTTATGGACCTCATCTGTCATTCTGACACTATTAACTCTGCTTGCATGATTTTATAGCCACAGCCGCCTCTAAGGTCACCGATCATGATAGATGTCCAGCTCAAAAGGCCAAGCTGCAAATGTTAATTCAGCCCCTGAATAAAGAGGAGTGTGAGGGGGAGAGAGAGGGAGCAGGGATAGAGTTTCTCCCCGGTAAGAGATCTCTTTGACCGCCATAGATTCGGTTTCTCCTCCTCTGTGACTCAGTACATCAGAGCAGTTTTACCGAGATAATTAACGACTTTTCTCCTGACAATGATTCATTTTTCTTTTTCTAAGCTATAGAATAAACTCATGGTGATCGCCAAGTGTGCTTCGCGGTCGCTGCCCGGCGTCCTGTTACCTTCCTCGGGGCACCATGGGCTCGTAAGATGCCTTCGCTGTGGAAACGGATAACGTTCTCGGTGGCCTCGGTGCTCTGTGTCGGCTCGGTGGTCCTCCTGGTCGTCGCCCTGTCCACGGAGCGGTGGGTCACCGGACGGATCCTGTGTAAAACAGGGGCGGAGATAGTGAACGCGTCCCACCCGGAGCTGGACCAGTTCATCGGGGACATTTACTACGGTTTGTTCCAGGGAGGAAAGGCCAAGAAGTGCGGGCTGGGCAAGAGGCGCTCCAAAATATACAGTAAGATTAAATACAGCCTGTAAGCTCTCTGCCTTCTTATTAAGACTGGTAGTCCAACCAAATAAATAAAGAAATCATTATGAAATATATATATGCATTTATTGTAATGTTAAAGAAATGTACATTTGTTATTTAGATACCCATTATCTACTTCTCTTCCTGAGGTCCACAACAATGTATTTATCACTGAAAATGCCACATATAACACCTAACATCCACATGTGGGGAAAGCTCAGCATAGTAGTATCACCTCTAGTAATCAATAAAGCAAATTTACACCCTCTGGTGAATCAGCTCACATCATCAAGAGCACGTCTTGGGTTGAGTATTTAATTAAATGTTAAGATTGAGGTAATAAAAACTGACGTGAGTTCATTAGATCTTTTCTGTTGATTTATCTTTTCTGTCTTTTAAATACTTTTCTGGTAATTTCTGCGGGAAATAAACTCCTCCACTTAAACTAAGGCATGAAGGTTGCCACAACACCACAAGACACATTATCACTACATGTACTGCAAACATTTAGACTTAGATATCAGTGTGACATCATATAGAATAACTTTACATCATCAAATTAAAACAGTAGGTCCAGACAATAACCTATTCCATGTGCAATCGTATTATCACATGCATAAAATAACTTAAGTTCATTATCATATACCAACATTTTCAGGAAAATCATCCTTTATGGATGTCATGAGTCTGAGGTCATTATCGTACATGTTTTTCATGGTCAGTCTCTCTCTTTTCAACTCGACTGATACAAACCACGTGTCTTTTCATCTGTGTTTCTCTTTGTTTCTGTCTGACGGTCCAGTTTTCCCGAAGCTTGTGCGGACGTTGAACGGTGGCCTTCACATGATGGTGATCCTCTTCCTGCTGGTGGCCATGGGCTTCGCGTTGGTCAGTCTGTCTTTCTGCATCTACAACGCACGCAAGGTTCCCTACCAGAGCATCAAAGGGCACAAAGGACTCTACCTGTGGAACTTCATTGCTGGTATGTGAGGCAACTTTACTCTTTAGCTCAAAATCTCCCTCAAGTGTTGATTTTATTTCTTACCTGCTTCACATTTCCTCCCTCATTTATTGCACTTCTGTCCACTCCCCCAGTTAACACTTCTTTCTGTCTCTTCACCAATTTCTTCCTCTTCTAATTTCAGTGCCCAGTATTTTCTCTCACCTTTCTATCCCTCTGAGCGTTACTGTCCCTCTCTGCTTCCCCTCCCTGACTTTTCTCCCCCTCTGTTTCCAGCTCTTTTCGGTGCCCTGGCCGTGCTGTGTTTCCTGGCAGCTATGAGGCACCACAGTCTGACCGAGCGGGTGGCCAATTATCGGGAGAACCTCTTTGTGCTGGTTGTCCTGGATGACAGCCTGGACTGGTCTTTCTGGTTGGGTGTTGGCAGTGTTGTGACTCACTTTGCCGTCTGTGGAGTGGTGGCCATGAGCCGGATCAAACTTCCCAAACCGGAGATCAAAAAACCTGAAGAACCCACCATCTCTTCTCTGGACCTGCTCTACTGAAGGACCAACCAAGGAGCATTGTTACGTCACTGATGGTTGACTAGAGCAAAACACAATGGCTGTGCCAGTGCCCCTTTCATTTTACGTGACTTTTACACTTACACTTGCTCATTACAGCCTCAATTTAGACTCATTTTTATGTCAACTCTCACAAATACTTTTCTCGTGTTAATAAATATTAATTTGTCTGTGACGATTATTTAGAGGATTCAAGTGTTGACTGGAAAGTGGTTCGCTTCCTCAAAAAGTGTGTTTTTCTATACTAGAGTCCTACCAGGCCCAAGATTTGCTGTGTGGTCATCTGGTAACGATAACAGACGGATCAGAGAAAAGGCTGAGACACAAACAGCAGATCTTCAGGCTTTTTTTTATCTTCAGGCTGTTTCTCTGTTGGCTGATATTTTCTGCCCTGGAAGAGTTAAGATTGATTGAACTAAGTGGTCTAAACCTCTATGGATAGTCTTGATACATACAACGCAAAGAGTCCTGCATCCCAACCCTTCTGCACATCCTGTCTTGTATATATTCTGTCTATAAGCTGCAATGTGTAAATACATCATTATTCTTTTCATTATATGTACAGAATATCATCAGATCTGTTTTTCCAGTTACTTTATGTTTTGTAGATTAAAGTCTTCAGTCTTTGGTTGAAAGCGTAAGTCAAGTCCTTTTATGAAGGATTTAAAGTCATTTTTGCTTTTTAAAGTAATTAGTGTGATTTATTATATGATCTTCCATAAACAGAAAGAGACTAAATAATTATCCTTTGATTTCTATTCACTTTCCGCTGTTATGAAGGTCAAAATAAGTCACTTTGGCCATCATTAAATGACTTAGATGTTAGATTGGTTATAATCTCATGTGTTGAGTTGGCTGCATGACTTCTGAATGTGGAGGCTCTTCTTGTCATTGTTTCTGTTTAAGGTGTTTCCTGTCAGAGAGGGAAACTAACAAACAGGACACTAACAAACACATTTACAGAATACATACTGTAAATTAAACAATTACTTGGAGTACGTGTTTCTTCTTTTTGTGTGTGTTTGTTTGTCTTTTCTTTTCTCTCTACAGTAAAATAATATTATATGTCCCAGTGAGGATTTCCTCATAATATAAATGTATGATGTCAGTGAAGAAGATACATCAAGTAAAACTTTTGTCCCCCCTCTGGACAGAACAAGAGCTGGGAGGGATTCCTTGTTTTGCTAAACAGTGTGCAGATTAATTCAATTCAAATACTCAGATCTTTTTTACTTAAGTAAAAGTAGTAAAAGTAAAAGTCCTGTAGTACAAATGTTACTTAAGTAAAAAAACAACAACAAGAGTATTAGCATCAAACTATACTGAAAGTAGCAAAAGTGAAATGCAGAATGGCCCGTTTCAGAATAATGTATATTATATTATTGTATTATCATTGATGCATTAATGTGTAAGCATCACTTTAATGTTGCAGCTGGTAAAGTTGGGGCAAATTTGAATTACATTATATAGTGCCGGTAGATTGTGAATTTACAAGAATCAATAAAGTATTATCTTAACCTATAATAATGCATCATTATCTATTTGTTGATTATATTTTGTGTTATTAATCTTAATCTGTATAAAGTAGCAAGAAATGGAAATACTCAAGTACCATACAAGTATATCAAAACTGTACTTAAGTACAGTGCTTGAGTAAATGTACTTCTGGTTAACTGATGTCACTGTTTATCACATCAGTTTTACCTGCTGCTGGTTCAAAGTCTCCTGCAGCTTCACTCTCCTGCCGCCAGGTGGCGACAAAGGCCCGTATTTGTCGCTTGTTGGTGACGCGTAAAAAACGCGACGCTGTCAAGTCGATCTGCTTCCTTTTGCACATGTAACGCGACCTCTAACTCTGTGAGTTAATAGTTTGTTTCGGGTTTATATATATTTATATGCAGAACGGATGACAATGCTTCTTCTGAGGAGAGCTGCGCAGACGGCGGTGCGGACAAACAACTGCAGGTCGTTTTCCGCTTCACAGACTCGCCTGAACGAGAGAAAAGTAAGAAGCTGACGTTAGCCTGTCAAACATTAGCTGACAGACAGTTAACTTACATCAGTGGCTCACACAGGACTCATACGCATCTCACGCTGTGTTTAAGTGTCTGTTTTTTCTCCTGTTAACCCTTCCTGTGCTGATGTGTGTCCTCAGGGTCTGGTGCTGGGAGTGTTTGAGAAGGAGGGAGAGGAGGGCAGCCTTCATCTGACAGAAGCAGCCGCAAGTTTTGACCAATCTCTGTCTGGGAAACTCTCTGAACTGCTGAAAATGTGAGTCTGTAATATCCGTCAGTATGTGTGTGATAACAATATACACTCAAAGTTTATTAGGTACTCCTAGCATAAACTAATGCAACTGTCCTGGTTATAATGTTAGGGAGGTGTTGATTCAACAATTCAAGATATCAGAAACACATTCACACACAATTCAAAAACACCACTACAGCCTCCAGAATTTGAATCAACTCCTCTCTGAAACATTAAGCTTGAAAGGTCATTCATGGAAACAGCAGTTGAGGAAATGATTTCCTCTCAAGGTCCACAAAATCCATAAGCAGATGAAGTTTACTCAATTGTCTTGGAACTGAAAGTTTTCTTTTGGGAAGTCTAAACAGAATACAAACTGAACATTATAACCTTCATGCAAGTATGATTTAGTGCAGGGCTGTTTGTATTAGACTGCATTAGTTTTAGTGTATATTGTCATAGAGAAATGTCTCTAAAATAACCAGAAGTGAATGAATGTTTACCTAAAATACCTGACAAACACCTGATAACAGTGTCTAGAAATGGAAAAGCAAAATCTATTCCAGTCATCGACCTCATATAAATCTCTATCGTCACTGTATATATTGTTATATAACCTAAGTATATATATATGGCTTATTGTGGAATTTGGATGTTTCCTCCCTTTCCTTCTTATTAACACAACTGTCAAATCAACAACAAAAAAGAGCAACAGCTGTTTATTTTTAAAACATTTATAGAAGCAACTTAATTACCAGAAAATGTCTGCCATAAATATCATTATTGATATTGACAGGATGTTGGGTATTCATTAGTGGTGCACTGTTTAAATACACTGCATCATATCTGAAATGTTACGGCTCTAAATGAACAGATCAGGTATTAGGAGGATGTGGACATCCAAATCAATCGCTGTTTCTATGTCTCTGTCATTATAAAATTGTGATAACGCAGTGTTTTAACCTTCATGGTTAAAATGTGCACAAGCCAACAAAGATTGAGGTTTACAGATTATACCTCACTTATAGATAGATAGAAAGAAAGAGCACTGGTAGCAGATCGGTATTTGGTGTTGGTCACTTCCCTGAGACATTTTGATTTGTCTCGGGAGAGAAAAAAATGTGATTGGTGCATCCCTTATATTGTATTAACTGAACACAACACACAGTACTGGGGCATTCCTAATGGATATCACTGTCTCACTAACTTGTTGCATAGTTGGTTAATAAGATGGTTTTGTTTTGTACTTTTCAGCTCTGGACCCGCTCTCAAGAAAGGCAAAAGCAGAATATTTTATGGAATCCACAAGGTAACTAGGTGTGTCATTAGATTAAAAAAATCTCTGTCTCTGGACAACATCAGATTAAATCCTCCCTGTGTCTTCTTCAGGACTTCCCGTGTGTGGCAGTAGTCGGGCTGGGTAAGAACAATGCAGGTGTGTGTGGGGCCGAGAGCTGGGACACCAGCAAGGAGAGCATCAGACAGGCGGTGTCAGGTAAGACACAGGACTCTCTCAGTGCTGCCTAAGTGGAACATTTTCTGGAGTTAGTACCTGGCTGATATCTGCGTATTTGTTGTTGTTGTGTGCCTTCAGTTGGCTGCCGGTTACTTCAGGACCTGGAGGTGAACCACGTGGAGGTGGACGGCTGCGGTGATGCCCAGTCAGCAGCGGAAGGTGCCGCTTTGGGTTTGTTTCAGTATGACCTACTCAAATCAAAGAAGAAGAACAAAGTGACCACACAGCTTCATGGAAGGTAGACTAACAAATGAGCTGTAGCCCAAAGCTGGGGCAAACTGAGCTTTATGGGTATTTAACACTTGGGTTAATACCGCCGTATGCAGCATCATGCTAATGTTTAAATATGTCTGTGTGTATTTGTCCTTAGTGCTGACTCGGTCAGTTGGGAGAAAGGTGTCATGTATGGTGAAGGCCAAAACCTGGCACGGCTTCTCATGGAAGCTCCAGCCAATCACATCACTCCTACTGCTTTTGCCAACACCATCGAAGAGAAACTAGCACCTCATGCAGAAAGAGTCACAATAAATAAGAGGTTTGTGCTTCATTCATCATAACTAACTACATTCACAAGGACTGCATTGTCCCAATCTGAAATATTCTATTCCTGAAAATGAAGTCTAGTCTGATTATTGATCCTTTTTGTCCTCTGAGAAGCAGATGAAGGAAAAGAGTTTTTGCCTGATGATTTATGTGTTTATGTAGATCTCAGGCTTGGATAGAGGAGCAACAGATGGGAGCGTTTCTCAGCGTGTCTAGAGGTTCAGAGGAGCCCCCTGTCTTCCTGGAGCTACATTACAACGGCTCTCCTGACAGCAGGCAGGCCCCGCTGCTCTTAGTGGGCAAGGGCATCACCTTTGACAGGTAAACAATAATGACCCACCACACTCCAGCTCACAGTCGCTAAAATATCTAGAACACATCTCATCACCTACAACGTTACAATGCCCCCCCCCCCCCCTTTGCAGCGGCGGTATATCTCTGAAGCCATCTCCTTCTATGGATGCAATGAGAGCTGATATGGGTGGAGCTGCCACCGTGTGTGCGTCTATCGTCACAGCAGCAGCTCTGAACCTGCCCATCAACATTATTGGTGAGCTTTTTAACAATATGAACAATACTACAACACTTTTTTTTTTTATCATAGATTATAAATGAAAGTGTCTGTGTATTTCTTTAGAGTCCACAAAACCTACCAGTGGACTTTTTAAATGTTTTTATGACTTTGAAACAAACCTATTGTAATGTTTAAGTGAAAACAAATCTCCTGTCCGTTTCCTCTCATTACGATAAATCAGGTCTGGCTCCCCTGTGTGAGAACATGCCCAGTGGAAAAGCTACTAAACCAGGTGATGTTGTCACAGCCAAAAATGGAAAAACAATCCAGGTGGGTGATCATGACTTGTGAATGTTTCAAACCGTTACCTGAGTGTGATGTTTGTGCACTTGTGTCCAGGTGAACAGGTGTCATTGTTGTTGTGCACAGGTTGATAATACAGATGCAGAGGGCAGACTGGTTCTCGCTGACGCACTGTGTTATGGACATACCTTCAACCCCAGAGCCATTGTCAATGTCGCTACGCTAACAGGTGGGATTTTTCTATTATGTTCGACATCACATTTACATCATGTTATGAGGCTGATTTTCTTTTGGTACAATTCAAACTGTAGTGCGTTTGCTCATTTGGTTTGGGGTGAAAGCTGTCAATCGTTGTGGACCAAACAACTGGACTGAGGCAGCTTGAAAAGCTGTTTTTCTTTGTGAGCTCTTTGTGACACCAGAGAAGATAAATTAACACTTACAGTGCAAGAAAGTGCTGCATGACTTGCTGTCACTCAGTGGGATTTGTTTTCGCCATGTGGATCCGTGGAGTGCTAATGATGCAGGATGGCAGTCACCAACATGTTTACAGCTCTTAGTTTGTTGGTAATAAGTCAGTGTGAACATGAAATGGACCAGAACTGAAAGACAAGAGTTGTTATGGAACAGCTGGACCGAACTACAGATGTGAAAGCCACCTAGCTGATAATGTTCCACTATTAAAAAAAAGTTATGCAAATATAATCAGTTAATATTAAAATGTGGCTTCTTCTGTCTCCAAGGTGCAATGGATGTAGCTCTTGGCTCAGCAGCAACTGGAGTATTTACAAACTCTGACTGGCTCTGGGAGCAGTTGCACAAGGTACTGTGTCTGTGTCTGCACAATAAACACACTCGCAACACCTCAGACTCTCAGCTCCTGTGTTGACTAATGGTGTGTGTGTGTGTGTGTGTGTAGGCTAGTGTTGTGACAGGTGACAGAGTGTGGCGGATGCCTCTGTTCCAGCACTACACCAGACAGGTGACTGACAGCCAGCTGGCCGACCTCAACAACATCGGCAAGTACAGCCGGTACGTATCCCACTGCACTCAGTGAGCGTCTTCAGCTCCTGCTTCAGACATCAGAGTAGTACAGGGCCCCTGAGCTGGTTTAAAATGCATCCAGAACAGAGCAATGAGTCCTTACGCCCAACCTGCAAGTGCACCTTATTGACAGTTAGCTGGATCATGACCGAGACGTGAACGAGTGTTGATATGATTGTGATTTTTAGATGAGAACATGCAGGTTATTGTAAAATCACTATGATCTGTTGATCTTGCTGAAAAGCTTATAATTATCACTTACAAGTCTCTTTCATGCCCACCGGGAACCTCCACCAATCATGCACCTAACATCCCTTGTCGTTTAACCATATTCACTGGTAATATCTAATGTTATTATATATATTATATTATATGTTATTATGTATATATCTAATATTTAACACTGATGAAAGTGTGGAAACATTATGGAGCACAATGTAGAACAAAATGACAACCGTAACAATGCAGGAACACACATAAATGAGACTTATGTCCATTAATCTACTGCCCCAGTGCATCAATCAGCACTCTGCCAATCAACTCTACTCTTTAGACTACTACTACTACTTTAGCCTTTATTTCAAAATAAGTGCAGTGTTACTCCAGATAACGGCATCCAGGATTAACAAATAAATCCTCAAATTTAGCTGAATAAACAGGCTTGTTTTAGCTATATTTGAAGAACAGGGCCAAGGAGTGCACTCATGGCTTTATTCACCTGAATCTGACTGGTGTGTCTGTTGATTATCTCTGTAGTTCTGGCGGTGCATGCACAGCAGCTGCATTCCTGAGAGAGTTTGTCACAGCTCCTCATTGGGCTCATCTGGACATCGCTGGTGTGATGAGTAACAAGGATGAAATTCCCTACCTGAGAAAAGGCATGTCTGGAAGACCAACACGTACGCTGGTGGAGTTTGCTGCCGGATTGGCCCACAATGGCTGAGAGATTGACACAATGTCAGATCAGACACATGACTCTCTGACTGTGAGCTTCTTCTTCAAGATTCAACAGCAATCTCTCAACATGGACGGAAAGAAAGAGCCAATGGTTTTAAGTTTAAATTCCTACAATTAAACTGAAAATGTTGGCAGTTATTCATAGCTGTATTTTGTTTACATACAGCTAATCCATCCATGGAAGAGGTCAGTGTCTCCCTATACTGTTGTGATTTCACCTGAAGCCCTGTATTAACTACATAGGTTACATAATTTATATGTTGTATAAATAAACTAAGATTTTAATTACGTGTGTGACACATTTGTTATCTCTCTGACTCTGTTGTCTAAACCACATGGATGTACACCACTTAGCCAAAAGTATGTGTACACCCAAACATAACACCCTGTTCCAAAACCTTGAGCATTAATGCGCTGCTGTAAGAGCTTCCACTCTTCTGAGAAGGCTTAGCACCAGATTTTGGAACCTGGCTGCGGGGATTTGCTTGCATTCAGCCACAGGCGCATTAGTGAAGTTGGGCGATAAGTCCTGACTCACATCCGGCGTTCATCCAAAAAGGCCCTTCAAGATCTTCCGAAACATTTCTTTGTAGACCTCTCATTGTGCAAGGGGGCATTGTCATGTGGAAAACAGGGAAGGGGTGTCCCCAAACTGTTGCCACAAGGTTGGAAGCACACTAGAATCTAAAACAGTGGTTTCAAATCTTTTTGGCTTGTGACCCCTTAAAATAAAGCAATGTCTGCTTGCGTTCCTGCATGAGTTGTGAGGAGTTCAAGCAAAGAGTGTTTTATCTTTTTATATTGCGTCAAATGAATGATTTGTAGAAGCATAATGAGGTGAAAGTATCCAATATTTCCCAAGCAAAAATACAGAAAAACATTTGTGTAATATACAGTATGCTTTCATTAATCACCCCTAATGGGTCCTGACCACTGGTCTAAAATAACATGATGTCCACTATCATCAATATTACTAATATTATTATAACTGAAACTTGCCAAACCACAAAAAAACAACCCCAGACCAACAAACATGTATATGTGAACAGGGTTGTCCCGTACATCCATTAGTTGTCCACAGAGAGCGCGCTCAGAAACATCCCCCTGTGTGCGCATGTGCGGACCGGTTAGCCAGACAACACCAAGATGGCATCGTCCATGAGTGGGATGTTCTCCGGTCAGCAGCCGTCTGGTGCGCATCCCGTTGGGGGTCCCGGTGGACCGGGACAGCCGGGCTTCCCCGGTACCGCTACTAGGGCCCCGGGAAACAACACGCTGGTGGATGAACTGGAGGCGTCCTTCGAGGTAGGAGGCTAACATGCTAACTTCCGTTAGCTGTGTGTGCTAACTGTTATGAGCTAATTTAGCTAACTAGGTGAGGTTTAATGTTTCATTCGCTGGTGTTGCTAAGAGACCACTGTCTCACATCCGAAGGCTATGAAAAGCGTAAGGTAGTTTGCGTCTTTATAGAGTAAGTCATGCTGAACTGCTAGATAACTGGTCTGTAGACGTTAAAGTAAATTAGTGAATGCTAATGCTAAGTTCCTTTCAGACAAGTTCATTAGCTTCACACTACAGGCTCCGACAGCTCCAGCTCCACTCCTTTTCCGACATAAAAAACCCCACTGTTTGTTTTTGACAGGTGACATGGAAATGACTAATTTAACTATTCCTTTCTTCCCAAACCCAAACAATGGCACCTACACAACATCACAAATCCATAGCTGTATGTTTGTGTTCCTTTACTTACGATGCTACAGCCAAGATTACAACTTTTTCATTTCCCTCTAGCTTAATTATTACTTTTAGGAGTCATACACTATGGCCACATGACTACTTTGGTTTACTTTTATTCTTTCCAGGAAGTCCTGTATACATATATTAATAAACAATAAAACAAAAAGCAGCAGCTTTTAAAGTAGGAAAAGCACAGATGTTACTAATAAAACAATAATGTCCCAGTAAGTCATGACAGTGTGACTGCCAGCAGCAACAATACCAGATTCCTGAAACCAAAGCAGTTAAATGGAATTCAGCCATCAGTCATTTTTATTATTTACACCAGTGCGATCAAGTGTAGTGTCCAGATTTCAATTTACATTTGATGGTCTGAGCCCTAATCTCAACCCCATCCAACAGCTTTGTGATGAACTGGAACGCCGTCTGTGAGCCAGGCTTTACCGTCCAGTGACAGTGGCCGACCTCATTAATGCTGTTGTGGCTGAATGGAAGCAAATCCCTGTGAGTGAGTGAAGGCTGTTACAGCAGTATGTTAATGCCCACCAGTCACGTACAGTATGAGTGTAATGTTCAGAGGTCAATACTTTTAACCATGTAGTCTATTATCTTGAATCTTCTTCTTCCAGTTACTTAAGATAGAAAGCTGGCATCAGTCAACGGGAAACAGATTCTCATGGCAAAGCATCCTTATTCATAACGTTAGGGACTAAAGGGGTACAAAACCACCTGCACTCAAACCCCAAGGAGCAGGATTTTGAACCACCATCAGATTTACTGATGTTGTTCTCTCTGTATTTATTCTTCAGGCATGTTTTGCATCCCTGGTAAGCCAAGACTACGTTAATGGAACTGACCAGGAGGAGATTCGAACTGGTGAGTGAAGCCTCTAATTTTTATTTTCTTTGTTTGTTTGTTTATGGTAGTTTTAGTTTACCTCATATTGTAATCTGTGTATCGATGTGTATCTGTTTGTCTGTGGATTGCAGGTGTTGACCAGTGCATACAAAAGTTCCTGGACGTGGCTCGACAGACGGAGTGCTTCTTCTTACAGAAAAGGCTTCAGTTATCTGTGCAGAAACCAGAGCAGGTGGTGAAAGAGGTAAATGATTATACTGACGTACTTTCAAGTTGATCATTGATCCCCAGGTGATCTGTGTAAGCATAAAACAAACTCTTGGAGATCCCAAACTCCTTGTTGAGAACATTCTCTATGTCGTATCCAGGGTTCACTGGCATGGCCTTTATTTCTTAGACCTGACTTTGTGACATGCTGTCAGTGTTTATGTATTATTTATTCCTGTCCGTTCGTTAATGTGCCTTCTCTCCTACTTCAGGATGTGTCAGAGTTACGTAATGAGCTACAGAGGAAAGAATTGCTGGTTCAGAAGCACTTGTCCAAACTGCACCACTGGCAACAAGTGCTTGAGGATGTGAGCGTTCAGCACCGCAAACCCTCAGATCTTCCTCCACCTGGACCACTGGCCTTTCTGGAGCAGGCGTCTGCGAGTCTGCCACCCGCCCCTTTAAAACCAAACTAACACACCAAAGGTACGGCCACATTAGACCTGACCTGCAAGTTAGCCACAGCCGGCTGGAGATCACGCTGAAACGGGAAACGCATGTTTGCATTCGTCAATCATACTGGCTGGACTTGAAGTGAATGGGAGGTGGAGCAAATATTTGCAGGACAGAAGTGTAACGTGATTGTACCGAAACCCTAAAGAAGAGTACACACACAACCACGTACGTCATGTGATGCTCACTGTCAAGTGTCAGCCTGTGAGAAAACTGAAGAACAGTTTGCTGTCACTGCACAGCTGTGGGGAAATCATGACATAGTTTTATTTCAACTTTTTTTTTTCCAGTATTTTGATTTATGTAAATATTTCTGTTGTCTCTTTTTTACTGTAAAAAATAAAATAAAATTTGAGTATTTTGAATCTGGACTGAAGTCTTAGTTATGATTTTCTTGTTGTGCAGTGCATACATTTGAAACAGGGTCAAGCTCTTCCTGTCGAGTTTAAAGGGGCTTTCTTTGTGTCAGTCTGTCTCTCACAAGTGCCCAAACTTTATGGAGACGCAACACTAAATCACTCCTGTAATCACCGAAGCTTGTCCCACATGGCAGTGAGTAGCTGGAATAGAAAACCACTTACAAAATTGTTCTAACTGTGATGCATAATTTAAAATATCCCTGTATTTACATTAAATATCCAAGTGTAATCTTGTCATTATGGGTCAAAACTGACAGTTTTAATTCCATGTCACTTTTGTATGAAATCATGGCCGAGAGATGACTTCAGAGAAGCCATGACTGAACCTCCTGTTGTCTCTAATGTATTCAGCGTCTTCACACCATAACAGACTTGTTCTCCCCAGCTTCACAGCTATCGCCTCTCCACTGACAGTACAGCCAGACACAAATCTTCACAGATGGGCTCCTGGGACAAAGCTTTTTTGCAAAACCGGGGTCTGTGGTCGTGGCATGAGAAAACAGCATTTGCAGAACTTCAAATAGGCTTCCATTTTCTTCTTTTTATACCTTCTCTAATTGAGATCATGTCTACTTAACTGTATTAGCTGTAGTTGTGTAAACCCTTCTCATGCATCCATTAGTTAAATCTTTTTACCTTATGGAAGAAATACGCATTGTAAGTCACTTTTATGAGACACTAGGTCAAACTTTTCACCCTCTCAGTAAATCGTTGAGTAACTTTGAGTTAGTCAAAGAGACATAAAGTAAAAATCGTGAGATACTCAGTCAACATTATGAAATATGAAGTCAAAAGAGTATGAGATTCTGAAGAAAACATGAGATTGTGAGGCAACATTTTGAGATGCATCAAAGTTTTGAGTTACCAAGTCGTAATTATGAGATATGAAGTCAACATTATTGTTTATTGGGATCCCCATTGCCACGGCAACAACTACTTTTCCTGGAGTCATGAGGGTTATGAGATACCAAATCAAAAATGTGAGGTAGAAAGTCAACGTTGTGAGATTAAAAACCCAGAGATTGAGATAAATCAGAATTGTGAGATTCTAAAGCAAGTTTTTACTAAGTAAGTCATAAGTTTCACTTACTAAATCAAATTTATGAGATATTGAAATGGTGACTCACTAAGTCAAAACTGAGGAATAAGTCAAATATATGAGCTACTATTCAAAATTGACTCACTGAAACAAAATTATGATTGCAAGTGAAGTTATTATGCCATCTTAATCCTAGATTATTACATAACAGACCTCTTCCTGTGACTACATTTATATTGAATGTACAGTTTTTAGTAGTATTTCTGAACAGAACATTATCCATTGATGTGCATTAATAATGTACAGTATATTATTGGGCACTATCATTGTAACTGTTTAATCAGTACACATTTGACTTACAGATTCTGGTCATTCTCATCTGTTATTTGCATGTTATGTTACATTATTTGGCTTTTTATTGATTTTTCTTCTTCCCGTCCTGTTTTTGTGACTTCACTACACACTGCACACTGCGCTGTTTCTATGTACAGTAGTCAGATGTTTACCATCAGTATTAGTGTTATTATCAGGTCCCTGTCGTGTGTCAGCCTCCTCCCCGGTCAGTCTTCCACAGCTAGAGGGAGACAGTGCTTTCTTGTGGGACGCCTTGGCTGCTCGGAGGACCGTCTTTGCCGACATGTCCTTGTTTGTGCGTTTTAATCAGCGATTGGAAAATAACAGGTAGCCTTGTCCGTTCGCCTCTCGCACCCAGATACACCCAGGAGAGAAGAGGGAGGGGGGTTACATCAAAATAAAGCCTATTCCTTTTGACGCTGCGGCTGACTCGCGTTTTTGTTGTTGTCTCTTGGGTGGGGGGGGGGCCGACAGGAGAAGCGGTCCGCAGGGTACAACAGCCGGGTTGAATCGCAACGTGTTTGCACTGAGTGTCACCGCAGTCGGGCTGTGTATTTACATGAAGCAGCCTGATTTAATGGGGCTGCCGTCAGCCCGTCTCACCGCCTCTGGACACATGATCGCCGCTTGAATTTAGACCCACTTAAAGACGACATCGTGGATATGGAATGGTGCATGCCGCTGGGCCAAGTTTTCAGCCTCTGAAAAACACCGGAATCATGGACAGTCATCCGCTGTAAGTGCAAAAAAAAGCAGAAAAAAAAAGCTGAGTGTGTGTGTTGACGTTTCAGTGGCTGCTTGACTGATGGTGCCGCATTGACAGAGACAGCGGCCAGCCGGTGTGGCTGCACCCTGACCGGGGAGATGGGGAGGGAGTGGTGGTGGTGGTGGGGGGGCCCGGGGTCTGATACCCGGGGACTGACACAAAGCCTGTCCGCAGCAGCAGGCTGGGGGTGATAATGTTAGGCTTTGTTGTTGTAACGGAGGTGTTTTGTTTGTTGCAGAGGGGATACATGTGTGTGTGTGTGTGTGTGTGTGTTAATTGCTGTATGGCCATGTGTGTGTGGGTGTGTTTGTGACAGAAAACAAGGGCCACGTGATTTTGCCATGAGCTGCATAATTAGATGTAAGTGTGTTGGATGTTTTATTATAAAAGGAAGAGGCCGGTTGTGTGTGCTGCTGAACAGTGGTGGGAAGTAACAGAAGTACATTTACAATTTTGAGGCACTTGTACTTCACTTGAGTAATTTCATTTTTATGCTTATACTTTACTACATTTCAGAAGCTAATATTGTGCTGTTTACTCCACCACATTTATTTGACAGCTGTATTTTACATGCACAACATATGCATATATATACATTGCAAAAGCATCAGCATAGCTTTCAACATTTTTGAGCTTGTGGCCATTAAAATGATCCAAAATACTTCTTAGATTAGGTAAAAGTTCAAAAACTGTTAAATAGTTTGGGAACCACTGGACTAAACTACATAACTGTATATAAAACAGTTAAAGTCAGCTCCACCTCAACCAGCTGCAACAGTAAATGCTACTTGATGCAACAGTATTAACTATTTAATAATGTAACACATAATAATGTATCAGTCTCAGAGGTAATTTTTCTGCAGAACGACTACTTTTATTTTTGATACTTTAAGTAAATTTTTCTGATAATACGTTTGTACTTTAACTCATGTAGGATTTTGAATGACTTTTACTTGTAAACAAGTATTTTTACATTAATGTATTGCTACTTGTCCTTAAGAAATTATCGGAATAATTTCTCCATTCAGTACTGCCAAATATTAGTTAATAATGTGCAGCGTCAACAAATTCAAATTAACACTCAGTGGCCACTTTATTAGGTCAAAGCTGGTTTATCATGCGGGCAAAAGCCTCAGGTTCACTGTGTGTCGTTGGTTTAGGTAATTTGATTAATTGATAATTTGTTAGGGAGCTAAAGTACAAAAACTAAGCCCAACCTGCCCTGCATTATTAGCTAATGTTGTGGCCCTGTCTGTCAAAAGCTCATCTGAAGACCTTAATTATTAGTTTATTGAGCTCACATGGTGCATATTCCGAATTAACACCTCAAACCAACTGACACACATAAAAGCTGAGACCAGGTAGTATTATTCAGGCATAGGAGTACTGGTTGGGTTGGGTCTTTACTTAATGGTAACTTGGAAGCAAAAGGGTACACATGCACTGCTCAGAGGGTGTTGGGCTTTCAACAGGGGCGAGTTTATGAGGTACTCCTAGCTAAAACTAATGTCGTATAATACAAAAGTTGTGCAATGTGTACTGAACCGTAGGATTTTTCTGGAGGCTGCAGTTTGTGGTGCTGTTGAATTGTGCTGCGTTATATTAAGAGGTGATTTTTCATATTAGTTACATTCTAATATTCTACACCTCAGTACAATGGAGGTGTTATTTGTGGTGCTCACAGCATTCAAAAATGACATTTAAAACCCTTAACTGCAACATCTCTCGCCACAATCAATGACCCAATGATCCACACAACATGCTGTCAGTAGTTTTCATGGGGACTATGTCTGCTGTGAAAAGTATTGTATTGTACAACAACAAAACCACATGGCGAGAAACCTCTGGGGGTAAATTATTTTATTTTATTTTTTGTAATTTGGGTGAATCAACCCTTTAACTGTGAAGTCACTAAATCACAGTTGTGGTTGCGACAGTGCTGACTCATGCCAGAGCAACAGTTGTCACATACTAATCGATCATGTCCCCGTCAACTCGTGACCTCTGTTTCTTCATGTAGTGTCTCCCTGTTGTGATGATTTTTGTGTACGCTTCCCTAGTTGAAGCAGTTTTTGTCATTTATATACATTAAGCTGTTATGCAGGAAGTGTTTACATTATTTTATGTCGTTTCTGATTGGCTGGCAGGCGTCCAGGTCACATCAAATAAAGACCCATAAAGACCAGTTCCACCTTGCTAACAGTTAAACCAACTCTCACAGGTGAAACAAACTCGCTGTGGTTTAAACTGATGATTATGAACAAGCTTAAGAAATAGATCACTGTTTGAACGCAGCTTCTCATTTTGGCCATCATATATGACAGATAACACGCCGAGATGTAACAGCATTATTCAGATTTACCTTGTTTTGTGTTATCACTTACGTGCCTCCCTCCTGTATGTAAAAGAAAGGGAGAAACAGTCCTAACAGGCAGCATAATGATCTGGACATTATTACTTAGTTATTCTCTGGTAATGTGTGTGCATGTTTGTCTGTTTGCTTCATGTATATGTCTCTGGACTGTCCCTCTCAGGTGCACTAGACTTTGTCCACACGCCTTGGACAAAGAGGATGGAGTCGAGAGGCAAGGGCCCGTCACTCTCAACCCTAGGCACATGAGGAAGGCGTTCAAAGTCATGAACGAGCTGCGCAGGTGACGCTCACTCTCTCTTCAGTTCTTTGCTGTCTCGTCATCCACCATTAATAACTGCAACCTCTCTATGTGTTAAATGCCCGTACAGCCAGAGCTTGTTGTGTGATGTGACCATAGTGGCGGAGGATGTAGAGATCTCTGCTCACAGGGTGGTTCTGGCTGCTGGGAGCCCCTACTTCCACGCTATGTTCACAGGTGAGGACTCTCTTCCATCCATGCTGCTGGACATCTGGCAGGATCTTTGCACCCTGTGTTTCCGTGTCTGTTATGTTTGTTGTGTCCTGCGTGGTAATGGGTGTCTAACATGTGTACCGACAGGTGAGATGGCAGAGAGCAGGGCGAAACGAGTGAGGATAAAGGAGATGGACGGCTGGACTCTGGGCCTGCTGGTAGACTACATCTACACAGCAGAGATACAGGTCACAGAGGATAACGTGCAGGTAAACCCACTCACACTTATACTCACATAGATCCATTAGCTGAATACCTACATCCTGTCATCCCATTGAGCAGACTCACACTGTCACTGGAAATTTATTTATCACAACCAGTAACTGTGTATTACAGAGCAGGAGAAGATGCATTACTTTTCCTGCCCATATCTTTTCCATGCTCAGAGATATATTTAAAAACAGAACTTACACGGCCAACTAATCAGGCTTTTTCAGCTGAGATGTTGCTGGGTTATATAGATATAGGTTATTATATAGATTATCGTGTGAATCTGTTTTCCATGATCTGCCTACAGGGAAATTCATTCTTTTTGAAAAGTGTTAAGATTAAAACTAAACTAAAAGGAATTTTGGAGTTCTTACTGTACTACTGGTATTTAGTTCAGTTTGGAAACACAGATCATGTACTGTTAGTTTAGTAGTTTAGTTTCTCACTCAAGGGAACTGTAGCCGTGACAAGCAGGTCATTTTTTCTGTGTGTGTGTGTGTGTTTGCCAGGCGTTGCTGCCTGCAGCGGGCCTGCTCCAGCTGAATGAGGTGAAAAAGGCTTGTTGTGAGTTCCTGAGCTCTCAGCTTCATCCATCCAACTGTCTGGGAATACGAGCCTTCGCTGACCTGCACGCCTGCTCTCAGCTCCTCACACAGGCCAACAGCTATGCAGGTTTGTGTAGTTTGTGTATGTGCGTGTGTGAACAGCTCTTATTGCTCTACTAACATGGGTTTGTGTGTGTCGTGGAGGATGTGGGGCAGTGCATGAGACAGAATGAGATCAGGTTTAATTAATGAAAATGTGGTGAAACACAGTTGTGGGGGTAAGAAAAGCTGTGTTCTTCTGCAGTCACAGAGGAGTTTTTTTATTCAGTCTTTTATGCCGACAGAGCAACATTTCACTGAGGTGGTTGGGAGTGAAGAGTTCCTCAATTTGGGCATGGAGCAAGTGTCCAGCCTGATTTCCAGCGACAAGCTCACCATCCCCACAGAGGAGAAGGTACACACTCATTCATCCTGCTCAGTGTACTCAGGTAGGACAGCACGCCCAGATTATTGTACCTGATGTGATTAAAGTGTGTACTTTATTGTGTAGGTGTTTGAGGCAGTGATAGCGTGGGTCAACCACGATAAAGATGTCCGGCAGGAACACTTGGCTCACCTGATGGAACATGTCCGCCTGCCGCTCCTCTCCAGAGAATACCTGGTGCAGGTATGAGTGTCTGCATCTCCATGTTTTTCTTGGAGAAAATATGTGCTCTTGAACTGAACGGGGCTGTTGCTCTGTCACTTAGCATCTGATCTAGCTTAGCTGCGGTTTAGAACAGGTTCTACAGATTTCTACAGAAGCACTGCAACCAGGTTCAAACTAAACCACAGGTGCAGTTTAAACCGTACCTTCTGAGGACACAGCATTGGGGTTTAAGTGATCATGTGACTTAAACCACAACGAATCTAATGACAGAGCAACAGCCCCAGTTATTCTGTGATCGAAGGCTTTAAGGTTTTAAGCTGCACAACACTGAAGGTCATTTGTTGTCGGTAACATCTCTTGTCTGTGGATCGCTGCTGCTTCAGAACTGCTCTGTGCTTAAGTGTCAGTCTTGTTTCAACACCCAGGCAGAATAAATACTCTCTGACTGTGTTTGCTAGCTCTCTGCCAGGCGACATGTTGCTACCCATCCAGTTTGCAGGAGACGTTGTCCAACTCGTTTTTTTCTGCTATTGTTGAAACATAGAGTCGGCAAAAACATGAGGTGTATTTTCTCACGCCGTTGCCAAATTAATTCAACAGTTTAAAGACTTATTCGTCACATACATAATGGTCAAAGAAAAAAGAAAAGTGGAATGGAATATGAAATATGGCTCAATATTGGACAAAATGTAAATGTGAACATTTTAAAGGATGGAATAAAGGTTTTTTTTTGGGTATCCAAGGAGCCCAAACACCCAGATACAAGAAAGCAGAGCAAAAGTCAACCATTTTGTTAATTTGACATCCACAGAGTGAATTCTGCAGTTGCTTCCCTCTCAAAACAACTGTGTGACTGACATATTTGGCTGCATGTGAAAAAGAATCCATGAATAACACAATAGGATGATACCAGTGGTGTAGTGAATTTGGGCAGTGCTTCACTTTTTAGGAAAGGTCATTTTGTTGTTCGTGATGGAGAAAAACTATATAACAACTTCTTTGATACTACTTCATTCTTGGAGGGACATTGCCATGTCTTGGGAATGATTTTAGTTTATATTATTCAGGTACCTCTGTGTCTCCAGCACTTTGTAAATCCAGTTGACTTATTGGTTCCTCTCTCTCTCTTTGGTTGTGTTAGCGGGTGGAGGAGGAGTCTCTGATTAAGAATAGCAGTGCGTGTAAAGACTACCTGATTGAGGCCATGAAGTACCACCTGCTGCCAGCTGACCAGAGAGCTCTGATGAAAACTGCACGCACACGCATGAGGACTCCGGCCTGCTGTCCTAAGGTACTTACACGGTCTCTACTAAGTTTCTCAAGATATGAAGACTAACTCTTGGTTTATAAGAAAAAAAACAAAAGTTGATCTACAATTCTTCATGTAATGACGCTGCTGCTACCGTTCTGTTTAGGTGATGGTTGTGGTTGGAGGCCAGGCTCCCAAGGCCATCCGCAGTGTTGAATGTTATGACTTTGAGGAGCAGCGATGGTACCAGGTGGCCGAGCTCCCGACCAGGAGGTGCAGAGCAGGTAGGAAACCCTCAATAACAATAACATAAACTGCATCACAATTAACGCACAGGGGGTTCCATCAGAGGACCTGGAAGCCCGACTAAATCCTCACCTACTCCCCAAAGACGCAGTCAGGTGGTCCTCATCAACTTGTAAATATTCAGTCAATAACACTGAGTTTATCACCTGGACCTTGCCCTC
The DNA here is from genome assembly GCF_043641665.1 of Enoplosus armatus. Lineage (NCBI taxonomy): Eukaryota > Metazoa > Chordata > Actinopteri > Centrarchiformes > Enoplosidae > Enoplosus > Enoplosus armatus. Next base: position 21,177,960 of record NC_092181.1, read on the forward strand.
AAACAGCCAATAAAGTGTAAATACAGCTGGTAAACTGGACAGCTTTCATGATACATTAGCAGTGTTCCTGGCAAACACCGTACAAGGTTAATATTTAATATACTGTTTCTGTATAACGTCAATAAACCTGATATTGATAACTTAATTAATAGTGGTGTTCAGGCCTTCTTGTGGGTTTTCCATTGTTCTAAGTGATATATTTTCCAGTGACTGATGACCACAAATACCGCGTGCGGCGTGGTCATGTGATATTTCCAGATTTTATGAGTTGATTCACCTGACCGCTGTTTTACAAGATTCAGCAGCGCACAGTAGAATGGAGGATAGTGATGGTTGCAGAGAATACATTGATCACGTCCCTCAGATTCAGGCCAAAGAAGGCTGTATTTCTCTGCAGTGCGTGAAAAGGGAACAGAGCTTGTCGACACATTATGATGTACTCAGTACAGACGCAGCTACAGACTGTGATAACTTCTGTCTTTTTCATGCGACCATCAGACGTGTATGCACGCTCTCAGGTCGGGTCTTGACGTCGAGATTCATTCTATTTGTGATCAGAATTCATTTTGTGAGGCATTCTTGCTTTGGTTTTCGGTATTTTGCATATTTAAAGGTGATACGGGTATTGTTGCAAACAGCGTCACTCTTTTACCATGCCCCCCGGTGGCATGTTTCCGACTATCTTCCGCCATATACACCCACAGATGGATGTGGATACATGGAGGAAAACAAGTTTATTAATTTGTTACTGAGGAAATGCCAATGGTGGAAGAAGTACTCAGACCTTTTACGTAAAAGTAGCAACACTGCCGTAAAATTCTCTGGTACAAGTAAAATTCCTGCATTCAAAATGAAAAAAAAAGTAAAAGTACAAAAGTAGCACATTATTCCCGCATTCATATGTAAGCATCATGTTTCAGCTGGTGACGATGGAGCTAATTTCAACTACTTTATATACTGTTGGGTAACTTAATCTATGATAATACATCATCATTTATTAGTTGATTTATATCTATATTTGTATTAATGATCTGAATCTGCAAAGTAACTAGCTAAGTAATGCTGTCAGATAAATGTAGAGGAGTAAAAAGTATAATGTTGGCTTCTAAAATGTAGTAGAGTATAAGTATAAAGTAGCCTAAAATGGTAATACTAAAGTAAAGTACAGGTACTTCAAAAATGTATCTGCATATTCCCTGTGTTGTTGCCTTTAGGTGTGGTGTACGTGGGTGGGTGTGTGTATGCAGTTGGAGGTTTCAACGGTTCTTTGCGTGTGCGGACAGTCGACTGTTACGACCCAATGATGGACCGCTGGACGAGCGTGAGCAGCATGCAAGACCGCCGATCAACGCTCGGGGCTGCTGTGCTCAACGGACTCCTGTACGCTGTGGGGGGCTTTGACGGCAGCACAGGTACAGCTGTGTTGGTGTGACGGCCAAGACGCTGCATCCCTACAGGCTTTTAATTTGTGTGACAACAGGAAATGATAAAATACTGTTCGTGTTGTTTTTGATGCATTGTGTGTGTTTTTGCAGGTCTGTCGACAATCGAGGCGTACAATGCGAAAACAGACGAGTGGTTCCATGTGTTGCCCATGAGTACCCGAAGAAGCAGTGTAGGAGTGGGTGTTGTCAATGGTGAATACAGTTCCCAGTTCAGTTTTACAGTCTGCATTTAGTCTGCACAACACCGCAACAATACGATAGTCCTGCGATGAAGTGCATATCTTGTTATTATTTTATAATATTTTATAAATCTCTTATTTTGAGACGATCAGAGGAGAGACAGGAACTGGCTTGAAGCTCGCATTATTGCACTCTTTTAGTGTTGTGATGACTATAAAACACACGAAAACAGCATTAACAAACTGATTACAAGTTACACAGAATGTAAGCAAGCAAGCAAACTTTGTTTACATAGCTTTTTGTTTAAGAAGTTATCGGAGGGGCCTTACAGGAAGAAGAAAAAGGGAGAAAAAGAGACACAGAGGACAATATAGAGAGAAATAAGTGTAAAATGTTATGAAATCAAGAAAAAGCTAGAACATTGGTCCGTTTCAACATTTTGAGCTTCACAGACTTGTTACAATAGCTGCCATATTGTATCTGAGTCTCTTTCTATTATTTTGTCCTCCAAGTTATGAATGGCGCGCATATCTTGCGTGTGTTTTTCAGGGATCCTGTATGCAGTTGGAGGTTATGATGGTGCCACCAGACAATGTCTGAGTACAGTAGAAGCTTACAACCCTAAGAGCAACACGTGGAGCTACATCGCAGAGATGGGCACAAGACGTAGCGGAGCAGGTGTGTGTTTTATATTTGAATATTTTAATTTTATTTCAACAGACAGACAAACCATCCTCACAGATTTATGAATCAAAACAACACGCACCCTGTGAGACTTAATGATGCTGCTCCAGAAATGGTGACCAGATCTTGTAAAGTTTTTTGCCATGTGTCCCCTCCAGGTGTAGGTGTGTTAAAAGGTTTATTGTATGCTGTGGGGGGTCACGATGGTCCATTGGTGAGGAAGAGTTGTGAAGTTTATGATCCGGCCTCTAACAGCTGGCGACAGGTAGCTGACATGAACATGTGTCGACGTAACGCAGGTAAGGAAGACCGTCTGTCTACCAGGTGCGAGGTGTTACTCTGTTAGACGTCCAACTTCATTCTGTGTGTGTGTGTGTGTTTGTGGCTTCAGGTGTGTGTGCTGTAAATAACTTACTCTATGTGGTGGGAGGAGACGATGGCAGCTGCAATTTGGCCTCTGTGGAGTTCTACAATCCAAACTCGGACAAGTGGACACTACTGCCGACCTGCATGAGCACAGGACGCAGTTATGCAGGTGTGTGTAGGCAACACGTGAACATATGTGCTGAAAGCATGTGCAGGTACACTGCTGCTAGCTTCATATTTTGCATCCAAACTGCAGCGAGAGGTGACTTTCAAAAAAGGTTGAACTTAAGTTTGGGCCTTTCGGAGAATCAAACCATAATCATGTGATGAAGTCGTGTATCGTTTTACTAAATTCTGTTGTTCAAATCCATAATTTTAAGCAAATGGAAGTTTTTCCTTTGCAAGGATGTATTCAGCAGGATGTTTAAAATTGTCTGCCCTCTAGTGGACAAAATATGAAATGACAACACTTTCTGAATGACCTCAATATATCTTTGGTACTTTGTTACTGCAATTTCTGGTTATGATTGGCTGAGGTATACTGATACACTGAATCTGTAATAAGATAAAATTGGTCGGGCTCTACTCAGAACAATAGGATGCTGTTTTAGGACGGTCGAATAAATGCATTTTTGCACAAAATATTATTACAAACTTTACACACTGACATTAGACAAAGATATGATTACAGAAGAGAAAATGGAGAATTACTTATACCAGATATAAAATATCTTTTATTATAGATATTATAATTCATTATGTTGGTATTGTACAATGCAGAACTGTAACACTCTTAATGTAATACATATTTTATGCCACTTTATATTTTCTATATCATTCCTGTTTATCACTGTGTATTCTGTTATCCTAGAGTTATTGTTATACTATCCCATTATACTATATACTATCCTACATGTTTATACCAAATTCACTTTTGCCACTTTAACTACTGGTTGTTACTTTGGTTTCCTCAAAAATATAAACTACCCATAAATATCCATAAAAAGTTTTTCTTTCATTTGTTTCATTATTTTTATATTTGTATTTTTCAGTACGCACACTTATATAATACAGGATATGGCTTTTTATTTCAATTTGTTGTACAGTTTGTTCTCTACTTACTGTTTACTTTTTTGTATCTGTATAGAGATTTAAACTAATTCTGATTTATGGGTAGTTTATATTTTTTATTCCTATGGTTCCTCTGTCCTTTGTGAACGTGACCCGTTTCTTCTGCTGTGACACCTAATCCCCCCCTCAGGGATCAATAAAGTTTTAACTTAAAAATATCATATCAAAAAAGTGATGTGCAGTGCATTGCTAATACAAGTATTACACTATTCCTATTTTTAACACTGATATTCCTACTAGTAGTACGAGCAACAGTAATTATAGTGGAGATAAAAAAGTTTTTCTTTCATTTGTTTCATTATTTTTATATTTGTATTTTTCAACCTTTGCTATGAATGACATCATGTATGGCGATAGTGATGCACCATCCTAACCTTTGCTGTTGTTTTTTTTTTTTTAACCACAGGTGTGACTGTGATCGACAAGCCCTTATGACTGCTCTTGACACCTGCCACTGATGCGGAGCAGAATATGTTCTCCGGCTGAATACTGATCTTGGATCTGTCTATAATGCCAATGCTTCGATGTTGGGCAGCATTAGCACAGGCACTAACGAAGATGAAGAAAATGTCAAGATTGTTGTTGTTGAGGATGACGAGAAAGATTTTTGCACTTATGTGAACGGGGGAGCTGTAACAAACGGGGGTGGGGGGATCGAACCTGTGTTTTAATCCCCTAATGGCAGGACTGCCGCGGGCGACTGGACAAACCAGTTTGAAGCAGCACTGTACCACTGCAGTGTCAGTGAAACGCTACTGATATGAAGCTACTATAACTGCAAAGTTACTTTAACATTAGTGATGTTAACATGAACCAGCTCTGAGAGAGACCACTGATCTAATCTATGGGAGAGGAAGGCGGAGAGGGACCATTTGGGACTGAAATCTTTGTTTCTCTTTCGTTTTTTATCCTCCTGAAAAGTGTATGCGTGTGTGTGCCTGACTGTGTGTGTGTGTGTGTGTGTGTGTGTGTGAGCGCGCTTGCATTTAAAGGTGCTCCTTTGCTTGCACATGTGAGCATGTGTGTTCGTGTGCATCTGAGTCTCTGTGTGGTGGTTTGACGCCGCATGAACGCACTCTGTCTGACCTCTGACCTTTTACAGTGTTGCAGTGTGGCTGTTCAAGAGTGCCTGAATGTCAAATTACACCCCTGCGTCCCTCGTCTTTTCCTCCGTTACGTCTCGAGAACTGATAGCGGACAGAGCACAGCTGGACTCGGCACCGCTGTTCTGGCGTAAAGAAATGTATTTGAGATATTTGAGACTCTAGATTGCTGAGGATGCGTCGGTTGCGTTAGCCCGCATGAATTCAGAACAGCCATGTGAGAAGCAGTTGCAGAAAATGTAAAAAAAATGGACATTCACTGGAGTACGACTCTTCTGCTAAAGGAGAAGCCTCATTCATGTTGCCAAAAACAGTGACAGACAGAGGGAGAAGCTGTTTGAGGTGAAAAACAGTTGGATGTATCAGTGCTTTACTGTCTTTGCTGTGGTTGTAACCACTGATGACGACAACAGCCTGAACTCACTGCATGGTCCCCAACTCTAACCTCCTGTCCTTCAACAGTACCCTCCTCTCCCTCGGTGTAGCAACCCTATTAACTACTGCACACCCTGACGTACTATGAATGTGCCAATTTTAATATGTCTCTTTATTTATGTCTCTCTTTACTACTTTACTAATCTGTTCTCTCTTTCTGGAAAGTGACCAAACCTACTCTTGATTTTCTTTTCCTGCAGCCTCTTTCTCTTCCCTCTCCTCCTATATTGAAAATTGCTATAATAGTAACTGGTATCGCTGTTTCTTGTCAGTGTATTGAGGAATGTCCTGTAGGCTAATGACTTTGAAAATGTTTCATTACTTGTTTTATATTATCATTAATAAATATGCTTCTTGTATTTAAAGCTGTGAAATTATATAATCTGTTTTTAAAACTTTGCCAAATCAGTAAAACATTGAGATGGAACACGCTGTGTGTGATATTTTGATAATTGTACAGTGATTAATTTATTGAAATTTTATTTTATTTATTGCATTGATACTTTTTTGGTACTGACCAGAGTTTAATTGTCAAGTGACAAAAGCATCATTGGCTTGCTCAGTTTCACACTCTTCTTAGCTTTTGTGGTATTTTGTATTTTACTTCTGCCTGTATTTAGATTTAGTATTTGAGAACTTTGCTTCTTTTGCAGCGGTGGAAAATGACTAAGTACATTCTTGAAGTACTTGTACTGTACTTGACTACTTCCATTTTATGCGACTTTGTACTTCTACTTCACTTCATTTATTTGATAGCTGTAGTTACATAAGATTTTGAATGAAGGAATTTTACTTGTAATGCAGTACGGTACAGTACAGTACTGTGCTGTACTTTTAATTAAGGCTTTGAATACTTCTTCCACCACTGAGGTAAAGTATTGCTTTGGTATTGCCACAGAAACTCAGCTATGATATTAGCACTACTACTGAAAAATTACAAATGATACTCCGCCCTATAGTCACAATTAAATGTTAAACATGACAAGTTCTTTATTGTCATATGCACATTAATTACAGTGAAGCAGTCAATATGTCACGTATGTAAATGGGTTTTTTCTCTCTTAGAATTTAAGACATGAAATAGTGCAGCAGCTGAAATATAGGAATAAAATATAATCTTGTGGTAGACAGGTGTACAATAATAGTAAAATGTATAAACTAATTTAAACAGGTTGTGCAGTAATGTAGTAAATGTATAATGAGAACAGGTTGTAGACAGGTATGATTATAAATATGCATATAGTGATGTGTTCAGGTGTAAACGGGTAGTAATAAATATATATACTAAGGAGTAAACAGTAAGTAACCAGGTGGAACAAGTGCAGTAGATTATGTACAGTAGTACTAGTAAATATAGTACAGCAGTAGTAGTATCCATCTGTTATAATGTAGATTTAAGGCGGAAGACACACACGTATGACTCAAAGTTCTCCGGACCACACCATCTCTTCGCTCATACAGTCTGTTCAGCACTGCGAACGTTATGAAAGCAGAGCTCACCTCTGATTGGCCGTTGCTGTAGAAACCCTCAGTCTCACTATCATCGCTCCATCCCGCGGACCAATCAGCGACGCCGCACGGCCCCCCGACGTCAGTCTCCCCTCCCCTCGGCCAATCAGATGGTTCGATATGACTGTACTTCTCCCTGCCGGCCGCCGGTCGCTCAGGTAGACGGGACGTACCGACGTAAGGTGAGAGTTCGCTGTTATTGTTGCCTTCAAACGATGTATTTAGCTGAATGTTTTGAGCAGTTAATGCTAAAGTACATCTGTTGCTTCTGTATTTCAGCGAAGAATAGAGACAGATGTTCGGCCGCGAGTCGTGAAACCTTAAGAAAAATATTTAGGCCTGTTTCATAATCTGGAACACACCAGTTGTTATGATTAATAATCATGAGATATAGTCAGTGTTCAGGTGTCAGGGAGAGCAGCGGGATGTTTTAGCTGTCCAAGTCTTTTCTGTCTGTACCGACATGTTTGGCAGCTGTGAGTGTTTGTCGGCTTGTTACATTGAGGTGTAACGTTAGAAGTTCTTGTGCTAACAGTCTGCTAGCAGTCTGATTCTGCATGCTCCTGTGTAGAATGTAATGGTGTGAATAGTATTTATTGCAGCCTTATGCACATTGCCAAGTGCATATTGTAAATTGTGATCTGAAAGTTAGTTACATTTTTGTGAGTTTAGTACTGTAATTCAGTAGTATATGTGCAGGTAAATGTCTTTAAATACTGCAGTGGTTGAATATATGCTGCTTTTTATTTTCATTTACTTCTACTCGATGTTGTACTTTTTACTGCGCAACTATACAAAATATATGACACATTTATAAAATATAATGCAGAATTAACTATAGATTAAACTACCCTACTATATAAAGTAATTAACAGCTCCTCCTGACTAGCTGCACCATTGAAATGTTTCTTATATGTTAATGCTCGATAATAATCCAGTAATGTAATATGTAACACTGTCAAAGAGGCCATTTTGCATTGTAAGTACTTTTACTGTTGATACTTTAGGTATATTTTGCTTTGAATGCGGGACTTTTAACATGGTGTTGTAACAAGTTTTACATAAATAAAGGATCTGGGTACCTCTTACATTACAGTGTGTTAGTAGAGTTTCTGCATGCTTGTAAATCGTATTTATTGTTTCAAAAACCAACTGTACACGGACCAGACAAGTTGAGATGCACAAACTGAAAACTACCACTACTTATGTGCAGCAAACCAAAGTGTCTGAATTGTGGGTGTAGTTATGATTAGTACACATTTTAAATTGTGATATTGTTTGGTTATAGTTTTACAGTATTTGTATATTCATAAAAATAATGCAAAATGTGTTAATAACTACAATAGACATAGAATAGACTTTACGTTAAAATGTGGCAACAACTAAAATAACTCAGTTAAGAACTGTGCATGTGCAGCAAAGTAAAGCGTCTGAACTTTTGGTGAATTTATAATTTGCATACATTGTAAATTGAGATTTAAAGAGATTTTCATGAGTGTTTAAGTTCTTTGAGAGTTAGAGACAAACTTGGAGTCGACTGACTAACATGACTGATATTATTAGCTGTCCACCTGTAGCTGTAATGACTTCAGTCATGCGTCCACTCTGAGAGTTGCACATGTAACACGGTGTTCCTGTTTTCCAGTCTTCTCTCCAGACCTGCAGTCACCTCACGTTGTCCATCATGGCGGTGAACGGCACGGCAGACATCTTGAGCTCTGCCTACCTGGCGGTGGAGTACGTAGATGCAGCGCTGCCAGAAAACCCCTTCCAGCCATCCCTGAAACACGCTTGGGGCTACATGATGGACAACTACACCAAGTTCCAGATCGCCACCTGGGGGTCGCTCATCGTCCATGAGTTCATCTACTTCCTGTTCTGCCTCCCTGGTTTCCTCTTCCAGTTCATGCCCTTCATGCAGAAATACAAGATCCAACAGGTGTGTGTGGGTGTTTGGTTGTTAGGATTTTATTTTTTAAAAATCTAAGATGACATGCCTCTTAATAGACCTTCTCTCTATGTGCATGTGTCGTGTGCAGGACAAGCCAGAGACCTGGGAGAAACAGTGGAGATGTTTCAAGATGCTGCTCTTCAACCATTTCTGTATCCAGCTGCCTTTGATCTGTGGGACCTACTACTTCACTGAATTCTTCAACATCCCTTATGACTGGGACTCCATGCCTCGATGGTCAGTGGAAGTACAATAAAACATAATACCCTTGATGTAGACTCAGTGGGCTGTCAACAAGAGACAAAACTCACTCATCACATGTGTAAAACAAACAGTTGAACGACTAGTTTTGTTAATTATGATTTGCTTGTAATCATTCATTTGAACTGCAAAATTTAACAAAGATAACATAATAATATTAATACATTTATTTGTGCAGCTTAAAGCGCTTTACAAAAAAAAAACAATTTAACTTTGACATCTTGGACAGGGTGTGTATGAATGATCATGTATGTTTTTGTCTCTTGTTGCAAACAAACATTTCAATTTAATTGATTAAGTAATAACTCAGTGTGATGACCCTCCTCTGTCTGTCTCCCCCTCAAGGCCGTATGTCCTGGCTCAGTGCTTCGGCTGTGCTGTTGTTGAAGATACCTGGCACTACTTCCTCCATCGCCTGCTGCATCACCGCAGGATTTACAAATACATCCATAAAGTCCACCACGAGTTCACTGTAAGCGCAACACCCACGTGACAAGACAAATAAACACAAACACCCCACTATCTGGTTAATCTCTTTACTGAAGAGTTACCTATTAAACATGCTGTAGCTCCCACACATGTGAAAAAGCAAACACATGCACATGTCTTCATGATGGTGTCTCTGCTGTCCCTCAGTCTCCGTTCGGCATGCAGGCAGAATACGCTCATCCTGCTGAGACTCTCATCCTGGGAGCCGGGTTCTTCATCGGCATCATGATCTTCTGTAACCACGTGTTCTTCCTGTGGGCCTGGGTGTCCTTCCGCCTGCTGGAGACCGTTGATGTGCACAGGTAGGACACAGTAACAGCTTCCTTTCCTTCCCTCCCTCAGAGGTCTCAGAAATAGAGTTATGTCAGACAGTTTATTACTATAATATTACATTTATATATAAAAAGAGCAGAATATAAAATATATATACAATTTTCAAACATTGGAGAAACAGAGCAGCAGTTACATCACTGATTACAATAGACAGTGAGACGATGGTAACATGAGAAACTGCACGTTTCTCATCATATTAACTCTGTCAGTAACTTATGAGGTCGACCACTAGAGGGTGACAGAGAACAGCAGACGTTACTGTTATATTATTAGGTGACGTAAAACTCCTTTTTTTTCTTGAGATACTGCAGGCTTATTGTTATGATATGTTTATATTTTGCTGTTATTTTTGGATTACATACATGTATTTATACTGAGGACTTACATGCACATACAGAAAAAAAGACAAATCCTCTATTGATCAGGCAAGCAAGCTTTTTGTCTTTGTTGAAATGTTTTTTAAAGCACATTATTTTATACTTAACTTTTCTTTTGTTTTATATTTCATGTCACTCTGTGCTTTTGTTACGTTCTTACTTGAACATGAATTTGCTAAAATTTCATTTTATATAAAATGTTATTAAATTGATGATTGATTTATGAAAATGATATTTTATTCCGTATCATTTTATGTTAAATAACCCACTGATTCTAAATTACACTATCTTTGTAATTTACATCATTAATAAAGTAATAATTTAATCACAGATACAATACACAACATATATAACTCTCAAAAGTTAGAAAATGTAGAACAATACACAAAACGAGAGGTAAAATAAATAGATTCAGAAAAAGATAAAATGAATAATTTCTTCATTTTTTCTAGACTTTGACTTAATTTAAATCATTTTCTTTTGTTAGCTTTTCTTGCATTTTTATGAAATTATGGCCTCTAAGATAAAACAATGTTTGTGACACAAGTTTGACTTTCTTTCATCTTCACATCATAAATTACTTCTGTCATGTGCAACAGTATTTAATACATGAGCGCTAAGTCACCAAGTATTATTGTTTGTGGGAACAAACTCTTGATATCCAACCAAAATAAATACAATACCACCATTACAAAACATAGGTTTTAATCACTTCCTACGCTCCATCTGAAAAGCATTTGTCTTGTTGGAAGAATCTTTTTAAATGAAAATATTGACTCTTGATAACAAAGATTGGTGATTTCTTTGAATGAATAGCTGACAGACTTTAATTCCCTTTTATTTCTCGCTCCCTCTCAGTGGTTACGACATCCCTCTGAACCCGCTCCACCTGATCCCGTTCTATGCCGGCACCCGTTTCCACGACTTCCACCACATGAACTTCGTTGGGAACTACGCCTCCACCTTCACCTGGTGGGACAAGCTGCTGAATACGGACAACCAGTACAACAAGTACATGCAGAAACAGGGAGACAAGAAGGAGCAGTAAACCACTCGTACCTCTGTTCACACACACACACACACACATCTGGTCTGTGAGGAGGAGTGAAGAAGAGGCAGCGAGCTGTACAGACAGACAGTGAACACACAAACAGGGCTTCCTCTCTGTACACTTAACGAAACACACACACACATGCTGAAGGTTTACTAACTGCGGTTTGATTCCGAATCGGACTTCATGTTGACTTCAGTCCGTCTTCTGTGCCTTTCTGCAAAAGAAGTATTGTTGTCTGCTTCTGTTAAGAGCTGCTGGCTGAATAAAAACCATCAACATCCTCATTTTGTTTTTTTGCTTTGCTTGGTCATTGAATGAAAAACAGTTGTACCATACGACTCTCTTGTGAAATGCTTCCTTTTACCTCTGAATGTCTGAGCACTTTAGCGCTTCCTCTTGAGTTAACCTGAGTCAGAGTGACATTGTGTTGCAGCTGCAGTTCGGCGGAAACTGTCGAAACTCAGTGCTGACTTCTGAAACAAGTCAGGCATGTTTGATACAAACCCATGTACATTTTTGATTAAAAGGGATTGGGTAATATGGCACTTGCAGGTTGTTCAAGCCTGTTTTGTTTAATACTGTAAGAATAAATAAATGCTGTTTTGGTTTTACAAAAAGAAACCTTGAAAATGTTTTTCTGTTTTTTGTCATATTAGAATAAACATATATGAACAAATTTCAACAGAGGTTTGGTTGTGCTGATCAGTTTTTCGACATAATTTGGACATAACGCTTCATGCTCATTACATCATGATATATGTGCCACTATATAAATAAGATATTCTCTGTTATTGACACATGGACACATTTCTACATAGACATGGGATCAGTTTCTGTTAACATCCCAGATCTGAATCTTCTCAGTGAGAATGATGATTTCAAGAGCGTGTATGCTGTATAGATTCTCTCCATCTCCTCTCTGCTGCACTGTGGACACACCCCTACTGCCCCATCCAGCACATACAGCTGCATCAAGTCAGCCAGCAGCAGCAGGAGGTACCAAACAGGAAGTGAGGCAGTTTTTATTATATGTTAATCGCACTATTTTCTCGTGTCACCTCAGGGATTCATTTTTCATTGGCTGTATTTACTTTGGCGCTCTTTAATAGCAAAATAGCAAGGATTACAACTGACAATTATTTTCATTATCATTTAACTTGTTCATTATTTTTCAATTAATGACTGTTCAGTCTATGAGATATCAGAAAATAGTGAAAAATGCCATGCAATCTTCACGATGCTTCAGGTGTCCAATTTAAAGTGATACAAAACAGGAAAAAAAGCAACAAAACACTTGGAGCTATAATTTACTGTCAAATTACACAAGAGATTCATGACACATGCATTGAGCATGCAAATTTGAAAATAAAAGCATCTCTTTTTTAGCCTATACTTTCTGAGGAAAAGCTTTTGAGTCTTTCTTGTGTTTTTGCAGCCCCCCTTTGGTTGGATATAAACTGGGATACAAATTTGAAAAGCAATCTCAACTCAAGCAAAGAGAATAAACAGGCAATATCCTCACGGAAACCTAAACTATTCAATATTAAGTAAGTAAATAAAACAATATGAAATCAATAAAGAAATGTGTTATGTGTTTCACTGGAATGAAATAAAACTGACTTGCAATAAACTCAAACTAAAACAATAAGCTGTGTTTTAGCAATTTATTGGATTACATTTCATAGTTATATATTCTGTCTTATTTATTAATTCATATTGAACGCTTTTGGTCTCCGTATAGACTCGTCTTTGCTGTCTGCCCCCCTCCAAATATTATTGCCTTTTATTTTACCTTCTGCTGTTCATCTCTGCAATAAAAACCTCTTTATTTTGAAAGTTGTGAGCGGATGTACTAACCCCCTCTCCAGCATCACAGTGGAGGCAGTCTGCGCTCAGGTACGGCAGTGCATCACAGTCGGATAGAGGCAGAGAGGGAGAGCAGCACAGGGACAGATATTTATAGCCTACAGCGAGGCTGCAGCACAGAGATAAGGCTTGGGACCAAGCCGCAGGCAGGCAGACAGACAGGGCTTAGGGAAAACAGGACACGTCAAAATGAAACAGTTCCTTTCGGTAGTTTTATTCGGGGCCGCAGTGGTCGCCGCGGTCAGCGCAGCCGGTACCGAGGGTGAGATCTCCTTCGAGTACCACCGTTATGAGGAGCTGCGGAAGGCGCTGGTGTCGGTGTGGCTGCAGTGCCCGACCATCACCCGCATCTACACCATCGGGGAGAGCTTCGAGGGCCGCGAGCTGCTGGTGCTGGAGATGTCCGACAACCCCGGGACGCACGAGCCTGGTCAGTTTTACGCAAAGTCTGCTACTTAATGCGGTGAATGTGCGCCCCATCCCGCTCCCTTTGTCCCCGCTTTCCTTCGTGGTATAGGAACCCGTCACCGCACGCTGTGATAACACACTCACATCACGCACTATATTGCGCATAGCAGCCTGCAGATGCTGTTATTTAGTGTGAGGGCTACACAGAACACGACCCGTGAGGCTGATGTTGCTCAAATGCCCCGGAGAGGAGGAGCGCAGGTGAGTCGTGCTGCGCGTGAAACCGTGAGCGCGGGGCCTGCTGCATCACTTCAGAGGAAACCTAGATGATAGATTGTGGGATCAGCCACGCAACGCCGCCATTTTGCTGGTTGATAAAGATCTCTTCGTGATTATCTCGAGTCGTGGTTATGGAAAAAGAAAAAAAACAACAACAACATGCCAAAGACGGTGGATCACGCCACGGCTCATTCGGGCTGCGATTTGAATTATCATCCCTTCCAATCAAAAGTGTCAGCAGTGTTGGGTGCAACATATCAGAGAAAAGAGTTCAAAAGAGGAGACTGAATATTAAATGAAACTGCAAGTCCTGAGAGGGTTAGAGCAGTTATGATGTTCCATAGTGGACCTAAGGGTTATGTCATGACTTCCCAGCATCCCCATCACACTCCTTCATCCTGTCAGGACTGGACTGCAGGCTGGAAGAAACCACAGAGTAGAAGAAGAAGAAGTGAGACTTCAGTTTACACACCCTGTTCAGTTTAGATGCAATGCACCTTATTCTTATTTTAATATCAGCCTCTATTTCTGTGCATTATCGCTAAAAAGTCCATTTAGGAGTGCATAACATCACCTTGAAATTCATCTGATGTTTCCAGAATATCAGCCATGAAACAGCAGGAGTAGAAAACATCTTACCGTATTAAACACTGGTTTTCACACTGTTAAGAGGAAGCGGATTTTAACTGGGCTTCAAAGGCTTTTTTTTTTTGTGGAAATGGAGGATGGGCTTGAATTATTAAGCAGTTTGTGTGACGGGGGCAAACACTGAGAGCCAAATTCTCTGTAGTGTTCCTTTTACTTCTTCCCTATGGTGTTTTATATCAGGCTGGAATTAAATCAGACCATACATGATTAAAAAGTCTAGCTCTTTTAGCTATATTGTCTATTTCTTAATGTCAGAAATTGAATGCCTGTCTCCATCTTGATAAAGGCTGTTCTGACCAGGGACAGTGATGGAAATAAATATAAACTTACACATTTACTCAATTTTAAACCCATTAATCCAAAACAAATTTAACATTGAGTGCACTACTCTGTAAATGTTAACGTAAACGTAAACTTTGTACTCCTGATACTGTTACCGGACACTGTTTTGGGTCTTATAGAGCAATAATGCAACGTTAATGGATTACCCTGTAGTACGTTTAATCTTCAATGAACGTCTGGGAACGGGTCTGTGATTCCTGTCCAACTCTCTAAAGAGGACACACTGCAGGAAGTGATTAATTTCATCCACGTAATCCTGAAATAGAGCCCTCAAAAGAAAAACCAACTACAATTACTGTATATATAGTTTACAGTCTTTGTGGTGTTTAAACTGTAAGTCTAGCATTTTTTTGTGTAAAGGTGTATTTTCTTCTCTGGGGGGATTTGTGTGGTCTTAACGGTGCACCACAGGTTTTGTGTGTTTTGCAGCTTGCATGGTCACAGAGTCTAATGACCGTATGTTCGTACTAAATAAGCCTGTAATAGTCTGGTGGGCGTGCGCAGGCATGAGTCACAGTAGCGATGTGGAGCCCTTATTACTACCAGATGAGTTTCCAAGCCGCTGCCTCACCATCAGGGGCAGCACCTCCTCCCCTCCTCTCCCTCCACCTCTGCTGAGCAAAACATCCACAGCTAGAAGGAGGGGGATGAAACAGAGAAGGAAACAGGGAGAAGAGCTCCAGAGAATGATAGGGCAAAAGGAGAGAGAGGGGAGAAAAAAAGATGATGGTTTCAGTATCAGAGGTAGAAAAGAATAACGTGTGTGTGAGTGAAGGAGAATACAATCTGCAAAGACCGGAAATATTTTTAAGCTTCCCTTTAAGTTGCCCCACCAATATTTTATCTGACCCAGCAATGTGTTGAAACTCTAAGGTGGAGCCGAAATAGCAGTTGCCGGGGCAACAGATCGGCTTAGTTCACTGAGCTGACTGGCAGCTCCTGGTTGGCTGGCTGGCTGGCTGGCTCCGGAGGACAACGCTCCTGAGCTCATGCATCTGTCAGTAAGCAGCCATCTGTCATACGCTGCGGCACAGGACCTTCCTTCAGCCAAGAGTGTAAACAGACTGGTTACATATAAATATACAGTGCATGCAATGTAGGAACACAATGTAACTGAGTACATTTACTCAAGTGCTGCTCTTCTATAATAATTACTTTTGCATTAGCAATGGATCTCATGACCGCTTGTTTGTGAAAGGGGTCGCTAGTAGTCATAAACCCACTGAGAATTGTCATAAACTCTGCAGTTAGTAGCGCTATCAGCCCAGCACCAAACAGCGGTCAAAGTTAGCAACTAGCTGGTGAAGAAAGTGGAACATAAAGCAGCTAAAGAGCCAGATATTTCCCTCAGGAGTTGGTGGTGACTAAAACAACTAAAAGGTAATATTTTGTAAAATATATAAAATGAAGTAATTATTGGACTTAAATTATTGGACTTGGACACAATAGTCACCAGCTCCAAATGAATGCTAATGTTGCTCTGTGTCTACTGGACGTGTAAATGGGCAACTGTTTGCTAACAGGTTCACCACATCAACTGCTGAGCGGCGTTTTACATGGGCTTATGTGGTGGACTATTTCCTGGTCAGGCACAGTAACTTCCTGGAGTCTCAGCTGGTTGCCAGGCAACTGCTCGGAGCCAAGAAATCGTCCAGCACATAATTCCCCATAAAACAGCGAATTCTACGTGTTTGTTTGTGTGTGGCGTAAACAAACGATATAAAGTATTAATTAGCTTGGAGGTGTTGGTTGGCTAACCCTTGGACAGAGCCAGGCTAGCTGTTTCCTGTCTTTGTGATAAGCTAAGCCAACTGGTTACTAGCTTCATATTTAGCCTACAGACATCATTTCCCAAAATGTTGATGTAGTGTTATGGTATTTGTACTCTACTTGAGTAGGCCTATTTCAGTTATTATGTCACTTTATAGGCTACTTCTGCTCCATTACATTTCTAAAGGAAACTTTTTACTTTATACTCCACTACATCTATCTGATGGCTATAGTTACTGCTTACTACTTTACAGATTAAAGTTTACCTTTAACTACACAACAGTATTTAAAGTAATTAAATGTACACATTAACCGATCTATAATAAAACAATATACATTATATTTTATACATATAAATAAATATAAATAATATTACTAACAGGGGCCATTCTGCTGCATAATGAGTACTTTTACTTTTGATACTTTAAGTACATTTTGTTGATAATAATTATGTATGTTTACTTACTTAATTTGAGCGCAGTACTTTTACTTGTAGTGGTGTATTTTCCCAGTGTGGTATTGCTACTTTTACTTAAGTAAAGGATCTGAAATGCTTCTTCCACCACTAAACGTGGGTTTAATTTGAAGGAGGTGTCTACTTCTGGCAGCTGGGATATTATCTGAGTGTACAAGAGCTGAAAAGAGGGGTTTCTCCTCAGTGAAATGGGCTCTGGCTAAACTCTTTTGACTCTCATGTCTGGAACTATTTACAAGGCTTCTATGTATGAGGAGAAACCCTATCTTGTAATGGGTATGTGAGTATGAGGCACTGCTTCATCCAATGTGCTGTAGACCTTCTCATGTGGTGGAGAGTTTTATCAGACAAGGAGGAAGTATGTAATCCCCAGTGAGCACGCACATGTCCAGTTAAAGTGTCTAGCAGCTGGATATGGTCGTATCAAATGACAGATGGCATATTGAATGTAAAGTGAAACACAGGTAGACATGGATTTAATAGTACATGTTACAATGGAGGAGAATGGAGTGTACAGCCAGTGCATTGTGTGGACATTTTAGCTGTGAGGAGCCTCCTCAAGCAGAGATAGGGAAAACAGCTGAGCGGAAGGAGGAGCCGATGAAAAGCTGAGATAGAAAAGAAAGGAATGATGATTGAGAAAACGGGAAATGTAACAGGAGTGCAAGGGTTACAAGGGAGTAGAAGAAGGGTGGGCGAAAGAATGTAGAGGGAATAAGGGAGAGGCAGAAACAGAAAGAGGATGAGAGAAAGGCCAAGGAATCAGCCAGAGGTCATTTATTATACATCAGACTGCCACATGCGTCCTCCTCCTCTCTGCTTCACTGCTCTGACTACTTCTTCTTCTTCTACTTTGTGTTGTTTTGCCTCTTCTGCCGCCAAATTCTTCCTTTTATTCTGCCGATTTTCATTACTATTTGCTGTCTTGCAGGTTATTTTTGTATGGTTTGCTTGCTTCATATTGTGCATCTCGATATGCTGCGTGACTTCACCTCATATCATGCTGTTTATTGGCCATTTCAAGCAGTAGACAGCCAAAGTCCCGCCTCCTTTCATAGCCTCTGTTCTACTCGCTTCTGTGGGTTTCTCATTTGTCTTTATGAAAAAGCTAAAACATGTTCCCTGCCTTTCTAAGAGCTAAATACTACACACACGCTGAATGGTAGGATTTTAACCAAACAAATTAACAGCAGTTATTTTTCATTCAACAACTACAGCTCCCATGAAGCTAAAAACGATAAGAATCATGGGATATGTTGTCGTTAAGTACTAACATCTTCGTTTTATCTTGGACGTGTTCAAATTTTACTATCTTACTCTACACCAGTAGATATACATTAATGTAGAATATAAATAAATATTAGAGCTGAAACAATGAATCGATTAATATATCAGCAACTATTTTGACAATCAATCAGCTGAATATCTTGGGGTTTTGGACTGTTTTTCGGACAAAACAAGATATTTAAATCTATCTAGTATCACCATGGGAATTTGTCACCATTTCCTGACTAAACACTAAACTATTTTATGCACCAAACAATTAAGCAATTAATTGAGAAAATAATCTGCAGATGAATTGATGCTAGAAACACAGCAGGTGCTTGATGTATTTTGTTAAAATCTGAACGCTCTAAGCTAGGCTAGCTAGGAGTAGGTATGTCGCTCCGTACTATTATATGAACCAGCATTTTAACATTTTTCTATTTTTTATTTGACCTGTTTCGGTGCTCCATCTCTTCTGTGTGTGTGTCTCTGTAGTATCAGATGACAGAGCTGGCAGTCATTCAGAGCTAACAAACTGGCTGTATATGAGCATGATGGTGCATGTACCCGAGCACAAAACAGACACAGAGTGACACAGAGTGTGTTTACTCAACCTCCGGGTTGATTTGTCTCCCTAAGCACCTGCTTGTGTCAGGGTTGCCACGACGACTGAGAGCACCCTAATGTGGTGCTTCCCTAATGACGTTGCAGCAGCAGTCATTATTACGTAGTCACCTAGGAGACCGTATTGATCTCCTGCCAGACACTTTTTATAATTCCTGACAAAGCGTAGGATGATGCAGTGGGTTTTGTCACCCTCAGATGGGTTTTATTGACCTGTGGAGAGTAAAAATGGCCTTGAGTTTAAGGCAGGAGGTGTGCCACATCTGTGCCACATCACTTTTACTCACAGATCATAGGGATATTTAAGATCTCTTACCAAAAGGCGCATGTGATTTAGTTTTTCACATGTTTTCACTTGTGAAATGTTTAAAAACCAAGGGAAAGGAGAGGTTGTCCTTGATGATGCAACTCACTTCAAGCAAACGGAACAAAAAGCAGGCTATCAATAGGCTAGTCGAAGTCAGTTGATTAGTTGATTGACAAAAAATTAATTAGCAACTGTTTCAATAATTGATTAAGCATTTAAATCGTTTTTCAAACAAAAGTCATTCTTCTGCGATGTGAAGATTGGCTAGTTTTCTTTCTCTGTTTTATATCGTTAAATCGTTTAAACTAAATATATTGAGGTTTTGGACTGTTGGTCAGACAAAAAAAGACATTTCAAGACATCACCTTTGGCTCTTGGAAACTGTGTGAACTGTGATTTTTCACAGTTCTCTGACATTTTATGGACTCATGTTGCAGCCAAAAAAAATGACAGCTCCACTTACAATTTGCAGAACACATGACACAAAATAAGACCTATCATTTTTACTCACATATTTGCCTGAAGAAGACCTTGACGGTGGAATCATTCCATATTTGGGAGCTTGCAATAATTAGTGTAGCGGCCTACCTCTCCTTTTCCTTTGTGTGCTGCTGTTGTCCTGTGCCTGTACCCAATTTAGGTTGGATGTGCACACTGTCAACCTTCTTTGCTTTAAATGTACGAACACTACCACGTTTGTGCATTCACCACATATGAAATGTTGTTTTACTCAAAATGAATTCATCTGTGAACTTTGTTTCTGTTTCTAAAAACGCAAATGGGAAATTGTGATCACATGTGGTTATACATTTCAAAAGGGAACTGTTCAAAAAACCATATGTGAAGTTATCACGACCAATGCACATGTGACCTCTTTCTTTTACTTTGAGTGTGCGGTTTTGTGTGTGCCCGAGAGAATTAAAGCTCAGGGAGGTACAGACATTTTTACAGAGACGAGTAATAAATTGAGAACAAAAGGGAGAAGATACAGTCAGCTGGAGAGGATAAAGGACATTTTGAATTGTTCTACCTACGCAGTGATGCATCACGCTCGCTGTTGTGTAAAAATGCATACTCTGGTCAAAAATGTGTGAAAAAAGAGTAAGCAGAGCTGTTACATAAGCGTGAGTTAGCAAAAATGATAAGTAATGATATTAATACAAATTTCAGTGTTATTTATCAATTTATGCAGTACCTTCACTACCTACATGTGTGGGACAAAGGAAAGGTCTGCATATACTGAGCATCTGTGTAATAGCTTGAATTGTAGTAACTCATTTAGTCCAACTTCAAAGTGTGTGTGACTATTTGAGTGCATGTGTTTGACAGCTCTGTCAGGCCTCTGAAGCCTGTAAAAAACATTCACTCACGTCAGAACAGAAAGAGTTAATTATAGTCTTGAAATCATTAGTAGCAACTGAGAGAGGAACCAGATTTGAGCATTTAAAAATAACCTGACTACCAGATGTGTGCTGGGCGGTGTGTGTGTGTGTGTGTGTGTGTGTGTGTGTGTGTGAGTGTTACTCACTCGTAGCCACTTTACAGATACATCAAACACTCAAAGAAATCCACTAAAATTGATTACAAATAAGCAAATGTGAAAATATTGACACGTGCACACTTGCATCAGTATACAGTATATTAGCTTTATTATTATGATTATTTTTAACAAAGTGAAACGTGCAAATAGGACAAAAGAAATTCCTGAAAATGGTCAAATCAGAGTAGAGGTAAAAAAAAACTATAAAAACAGGACCCCTGCTGCAGTTTGGCTTCAAACGCACACATAAATAGACGCACACATCCCTCACCATCTGGAGCTACATTTCATAACTTATAATATTTTCTTAGTGCTCAGTACAGCCACAGAAAGCCATTGGTCTGTGGTTTGTAGTTGATCAAAAGAGCGTGTATACTGAAGCTCACACTTTATCATCTGATTTGTCACTTTGTTAAATGTTATATAGCTCCTTAGCAGCACACGTCTCTATGTTTGTATTTACATACATGAAGAGATTAAGAGAAGGAACGATTAATTAGTATGTTAAACAGATGGTCAGGGCCTTCGTCATTAAAACACAGCATTACTGAGCATACTGATATAAATAGCTCTCAAATATAAAACGAATATCTCCTATGATAAAGGACAGCAAAGCAAGTGAAGGTAAAGCGATCTAGTTATGTTTTTATGCCCATACACGACATGGTAAAACAAGGAAACAAATTTAGAATCAAACACATTCAGAAAGCATCAGTTTACATGGTGTATATTTTTTAAAGGTCAAAGATAAGTCTGAAATGATAAGTTGATTAAGCAATTGTGAAAGTGAAAAATTATTGGACAGCTAATTCAGTGATAGTTATTTCAACAGTTAGTACAGTAATTGAAGTTATGGTGAAAATAAAATGGTTTTCAAATGGTGAAAATAGGTGTATAAGATCAACATTAAGTCCCTATAGGAAGCACAGCACAGTTGTTAATCTAGCAAACATACATGTAAAGTCCACACAAGTAAAAGTCAGCAAGAGTAAACTACATAAACAGTTAAGTCAACAGTAAATGATCAGTTACTTATAATGTTGTAGTAGCAACGCATTAGCGCCAGACAGCTAGTGGCTAGCTTGGTTAGCAATAAACTGATAGCAGTGAGACTACATTAACAAATTAACAATCACTAAACAGCTACAATTAAAGTGAACCGACGGATAATGCTCCAACAAGGGCATTTGAGGAGTGGATAAAAGATGCAAGTCATTAGTTGCTCAGTCACAGACCTGAAAAAAATGGTAGATGAACTGAACTGTTCAACTAAAACCAACTGCCAGTGACAGAATACCATCATTGTGAACTGAAAACCATTGGATTCATAATTCGACGATGAAGATGCCGAAGATTTATTGCAAATCTGAATCGGGTCAATAATGAAAAAGAATAATAGACTGTTGGGAGCAGTCTTAGTAAAAGAGCAGTCGTCTTTTTGAGAATAAACAACCACACATTTCACATGTTTAGCAAATGTGAAACACCATTTTACACGTAAAATGTCTGATGTGAAAATGTGAAAGCATTAATTTCATACGTGCTTTTTTTGTAAGCGCAGTGACAGCATGAGGGTGATTCACTGATTACAAGCTACAGTACAAACAACATGAGGTTTATATGTTGCAAAAATCCCGGAGGATCCCTAATTTTACAACATCATGTCCTGGAGTCAAACTCTCTGTGATGAAGTCGAATCTGATCCCAGGCCTGTCACTACAGCAGGCTCCTCTTCACCAAGATTTAGACGGAACAATCTGTGACAGTGTCACTCAATAATCCACCGTCTCTCTGCCATTATTGTCCAAATGGAGTCCTGGACTGCAATGTTCAATCCTGTTTAACCTTTCAGCTGATGAGTCAGTGTGTTAGTCGCTGCTGGAGTGTGTGGATCCATTGTTAGGGTGTGTGTGTGTCCAGGCTAACCCCCCTATATGAGAATGCTTTTCAGTGACCTTCTCTTGGTCCAAAAGAGATAAAGGAAATGTTTTCCATGACTCCTGAATAAAATGGTTTCTCTTTTACAAAGATTGTGACGTTATGCCTCTGCCTATGCTCTGAGCCATAAACACGCTGTACAGATGAAGGTTGAATCCATAATGTAGACTTATATCTCTGTCTGTGACAAAGCAACACAGTAAGTGTCTTTTTGTTCCCTGCAGGTGAGCCTGAGTTTAAGTACATCGCCAACATGCACGGCAATGAGGCCGTGGGCAGAGAGCTGGTCATCTACCTGGCTCAGTACCTGTGCAACCAGTACCAGCAAGGCAATGAGACCATCATCGACCTCATCCACAACACCCGTATCCACTTCATGCCCTCCATGAACCCAGACGGCTTCGAGAAGGCCGCTTCACAGGTGATGACACAGCACAACAAAAACACACCTGATCCAAGGATTTATCACCAGACAGATTAAGCATACAAGACTACACACATTGACTTTAAACATTGGCTTTAAATCACACATACACAGCAAGAATAGTAATTACCAAAGCTCCAGACGATGTCTCGGGTCCCTTCACTCATATGTATGTTTAAACATCATCTCCTGTTTCCTGCTCAGCCTGGAGAGATCAAGGACTGGTTTGTCGGACGCAGTAACGCGCAGGGAGTGGATCTGAACCGAAACTTCCCCGATCTGGACCGCATCATTTACATCAACGAGCGGGAGGGTGGCGCCAACAACCACCTGCTGCAGAACATGAAGAAGGCTGTGGATGAAAACACCAAGGTACGCAAACAGACACGCAGATGCAGACAGTGTAAGTGATTAAAAGGCTTTAAGGCTGGTGTTATTTCTTATTGTCAACAAATCCCGTGAAAAGACCGAAACACTTTCCAACTTATCTGCCCTGTCTGTGGCACTCAGCCCCAAACCCATTAGTTCCTACTGAACATGAAAACCTTTAAAAACGGGTCACAAATATACTATAATTAAATTTTTCTTAAAACAACAACTAAAGCATCTGGCCACTGCAGTTTTTAGCAAACATTACTCAAACAGGCGTAAATAGTGCATTTGTTAGGGACTATTTTTAGATGCGGATTAAAAAACATATGTGTCTCTAGTGAGTATTTACAGCAGCAGGATGGTGTGTGTGTGTGATTGACTTAAAGCGGCCATTATCAATATTTTTATAATAACAATGTGAAAACAGTGTGAAAAGGTCGCTCATAGTGATGACCCTACAGAGAATTGTCAACAACAACAGTTTGATGTGTTTTAATAGTTTTTGGCAACAATGGAGCTCTGTGACACTTTACTTGTAAGAAGGATCAATTCATTGTTGGTTTTGGGGCATTTCTTGAGATTTGTTGACAATAACAATAAGAAGAAGAAGAAGAAGAAGAAGAAGGAGAAGAAAAAAAATGTAGAATATCACCAGACTTCTCCTTTAATGGTTTTTAAGACATCTGGTGTGTGTAGGTTGGAAGTGGTAATATTTCAGATACAGAAATGGCTCTTTGACGTGTTTGCAGGTGCAGTATGTACCTAGTTTTTTTTTTGCCTTTGCAGCTGGCTCCTGAGACCAAGGCAGTGATCCACTGGATCATGGATATCCCCTTCGTCCTCTCAGCTAACCTGCATGGAGGAGACGTGGTGGCCAACTACCCATATGATGAGACCCGCACTGGTATACAAACACATATGTGGACACACAATCTCAAACACACCCTGTTTTCCTGCTTGGGTTGTTAAATTGTATATAAAATGTTCCCTATACTCTATATGAGAATGTTTCCACTGATTTAATGAGACAAATAGTTGACCTATAACTGAAACAACAAATGTTTTATTAGTTTTTCTTCAGAATGTTGTAACTAATTTGAATCAGATGGAAAATGTTTACTGGCTCCCTGCACATTATTACTCAAAAGTAAACAAAATGTGTTTGCGTAGGCATACATTTAATGTGTTGCAGATGCAGGTGTTCAATTAAAACCTCATACTAATATCATAGCCGCTGTCTAAACATGATGCACTTGTTGGTTCCCTTATGTTAAGGCTCCACCCATGAGTACAGTGCCAGTCCAGATGATGTGATGTTCAAGTCTCTGGCAAAGGCTTACTCCATTTACAACCCAGTCATGTCCGACCCTCAACGACCCCCCTGCCGTAAGAACGATGACGACTCTAGCTTCAAAGATGGCATCACTAACGGTGGGGCCTGGTACAGTGTGCCAGGAGGTAAGTGACTACCAATACATGTGGTTTTGAAGAGTTCAGATAAATGAGGCAACTCTTTCTCTGAGGGATTTGTAGCTTTTCTAGATTGTGTTAGTTACTGGAAACGATGAAGAATGATACTTATTACTCATACCATTGTAACCCTAAAAACCTAGTGTTAAACCTGAAGTAACTTCACTAACCCCAAATCCTGCTTCATAGTACAGGCCTCTCATTGACAACCCATAGTAAAGAGTATAATCATGTTCCACACACTGGCAAGGGCTCGTCCGGGATTTGAACCCAGGATTTCTCACACCCTAAGCAGGAATCATACCCCTAGACCAACGAGCCATGTCACTTCTGTCATATCTGTCATCTTCTCATATTTAATCACTGTTGAATTACAGTAGGAACCGCTTTGTATATAAACCATTACCATGAAATTGCAGCGTCCTCAGTTTGAATCTGTTGCATGTCACCTTCATCTCTTTCTCCTTCCTTCATTTCCTATTCACTATATTCTGTACTCTATCTAATAGATATATAATAAAAAATACACCTCAAAAAATTGACCAATATATGCATTGAAGGCGCTATTTTACAGTTGTCATGATGCACAAGTTAAGCAATGGCAACACTTTCCAAATTACCCCTAACATATCTTTGGTATTTCTGTATTGCAAAATCTTGTTATTTATCATCCAGCACTAGAAACAATACTGACATATCTGTGTATATAAACTAAAATTGCCCATGCTGATGTATTGGACTGGCTAGGATGTGTTTAAATTTGTTTTTAAACAACGGTAATATTTCACTAGCATGTCTAAAAAAATGTTTGACAGAATCCAGGTCATTATAACACTAGAAGTCTAACTGTCTTCTGAAAATCACCAAAACCAGAATTACCGAGCTTTCATTTCCATCAAAAATGTCTGTTCTCTGCCGTCATAGGCAACATCTTGACTTCCTGCCACTTTCTCTCATTAATGTCAGTATCTCTTTAACTGACCCATTACAGGAATGCAGGACTTCAACTACCTCAGCAGCAACTGTTTTGAGATCACTCTGGAGCTCAGCTGTGACAAGTTCCCCAATGAGGACACACTCAAGACCTACTGGGAGCAGAACCGCAACTCGCTGGTCAACTACATCGAGCAGGTAGGCAGCACCACCAGGACTTTAGATATGTTCAAAGGTATATCTGGTTTCATTGGTGAATGGGATGTAATTTTGAATCTGGTATTAATGAATCTTAATGAAGTCACTCTAAATTATCATTGGAATTATCTATCTCAAGAGAATAAAATGTTAATAGTTTCATTACATGGGGTAAATTAAAACATGTCAAACAAGTCCTTGTACCTTAATGGTAAAACACGTTATTTGTGAGTGCCAAAATAAACTCTATAACTCTTCCAAAAATAGCACAATGCCCTTTCGGATTTTAAACCTTTATTTTCAAGGTATGGTTACGTTTAGCTAACTCGAACAACTTGATAAAGGTTTGGGAAAGATTGCCGTCAAGGTAAAAAGAAACCAGCGCTGCCTGTTGGCATAAACCACTATCTCACAGGGTTACAACCATCCTCACTAACCTTAGAGGGCTTATTGTGGTATGACAACACACTACTTCCACCAGGACAGTCATTGTTAGCGTGATCACAAGAGGTCCGCTGACAAGAAACATAACATTGGTTGTTGCTGTCGTTTTTCTGGTGAGGACTGTTGCATTTTATTCACATGGTCCATGATATTTTTACAGTCAAGTAATGGATGCAAAATGTCCTTGTGTCATTTTATGTGTATTTTCCCTCCAAAGAGCACCATGGCCCTTTTTCCTTGAACCAAGCTTGATAATGCCTCTTTGTGCGAGTTTGTAGGTTCACCGTGGCGTCAAGGGCTTCGTGCGAGACCTGCAGGGCAACCCCATTTCTAATGCCACCATCTCCGTGGAGGGCATTAACCATGACATCACCACAGGTATCAGCATCCAGTGCAATTTCACACAATCCCGACAACCACACCCACACTGCATTGACATGAGGTGTGGTATGAGAAATGTAATCGTAAGATGTTAATGTCATCTGGTGGACAAACCTGGTACTGCACTACTTTTTCCAGCAGCTGATTTATATTTGCACCTGCTCAGTGATGGTAACAGGTACTGAAAACACAATGTTGCGAGGATGCGTTGGATCCTCTGTTTATTGCTTGCTTGCGTGTATTAATGAGAAAATGTGTATTTGTAGCCAAAGACGGAGACTACTGGCGCCTTCTTGCTCCTGGAAACTACAAAGTGGCAGCCTCTGCCCCAGGATACCTGACTGTCATCAAGAAGGTGGCTGTTCCCTACAGCCCTGCAACCAGGGTAAGACTTACAGACAAGTTAAACAACCAAAGTCTGCCTCACATTCACCATGCACTCCGTTCATATTTCCAAAAGGCTTGCTTGCAGAGGACCTGACAGGCATTTAGCGCTATCCTTAGATCAAATCATCCATTATGTCTATGGTATCAGTCAAAAGTTTGTGAACATCCTGTACAAATACATTTTTTGGCTCAATCTCAGGCAAACTGCAAATTGATTGTAAATACTCTAATATTAGAGCATGTGAGTAAGAAATAAGTGTGTGACTTTGATCTAATAGGAAACTGTGACTTGATCACTATAATCAGGCACCTCTAACAGAGAAGATACTGCATATTTAACAATTTCTCAACCGTTTTTGCTTGTGACTTTTTAAAACAAAGCAATGCCTGTTTAAGAACGTTTTATTTTATAACCCTTGATTGTCAACAATTCCCATGAAATGACCAAACCCACAATGACTGTTCTAATACGGCTAATCAGTATTGCCTGTGTTTTTTTCCCGTCCTGCTGCCAGAAATACTCACTAGAGCACCAAATGTGTATTGTTCTGTGGCTGAAAAGAATCCTACTCCTGTTTAAGTGATGTTTGTTAAAAACTACAGTGTCCAGTTGTTTCAGGACTGTATATTTGTGACCCATTTTTTAAAGATTTATGTCTGAGGAAGGAATGGGTTTGGGCTTGAGAGAGGTTGGAAAGTACTTGAGACAGACTAAGGCATTGGTGGTTTTGGTCTTTTCATGGGATTTCATGGGACAGCCTTAATCTTTCAAGCCCTTCAGGGGGAGTCTTAGCTTGTCGTTTGATAAGTCGGAAAAATCTAAAATACAGTCTTTGGTGAGACATTTAGAAATTCTGTAAAATAAAAAGAACTCTAGTAACTCCACTGCATCTTTTTACATTTGACCTCTCATCTGTCTTCATGTCGCTCTCTCTGTGTGTCAGGTGGACTTTGAGCTGGAGTCTCTGATGGAGAGGAAGGAGGAGGAGCGAGAGGAACTGATGGACTGGTGGAAGATGATGTCAGAGACACTGAACTTCTAAAGCGTTTGTCTGGCTGATGATCTGATCGTCCGCACATCGATGTAATATATTCAACATCCTGTGTGCCCGTCCACTCTAAAAAGAATATATTGTCTCTCATTTGTTTTGTTCTCTTTTGTTCGATGTTTTAATTGATTATATTGTTTATTAATGTAATGGTTTGCCACATACTCCTGTAGATCATTTGAATATCCTGCAGACACACACATACATGCTTACGGACACAGGAGGGATTTACAAGTAGTTTGGTGGCAGTGGGATCGATGTGGATTTCTGTGGTATTGTGTTCTTTATCGTACACGTGATTGGTAACCATGGCACCCATCTATATAACCAGTGAATGACTGAGTAATTATGTATGTAAAAGAGCTGTTTACATCATTACGACATGGCTCTGTCCAAAATAATTCATATTTTTTCCTGTTTTAAATGTCTCTGTTTCTCCAGGCTTTAGTACAAATACACAAACACTAATACAAACACAGCCCTAGTTTACACAAAAACACACACCTTTCCCAGTAACTGTAAAGTGCACACACACACCCTGTTTCTCTATCTGTTTCTTTCCTTTAATATAAAAAATACAGTGCTATGGTTTTGAGATAATCAGGGACATTAAAAACACTGTAAAATCACTGTAAACATATTGTAAACAATCTATACAGGCAAGCTCATTTCCCTGTATGTTATTGATGTTGAGATTTTTTTTTTTTAACTTACTGCAGCACAGCTTTGATTTTAGCACAAGATGAATGGTTATAATATATACTGTATTTATGAACTAGGTATAGCAAGAAATGTGTGTTTTTTGTAACTAAAAAGAAAAATAAAAGAAAACAAGGCCATGACACCTATAAATCTGTCCACCTCTGTCTACCCAAAGCCATTCCTTTGTATGTGCACTACACAGGGAATACTATGGTACATGAAGGACTGCGGTACGTGTAGAAGTTGTTTTTCAAGAATAAATTAACACTTGTCTTCTGAGTGAACAGAGAAGGTTTAGCTGGCTGTGGGTATGCAGTTCCCCTATTTGAGACCACAGAAATAATTTATTGAATGTATAGCTATAGAAACAGTTACAAAAGCAAAGAATGAACTGATCAATAAAACTCCTCTTTATGTTGTCAAACTGCAGTCATGTCTCCTTGGTTTTCAGGTGAAAGTAGCCACCCCAGACAGAAACTGGGAGTGTACTATATGCACTAACTGGTGTATTGCACTTCTTAATGAGGCTGACTGGTGCGAACTAGTGAGGATAATGCCCTCTTTTATCTCCCTAGAATTCATTAAGGGACATTACATTCTACCTAAATAAAACCGAATTTGGGAAAACATTTGCTGGTTGCAAGGAAATGTATATAATTGAAATGGGTTGAGTTGGTGCCCCCTACAGTTATACTGGGTGTGGTACAACAAAATATTTAGGATCCTTCCTTAGACAGTCTTGGGTGGGAGTGAAATCAAGTTAAGTCAAACTTTATTTGTTTGTTTTTGTACCACAAGGATTTAAAAGTATTTTCCATTTTTATGAATTTCATATAAAGTTTTGGTGAAGTGATACTTATTTTTGGTGCTTTTTATATTTAAAATACACTCCCTTACAAAAAGTCGCTCATTAAGATAAGATAAGATATGATAAGCCCTCTATCAATCGACAGAAGGGAAATCCAGGTGTGGCAGCAGCACAAGGACAGACAATAAACGATAAAAAGATAAAAGTAAAGATAAAAGTAAAAAGTATATAAAATAGAAATAGAAACTATACAAGAGCAATTAAACTCAAACTTACAGGCAATTGGTATACATACAGTACCTGTGAACAGTGTTGTACTTAAAGTAATAGTTGAGTGAAGTGTCACAGTGGTGTAATTTGAAGCAGCAAAGTCAGCATAGTACTGTATATGTAAGAATAATATGATACCATGTACTACAACAACAAACACCAGAAATAATATATATTATGATTAAGTATTGTTTGTAAGTCTGTTATGGGATACACACAGAAAACACCCTTTGTTGAAGAGAGTGGGAGCACACATGATCAGCTTCATGGTTGCTAGGAGACAAATGTTTAATACGAGTATGTTCCATTTCTGGACGCTAGGGGGCAAATCAACTTCTCAACAAGCTAACAGATACACAGCTATCACCAAACCGCCGGTTGGATAAAGTTGTGATGGCTAACGTGTTGGCAAACACTTGCCTACTTCCACATCCAACTGATGAAGAGCGACAATATCGCCCCCCCTGAAGTCGTGTTTTTGTCCATCTGACGAATGTAAGTCGGATATTAGTTTTCTCTCTTTTTAGCTCTGGTTTGGTCCTCACCCGCTAGCTTGCTAGATGCTAAACCTTCATCATTAGCTAGCTAGTTGCTAACTTGGTCTGGTGATCTTTGGTACTTAGCAAAGGACAAAGCTGTAAGGTTTATTACTTTATTTCCCAGGAAATAGCGATTCATTCCTTTATTTGAGTTAGTATGGATATCAAAACATACACAAAAATGCAAATTTAACTGTTAGCTAACTGGTGATATTAGCTACATACTTTTCCCACATTTTCAGGAATTGTTTAACATCACTGTCAGTCAAGTCCGTATTTTGAATTGCAGCTCAGCCTCCTGCAACCTTGAAAATGGCACAACTAGCTTTATTTGTGTGCAATAACAAAGTAGTCACAGTTTTAGTTCGCAATATGTAAAGTAGTGTTCAAAAGTACACTCCCTGTGTCACTTTGTCATTGAGAAATATTAATAGTATTTACTGAAATATTGTATTATATGCTGGTCAGAATTCATATTATTCCTGTGGCTGCATTGAATATTAATTTAAATTTCTAGTCATTCAGGTTATAAGATAAGATAAACTTTATTTATCCCACAGCGGTGAAATTTACAAGTCACAGCAGCAAAGACAGAAAGGTGCAGAAACACACAGCAGACAAGCACTGTGTCAATAAAAACCAGAAGTGTTTTTTTCTTAAGAGACTAAAAACAGATCGAAAGTTACGGAGCTGCTGTAACAGGCTGCCACCAGCGCGGCGCCATCATTCCTTTAATCATTTCAGAATACGGGAGCATTATGGGGGGCCAGTGTGAGGTTCACTTGTGAATGACTGTCCGGTGGTCTTCATACAAAAAGTTAAACACACTGTCACTGAGGTTATCTCTCAGATGACTCCTGTGAAAGTGCATCTGCAGTCATTTGTAAAAACAAGGTTAAGGTTTTATAGTGGTGGATTTTCAGTACAAGATGTCTCCAGTACTGTGAAAGTACTACTACAACAAACTGTTAATGTTAATATGAAACTGAATCTAAGTTCAAATTGAGGACATTTTGTAATACCAGGCCGACATTCCAAAATCTATTCACAGCCCTCCAAGAGCTGTTCTGTTTGAAGACTAGATAAGGCTTGGGTTAATGTTAAGCCTGTAGTTCTGATGGACAATGTTATGGTTAAAGTTAGAAAATGCAATATCTCAACGTGACTCCTCACAAATGAAGTAAGCGTGACACTTTATTTGGTAACTGCACTGTCTGTAATTTATCTTATTCTTTTTTCCTTTATATTTTCACATGTTTGTTGTCAGCACCATCAGACCACGGCAAATTCCTTGTAATGTATGTTACTTGGCAATAAACAGTTTCTGATTCTGATAACTGAAAACACCTGTGCTGGTATGCAGGGCCTTTAGATAGACTCGCAGAGAAACAGCAATGACCAATCAGGACAAAAGGAGGGAGAAGGTGTTTTCCATTAACTCTTTAACTCATCAGTTTGTTGTGTCGTCACAGGTAGTCCCTGTATGGACAGGATGAATATATGGACAGTACATGTAAGTTTTTTGTGTGCGCTGCCATTTTCCTACTTCACTGTGGCTACACGCACCTTACCTTTTGAGAAGCCAAAATTCAATAGCACAAACCTTTTCATGTTGATTATTTTGCTCAAAAAGTAATAGACAATAAATACTTGGTCATATCACCCCTAATTCTATATCTCTAAAAAGAATTACTGATTCTTTTTCCAAATGTATCCTAGGTTGATTAATGTCATTGCTGCACATAATCGTGATTACAAGTCATCAGTTATTGTTGAGTTGAGAATCACAAAATGAATTGTTACGGGAGGGTATTGTTAAGTATTCACCTCCTGGCATACACACACACACACACACACACACACACACACACACACACACACACACAGAGCAAGGGTGGCACTTTTAGTCTAACTATGCAGTTGAATCAGCTGTTTTAGCATTAGATGCTAACTCTGCAGATCAATGACCCCCTCGGTCTATTAGTCATACCGGCCCTATTAGCATCTGCTATTAGCATCTCCTCATCGATACCATTGATCAAACTGCTCTGGCTTCAGGATGGAGCGGGACACAAAGGATGCCTGGTGAGAGAGAGAGAGAGAGAGAGATTTTATATCACTGTAAACTGAATATCTTTCAGTTTTGAATTGTTGGACAGACTAGTTGACATCATTTCCCTTTAGCATTAACAAACATTGTCAGTAGACTTTCTAGTGTGAACTGTAAAACTCCAGAAACCCTTGTTTGTTGTTGTTTACTTTTTAGAATATACAACTTCACTGCATTTTGTGAGGTATTAGTTTCCAAAATTGTTCAGCATCTCTGCAGGCAACAGGACAGCAGGACAACACAGATGATCTCAGACAAGAAAGGACTTTTTGAAAGTATACATCATCTGTAATTTTGTTTTTACTATATGAAAGAAGTGTTTTTGTCTTTCTTGGTCATGGCTATCATTTGTAATTTTACTCTCTGGCCTGGTGGTGCAGGTGTCCAGTGTGACAGCAGTCCATCTTCCTTTGTCATTACTCCTTTAATCCTGCAGATGACAGTAGTGTGCTGATGACCTGACAATCACTGGTAGAAGTTTGTAACTGAAGTGAAAATCAGTGTAGTCTACTGTAGAGACAAATTCCCTTTATAAGGATCCACTGCCTCATCACGGATCATTACTTGCATGTGGATTTGAGCTCTTGCATCTTGTGGCTGTTGTTAGTTGTGGTGATTGTGGACTCGGTGAATGTTCCTCATTAGAGAGTGGTTTCCCCTTCAGAGACTACCAACTCCCTGAAGTTCCACTTTGAACATGCGGGCCCATCTTTTCACAAACCTCTTTTAACTAGAACATTTTACTTATTTGTGCAAAAATGTGCATGTAATCTTTTTTCATCTGATATGTTAGAAAATGTGTACAAAGTGGAATTAGTAGCCTTGAGAACACAAAACAGTACATCCTCTCCTCTCATCTGTTCTGTGTGGCCTTTGAGTGTGTGCGTGGTGAGTTTATATTCAGTGAGGAATTAAGTAAGGCCAAGGATCAGCAGAGCAATACATCGCTGAAAAGCACTAAGTCATCCGAGCCAAAGGTAGAAAGTTAAAAACATCTTTACGGCTGTGATCAACTTATTTGGTAGATCCTAAGTAGTTTTGGTTTACTTTCCCTACACTCAAATAGTCTCAGCGTTACATTTTTTTAAATACTTACTTTAAAAATTGCTTGTCCTGTAGGTAATGTGTAATCATAATTTTTATTTAACCTCAGCGGACACTGTTAGCTTATTAGTAGCATCCAGCATGAATTGTATAGTTTTTGTATGATAATAGTAATAATGTCACTAATATTTAATACTAAAACATACAGCTGATGGAGCCTTAAAGGCATTATTCAGATCAATTTATAATATCTATTATTTTGATAGTTGCAAAAGATGTGAACTATAACTACAAATACTACTACTACTACAAATACTTAAAAGTGTTCTTAACCACTGAATATTATAAATGAATATCACTATTCATGATTTTCTGCTTATTTTCAGTGCAAGAATTAATAATAGCTCAACTATGAGGACAGAGAATGTTGTGCACAAGTGTATTTAGTAGTAGTTTATTAATCGTTACCGAGGTAAATGTGACAATCAATCGTGATACCAATTTTAGGTGACATTGCCCAGCCCTGTGATATACTGTAACTTAGGAAATTAACTATTTTGTCATGCACTGTGTGGCCACTTGACAGCTCATAAATATCTGTATATGTGAACGCACTGTAAGGGTCTTAACAGTTACTGACGATACCTTCTTTTCCTATAGGTGGTGCAGAACAGCCCACACCTGAGAAGAATCTGCTAAATATGACTAAGTGAGTTTGTGAGTGCTTTACAAGAGGTGCTTCTTCACATGAAATTATTTCACATAAAAAAAATGTTGACACCTGAAGAAAGACATGCATTTTTACAGATACAAAAGTGGGGGCTGAAAAGAAAACACACACACACACACACACACACACACACACACACACACACACACACACAGAGTCTAAGGTCTTCTCTGCTTATTTCTACAGTCTCTCTGAAAGGAAGCATATCTGCAGGGAGCAGAGGCCAGGACGCACACACACATACACACACACTCACACATTCACACAAACACAATCCCAAGTTCCTGAAGAAGTGCTTTGTCAGCAAGGGTCTACTGTTTACATTTACACACACACACACACATACACACACACACACACACACACACACACGCACACCCGTACAGCATCTTGGGCTTTCAGAGCAGTGAGATGGTATGAACAGGAGGATTTAGTCTGTTATGGAGTTATTGCTCACTCAGTACACTTCTTCTGTCTATGTCACTGTTCAATTCACCAAAATCCAACTCAGCATCGCCTGGTCTTTTATCCCACTGTCATCCTCCTTTGAAAAAAATGTCCAGATCAACAAATAATTTTAGTATTTAGTCTTCAAATGTGTTTTGTATCGAACTAGAAAACCTGCAACTGGGGTGAGATTAGTTCCCCTGTGTCCAAGTGGAATTTCACCACACAATACTTATAAAAACAAGTATGAAGTTCACTCTGAGATTTTCATTAGAATACATATGCATCTACAGTATGTCCACTTTATCTTGTTTTTGTTGTTGTTTCCAGATTTTAGTTTGTGTACGGATTAAACAAATAAGATAAACCATGTTAATTAGTAAGCTTTAGAGTTATTGGTATTTTTGAACCTTGGACAGCACCAGGCTAGTTGTTTCCCCTTGTCTCTATGCTAAGCTAGGATAATCACCTCCCAGCATCAGCTCTGTATTCAACACACAGACATGAGAATGATGTCAATCGTCGCATCTAACTCTTGGGAAGACAGCAAATAACATATTTTCCTAAATGTTGAACTATTCCTTTAAACAATGTGAAAAATATGCTTTATCTAACTTTGAAGATAAGATGAAATTTAAGGAGAATATGTGAGAAGTTAAACGTCTTGTACAACTACTCTACATCATTTTCCAATCAGACATTTATCAAGACGATATTCCACTATATAACTGAAACTGGTAAAATGTTCATTCCATCTTCTCTGTCCCCTCCACCTCCAGTATACGTTTCTCTGTTTTCCATCTTTTCCTTTTACTCCAACATGCATCCTGCGTTCATTCTTCTTCTCCCCTGTTGGTTAATTGTGTTGGCACAGACACAAAAGCGGTCCGTGTCATCTTTCCAAACGCGCGACCAGGATCATAAATGTGAGCCACAGGCTGGCACGTGCACACCCACACAGTCACGCCCACATGCATGAACAAACACAAGGGCAGCGGAGGAGAGATGAAGGTGGAGAATCTGAGCGCTGAGAGGTGCAGAAAAGAGGAAATAAGAATAGGAGAAAGAGAACGGCACGCACAGCTTGGCATTTAAACAGAGGATTTCCTCTGTACCTCGTCTTCCCTCCGCTCTCTCTGTTTACTTAAGGAGAGACTACTTCACATAGCTCTTATGAGAGTGTGTAATCTCTCCACTAACAGCCATCATTTATATTAAACATTTAAAAAGGTTTCACATTGTATCTTCATGTGTTGCGGTGGAGGTGTGGATCAGTGACTTGCTTAAAAAAACTTTCCCATAAGTTGCTTCAAAGTGAATACCTTCTTATGTTTTTTTTTTGTTTATTTGTCACCAATCAAATTTAAGGAAATTAAATAAAGGAAATTAAACAACTTAGATGTTTTTGGATTGCATTGATTTGATTTTGATTTTGATTTGATTGATTTGCATTACCATCCTCTGTTGTACTCTGCTGTGGTGTCAGCAGACTGTCTTCCTGTGGCATTTTAGCCAAAAGGTGATGGATGTCTCTGGCCACCACTTTGCTCCCTCAGGGGGAATTTCATAAAACACTTAAGGCACTATCACAGTCAGCAGGCCTGAGAGAAAACATAATATTTTCTTTTTTTTCTTCTTATCATTTCTGCCCTTCCTCTGCCTCCACCTTTTTATCAGCTGTCTAATGTTTCAGACAGCATACCTTGTAGAAAAAGTTGCTAGTTTGTTGGTTTCTTTATTGTCAGCAAAATGGAAAATTGTCTTCATCGGCTTCATCGCACGGCATTAAAAACGCTCTCCTTCTGTCAGTCTGAAAGGTAAGAAAAGGGCAACAGAGCAACACAGAAGTTAATCATTTAGTGGAGGTGTTTTTAAGTCTGTTGGGTAAGTCGAAGTCTAGTCTTCACCAATAAATTGCAAGTCATTTGTGACTCATTCTGGTAAAAATGGCATAGCATTTAAACAATTTCCTTTCAAAGCTGTTAAAGGCAGAGACCAACTCCTTTTAACGCATATGCCTTTATAATTAAATAGTCAAGATCTGTGGCGAGGCAAGACCTGTCTGTTGCTGTCCTCTCTGGTTAAAGGTTTCAAGTCTGTTGCACCACACCCACTTGATGCCGGGTGTGGTTGGGTATGGTCACAGGTGTGCTCTGTTGCACCTGTAATCACACCCAACAGTGATGTCATACCCTAGATTACAGCTCTACATCACTGCAGCACGGTGAGAGTTTTGATTCTTTTTGGCCACAAGTTGAAAACACAACACTGATATATTATCACCTTATAAAGTTGATTTTAGATTTATTTATAAATCCAGCAGACATGGAGCGACATTAATGCTCCATTATGTTCACCTGCTAGTTGCTAACTTTGCTGTTTGGGGCTGGGTAGGTAGTGTACAGTGGGTTTTTAGAGCTTTTTTGACCTCTGTAGAGCTGAGGAGGACTGCAATGTTGGGTGATAATTCTGTGTGGGTTTGTCACTACAAGTCACCCCTTTTGTTGATTATAAAAACATTGATTAGTGCAGCATAAATCTGAGTTGAGTCAATTCGAGTCTAGTATTTGGCCATATTTCATTGACGCTCCAAAGCTCTGCCTGCCTCTTTGTTGTGTTTAGAAGTTTATTGACTCAGTGACGATTGTTTAGAACATAATAAGCATTTGGATGGACAGCAGAGAGGAGGTGTGGTTCAAGAAGTTTCTGTGTTTCTCTGCAGTGAAAATTGGTCACGATTGGAATGCAACTGACTGAAGTTAAGATAAACTACTTCATCTCAAAAGTACACATTTTACAACTACCTTTTTTGATTTGAATGTTTGACGGATTTTGGGCAGAGTATATACCTTTTTAAAGCTAAACAAGTACAGTGCAGACCTTGTGGAGTTGAGCTACTGCATATAGAATTGATGGGGAAAGTGTGTTTGAGGAAAATAAAGCTAATAATAGTGCTCCAGTACCTGCAGACCACAGCACTTGGGGGAGTCTCGAGGGGCTGCTGCTCAGATTGAGGGTTCCTCCTGATGTGTGTGTGTGTGTGTGTGTGTGTGGTTTCAGGGAGGGGGTGGTGG
The DNA here is from genome assembly GCF_043641665.1 of Enoplosus armatus. Taxonomy (NCBI): domain Eukaryota; kingdom Metazoa; phylum Chordata; class Actinopteri; order Centrarchiformes; family Enoplosidae; genus Enoplosus; species Enoplosus armatus. The sequence continues at coordinate 21,216,123 of NC_092181.1, forward strand.
TGGTGGTGGTCAGGGTGCTGGGTTAGAATGCTGGCGAGGTACTTTCACAGAGTTTCAGAGACGCACTGATCAATAAATGCTTTAAATAGGGACACAAATACCTGCACACAGCATTAATCTCAATAGCTGGATCCTATTTAAGAAAGAAGCATTGCACATTTGCTGAATAGATTGGCTGGATGGCAACCACACAGAGGTACAGTTAAGTGGTTGGAGAGGCCCAAACGCCACTCAGTGCCTTTCCCGGTGTTAATTAGCAATTGCTCAGGAGGGAAATCCAGACCACAAACACACATAGAAACACACACACACACACACACACACACACACACACACACATGATGTTGTATAGAGGTTTATCCACACATTGCCCCAAGTTTTTTGTTTATTCAGTTTTACACAACATAATTTATGTCCAGAGGGTAAACTAGTTTCGTTGCCCATGCACAGTGACAAATAACTATATTCAGCTGTACTTTGCGTGTTTTGCTAATTGGCATTTGCTAGCTTACTAAATTAAGATGGTGAACATGGTGAACATTATATCAACATGTTAGCATTTAGCTCAAAGCTTAGCCTCACAGAGCTGCTAGCATCGTAGACTATTAGTATTAACATTTTCTGACTAATTAAATTACATTTCAATATGAACGCCCAGTTATTTGCATGAGGAAACTATTGAAACCTGGTGGTGATTAACCAGCTCCTTCCTCTTATAGGCTGTATTGTATTATAAATTCAGGTTGTCACCTATTTTTTGGACAGAAATCAGGAGTGTGTTGACCTACACTACATAAATTCCTGTGTGTGTGTGTGTGTGTGTGTGCGCGTGCGCGTGTGCGTGCGCTGCCTCCAGGGGATTTGTGTCCATGCACCGGGCGTGTGTAGTGGACAGCTTGCGGCTGGATTGATAGAGTGACGTCAGCGCGCCGCTACCTCTCCCAGAGGGCAGGATTAGTCGCGAGCAGCAGAGACAGCGCTCCGGTAATCTCCCGGTAATAAATGGGGGGAGACGGGCACGTTCGGAACTGCCGGTACCGAGTGTCACCGGAGGCCCCCCGAGACTCCTGAGAAGATCCCGCTGCATTTGAAGCATGATGGGTCGCTTCGTGCCGCCGCAGCAAACCGACGCGCCCCGGGCAGGTAAACGCAGCAGGTAAGCTGTGGAGACGCAGGGTGAACTCGTCTCAGGAGGATTTACCTTGGCAAGGTGTTCACAGGCTGCACCGCTTGTCTGTCAACAACTGCTGCTGTTTTATTTTTACTGCTTGTGTCTGCCGTGTGTGCGCGTGTAGGTTGCACTTGGGAGATTATGGGTGGTTGTTGGCAACTTTACAGTCCGTGAAAATTTTAGGGAAAAAGACGCCGAAGTTTAACTGGCGGTAAATGCTCCTTTTCTCAATTTTGAAAGCGTCTTTGGTTTTACACGCAGTCACACAGTAGAGTAGAGGTTCCTTCAGTGTACTGGTGGGTACCAGTGGTGCAGTGCAGGATCACGATCCCACATGACCTCAGTCCACTCATCTGTTGTTGACCGGCCTACTGCTGGCAAGGTTAATGTTTATGACAGAGCAGAGAAGTCATCATAGCTGAATGACAGACTGATGCTGATCTATCTATCTATCTATAGAAATAATTATAAATAAAACTCAAAATCGTCAGTAAGTGTTGGTTTCAAGTAATTATTTATATTTTAGGCTCTATTTCTTTTCCACCTTACACAGTGTAAATCATGCCATTGTACAGGAAAACCACACCGCCCATATCTTGATTTGCACCGCCAAATAGAATAGGTGTTCAACGTGCTGAGGCGCTTCTTTTTACGCACAAGACCTAATCAAGCTTAAGTGTCCTGATTTGCAATTAATCTACACTTGGATCTCTTTTCCATTTCTCTCTGGCAGAAAATGAGGAGACGAGAGGAAGTATAGGACAGACTTGTCATGATCATAAAGGCAACCTAGTCTAGTTAGCCGACTACCTCTGGGCATTTATGGTTTGGCTGTCACCTACTTGGCACCTGCCTCTAAATAACCAGATAACAGTCATTATACACCGGTTCTAAGGGGTGATGGATACTAAAACCCACAAGCCAGTTTGTAGCCACCGTGTTACTTTTACCGCTACCGGTTTTTACTGTATGTTCACTGTATTTTACGGATCCGTTAAACCTGTAAAGATCAGTGCGCGCTTCCTCCACCGTCACCGCGCTGAGATGAGAAAGGAGCCCCTGAAGTGTATTTATTACAGTGGGTTAATCCAAATGTATGCACTTTCTGTGTGTGTGTGTGAGTGTCAGAGAGAGAGAGAGCGTGTCTGCACATTAAAACGGCATCAAATGCGAAATGAATAGAGACAATAGAAGACAAAGAAAGTTTTGGTTCTGCACCACTTAGGTTGAACAGTGCAGGTATTTGGCGGTGAGAGTGTGTGTGTGTGTGTGTGTGTGTGTGTGTGTGTGTAGGCGGTGCGCTGACTCGGGTTGAGAGAGAGAGACAGCACCACTACCGGACACAGGAGAGAGGGGGGGGGGCACTACGCGAGAGTGTGTGAGACAACAGTGCTGGTTGGAAATATGCGAGGCGGATGTTTCTTGTGTGAGTAGCAGACTCGCCGCCGCGCGTCTTTGCGCTCAGAGATCATTCAGTCCTGATCCCCTCACAGCTTCTCTCTCCTGTTTATCTCACAGCAGCCTCACCTGCGAAACCACAGCGGAGGACAGCGGAGCTTCTCAGCGGACACTTTGCTGACTGACAGACACCGGGACGGACAGACAGACACCTCAGTGTACTTTTACCATGGAGGAGAGCCGGGCAGAGTAACTTCCAGCAGCCTACAGTATCTGCAACCAGCCTGTCAGAGAGGAGAGCGATCTTCACAATGACCCGTTAAATTCCTGCCGCCGATGCTTTCGTTGGAGAGTGGATTCACCATCTCCTAACTGCAGAGGAGACGAGCAGAGGGGCCTTTAATCGTTTATTTCAGTCTTCAGATGGACCGAGTGCCCTCGGCACTGGCCGCTAAGATGCGCTGGATCACGCTGGTGCTTGCCGGCTTGACTTTCTGGGGCAAAGTGACTATTTGTAACTGTTTCGACTACGAGGAACCAGACTATGATTATTATGAGGAGGACAGAGCGGAGACCATTGACTACAAAGATCCATGCAAAGCTGGTGAGTCCTGTATTTTCTCTGTTTTAGTTTTTGATAATAAAATAACATTGAAAACAAGTATTTTTGCGTATCTGGCCGCGGTGATCCTACCCTCGAGCGCGCTGGCACTGATTTGGCACGTGTATGTATGAGAGATGACAGCGGTTGTGTGTGTGTGCGCGCGCCTGTGTGTGTGGATGTGTGTGTGCACACTGGTCCAGATGCCCCTCTTTCCCCACCCTTCATAACCGATAAGTCAGTGTTGGTGGTGATCCCGCGGGTGGATGCCACGTGCAGCCCGGTGACTGTCCTGCTAAGCCCGTGTCCTGCTGAGATGCACGCGCACACATTCAGCGCGTGCATCACCTGTAGGAAGAATTTGGTTCCTGATTGTGGCCGAAATGTCGGTGCATGTACGGACAGACAGTGCACGCGCATGTAAGTTTGTGTGTGTTTGCGCATACGTGCAGATGTGAAATCAACCATCACCGAAGATGAGAAACAGCTGGACTCAACTGTAACAAAGCACGCGCTGATGCATGCACGCTCTCTTTCTTTCACACACACGTGCACACGCCCGCACACACACACACACACACACACACACACACACACACACACACACACACACACAGTGATACAATTTTGTTGGACATTTAATGACACTGTGGGAGCTGCTGTGGAACAACGGTGTAACCATGTTTGGTCTCATTAGACTTACAGATGTGTCTATTTAGTGAAAGAAGTAACATCTATACAAGTTTATCATGTGTCAAATGTGTCAACAAATTGTTGTCACTGAAGGGATTTATAAAGTTTTTTTCCCCTCAGTATATTATAGGTCTTTATAGGTGTGTGTGTGTGTCATGCTTGGTGTCTTTGTGTGCTCCACCCATATGAACTCATGTTTTCAACACAAAGCCTGGAGATTCACTTTATGCAATACCACAAATTAAACTATCTGTCTTTTCTTCTGTCTTTTACTGCATATTCTATGTCCTGTGTTTACAGTATTTGTTGGTGTCCAGTCCATCTACTTATTGTAGTCCTGCTGGCTTGGGTATAATTTGAAAATGTTCAATTCTGGTACCAATATGATAACTGAGTTTGAGTACCGGCGCAGTACTCAGATTTTTAGATCAGTACCTTAGTTTGAGAAATACGGGCATTTAGTTATAACTTTTCCGAAAAACGTAATCTTAAATCACTGTTAATTGTTGTCATTTCCAAATATATTATGAATGAATAAGTAAACAAGACCCTCAACAAGCATTTGATGCCAGATTAATACTGAGCAGTTTTTGATACTCAATGGACACAGGTTGGTTGGTTCAGTTGCCCGCCTTAAGTCTGCCTTCATCTAGCCCGTTTTGTGTGTTCAGGTGTACAGACGTGTGTCAATCATTTTTACGATCACCACTCTTGGTCCAGACCATGTAGCAAAGCTCAGTTAGGATTATTGTTGCATGTTAACCGTCCTGCGGTACCAGCATCATTCCTACAGAGCAGGTGGAGGAATCTGAACCTCTCCTCTCCTCTTCTCTCCTCGTCTGTTTGTGCAAAGTTACAAGAGAGATGTTGCGGTGTTGTAAGACCAATAAGCGTCTTCTTCGTCTAGATTCTTGTTTTGGTTACACCCGTCTGACTTTGTGTGTATGTGCAGATGTGTTTGTGTGCATGCGTGTTTTTTTAATGGCACTTTGCAGCCCTAATGCCGTCTGTGATGACACGTTAGACTGATAAGAACTCCACCCTGAACCCTGAGCGTCCACATGCTGACCAACACACATTCCTCACATACCAAATACACAAACCTGACAACCCTGGACACTGGCCAGTGTGTGTGTGTGTGTGTGTGTGTGTGTGTGTGTGTTTTCATGTTACACTGATCTCTGTGTGGGTGATTTTATGTTGATACTGCAATCCCATGACTCTGTGGTTTTTAGTTATGCTAAGAACTGACCGTGTGTGTGTGTGTGTTTGGATGGAAGCCCGGCAGGTTACAGGGAGACAGTCAGTCTACATATGTTTGAGTAACTGAACGACTCTTGTAGGTTAAAATAACTGAGTGAGAAAACACAGGCAATGTTTTTATTTGCTGGAAATATCAGTGTACATAAAGAATGTATTCATTCTGCTTGTATTTCCCATAGCCATTGCACATGAGTATCCCGTTTTCCAGAACTCTCTGAATTGATAACCGTTTCTGTTTCTTCCTGATCGTGTGCATGTTTTACAGAATCTTACATTTTTAATGTTATTTTAAGGCATTGTTTTGCCTTTTAATAGATACTTGACAGTAGAGAGCAACCAATAACATGGGGAAAGAGGGAAGGGGGGCAACTTGTGGCAAGACTGGGAACATCACATTTACATGGTATGCATGTTGTGTTCAGATTAAATCAAATCAAATGTCTTTATTCACACCAATTTGGCGGCTGGAGTGCAGTTCTTGTTTCCACAAATAACCAATGGACATTTGCTGTGCCTACCTAACAACATGCGCATGTTATGTTTGACAGATTTCAAAACGTTCTCCTCTCTGTACTTAATGGAGTCATACGCCTCAGGATAGCCTTAAATGTTTTGCTTAAGTTAAAATATTTTCAAATCATTGTCTTCATAGCAATTAACACCACCTAGATCAAATCTAATCTGTCCGCATCCTTATGTTAACTTTTTATGCGTTCGTGCAGTCTCTAATTTTCATTTTGTGTTCAGTGTGAATGCACCGGCAGACAAGTGGACTTTCAGGATTTACCTGACATTCACATCATCTTCCTCTCATCTTCCTCTTACATTCTCTAATATCATGACAGGCTTCTCAATGAGGTAATTTTATTGCACATAATTTGTATGTGCATAGTGTGCTGAAAGGGTTAGTAAATTACTCGATTAGTCGACTGAGAGAAACTTAATTGGACAAAATAATCTCTCCTCAAGGTCCTTGGAGTAGCTGTTATGGAGCTTTCGGTTGAAACGTAGGGTCCTCATCTGCAGATTGAGTTTTCTCAATGTCTGTCAGTAGATGGTCAAACGCCTCCCATTCATGTTGACTTCACATTTGAGGGTCAAAGTTAATTCCTGACCTTGGAAACGGCAAATTAAGTGACCGCAATTTTGATAAGCAATTCATCTTTATTCAAGCAAGTTTTTCCAAGTATATCAAGCTTCTCACATGTGAGGGTTTGCTTATTTCTTTGGTTTTATATTGTTGGGAAGGCAGAACAAGCAATTGTCCACAGGCTCTGAGAACTTGTAATGAGTATTTTTGGTTTTTGGAATTATTTCTCTATTAACTTTTTCCAGAAATATATATATTGAATAACTGTATACAAATCAAATCATTCTCTTACACCATCTCATGCTCGTCTTCCATCTCCAAAACAGTCCCACGGTCAGTCATTAGTATGTATCTTCCCTACATATACATACCCGCACATAAACCTCAAACATCTAAATACATACACAGAAATGCACGCACAAATGCACCAGTCAGAGTCTAAACATGTACATGCGTGCACATAAATGAATAGGTTTACAGGGGAAATGCTACTAAAAATAAACTTAATTGGATATGCACATCCATCCATGAATTGAAAAAGTTATCAACAGATGAATTGGCAATGAAGGCAGTTGTTAGTTGCACCCCTAGTGTGAACCTATTTTGTTGTCGGTGTGTAAAGAGTTGGTGGCTGTTTGTGTGTGTGTGCGCAGCTTGTAAGAAGTGGAAGCGCGGCTCATTCCAGGCCTGACCCTGTGGCATCAGTCTGAGTGGTTGGTATTCCGCCTCCTGTTTTTGCTGGGAAAACACGAGGGGAATATTTGGCTGTCTGCTTATCTCCTCCGAGTCCCGCGCTGGTAGACAGGAGAACACACACTTCCAGGCCTTTGTGAAGTGATTTCCCTACGTGAACGCACACATGCACACAGACGCACACACTCGATACACACACACACGCAGAGCTCCCTCCATTCACCCGCGCTTATCTCTTCCTGGTTGTCTGCATCCTGCTACTCAGCTGGAGATGACACACACACACACACACACACACACACACACACACACACACACTAATATGTACGTGCACGAGCTCCTACTCTCACTCAAGAGTCATTCATGCTTCCTTCCAAATCACTGTTCTCATAAAATGCTCACACAAACGGAGTGAAAGCAAAACAAACCACGATGTCCAAATGAAGCTGTGGGTCATTTCTTCAGGAGTGACCCAAGAGACTAACTGCCTGTTCTCTTCTTCAAATACAATACGTATCATAGGAGTAACAGTATAGTACAATAATATAATACAACAATGTACATTTTCTCATGGGCGTACATCTCTGAACTCAAATGTTACAGTGCAGGATTTACAATAAGAGCTCACACTGCAACAGATGGGGAAACATTTTATATAAAACATTTGCATTATGATTTCAATTACATTTTTAAAAAGGAGAATAGTTGTTTTATTCTCTTCATCATGCACAATGTGAGCCAGTCTACAAAAGCAATGATGCAGCTTGACTGCAATACATTTCCCCCAAATCCTGAAGTGAGGAATTATTCTTTTCTGTCTCCCCACAGAGTCAGATTAAAGAGTTGAGAGTGATATAGTGTCGAGTTCATGAGCACTTAGGTAACATGAATACTTACCTCACAGTTTCCATGTGGAGCTTGAACCAGGACTTTCCACTTGAGGGGCAATCTCCACCCTGCTGCCTATATGTTGGCTGAAGCTCATTCTGATGTTCAGATCAAGACCGGCTGCTAAATGTTAGTGGAGTGGATAGAGATACAGTGCTGATGTAACACATGATATCCACTGTTGTCTTTTTTTTTTACAAGTGTAGGGAAGAAAAGCACATGTTTGCAATTTAGTTGTTTCCATACTTTGACGTAATATGTATCCAAACATTTTCAGTGTAGTCGCTGTGTGTTACTCCGACCTTTTGTAGCGTCTGGTGGCGCTCCACTCCACTAAGTACTTAGTTGCTTAAAAGCAAAATAACATTTTCATTACATTTCAAAGTCAACAGGTTGGTTCACCATAGGTTTGGTTGTTTGTGTCAGACAATTTTTTACTGCTCCGTATTTGGTTTGTGTAAAAGACTGTGGTTTTGCTTTATTTGAATTTGACTACTGGACTGTTTGTAAAAGTCTGTGTTCATTCACCACAAACAGCCAATGTAAGAACTGAAAGGACATTAGTTGTAGCTGTTACCTAGCTAGCAACATATGCACCGACAGTGGGGCGTGTGACTGTGTCTTCATGATACAAAACAGACCTGTTCAAGTTTCCCCGAAACTGGTGCATATATTTATTTCCCAAAGAAGAGACCTGATCCAAAAAGGACCCGAGCACAACTAGTACTGGTCAAACATACCCAGATAGAGAGAGAACACAGACGCAGATGAAACTGCACTACATTTAATTTTTCCTGCATTTCACAGTTTACAAACTCTCTCCCACCTCTGAAAACACAGTTTTCTCCTGTGATGATTTTGGTGCATCATGTCATCAGAGCTGATAGAGATTCCTGGTCTGGTCTCTTGTTACTAGCAACCCAGTAGACTCATAAAAACCTCTAGTCCATGTAGGTTTCTGTGACAGCCAAAAACTTTCCAGGAACATTTGTCTCCTGTCTCTGTACAGTCATGAAATGAAGTCGTACGCAGGCTAAGTGTGAATTGTGAATCATTTTCTACTCGTGCTTACACATCTTTGCTTCAGTTCAATTGGCCAAGAGTGAGTCTGTGTCTGCTCGTGGCAACATATGTCTACGTAAGTGACTATACGCTCGCACTGCCGCAACAATTTGCCTTGAATTTAGTCTGAACACAACTCCAAAAAGGTGGTTCAAATGTAACATAGTTTGTGATAACACTATATGGACTGTATTCTATACAACACATAACTGGTGTTTTTTAGTGACTGCAGGTGTTCATACAGCTGTTTTGATAGATGTTTTGTATTCTGTCAGTGCACCAGGTGTATCTTAAAAAGCTGAATGTGTGTGTGTGTGTGTGTGTGTGTGTGTGTGTGTGTGTGTGTCCATGTATACTGTATGTGTGCTTTTGAGTTTTTCAGTCGGAGAGTGAAGCCCACCATGTCGTGACAGTGAGCTGCAGCTACTGTTCACCCCTTCCCCCATTCCTCAGTAGGAAGGAAACTAGAGCAATGTGTGTGTGTGTGTGTGTGTGTGTGTGTGTGTGTGTGTGTGTGTGTGTGTGTGTGTGTGTGTGTGTGCGAGAGGACAAGCGGTCTCACTCATATTATATTAAACAGGATTTTCCCGAGCAGAGTGCTCCTGCCACTGAGCTTCCGAAGTCTTCCTCAGGATTCCCGCTTCAGCACAAACTCTGCGGCCGCACTGAGAGCCGGCTGTTTGTTTTGGAGCGTCATTGTTCCGGAGCTGCAGAAGCCATGAGTCAGCACCGCCGTCACTCCGCCCACCTGCCATGCATTGCTCAATTATTAAATGTCTGGCTGCTTTTATGTCACCTAGCTTTTCCTGATGTTATTTATAGCAGCAAAAATCATTCGCACACATCCATTATTGGCTGCGGAAAAGCCACCTTACAGTCAAACTCTTATTTTTTTTCAGCTGTCCTCAGTATTATAGGAACCCAGCTGTAGCAACTACACACTCTTAACTAGTTCCGCTATGTTGATATTTTAGCTAGAAACAACCCTTACTGTTTGCCGTACAAATGTGCAAGACAATATTGCATGTACAGTTATCTAGAAGTGCTAAGTCAAGGGCAACTGAACTTGCTTTATGTTCTTACAGACGTTTCGCCTCTCATCCAAAAGACTTCTTCAGTTCTGTCTGACTTGTGGGGAGTCCCAGGCATTTAACCTCTGTAAAAACATTTACATCTTGCGAGTCACATGAAAACATCCTCAAGAACCTAAAGCAAGTCCAGTTGTTAGCACTTGAGATATACTATGACCTGGATGATTGAGAATGTTCAGAGATGCATGTACAGTTGATGCACAACAACCAAACAATGGCTAGTTTTCCTCACATTTCTTCTACTAACCAACTAGGAGATACGTTAGCCACATCATGTGTCCATAAAATTGCGGTCATTGCAGTTTACAGAAATGCTTACAAAGTAAGTGGTAAACTGCCCGCTTTTTCCTTTTGACATTTCCATAATTTTCAAAAAGTGTCTCAGATTCTACTAGAATCTGGCAATTGCTAGGATTTCTAACTGTGCTTTGTACAGCACTATCCATCGGTCCTTGAAAGTAAATATGTAAGACCGGTGTGTAGCCTTTCACACCAAAAGTGCAAGCATGTAGAAAATATTGACATGATATTTACATTAGACTTTTTTTGCTACAGTACACTTGTAAAGATCACTGTATAACTTTTCTAACCTGGTGTCCTTATCCTTGGTGACGTTTTCTTGGCTTTATCGGGCCAGCTGTATGGGCAATCAGCTATATTAGCCATTGTTGCGCACCCAAACTTAAATAAACTAGGGCCAACAACACGAGAGAGCAGTTTTCTCAATGTTTAGGTTACCTAATGTTACATATGTGTAGTGTTTGTGTTTTTGATTAGGACTCAAACACAACTCCAAAACAAACACTAGCATGCTAACACGTATCCTAACAAGATTTCTTAACCTTAAACTTGTTACCTAATAACTGACTTTGTTGGCCACATGGTGGCAGCACAAACACATTGTGAACACAACATTGGCATATCATTAGTTTTTAAATTGATATGGTGAACTGGTTAGCAAACAGTTGTGTATTTATACTTCCAGCAGTTACGGAGCAACGTTATGATTCATCGTCATGTTTCTGCAAAAAATTAGCTGAAACTGGCCATAAAGCTCTGATGATTGTCATTTGATATTAGCCAGCTATGTCAGATTCCAGGTCTTAACCTGATTTATTCACTGTAATCTGTCTATGAAACTCATTACTCTTTGTAATTACACTGAAATCAATGTTATTTCAAACCTCAAAGAAATGAGTCCTCTAATGAGTGAAGCTGTGCAGTTGCTGGACACAGGGCTGTCCGCCATCCTCACAAAAACTATCATGATCTCTGTCTATCTTTCATTTGATCTTTGTTCATTGCCGGGCCCCCGTGTGCACACCCAGGACACCCTGATGGTTAAATCGAGCCATGATCGTGTCCCGTCACAATGTCTGGCCAAACCCATGACCTGCGGGAGAGGACTGTCAGTGACACAGTAATGTGATTAGGAGGTTACACCAGCTCTGTGTGTGTGTGTGTGTGTGTGTGTGTGTGTGTGTGTGTGTGTGTGTGTGTGTGTGTGTGTGTGTGTGTGTGTGTGTGTGTGTCATGTGATATTCTGTTATTTTTGTCTCCTACCAAACATTTCTTTGCCTGTTATCCCCTTCAGTTTATGTGGTGCAATGCTCTTTAAGTGTGTGTGCAGATGCTCCTTTTACATTGCCTTGAATATTATAATTATCTACTTTTTAAGTTTAGTTACAGTGTAACACAGAGACTGTAAAGTAACTTAATAATCTTTTTATTTTAAATAATTCTTTTTACCTTCTTTTATTGAAGTAATTGTAATTTTATTATGAATTCTGAATGATATTTTGGCTCTCCACTGCTGGCACTTGTTTTTGGTCTGACGTGCACTCTTCAGGTCATAGATATTGCACAACAGCACACACACAGTTGGATTCATGGTGATTTATGTTTCACAAATAAAAAGATGAAAAGTTCTCCTTGGGAACTGATGGCAGCCTGGCAGTATTTCCCTGTTAATTGGATTTGTTTATGATCAGTCTGGGCTTTGTTTCTGGGTCGTTTCAGATGTCCAGTTGTTCGCCTCACTGCTCTTTCATCTGTTTCCAGCTGTGTCCATGCATGAAGAAATCTGTAGACAAACATACACACACACACACACACACACACACTGTGCTGGAGGTAAACACAGTGATATGTCAGTGGAGAGGTGTATAATTTGGTCTTTGTCTGTCTGGGACTGTGTTTAAGCCAGCAAAAACATATGATTAGTGTGTGTGTGTGTGTTTGTGTTTCACATACATTATCCTTAACTCTGCAGATGCACATTAAACATCTGTTAAAGAAAAATGGTGGTTAAAGTCACAGCTCAGCTTGTCTGTGTTACTGGTAAAGTTTGTAATCATCATGGTTTGATTTTAATTTTCTTCTACAGTCCTACATGATCACACAAACACACACACACACGCTCTTTTGTTCATGATTATTTCGTCTTATGTCACAGAAGTTGAAGTTATTCCCTCCTCTCTCTCTCTCTCTCTCTCTCTCTCTCTCTCTCTCTCTCTCTCTCTCTCTCTCTCTCTCACACACACATGCTTGCAGGAGGGTGGGGGTGTGAACTTTTTGAACTTGGACGAAGCTTCTACATTTTTCAGTTTTTTTTCTCTAAAAGCACATTTCTGAGCGATGACATTACCGACTCCAGCATCTCTTCACATTGCAACACCTTACACAGCCAAGTGGCACAATGCTATTCCATCTTAAACACTCACAAAGAAAAGTATGAGGGATAATCTCAGTTTAAAGTACTACTTAAAGTGATGCTTTGTGCTTTGCTCCACAATGGACAATGGAGGCTGTGGTTAGCTTGGTTTTAAAGTAGTTCCAATAGACACAAGTATCAAAACATCCATATAAACTTCTCAAACCAATCATGTAGCATAATCCAGCCCAGTATGCCTATGATGTCCACATTGGATGATTCCTCACCAACAATTTACGTTCAATGCCAACATTCAATGCAGATGCAGGAAATAGTCTGCCCTATGGAGTGGTGGAGGAAGTATTCAGATCCTTTACTTAAGTAAAAGTACTATTACAACATTCCAAGTCCAAGGTAAAGTTTTTAAGATATGTCTAAAAGATATTCCGTTTACTATAATACACGGTTAAAAAAGCACACAAGCTGGAACCAGTGACTTTTTGGCACTTTTGCTTGATGAATGACGAACAATCTGTTGAAATTTTATGTCGATGTTGTCGATTATGTTGGAATATACTAGTCATACATACTACAGGTTTGAGAAGTTGTGATACTTGATTTCCAAACTTGTCACAATCGATATCCATCGTAAAAGCTGTGCATCCAAGCTGACCACAGCCTCCATTTGATGTAGACCGCAAACTATGAACTGCCACCTTTCTATGTGACAGGGATTGACTGAATTATGGAAATTTTGGGTGGGGTAGCATCACTTAAATGGCCCACTCAGCCAGGTAGTATGGTGTATTCATTGTTGTGCTGTACAGTTTTTGAGCGTACATTTTTGGAACCTTGCCGTATCATGAATGTTTTCAACACTGCGCTCGAACTGCAGCACCTGTTGTTGCTCACAAAGGGTTAATATGGATCAAGCAGCTTGCCCAATGATTACTTTTGGAGAAAATCCTCAAACAGGGTCGAGATAATCTCTTTTTAATATTACAGTACAGTTCACAGTCACAGTTATATGCAGTATAATAATATCACACAAGTGGAACATGCACATGTTCACACACATGCACGCACACACACACACATCTTAGCCCACCTACAGTGTGACCTTATATTTGCTTAATGAGGAGCTTAGAGAGAGAGAGAGAGAGAGAGAGAGAGAGAGAGAGAGAGTGTGTTAGATACACCCCAGTGAGTACAGCAAGTGCATAACTCAGCAGTGCATAATTCTCTACTGCATTGTACTGTAGTTTCTGTAAAATGTCAAAGGAACAGATAAATATCTTTATAGTAACAAATAATATGGGAAAAGGGCCCTAAAAAGTATTGATACTAAATTATATTGTCTATCAATATATATGATAGTTTGAGAGAAAACCATAGCATCAATGTAGTGCCTGAAAGTAAAAAAAAAATTAAACAGCTGGGTTTGTTGCCAAGATAGTCTAATTTTCTTTTTGTAGAAACAAAAACTTGCCATCAGAATATTGAAAAAGATGCTATAACATCAATATTAAACCCATAATGGCTTTGAGGTAATCACAGAATAGAAACTAGAAATGTTCAAGCACAAGACAAATAAATTGTGAGATAGTGATCAGGCTAATTTGTACTCCATGACAAGTAACAACAAGTAATATCTAAGTATACGCTTGTACTGTATTGTTCAGGTGCAAATTATGTTTCAGTGGACGTTGTTGCATGAGGATGAGCTTATTTTCATATTTCAGCTTTCACAAAGACACACACACACAGATCACTGTAGTACGCCTGTTTGACATTTGTTACCGGGCTGCAGGGTAAACTTGCAGAAAAGCCGACATTAGTCCTGTCTGCCTGAGAGGTTGATCAATACAACACAAGCCGGTCTGCTTGCTCTCCAAACGGCCAACGTGGTGGGAGGTGGTGGATGCATGTGAGGGAAGTCTGCCTCTCAGTTTGTGTTTGGTGCATTATCCCTGTGTGTGTATGTGTGTGTGTGTGTGTGTGTGTGTGTGTTTGCTGCAGTGCCCCTGCTGAAGGGCGAACAGTAAGGCCCTGGTCAGCATGATGTAGGTCTCCTGGGGCGTCCTGGGGTTTTTGGATCAATACTTTTCCTTCTGCATCTCCCTGCCTCATTGTCCTCACCCCTCCTCATCCACTGGCTTGACTTTGGGCTATTTATGGTATCTCTATGGATTAACAAGACCCCAACAATCAATGGGCCAAACTTACTATCACTGTACTATCCCTCCTCTTCTTGCTTTGCTATCTCTGCTTGTGTCAGCTCCTTTTCTCTGGAAAACTTTTAGTCCTTGTTATTTCTCTTGTTGTCCTGAAAAATCTGAAACTACTATGTGTGTAATGCCACAAACACACTGTACCACAAATAGAAACAAAAGCCAGGGGAATATCATTTCTAATGCAGGTGCAACGTGATACGGCCTATGTTTATATGAGATTCACACAGATAATGACCTTTTGCTGGTGAAGTGAGAGTTTCTTTTGGTATAAGTGGATTATTTTGCACCCATTGGGTAGTTTTTATGGCTCACTATGACACCACTTTGGCAGAGTTTGCAGTAGAGGGGAGTGTCAGTTGAAATTGTGTCGCCCACAGTGCAATTTGGTGTCAAAAAAAACATTTGTACCAGCGCCTGTTCAGACCACATCATAGTACAAGTGCTGGTGTACTTTTGTTATTTTTGTAGTTTTATATGGAAAAGCCACACTGACATCGACCTCTTCAGAGTCAAATAAACCACTTTTATAATGTCAAGTTTAACAACTCACTAAATTAAGCCTTTTTTTAAACTGTTAAGTAAAACAGACACACAAGGGAAACACATTTTGTCCTGCTACAAAGTTTGTCATATCTGCACGTTTCATTACTGTGTAAATAATTGTTTTCCAGCTGCAGATATGTCACAAAAACTGTACTGTGTGTATGTGTGTATGTGTGTATATATATATATATATATATATATATATATATATATATATATATATGATGATAAATAACAAGAACGGATGTGATTATGTGAGTGGTTGTGATTGATGCCTACCATGACATCACCAAATAACTGGTTTGGCCTAATCAACTATATCTGCACCGGTACCAGCTGTGTGATGATAGTAACTTGCTTATGAAATGACCAAAAAACCTGACTAACAGGACACTGAACTGAATGAACTAATCATAAAGATGTTGTGATTATTTATTTATTATTATTTATCTATGCTTTAGATTAGACATTATCCTCATATCTAACCAATATGTCATAAACAATTTACAAAATGTACAATTTACCCCCGGGGATCAATAAAGTATTTCTGATTCTGATTCTGATTCTGATAAACCACAATTCAACAGCACACACTCCTAGTCTGTATCTGATATCATGATTTGTAAACCATCTGTGGTCATTGTGGTTTGCTCCTCGCTGCAACAATAGCTCAGAGTCGAGCACAATGGCACCCTGACCCCCCATTTCCTTTAGTGGCAATCCTGATTAGCTAAGTGACAATCTTCTCCCATGCCATTGTTAATATATCAGTGTCTTGAATCCCTGTGGAGGGCAGTAACTCCGCTCAGCTAATCATTTAGCGATGGTTATCATTCAGTTGGTCATTGTTAGGGGCTGGGAGATGTACATTAGATATGGAAGGAAGTTTTTGAGTAAAATGATGAAGAGAGACAGACAGATGAGGCATGCCATGGGAACAGGGGACATATGCACTCTTGCACACACCATCATAAACGGAATAATGTCATTTGATGCTTGGAATTTGAGACATTGCGTACCACACGCCTTTTTTTAGTTTTTTGTTCATAATCAAATCATGCCATGACAATTTTGCTTTTATATGAAAAAATGCTTTAGCCAAAAAGCTTCAGGAACTATGAAACCAGAGGAGCTTATCTGAGGAGATAAACTAGGAACAAGAAGTCCCTTTTGTTTTCTGTTCCTTTTGTATCTGAAGAACCGTGAAGATTAGGCAAACCAATGACAGATTGAAAAATGATGGTTTTACACACAAATATTGTGTGTGAAAACTGTTTTCATTGTGGTTTTATTGTTTCATCTCTGAGAATGCCGTACTGCCAAGATATACTTGCCTACATTTCAAAATAAATACACTATTGTTTGTTTATTTAAACAAATACAACAATGATCAGAGCTTTACAAAGAAATCTGTGGATTTAACTGGTTTCTGCTTGCCACAGTGCAAACTACAGGATGAGTGCACAGTAGTATTCACACATTAAAGGAAAGGTTCACATTTTATCACATACCCGTGTGAACAGTACATTGAAAGTGTTATTGGTTGCTGTAGTCATTCGAAGTTCTGCTGAAGTTAATATGCGGCTCCAGCTGTCTGAGTTAGTCATATCAAGTGGCTATCTTCCAAAGTTACAACTGTTTTTAGTACAAAATCTCTATGTGTTTCCACCTTGCTGAGCTGCATTGGGGGGGGTAAAAAGTACCCACTTGATTTGACTAACTGAGACTGCTGATGCCTCATATGAGGTTTGGCCGAACTTAAAAACACATTTTTGCACAGAGTGAGGACTGTGGAATTTTACATTAGTATTATTTTAAGACAAACTGAAATATGAACATATCCTTTAATGGTTGCGGACAGTGTGACGAGCCAGGCTGAAACCTTGAGCGAGATTCATGAAAAGGAGGAAAGGAGGATGTGAGGATGAAGGGGAGAGGCTGGACTGGTCCGAGTGAGCAGGGAGGGAGGGATGAAGGGGGAGCGAGGAGTGGAGGGGACAGTGGTGGGAGTGTCACTTGCCAAAAGGCTTACACATGGCCTGATATCAGACCACTGTAAGACCACCGGGGGTGGGTGACTGTGTGGGTAGGACGGGAGGGAGGGAGACAAAGTTGTACTCAGCTCTCCGGGCTGATATCAAAAACACGTTTCTAGGTATTTGAGTGTAGTATCAGTGTTGCTATAACTCAGAGAATCAATAACCAGAGGATTCAATTCCTTTTATGACTTAATCTCTACAGATAAAGAGAACACCTGAGCTACTTCCTGATGCGCGACCAGGATCAGAATCAGAATCAGAATCAGAATCAAAAACTGTTTATTGCCAAGTAACATACATTACAAGGAATTTGCCGTGGTCTGATGGTGCTGACAACAAACATGTAAAAATATAAAGGTAAAAACAATAAGATAAGATAAATAACAAACAGTGCAATGACCAAATAAAGTGTCCAGTAGGGGGTGGTTGCATTAATGTAATGCAGGGGGGACAGGGGCGGTGTACGTTAATATAACATATAACTTGTGTTTGTGTTGGGGGGGTTACTGCAAGGGATTGTACCTGTGTGACTGTTACTGCAGCCTACAGCCCGGTGTAGAAGTGCAGATTGTGTTTACCTAATGAAAGGCTCTTCTGGTCTTAGCAGATCAAACTGTTTGTACTTGTACTTAAGTGCAAATAAATCCAAGCCTGAACAGTCTTGAAACAGGACATCATTCTAAAAAAGACCCTAGTTAACTGGATCTGATTTTGTTCAGGTCCATGTTGAAGAAAAGTGGTCAGTTACTAATTTGCAGAGCCTCGGCCTACACATTCTTTTTAAGCCCTTGTAGAGTTTTTCTTATTGTCTCAATTTCTGACTGAAATCATGTTTGGGATGACTGCTGGTTGATAATAATAATAAAAACAACAATTTTTTAACTTATATTTTCATGATAGTTTCATTGAGAGCCATGTCCACACTGATTTGTTGGCCACTGAGTCGCTCTACTAGATCATTTGGGGCTAGAGGGTCTTGCTCGAGGACACCTTAGCCATGGTAATGAGGAAGGAGCAACTGTTGCTCTTTCACTATATCCATTCCGATTTATCCTGAGTCACTTCTTCTTTGTCAGCCTCTGATTTCTGGTTCACTGCATTTTCACATAATTATCAAACCACAAACACGCACACTAACTTTGTTCCCTTGACACTGCTTATGAAGACAAATATGAAATTTTGCTTTTAATGATAATGAACTTCCAGTGATTTCCATGATGATGATGATGATGGTTCTGCCATTTGTGATTATAACAAATGTTTTTCTCTGAACTTCCAGCTGCATTCTGGGGCGACATCGCTTTAGACGAGGAGGACCTGCGCATGTTCCAGATTGACAGGACGATAGACCTCACACAACACACACACATGCGCACACACTCCCGGCAGGGCCACACATCTGGTAAGTGGACTCAACATCTCACTCTCGCTCCATAATCATCATGTAATGCTCTTTCTCACGTTTCCTCTGAAACTCTCGTATTACCCATCGGCTGCAGAGTAAAGCAGCTCGAATAGGAAGGAAGTAGACAGGGGCCACATGAGGATATCAGCACTTGTTGTGCATTGTTTGTGTTTTGATTCTTGGCCCTTGTGTGTGTCAGGTGGCTTGGAGGAACATGAAATTGCTAAGAAGAGAGGATCTTTATATCTACTGCTGGAGAGAATACGTAGGTTTGGCTTCGGTAAGGACTCTAAACTTTACTACACACTCTAATTTCTGTTGCCAGAGACCATAATGGCATCCTAGATCTTCCGAAGCCACTGGTTTCCATTTATTTCCATACAGTGTGAAAACCAATTTCTGTAGAGACCTGAGGCTTTGATTAGACTTCTAAAATCCAGCTGTCTGAGCAACTTTGAATGCACTACCAAGGAGTTTTTTGGTCACTGGTTGCTACTGTAACCATGCAGACTTTAACAAAAAAAAGAAGAAGAAATGTTCACTGTGATGGAAAATTAGACAAGTTATAGATAGATAGATAGATAGATAGATAGATAGATAGATAACAAGTTTCTTAATCTCTTCATTTTCATGTCATAGTTAATTTAATGAAACTGAATGGGTCCCTGCTTGGATTAGTACTGCACAGAAATTATGCTTCTTTTTCTGCTTTTCAGCTGCAATTAAAGATAGAGGACATATTCATATTTTTGAATGTATCATACTGTCAAAAGGGCAGTTTCTTCGTGATCTAACTGCAGTTATTGTAACAGTATTCGCATTGTAGCCTGAAGGTCTTTGCAATAAGTCATTTTGGCTCATTATAAAACTTGCAAACTCTCGCAGACTCAACCATTGCCCTCAAGAATCCTGCGTAGGCATGCACAGCACGCCGCTATAATGTGAATACAGCTGAAATCATGCAAACCACTGTTTTTTTTAGGCTTAATTTAAAGGGAAATGTCCGTTTCACTGTATTTTTTTGTGATGATGAAAGTTTGACACCTCTGAAGCACCAACCGACCTGGATAAAGGCAACAGGTTGAAATGTGTCGGTTTCATAATGAAGTGTTGCTGGACCTTTGACAGTTCAAGACTGCTTTCCTTCTTTATGCACTTTGAAAAGTTGTACCACAACCCCTCCCCTACTGAAGCATGATCATATCCACAACCACAGTATATATTATTGCTTTCTTTAAATTAAATGTTTAATAAAGCAGCATATTGCACTGCTACAGGTATATCTGTTTTATTACCCTCTGATCTGAGAACAAACTCTGAAAGGTCACGTATGATAAGAAATAGTGTGATCCAATAATCTCAGAGCACATTTATGAACTGATATTCATAATAATAGACCAGTAATTTATTCTGTTTGAACACACATAACACGAACAAGAAAGGGTAGATTTGACTCTCTCTCTCCTTGCTCTGTTAGACTATCTCCCCAAGAACTCCAGCAAGGGAGCTGCCAGTCCCAAGAGCCAAACTGGGAAAGGTGGGAAGACTGGGAACGTGAAGAGCCGTATTCCTCGAGCGGCCACATCCCGAGCTGAGAGGATATGGCCTGGTGGGGTCATTCCCTACGTCATAGGAGGGAACTTCACTGGTAAGCAATTCTACTGGACTGCTGCCTGTACCGCTTAAGAATAAAATACACACAACGTGTGATTGTGTGAAAGTAGGATGTAAAATGTGTGTGTTTCAGGTAGTCAGAGGGCCATGTTTAAACAGGCCATGCGTCACTGGGAGAAACAGACGTGCGTAACGTTCATTGAGAAGACAGATGAGGAAAGCTACATCGTGTTCACCTACAGACCCTGCGGGTGAGTTTTGTGAATCTCTTTTGTGTGAGTGCGTGCCTCGAGTTTAGTTGTGACCTTGTCACAGTGAGAGACGATGCGGTCACTCAACAATGGCTCCACTTCCCTTCCTGTCCTGCTCCCGTTTCCCCATCCGACCAATCACACTGCTCAGTCTAAGTTTTTGTATGTTCGTGCAGTTTTTTTGTTCATACACTGCAGAAGTGCATTGTTTTGTCGAGTGGCAGCACAGTGGGGTCATAGTGTGTTTGTACAGTGGTGGCACTTCACTGACTGGTTGTAAGTTGGAAGGTTTTAGAGTAGCCGAAATCAGGATGTTTGGGTTTATCTCTCCAAGCTGCTGTTATGCAGATGGTTGAAATTTCAGAATACATTAGTGCCGAAATGATACGTTGATAAATCGATTAGTTGATCAGCAGAAAATGAACCAACAGCAATCGTGATAATCAATTAATGAAAGGATCAGAATCAGAATCAGAAATACTTTATTGATCCCCGGGGGGAAATTATACAGTACCGGTCATACATACAGTCATTTATCAAGCAAAAACAAACATTCACCGGTTCAAGCTTATCAAATATGAAGGTTTGCTGCTTTTTAACTAAAACAATTAGAATTTTGACTGTTGGTTGTTCAAAAGAACCAATTCGAGGACATCACCATGGGCTCTAAATGCCATGTAGATGAGTGAAAAATCTGCGTGTTAACTGATGATGCCAGTTGTCTCATGTCCTGTGATAGGCTGGCTGCATCAGAGATTAGACGCTTTAATCTGATGTATAAATACCCTGCAGCTTGGATGTGCAGTGTGTGTGTGTGTGTGTGTGTGTGTGTGTGTGTGTGTGTGTGTGTGTGTGTGTGTGTGTGTGTGATGGAGAGAGACAGAAATGCAGAAAATATAAGTAGTGGTTTATAAAAGAACCACAGTACATTTGTGGCAACTTGTGTTGGTGAAGTAGTTGTACTGATACTAGAGCTGCAAATGCTGGAAGAAAAAGACTGTATCTACTCCAGTGACTCCTGATCCTTACCCATGCAATCAGCTCGCTGGATAACTTTAATCAGATTTGTTAGCCTGGCACGGATGTCTCGGCTAACCAGAAAAAAACAATGAGTGTGTGTGTGTGTGTGTGTGTGTGTGTGTGTATGTGTGTGTGTTATGTGAGCAGAGATATGTGAATTCTCACAGCCTATTCACATTGGGTTATAAAACTGCAGCGTTATCAGAGTGTTGTATGTAAATAAATCCTGCCGCTTTTCCTCTGGTGGACGTAGTACGAGGCAGGAAATCCTGAAAAGACCTGTGTGTGTGTGTGTGTGTGTGTGTGTGTGTGTGTGTGTGTGTGTGTGTGTGTGAGTGTGAGTGTGAGTGTGTGTGTGTGTGTGTGTGTGTGTGTGTGTTCATACAGCACTGCTGATGCTTTTTCCACTGCCAAAATGTGTAGTAAAAATCATCCGCCTATCTCCCTGCTATCAACTTCCTACTAATCCTTACTAGGTGTTGTTCCTATGTGGGTCGTCGTGGCAACGGGCCCCAGGCTATCTCCATAGGCAAGAACTGTGACAAGTTTGGCATTGTGGTGCACGAACTGGGCCACGTCATTGGCTTCTGGCATGAGCACACGCGGCCTGACCGTGACGATCACGTGACCATCATCCGGGATAACATCCAACCAGGTGAGACTCAGTACCCAAGATGCACCTGGGTCTATGTTAGAATGAGTGTGTGTGTGTGTGTGTGTGTGTGTGTGTATGTGTGTGTGTGTGTGTGTGTGTGTGTATGTGTGTGTGTGTGTGTGTGTGTGTGTGTGTGTGTGTGTGTGTGTGTGTGTGTGTGTGCGTTTTCAAATTCACACTCGTGTCCGGCCCTGTGTGAGTGTGAATGAGGCTTTTAATGACTGTGAAGTCACCTGGACCCCCAGACTGTCTCCTATCCTCCTACACACTCTGCACCACAACACAATCTGACAGGTGTTAAATCAAATGACATAGCAGTGTATCAGACCTGACCCAACATTTTTATTTAGAAACATATCAGAGCTCTCAACTACTTGGACTGCAAGTATTTTAATACATTCCCTTAAAATGCCTTATCTATTCAGACTTAATCATTTAAATTATGCTTTGTGGACAGTGTTCTGTAAAGAATATATTTGCTTTCATGGTAGTGCACTAAAGGGTTACAAACTAAACCTTCTGATGCTGCTGTCCTTGCATGTGTGTGGTTCTCAGGCCAGGAATATAACTTCCTCAAGATGGAGCCAGGGGAGGTCAACTCTCTTGGGGAGGCATATGATTTTGATAGCATCATGCACTACGCAAGGAACACCTTCTCACGGTAAACCAGCAGCACAGTCTCATCTCTTGACTTGTGTTGAATTCACAAAACAGATTTTTCTGAACTTCTGCTGCTCTGTAGTTTCGTGAAACAGTGACATTTTTGAGTGTTTCTTTATGTTGATGTTGCTGTTTAGTGTTGTGAGGTGGAGCTGATAGGTAGAGCTACCCCTGACCAACTTTCATCATCCAGGGCAAGTAAAGGCTCTGTGCAACATGGTAAACATTAATACAGAAAGAGTACAACTGTTCCTTTTCCAGGGCACATAGTGAATTACTATAGTTAACATTAACAACTACACGAACAACACCTTACTTTTAATTGCAGTGTTTCACAGTCTTTTTGGCTTTTGGCCCGTTAAATATATATCTTGTGACCCCATGTAACTATATATACATATATATGTATATATAATATTTTAATATTAATAACAAGTTCACCATATCAAGTCAAAATGTTTCCACGTCAAAACCAGTTATTGCAGGTTTAAATAAGACCTGAAGAGCTAAAATTATCCAGTAATTCACAAAAAAGGCAAAGCAGCAGAGAAAAGTCTAAATAGACACAATTTTATACAGCAAAAAGATGCTATTTCTGCTTTCCTGTCATGTTGATAATCTCGTGACCAACTAGACTTACCCCTTGTGGGGGTCTCGACTCTCAGTTTAGAAACCACTGAGTTAAAATATCCGAGCTCTATTCAGACTTTTGTGCTTTTACATCTATAGCACTGTGGAGAAATTGGAAATAATCACTTACCAGTGCAATAAAACTAACGGCATTATCCCTTGAAATCCCTTCCCATGTTTTAGACATCTCCATCATGTGAAATCAGCCAGTTAATTGGCATGCTTTCCATGTGAGGATGCTTTTTAATCTCTGCCATACCTCACTCCTACTCCCCACTCAGCTCCAGCTCACACATTAGAGGAAAACACAAAACAGATACATGTAAAATCTTGTATTTGTTGCTTCTGTAATGAGAGCATGATGTGTGTTAAACATCTCTTTTCCTCCATGAAGGGGGATGTTCCTCGACACCATCCTTCCATCCAGAGATGAAAACGGGGTCCGGCCTGCTATTGGCCAGCGGACCAGACTCAGTAAAGGAGACATTGCACAGGCAAGGAAGCTGTATAGATGTCCAGGTACTGATATATTTACTATGAGACCACAATGTGTATGTGTGTGTGTGTGTGTGTTGTTGGAACAAAAGGTGACCTCTGTTTATCTGCTTGTATCTTTGGTGTAAAATATGACCGCCCCTCCACTCTCCAAGGCACAGAGGTGAAGTTGAGTAATGTGTTTTTCCATGTCACGCTTCCCTCTCTGTTTTCGGATCTCACAGACATCACACACACTCTTCTCATCAGTTCTTGCGCACACCCGTGCTGTTCTGGCGTCCCTCTGGTCCCTGTTGTACGGTTCTGACGTGATCTGGATCTGCTCTCAAGCCGAGCTGTGCAGTAATGTCGCAAAAGTTTACGACAACCGCAAATGCTGCCATCCCCTTTTTGGCCCACACACACACTGACATCCCCAAGACGAGTTCACACTTTAGGTCATCATGTACGAATGATGTACTGCATCTGAGACAAACCGATTAAATTATTTGTCACCATTCTGGTTTACTTAAGTTCACCAAAGTCTTTGTTTCATAGTGTTTTTGTGTGTGTATTTATTCATTTTGACTAATTTTGTTCTGTTAAAATACCATTTATCTGAGAATATGTCATTTATTGTATTTGTTAACATGAATAACTCCATATATATTACTGTATGTATTCCACTCAACCCATTTTGATACTGGAGCGAGAACAAGACTGTGTTTGCGTGTCCCAGCTGGAAATAGATACAACTTCAACCTTATAAGGTCATATTTGAGTGATACCATATTCACTGACAGATGAACAGAGCCCCAGGGCATTGTGGGGGAAAACAGCATGCATGATGGGATAGGAGGGGCACATTTGGCTAACCTCCTTTTGAGGAGGAGCGACGGCGTTCCACTCAGAATGAAGGCTAAAGAGAGCAGTATTGTCTGATGATTTTCCATGAATTCCCATCCAGCTGTAAGAGTTTTTTTTGCTTGTTGTCTTCATTGTGATAAATCTAAAGTCTGTCAGTCTTTACTTACAGTAAATAAACAACTACCTGGGAATGTTTAAATCTGCTAAATTGTGATGAGGCTTAATGACTGTGGTCGGACCTCACATGTATACTGATACACACAGGAATACAAACACGCATACTGCAGCCTCAAACAAGCAAAACTCAAATAAGTCAACATGAAACACAAGTTTTGTTTAGGAAGGTTATTTTAATTCCTTTACTGTTTTCCGAATCAGAAATACGTGTCTAACAGTTTCCATATGGAGGCATCGGATATTATAGACATAAACTTTGGCAAAGAGTGTATGAAGCTGTTGTGTTGACAAAATAGTCAAATAGGAGTTTATTTATTTTGGTAAATACGCAGTAAGAGTTTGAGAATAATAATAGCTATGAGAGCCATGTGTTCTTTAGTAATGCACCGATGAAGTATCAGTACACAGCTGAAAGGATTATGCACAACAGCAGGACTCACCACAAAAATGTAACTCCATCTGTGTGTGTGCTTGTGTGTTTGTGTGTTGCAGCATGCGGAGAGACGCTCCAAGAGTCAACGGGCAACTTCTCGTCTCCTGGTTACCCCAACGGATACCCTTCATACACACACTGTGTCTGGAGAATATCTGTTACACCTGGAGAAAAGGTGCATACACGCACGCACACGCATGCACACACACACACACACACACACACACACACACACACACACACGCACACACACACACACACACACGCACGCACGCATGCACACACGCACACACACACACACACACACGCATGCACACACACACACACACACACACACACACACACACACACACACACACACACACACACACACACACACACAGTAGCTCCCTGCAGTGCAATGTGCATGCAATAACGATAACAGACTGCTGACGGACCAACTGTATATTGATTATAACCAAACACTACAGATACCACAAACTTCCTCTTTCCTGCCTCTTCCCGTCGGGTCTCTTAAGTGCAAACATCTGTATTAATTATATTAAATATTTTTACTTTTGCTCCTCCAGATCGTTCTCAACTTCACCACCATGGATCTGTATAAAAGCAGTCTGTGTTGGTATGACTACATTGAGGTTCGGGATGGATACTGGAGGAAAGCCCCACTGCTTGGTAAGATCAAGGCACAGTCAGCCAGGGGTGAGCTGAAGGAGGGCCAGAGGGGTGCTGGTGAGGCAATATTTCATCAGCAGTCACTGGACAACACATGTTATGCTTCTTACAGTGTTTGTTTTTATGTGTGTGTTTTTAACAGGCAGGTTTTGTGGAGATAAAGTTCCTGATGTCTTGATCTCCACTGACAGCAGGATGTGGATCGAGTTCCGCAGCAGCAGCAACTGGGTGGGAAAAGGCTTTGCTGCCGTTTATGAAGGTGAAACATAAAATACATAAATATATATGAATACACAGATTGTGTGTATGATGAAATAAGGGCTGGTTTCAAATTCGATGACTGCCTGTGACTTTTGTGAGAAGTGTTGGTGGAGTATAATTCATAAAGTGTGTTTCAGGTGTTGTTGGTCAGTGCAGTTAATGCTAATCTATCCTGTCTCTCTCTCTCTCTCTCTCTCTCTCTCTGTCTCTGTCTGTCTGTCTGTCTGTCTGTCTGTCTGTCTGTCTGTCTGTCTGTCTGTCTGTCTCTCTCTCCTGTGCAGCGATCTGTGGAGGGGAAATCGCCAAGGACTCGGGACAGATTCAGTCTCCCAACTATCCTGATGACTACCGACCCTCGAAAGAGTGTGTGTGGAGGATCACTGTGTCCGAGGGCTACAACGTCGGGCTCAGCTTCCAGGCCTTCGAGGTGACTCACTCATTATGTGTGTGTGTGTGTGTGTGTGTGTGTGTGTGTGTGTGTGTGTGTGTGTGTGTGTGTGTGCTCATGTTTGTGTGTGTGTTTCTCTCTCTCTTTCTCCCCCACTGTGTGTGTGTGTGCTTAGGAATGTCTGGGTCAAATTTCACGCTCGTATAGCTGCTAGGAAGTTAATAACGGTGGTGGTAAACGTGCGTGTGTGTGTGTGTGTGTTAGGGTGTACACAATTGAGGCAGTTGAGGATTAGTTTTGTAGTTTGAACGCTGTAAAAATGTCAGTGTGCTAAACAACTCTGTACCAAACCTGACTTCACACATGTAAGGTCAAAGTTCGCCTTTACACAGGAGATCAACCTCATTCAAAATGATATATTTTCGTGAAAAGGGCTTGTTTGCTTGTTTTTAGCAATCAATTCTTTTTGGTGATCACATTATTTTACTCACCAACTTCATTGATAAAGCCTGGGGCCGGTAACGTTGGTACAATAGAGTCCATCAGAGCAACATGAATATCAGTTTTATAAATCTTATTTGGAAGAAAAAATGTTAAGTCATTACGAAATTCTTCCATTGTGTCCATCAGATTTTGTGGACTGACTTCTTGGTTTAACTTTGACCTTTGACACAGTGGAATTACCTTATTATTTATTATTATTAGTTTGCTGATTAAAATGTTTGAACCAAATATGAGTGATGGCTAGAACTATAAAAATAAGACCCAGCTTGTATAAAGATGAAATTTTCCTTTAAGAGGTTTTGCAGTTGCCTTGTTACGCTTGATAAATGAACAGTTACAATCTTTAGAAACCTGCAGCAGGAAGAAACTTGTGCTACACAAAAAACTAAACGTGTCACCGTCACAGAGATATTTGATGGAGACAGGATGGATGTTGATATTCGCAGCTGTGTTGTGTATCTCACTGTTTACCTGCATATTTTTGTAGATTGAGAGGCACGACAGCTGTGCTTATGACTACCTGGAGGTCAGAGATGGCCCTCTGGAGACGAGCCCTCTGATTGGTCGATTCTGTGGCTACGACAAACCTGAGGATGTGCGCTCCACCTCACACACACTGTGGATGAAGTTTGTCTCAGATGGGACGGTTAACAAGGCCGGCTTTGCTGCTAACTTTTTCAAAGGTGTGTGTGTGTATGTGTGAGATTAAGAGAGGTTGTGTGTGTGTGTGTGTGTGTGTGTGTGTGTGTGTGTGTGTGTGTGTGTGTGTGTGTGTGTGTGTGTGTGTGTGTGTGTGTGTGTGTGTGTGTGTGTGTGTGTGTGTTTTTTAACTAAAGCATTCTTTATGTGTGTGCAAATGTCCTCTGACGTGTGTGTTTTTCAGAGGAGGACGAGTGTGCCAAGCCAGACAATGGTGGATGTGAACAGAGGTGTGTAAACACTCTCGGCAGCTTCAAGTGTGCCTGTGACCCGGGCTATGAACTAGCTCCTGACAAGAAGAGCTGTGAAGGTAACTGAAAATATGTGTGTGTGTGTGTGTGTGTGTGTGTGTGTGTAATGCTGAATTAATGTTTGTATGTGCATTCCTTTGTATGCCACCGTGTGTTTCTGAAGGATATGAGTCTTACTCGTCAGAAAGAAAACATCCGAACAGCCTTCATCAACAGGAAAAAACATCTTTCTGACACAAAGCCACATGCCTCCCTGTTTCAATGCCACAAATGCTGTGAAGGTCCTTTAATCCCGAAATAAATTAACTACCCGTAATGACCCACATACTGAAGCAACTGAACAAACCACTTCTGAGACAGACAGAGAAAAAGCTCTGCTAGTGAAATATCCAAATTGTGGTTTCACTCTATTTCTTTGAAGAGCAGTTTTTTGGCATCCCTGGTGAATTAATGTGTGGGAAAATGATGAAGAAACAGTGACATTTTGACAAATTTTTGTAAGGAATTTTGCCAAGCCCACCTCAAAAAGGAGGCATTGTTGAAGAAATGCTCGGTCACATGAGGGAGTTGAACAAGTACAACAATAATAGATGAGCTGTACAGGTGGTGTGGTGTCTTGTGAGTGACTCATGAGTTATCTGCTTCCCCACAAAATTGACAAACATTTCTAGTGACCACTTTCTCACACACACACACACACACACACACACACATTTCCCTGAGCTGGATCTGGTTCCTCTATGACAAATATTCCCAATGGCATCATCAGTAGAAGCAGAGTCTGCAGACAACAGACCTGTTTGTCGTCCACATTCCATCCATAACTACGTCATATCGGAAATATTACCCTCCTGACTAAAATAAATGCAGGATACAAATGTGTTCATGAAGAATGTGGCACAAAACCTTCTCGTTGCATGAAACGTGATAGCTCTGTTTCTTTACATGTTGGGAAAATTGTGGATTTGCCTGGAACGCAATAATTCACAACTACAAAAAAACCTAAATTGTTGAAAAACAACTGACTAAGCATTGACCAGATTCACCACCACCTGCTAAACAATGCGGTTTGGCAGAGGCAGGGGAATCCCGCTCCCTTATGTGAGATCAAACTGCAAGTTTTTCTTTGCAATTTTGTCCTCGTGGCTTGTAAAACGTGTAAACACATATATCATTTCCTAGGCATGTGTGTCTGTGTCTGTGTCTGAATTGTTTTTGTGTTTCCAGCGGCATGTGGCGGCCTCCTCTCGAAGTTGAACGGGACCATCAGCACTCCTGGTTGGCCTAAAGAGTATCCACCCAACAAGAACTGTGTGTGGCAGGTGGTCGCTCCCACTCAGTACCGCATCTCCATGCAGTTTGAGGCCTTTGAGCTGGAGGGAAATGAGGTGAATGTGTGTGTGTTTGTGTTGTCTCTTCATAATAGGAAAATGGAGATGCTAACCATAGTAGCGACCTTGTGGATGCGTGTTACAAGAGAATTATTTGTGTGTTTAGGTTTGTAAATACGACTACGTGGAGGTGCGGAGCGGCCTTTCATCCGACTCTAAGCTGCACGGTAAATACTGTGGCACCGAGGTCCCTGAGGTCATCACTTCTCAATACAACAACATGAGGATTGAGTTCAAGTCTGACAATACCGTCTCCAAGAAAGGCTTCAAGGCTCACTTCTTCTCAGGTAAGACACATATGTTACATCTGTGTGTGTGTGTGTGTGTGTGTGTGTGTGTGTGTGTGTGTGTGTGTGTGTGTGTGTGTGTGTGTGTGTCAGGGGTGGGCAGAGTAGTGTATTTTGCCATATCTTTGTCAAAGTATGAGTGTTTGGAACAAACTCATGGACAGTGATGAAGTTAATTATGCGGCAGGAGTGGTTTGAGAAGTTAATATGGATATTTGGATACTTTAGTTTCAGTATGAAACTGGCTCACGACAAGAAATCATTATAACTGACATAAATCTAAGCTGCTGTGTTCTGCACTGTAAACTTTGATTGATATTTTTGTAATATCTCACTGGTGCTTCACTGGTGTCTAGCATTCGCCCACAGGATGTCTTCATTGAGCTGCGACAAATAGTCAGTTTGCACGGCTTCAGTTTTTCACCTGCAGACAATTTCCATCTCTATTACAATTTCCATCCCTATAACAACACCCCCCCCAAAAAATAGTTTTTAATTTGAATTGCCAACATTTTATTGTGTTAATTAATTATACCTAGAATTTCCATCCATAGTGACTACTGTTTAGTTAAAATGGATAAGTTTAGACAACTAAAACACTTAGTTAAGGTTAAGGAAAGATCATTGTCAAGGTTAGATATCAAAAACAGTTAAAGCCAACTGCTGCTGGGAGATGGAACGCAAATCAGGAAGCTGAAATCAGGGTCTCTATTTCTGATTTTGTGTCCTCCGCCCACCTCTACTGCGTGTTAATTTGTGTGTATGTCTGCTTGCAAGTATTTGTGGAAATATCCATATGTGTGTGCATACCCCTCGGTTTTTCTGCCTGTCTTCATGTGTTGTGTCCGTCTGTCATGCCGTGTCTCCTGAGCCTCCACCGGCTCTCGGGCTTCCTGCACCCACCCTGCGCTCTGCCCTCTCTCCCTCAGACAGGCTGGCTCTGTGTCAGGAGCGTATGATTGTGTTTGAGTCATGCCAGGACTTAAAGCGCGGCCGCTCTCCCACTCGTGGCCATGTCAACAACAAGCTGGCAACGTCGCCAAAGGTCAGAGGTAACATGACCTCACAGTCGGGATCTCTGATTGGCTCTGGTCTACCGTGTGATGAGGGAATGGATGGATCCTGTTGTAATGCCGTGGATCATTGTTTAATCCATTCTCCTCAGGAGAGAAACATGTGCTTTGTTCCAATTCCATGTTGCATACGAATATTACTATCAACTAGGGATGTGTGAAAATACAATATCTTCGATAAAAAATTTCGATATAAAACATTTATTGACTTTTGAGTTCATTGCTTTGAATATCAGTTTGATTATTTTATATGATATACATGATTTTGCACACATTTTCCATATTGTGATTTGTTTTTACATTTGAAAATGGCCCTATTATTTGCAGTACGTACACAATGCACATGTACATGTGCTGTACTGTTTTGTAGTAAAAGGAAATTATTGATTGATGTCCATTGGTGCACGTCACTAAACTGCAACTTTGGGAAGCTATAAGCCAGTTTGAAATTTGGAAATTTATTTTTTGTCTGATGTGTTCCGGAAAAGTCACAATTTCCCACTATTTATTTAAATTAAAATTAATTAAAATAAATTAAGTTAGAATTGGTATGTTGTATGGAATTGGGACGCAGCTATGATTCCCCAGTGAAAAAACAACAAATATCCCCTACTCGCTCTTGCAGGGATGAATTTGTTGGACGTTAACATTAGATAATAACAATTTTAGGAAGTTGTCCTGAAGAGAAAATTTCTCTTCTCTAACATTAACAGTAACTAAAAAAGGGAAATGGCGAAACTGATCAAAAAGGCAACTTCAGTGTAACGTTTTGGCCGCTTCCTTCTCCTTCAGAGGATGTAAAGCTGTCAACTGGATGAGTCAAAATTCAGCTACCTGCTACCTGGAGTTAAAATGCTCAGTGGAGCAGAAATTGCTTACCCAGATACAGATGATGATGATGTGTGTGTGTATGTGTGTGTGTGTGTTAAAAGTTGCTGAGTGAGTTGCTCTGTTATTGTCAGAAGCTTCCAGGGATAGCTTTTGGTTGGCAAAGATCCAGCAGCTTTTGGGAGGTCCCTTCAGCCTCCCACACACTACTAATCCGTGTGTGTGTGTGTGTGTGTGTGTGTGTGTGTGTGTGTGTGTGTGTGTGTGTGTGTGTGTGTGTGTGTGTGTGTGTGTGTGTGACATTGTGTGCTTGACCTGAAGAAAGCCACAATGACCACTGTGTAGCATCAACTGCAAAGCTTCTTAGCCTGTGATAGGGTGAGACTGAGCCCACAATAGCACCGTAATACCACATCAGACAAACACGCACACACACACACACACACAGCAAGAGAGAGAGAGAGAGAGAGAGAGAGGAGGATTTAGTGGTTTCATTAAAAGCAGATCTAGTTTGATTCACAAGCTCTTGAGTTGAGGTGAGACTCAGCGTCTGTGTCTAATCTCACATCTCTTTATAGGAATCTGTCTCTCACTCTCCCGGTACATGGTCTGTCTTTCTGTGCGGTCATCTGTAAATCTCCACCTCTCTGCTTCTGTCTCTGACACCATCACTGTTGTCAACGTGGCGTCCCCACACAGAGCGAGTCTTCCCCACGCCTTCCACCTCCACCCTGTGAGCCGCTCTGCTCCTGCATTGTTCGGCTTCACTAAAGGGCTTTGTCATCACCCAGCCATACTGAGGAGAAGCCATGTGGGTTAGAAGAAGCCACAAATTAAAGGATGAGGGAGTGAAAATGAAGAAGCGAGAAAAACACCTCTGTTTTGTTGGTTCAGATATTCAAACCTTTTAGCCTCTTTTAGCACCCTGCACAGGGTCAGTCATTGCTGTGCAGCCAAATATTGTTCAAGTTTACAGAGAACTTTATTTTGAATTCTTGCGGAGATCCCAAATTTGCAAAGATATGTTAGATACGATAGATAAGTTAGTTGAGAAGATCCATACCACTCTCAGACAGTATCGATCTTCTCATCGAACTCTCGGCAAGAAAGCAAATTCGGCACATTTCCCCGAAATGTCGAACTGTTTTTTTAAGGTCTCTTTAACTGTATCTGTAAATTATTAATCTTAAGCTTAAAAGACGTCTTCTTTCTTATTTTTCTGATTTATATCCTAAAACAGTTCACCTGCCTTACTGTATCACCATCATATAAATATACATTAATACATTATACTGTAACCAGTTATTTTAATGACGTTGTTATTTGAGCCAAGAGAGTTATAAATTAGCAAAAAAAGAGATTGTTATAGTTGATTTCATGTATACAGTATTGACAGTATGAACAGTGTGAACATGTGCAGCAGTTATAGAAGGCAAGGTATATAGTGCAGGTATAAGTACAAGTTATGGCAATAGTGAGACATTATATTAAGAAATAAACAGCTGGTGGTATGATATGAATATGGTGTATACACTATATATCAGTATAGACAGTAATATAAATATGAATACTCTGTAAGTAAGATATACAGCAGTGAGGCATTAGTGTCCTTTCAAGAAAATCAGTTCTTCTTCTTTGTATGCAAATTTATGGAGCAAAGTGCTCTAAAATCTAATACATTTATTCATGGGGGGAATTTGTGGTCTACATTTAGGCGTCACCATGACAACTTAATGTCCCACATATCCTACCATGTCACAGAGAAGTAGGTCTCCAGTATCTTTCCAAATGTATGACACGAGGAAGATTCAAACGTAGTGACAGAAGCTCTCCTCACATTTTGTTCAGTTTCTCTTCAGTTGGCTGGGAAAACACATCATCATCATATAGCTGCGGTGGTCTGGCCCTGAGGAGAGCGCAGCTGATCTGAAAACAGCTGTTATGGTCAGAGAAGTTTCAGAGCCAAGGCCTGAGTTTGACCACAGAGCAACCATAATCATGAACCCGAAGAGCAGCACAAAGGCACACAGAGACACACTAACTAACTTAACCCTTTGTTGTTGTCTGTTGTAGGTTATTCTTCTCAATGCCTTAATGCTAACTTGCTGATGCTTTCTTGTATTATACCTTCCTTTCCTCTAACCTTTCTTTTGGATATCTTTAGATGTTAGTATTTCAAAACTGTTGGGCTGGAGACGATATGTAAAGTTGTCATGGTCTATTTAATTCAACCCTCGCTAAGCCCCACCCCCCTCAGTTACTGTTGCTATGCCTGTCAAGCTTTCCATTCTAGCACTGCACATATACACAGTTTACGATGATAACAGAAGCAGATTTAACACTCAAAATTCATAGTAATTCTTGAAACAATGGGTCCCTGATTTCACACAGAGGTAAACAAAAGCAGGCTTTTAATTTTTACTGACCATTTTCTGGCTGAAATCACAGTTATACAGTTAGCTAATTAACTTAGCATTAGCATTTAGCATCAACTAAACATGAGTTGGTTGAAAAGTGTCCAGCTGACCCTAAATATGTACTTGATGACTACATGCGTGATAATGCTAAAAGACTGAGGCTAAAGCCACATGTCTTGTTCTTGTTCTTATATCGCTAGCAACAGTGAGATACACAGTAGAAATGGAAGTAACGCTCGGTTACTGCTGTATGTATTAAGCTAGTTAGCTGGAAATGCAAACGTTTGCAGCTTATGTTAGAGCAGACAAACACATTGTGCAAAGCTAAAAAAAATTGTGGGCCTGCTGTGCCCAGAAAAAGCTGCCAAGCTCTGGTGAGGGTGAGGGGTTTAGTGCACTGTCAATTGACCATCTCTCTTGGCTTTAACTCTCAGCCCTGTAATAAACACGTTGACTTGACAGGTGAATAATGAACAGTATCTTGCAGTACACCATGTTTGCCTTGCATGATTGCTGGATATTTATGTTCATGTTTCTCTTTATTTGCCATTTGTCACCTTCTCTTGTTTGTTTTTTTGTTGACCTTACTGTCCTAGTTCAATTTGATTTCCATCTGTTCCTCCTTATATCGCTGTTTGTTCCTCCACCTCTGCCTTTTCCCTGTTGTCTGACCCTCACTTCTTTTGTTATCATCTTTTTTTATTTTTCATAAACCCTCCTCCCCTTCCTTAAGGTCTCATCTTCCACTCCTCTCCCCTGCTTGACCTCTTGCTTCCCTCCACCCCCGCCTCTTTTGCTGTTTCCACATGAGTGATGTGTTGCATGTGTATCTCTCACAGACAAAGATGAGTGCAGCAAGGACAACGGCGGCTGCCAGCACGAGTGCATCAACACAGTGGGCTCTTACGTTTGTCAGTGTCGCCATGGCTTTGTACTGCATGAGAACAAACATGACTGTAAGGAAGGTGGGTTCCACGTACATTCACATCAGCACACACACTGGCATAAAAACACTGGAGTGCACATGCACGTGCTGCCACATTCACACAAGCATGTGCTCATTCAGAAGAACAGTCATCGTTCATCATACAGCCCTTACTCTGTTTATCCACATCAGACTCCACATGACAGCAGACTGGCCCTCTCCATTTGAGGAAACGTAGTATTTTCTTTACATACATACTTTTCCACACTTGCAAGCAGAGCTGTAGACTTGAGGCTTACAGTAAGACGTGGGCACGTTTCACATTAAACTTCAAAAGTGAATACTAGAGACATGACTTTGATTTGAGGGATGTGAGACTTGATTGACTTGAAACTTAAAAACATTCAAGTCAAATGTTATAAAGAGTACGGTCTAGACGTGCTCTATATGAAAAGTTTCCTGAGGTAACTTTATGATTTGGAGCTATATGAATAAAATTGAATTGAAGTCTCAAGCTCTGACTTTGTAAAATCTTGAGACTTGACTTGAACTTGTCTCAAATGACTTGAGACTCAAACTGGACTAGCCCCGAAAGACTTAAGAACAGCTCTGGTTGCTAGTCACCATAGCTCTGCTATCTGAGACTTGACTTGGACTTGGCTCTGTCTGCAAGTCACTAAGACTGTGTTCACTTTGATGTGTGTTTGTGTTTGTGTGTGAGAAACAGACACACGGAGAGGGGAAAAGGTTTCAGTTTGACAGAAAACGTTATTTATTAAAAAGCTGTTTGCACATTCCCATGTGCACACACACGCACACAACTGTTGAATTGACATATTATACTCAACTCTTTGAAGTTGAACTCTTGAACATGTACACACACACCACATCAATACACACATACACACCTCACTAAAGGCTCCCTGCGCTGCTCATAAAAACACTCATGTTTCAAACATCTGGGAGCTTGAAAGCTTCACATGTCGCGCTGTCTTCCTGTGTGTGTGTGTGTGTGTGTGTGTGTGTGTGTGTGTGTGTGTGTGTGTGTGTGTGTGTGTGTGTGTGTGTGTGTGTGTGTGTGTGTGTGTGTGTGTGTGTGTGTGTGCATTAGACCAGCTTGACCCAGTCACCTTGCAGAGTCATGCAAATCCACATTCCCATCACACACAGCTTGTGTCTGTGTGTGGTTATGTACATACAGACTGTATGTGCGTGTGAAAGTTTCCACATGTGGAGATGGACATTTGGATAGCGTGACGTGCTGTTAACATGTTGAATTAATACACAACATCACCTTTTTTAGTGATAGTCACCTGCCAGAATTGTGTAACACCAACAGTGGAAAAGAAAAGAAAGACAAAACACTTGAAATCAGTATTCTTTATGTTCTCAGGGAGCCCGTTTATTCTTTTTCATGAAAGGATGACATTTAAAAAATTTAAACTGTTGAGATATTAATTAATTACAGGTAATATTATGATGCTGTAGCATTGTAATCTATGACTATTCCTGTTACAGACAATAATTTGATAATGTGAAACGATGCTTTTGCTGCTATGTCAGACAACACAATTATAGCCCAAATTATTGTTAGTACTTAAATCTGTTCATAACTACACTTTTTAACTGCACATGGTGTGAGGGTCTTCTGTAACAATAGGGTGTGTAGAATATGACGTCTGTATTTAATCTTTGTCTGTTAGAAACTTTACTCTCCTTTACATAAATACATGTAAATCCATCCATCTCATTCTGTACGTGGGTTCAGTTTGTCTGACTCTAAATAAAAGCTGTCACTCTGGAATACATCCTGTTGTCTTGTGCATGCCTCCTGCCTCCCATCGCCTTCATTAAGCCATGGCAATCATGTTACTCACACACACACACACACACACACACACATACACACACACATACACACAAATGCCGAGATGGCTATGAGGGCTGCCGTGGATAACTTTTGGTGGCGTTTCTAACTGATATATAGTCTCTAGGAGGAAAGCAATCGAGTTCAACTTCAACCACAAAGAGTTGCTACGCAGTTGTTAGCATGCTACAATGTTAGCCCATAGCTGATGTGTTGTCATGAATATATTATTAAAGTCACAGTTCGTCAGTTGTCCATCAGTGATAACTGACGCCAAGCTGCGTTACATTGAGGGATTACATTGCATTTCAAAGTGGAATTCTTTTTAGTGGATTCTCCAAATTATGTTGCTGGTGCTCAGTCTGGGAGTAACTAATAAAGCTATAACTGAGCAGTAGCGTTTTTGCTAACTCTTTACAGCAATATTTATTAATCTACACTGTCCCTGTTAGCCAATAAAATAACTGACTACTGATTAACTGTTTCTGTAACATAATAGAGGTACAAATCAGAGTTGTGGTGTTCAGTTGTGTTGGGATCTGGTGACTTGACATCATTTTCACACTCTTCAAATCCTTCAGTGTCCCCTCATACAAAATATCGAAGCATCTGAACTCATAATGTTTCTCCATTACTGTATTCAGGGTTTTCCTTTAACTTGACTGTCGTTGCTGAACTCATCCAGAATGGATCCTGAATCCTAAATGGGAATTGATTCAAATTGCTGGATGCATTAACAATTTGCAGTCTGTGGCCTGCATTTAGGATCCATTTCCTAAACATACACTCACCAAGGGCTTAGATTGTAGATAGCAGTGTTTGCAACGAGTACTGTGTTTTGTAGGAATGTTTAAAAACAGTCTGAATGTCACTATAAGCACAAAAGCTTTTCTCTGCATTGGGTCCATATTATGATATTTAGCCTTTCTGTCTATAAATACAGATTACATCTAGAAAAATAACATTACTACTGCTACTATGACTACTATTTTTGTCTCTTGGTTCTTTGTGTGCTATACTACAGACTACTACAGACAAACTACAGAAGGCTTACTGTAGCACTGTGTTGCGTGCATGTGCTCATGTGAAATTCACACTGAACTTGTTATCAGGATGTGTTTCTTTGAAATCTTTTCTCTCACTTTTGGTTCTCTCGTTTCTCTCCTTCCTGTTCCCTTTCCATTTCCTCTGACCTTTTCCTGTGCAGCCATGATTTTAACTTCCTCTTTATGTGTGTGCTTGCGTGTGTGTGTGTGTGTCCAGCTGAGTGTGAGCATAAGATCCACAGCCCCAGTGGGACCCTGAGCAGCCCTAACTGGCCAGACAAGTATCCCAGCCGTAAGGAGTGCACCTGGGACATCACAGCCACGCCGGGACACCGAGTCAAGATAGTAAGTGTGTTAAAATCCAGCAGATTTCGGGGCTTGTGAAGGATTTCTCTTTCACTCTTTAAACCCTTAAGCATTATTGGCCTTCTTCCCTTCCTCATAACAATACATTATTCTATCTGTGGGGTCATATCGTATGTAAAAGCCTCAGGCAGCCCTCCCCCCTTCTTGCTCGACGATCTCTCTTTCCCATGTTCCACTTATGAAACCCAAATGTGAACGGGGGGAGAGAGAGCGCGTTTGTATATGCGGGCTAACTGCAAGCGTGTGCTCATGCGTTAGAAAGAGGCCTTGGGCAGTGGCCATCTGTGTCCTTGTGTCTTTCTGTGTGTGTGTGTGTGTGTGTGTGTGTGTGTGTGTGTGTATACGTGTGCTTTTAGCCTGCATGTGCACACACATGCATGCGTTTGTGCATGTAAGCATTTATGTGTCACCACAGATAGGCCACATTTTTTGAGTTACTGCAGATTTAAGTATTTAGGAATAAACCGACACATTATGCTCAGCCGTGTGCATTATGGATTAAAGATAGTCGAGGCTGAAAAGTTCCTAGTCTGATTTGCTTGATTATTTGTCCGAAGAGAGACAGACAGAGAGAGAGAGAGAAAGGAGAGGGGATAATCTCAACTTCTGTGACAGTATGTTAGCTCAGACAGATGGTGTTTGGCTAACAGCGTTAGCTTTGATTCAAGTGGAGTTTCTCCTGACTCCGGTGCTTTCACAGAAGATGCTCAGCGCCGAGGTGATAGACTGATCTAGACACACACACACGCTTGTATTTCTATACTTGTGAGGACCCTCATTGACATACAACTTTCCCCATTCCTAACCTTCATCATCACAACTACACATCACAAGTTTAACCTTGACGCTAAAACCTAGTGTTAACCATCAAACAGCCCTTTGATGAAGTGAGAACCAGACAAAACGTCCTCACTCTCTAGCCCTACATTTTGTGATACATTTGCTTTTTACCAACACTTACGCGTAGACAACCAGCTGCGGTGCAAGCTGCATTATTGGCATACTTGCCTTCATATTTTGTAATCACTTTTTTCATTTTCCGTCTTTTTTCATGTACTGTCAGTCGACTAATCAATTAATGAACTAATCTAAAATGCATTTAAATCTTGATCCTGAAACTGAAATCGGTCCTCACAAAGGCACAAGTACAGGAGCGCACATGCTCACATTCACACAGCGTGCTTCAGATAATCCTCCTAAAGTCCACTCGTGTTGCCATGCAAATAGTGTCACACACACACACAAACACAGTGCAGTCTTTACACTATGCACATTCCTGGTCTAGACACAGTCAAGTACACACACACACACACACACACACACACACAGTACAGTCTGCGGTCCTGCTAAGTATTTGGATTTGGCTCCTCACCTCACTTCCACTCTGCAGCCACATGCTGAGCTCGCTGCATGTTATCAAAACTGTCATCAACTGTCATTTAGTTTTGATAATCTCATGTCACCGCTTACGCAACTGAAATTACATCATCAGCTACGAAAACACATTTAGTAGTTTTTGCACCTGTTTTGAATGTGTGACTACATGGGATTTACACACAAATATGCAAAAAATTTGGGAAATGTGTTCTTGTGCGTTTTGTTAGTGTGTTGAGATTATCAGGGGTGCTCTCCACAGTATATCCACAGTAATGACATCACAGCAGGATAAATTTGATACCAGAAATCTGAGCATAGACATGAAGGTCATTCAGTTATTGCTTCTTCACTCTCTGTCTCTTTCACACACACACACACACACACACACACACACACACACACACACACTCTGAAATCTCCTGGGAGTAGTAAACAGATCCACAAACCGGCGTCTCACCCGAGCTACAGTTAGAAACATCTGGAAGCCATCACAACCCCAGAATCAAACACTTCCCCTCTCAGTAACGGCATCCTCACATCAGCCCCACCTTCGCTCTCCTTTCTCCTTCCGTCTGGTTGGTTAAAAACAATGCGGTGTGGCGTTCGAGGTGGTGCGATGGAGCACGGCCCGGAGAGACAATCAGAGAGGTGTGTGACTGTGTGTGGGAGAAAGGCCTGCAAGGTGTTATGACTCAGCTCACGGTGACTTGATTAGATTATGAATCGTGACAGTGTGCATGCATATCAGTGTGGAAGCAATGTGTAGGCAGGGAGGGAGGCAGCTCTGTAGTATTAAAGGTCCCATATTATGCTCATTTCAGCTATATATATTTATTCTGGGGTTCCACTAGAGTAGCTTTGCCTGATTCACAGCTCAAAAAAGTCCTTATTTATCTTATACTGGCCCTTCATGCAGGTTCACCAGCCTGACCTGCTGGGGGCGTGGCTGACTGCGGTGACGTCACAACCTTACGGAAGCCCTGATGGCTCGTTTAAAGGCACAGTGTCTGAATACGGGCTGTGTGCATTTCTCCGTGGACTGAGCGTTTCACAATATTTATACAGCACCTAGACCTGCTTTATAACAAAAAAAGACATGGAAATCTCACTTTCAACAATATGGAACCTTTAAATGCATGCAAATCTTTTTACTTTGGTTCCACTCCACCTCTTCCAAAAGTATCTCATATTGTAGCAGTCCATTAAGTTGCTGGTGACAGAAATTTGGTTAAAATGTCTATAATATATTGTTTTTATATTGACAATAGATCACATGACTACATGTACCTTTATGGTTTTCTGTCCTGTAACTTCACTGTTCTGATTGCGTCATTTTCTTTGCCTGCAACAAACAGATGTTTCCAGATGAAAAGCTCTTAAAAACTCACTATACAATACCTTCTCGGCTGACAGACAAACTAAGTGACAAACTGGTGAACATAGAGGAACATTTAGCAGCTAAAAAGCCAGATCTTTTTCTCAGACTCACGATGTACATACGTGCACAGTTTCATTTGTGGCGCTCAAAGCATTGAAAAATGACATTTGAAAAACTCAACAGCAATGTGCCTTCCCAGAAACAGTGTCCCATTTATTCTCAGCTTCAAAGGTTTTTACTGGAACTACTTTCTAACAAAGAAACATGTGGACAGTAAGGTCAACACTTTCAACACTCATATTTCACTCAGCGGCCTCTCACCCACTCTGTTTCTCTACTTCTTCCTTTCCAGACCTTCAATGAGTTTGAGATCGAGCAGCATCAGGAGTGTGCATATGACCATCTGGAGGCCTTTGACGGGGACAGTGACACGGCAGCCATCTTGGGTCGATTGTGTGGCAGTAAGATCCCGGAGCAGCTGGTCTCCACCGGCAACAAGATGTACCTCCGCTTCATTTCTGACGCCTCAGTACAAAGGAAGGGCTTCCAAGCTACACACTCCACAGGTGTGTGTCTGTGTGGAAGCATATTTAAGTGTTTATGTATGTCTGCAATAATATCTCGCTTGACGTGTGTATGTGCATCACTGTGTGTGAGTTTTGTCTGCAAAGAGCATCACTCACAGTCACCAGCTTGGATCTTTTTGAAGTTTGAATAGTTTTTTTAAGAGCAATATCTCCCTCTAGTGGTTCACAGCAGAACACACACGATTGAGATCGTTCATGAAATCTGACTTCTGACAAAATCTACCAAATGCCTGGTTGTTCAGTTTAAAATGTCACTCTTTTCCTCATCCTGTGTCTCTGCAGAGTGTGGAGGTCGTCTGAAAGCAGAAGCTCGTCAGAAAAACCTCTACTCCCACTCCCAGTTTGGAGACAATAATTACCCGGGTCACACCGACTGCGAGTGGCTGCTGACGGCCGAACAGGGCTATGGCATCGAACTGAGTTTCATCACTTTTGAGGTAGAGGAGGAAGCTGACTGTGGTTACGACTACATCGAGCTGTACAACGGGTACGACGCCAACTCACATCGACTCGGTCGCTTCTGCGGTTCAGGGGTAAGATTTTATATTCTCCTCAAAGAATTGATTTTACATCTTTGATGTGACTGTTAATGGACTGCACCAGCATTTCGTATGTTACTTCATGTATACTATACATTTTTGCATTTTGTATTTAGCCGTTAGTTTTTGTTAATTTACATTTTGTAGGAAGATCTAGTTTCCTAAAGGACAAGTCTGTTGATATTTCTTTTCATTGTCAACAAATCCCATGAGAAGACCAAAACCAACAGTGA
The DNA here is from genome assembly GCF_043641665.1 of Enoplosus armatus. Classification (NCBI taxonomy): domain Eukaryota; kingdom Metazoa; phylum Chordata; class Actinopteri; order Centrarchiformes; family Enoplosidae; genus Enoplosus; species Enoplosus armatus. The sequence continues at coordinate 21,258,817 of NC_092181.1, forward strand.
ATTGAGATTGAAGTTTTTTTTGCTTGTGGAACTGAAGCACGAAACATCTAATTCCTCTTTGCTACAGAGCTCCATTGTTGTCCCATGGTAGTGAAGTCACAAAGTATTTAGACAAAGACCAATGCGTTGTTGGTTTTGGGCTATTTGTTGACAGTCAGAAAAATGTTGAATAACATCTGTCTTATCTTTAACTACAAATCATGTATACTTTGCATTTTTGAATAGTTTACATTCATTTTAATTTGGTATGAAAATGTTGCTGTGTAACCCATCATAGTACACGTAAACAGATACTGTGTTTCCTAATTTAATCATAACTTTATTTTTTTGGTATTTCATTTTGTTAATGCATTATTGTATATCTGGTCTGAATTATGCAAAAAAAACAGTGATATGAACCTCTAAATGTCTGAGAAACTGCTTCACATGTGTCTCTATGTTCCCCTCCTCAGCCGAGGGAAGGGATTTACTCGCCCGGAGGCGCTATGCTGATCCGTTTCCATAGCGATGACACAATCAGCAAGAAGGGCTTCCACATCCGCTACACGAGCACCAAGTTCCAGGAGAGCCTTCACACCAGGAAATGACCTCACACGCAGCCCGTGACCTCTGACCTCTGTGCAGCCCCGCCACTGTTACCCTGACCTTCACCATGGCAACAAGAAAAATACACTCTGTCCCCTCTTCTCGGACCCGCAGACCGATGTGGACTGTTGGCCAGCCACGGGAGGAAGACGATACTTAGGTGAACTTTTGTCTCCCGCTGTGGCTCCACACGGGTCATCGCACTCTGAGATGAGACGGGAAAAAACAACGAGACGTCAACACGAGCTTTGACAAATTGTAGGGGAAATACGCTGACGATCGAGGGAACCATTTTTGTGAAGGAGATGGTTTTCATTACTGGACATTACAAGCCACCCTCAGCGTGGACAGAGGGCTGCTGAAGATCCCAATCAGTTTACTGATGGGTGCATAAATGCAAACAAAAGAGTACAAAACACACACATATACACACTAGAGTCATATTCAAAATAATAAACTATGGATGCTTGAGGAACTAAGGAGCTTCTCCCGAAAAGAAAAATGCATCCAACAAGGGAGTTGTGGGTCTTTTCTGACTCCTTGAACAGTGCGACTTACTGTGATCAGACAGCTGCTCATACCCACAGTAACAGAGAGGAAACTCTAAGTGGACATTTTTATTGCCTTTGATGCCTGGGAACTGGTCTCTTCAACCCAGCTCAGAACGGCTGCAGATGATTTTATTTCATGTCTTATTGTAAAACCCATTGTGTTTACTGTATGTGTGTCTGTGTGTGTACAGAGAAAAGAACAAAACAAAAAAACACAAGGCCGTCATTTTGCCCTTTTTGCTTAAAGCTTATGCAGACGACCGTCGTGGGATGGAGAAAAAAAAATTTTAAAATGCAAATGGTGAATTTGCAAATGATCTGTGATGTTAATGTTAAGCCTTGCATTATGTTGTGTGTGCTGTTTCTTTGAGTTTGCACCATCTTGTAACAAACTTTCATTCATGGGTGTTTCCAGTTTCCACCTCACACCCTCCAAAACATTTTTTTAATTTTTTTTCCAGTGGATATCGGAAGGGAATATTTTCACAGCTGTCTCTCGCAGTGACACGATTCTGATTGAAGGAGAGATTCCCATGGTGCTATAAATAAGAATACACTGAATGACAGATGACTGCAGGTGGAAGTAAAGGTTTTCAATAGGAGACACAGTCAGCGTGCAGACAGCTCACTGCATCAACAGCACTAGTCCTGTGGAACTACAATATTGCCTTAGAACCAAAATGTATGCTGTCGGAGGTGGCTCCTATGCTCTTGCATGGGCGTCTTGTGTCAGCGGAGTGTTTTTGAGGTTTTTTGGCAGCGTATTTCATTTGTTTGGAGATCTTGAATGGTTTTATTGTAACAAAAAAAAAAAAACATGGGAAATGTAGTCTGTGTGTGAGATAGAGTGTCAATGGTGCATGTGTGTTTGTGTGTCATTTTTGTAGCTGCTCTCAGAGATACATACACACACGCTTGCACTTCCACAAATACACACCTCGTTCGTGTGCATTTTCCCAAACATATCTGAACACACACACTTCCCCTTCTCTATATTTGGAGCGCGGAGTTGAAGGAATATCAAAGTGCACACAGGCTGCATCATTTCTGTGTTAAATGCAAACGTGCAAGTGTGTGTTATAGGAGATTTATAGAGAAATAATGTGTGTGTGTGTGTCTGTAAAGTGTATGTTTTTAAGTTGAATCATTCATTGCTGTACGTGCCAAGCTCCAGGTGACCCTGATCCACTGTAGTCTTTGTTTTATCATTCCACCTCTGTGTCTGTAGTTCAGAGACACTGACATGACGTCCTCTGCATCAGTCATTAAAATACACACAGGTAAAAACTACACGCATCTGTGTTTCATGGATTATTGCTATGTTTTGTGAATGAATTCATGTTTGACCTGTTTAGACGAGGCAACAACTACTGTGCCGAGTGCCAAATATTGATCCATAAATCAAATCCTGGCATTTTCCCTTTGTGATAATTATATTCTTTCACATGATAATTATATTCTGAAAGCACATTTGATGGTCTTTAATGGCTCAGATTATTTGCATACAAGCTCTGTTGTAATTTATTCCACAACCACAGTCCATGGGAAAGGTGTAGTAAAAGAAGCCACCCTAAAAAGAAAAACTTTTGTTAGACTAACTTTTATTTCCTGTCTGCAGTTGTTTCTATCACTTTAAAGCTGCATCTGCATCTATTATTCTATTCCTACAGCCATGTTATGTGTTTCACTATGGAGTCTAGAGGTGCAACTAGAGTAAATATAGACCTTTTCAGTGTTAAATTATAATCAATAAATTAAATTAAATTATCATATATAAATTATTATTATTATATTATTGATACATTATATTATATTAAATATGCATATTAGCTTTCCTCCTGAGGGTTAGATGAGGAGATCAATACCACTCTTATGTCTGTACACTAAATATGAGGCTACAGCTGGCAGCTAGTTATCTTAGCTTAGCTTAGCTTAGCTTAGCATAAATACTGGAAACGGGGAAACAGTTAGCCCTGGTTCTGTCCTAAGTTTAAACCCAGCATCTCGTAAGCTCACTAAGTTTTTACATGATGTTTTTGTACAGATTAAACAAACAAGATATAACATGTTAATTAATGATTGTTAGGTGTTGGTAGATTATTTTGTGACTTGTGAATTTTAGTTGCTTCTGTTGCATTTGTTTTTGCACCTTCCCGTCATATTCCATTCATTTGTTTTCAGCTTTAACATTATGCTGCAACGCTATAATTTAAAGATATGTAAGCAGAGTAAATGATGTCGAACGCAAAGACCAACAACAGGAGCTCTGATTGGTCAGCCGATGACCGCTGACCCCACACGAGACTCCAGCCAATACAGAACAGTTGATCAGCTGATCAATCAGATCTCCTGTTGCTGCTCTGATAATTTTTTAATGCAAATTTAATTCAAGAATTTGTAATTGCTTTTTTAAGTGTAACAATTTTACACAGAAAATGTTTATAATTACTCTGGTGGCACCTTCCAGGCTCCATATTAAATCCCATACTATTATATACTATTACTATTATACCATTATGATACACTCAGTGAGGTACCAGAGTGAGTCAAGATTTATATTTATGAATCATAAGTGAAATCATACATAAATATCAACATGCATCAAGGCTTTAATCATTTTAGGTTAGTAACAACAGTAATGTTGCTGTATATGAATTCTACTTCTGACTTTTGACCCATTTTAAACACCACAGCTTGGTGGTGTCTTGAGGATAAGCCACTTACCTTTATAGGATCAGTTTGATGAGTTCAGCTGTCACACATTTGGTGCATCTCGCCTCCAGCTGTTTGCTGCCACTGCTATACAACCAGTTAACCACCAGAGGGCGCTCAGTTTGAGCTTTTCAAAGGTCAGTCCTCTGAAATGGATCTTCAACCCCAAAAATGCTTTTAATTAAAATGATTGGTTGTAGGTTTTCCATGATAGCTTGACCTTCTCTGAGATGAATACAGAACATTGATCGACTTGTGTAAAACTCATAAATACCTGTTTTAAGGTGAAATAATACTTTTAATTTTCACTTTCATAATGAGAGAAAGGCTCTGGGGTGTTCATGTTGAATGAATACCATATACTGTAGCACTGGGTCAGGTGTTCTTGGTCAGCCTGTAGTTTCACAATGTTTGTTTGATCCTCTGAAGTGTTAGATCTGCTCCAGTGTTTTAACTTTGGCGCCATCTACAGTTCATCCAGAGAACTGCAGGCAGACTGCCGTAACGTCACTATATGTTAGAAAACACATCTTTTCTCACAAACCCCTAATTGTATCTACCCTCAAAGCATTGAAAAATGACAAAAAGCAAACTTCAGGTACTCATGTGTATTGGAGCAGAGACAAAGTGGAATCTATAATAAAAAATAATATCCCTTTTTTATCCCTAGACTTTAAATCCTAATGAAGACCAACAAAAGTTCAAACCAGTCTGTTTTTATAAAAAATAACTCATGAACAAGCCATGTAACCAATAAAGGCTTTTCATTATAAATTCCACATTGCTGCTCCCATAAAAGCGAATGCCTAAAATTATTTTCTGTCTAAAGATTACAACTGTTTTTCTTCAAGAGCACCAAAGAAAATACCCATTGAGCACACCACTCTTTTTCTGGACTTACTTATTTAGAGCTGAAACCAACAATTATTTTCATTATCAATGAATCTGCTGGTTATATAAATAAATTGATTCAGCATTTTGTCCATAAACTGTTAAATAGTGAAAATGTCTCTCACAATTTCCCAGAGCCCGAGGTTAAATATTCAGATATCTTTCTTTGTCAGTTCAAGAAGCAAAGATGATGCTGTTTACTTACATATAAGACAAAGAGAAGCAGCAAATCATCCCATTTTGGAGGCTGGAACAAGGAAATTTGTGGATTTTTTGGTTGAAAAGTAACTCAAACTATGAACTGATTGTTGCTGATACCATTTCTGTCAATCACTTCATCATTTCACCTCTAAAATTATTACTTTATAAAAACAACATCCTGGTTACTCTGGATAATGCACAGACCTCAGTGTCAACAGTTCATTACCAACTATTTTCTCAAATGAAAATAGAAAACAAAATCAGGTTGAAATCGAGTTAAACTTTTTCACACATTCTTCTCATTCTGCCTACAATTCCCACAGTGCACCATGTGCAGGGCTGCAGCTAACGATGATCTTCACTACTGATTAATCTACTGATTATTTTCCCCTTTAATCGTTAGCTTTAATTTCTTGATCATGGATGACTACAACAAGCAGAAAATATTCACATTTGAGAAGCTGAAACAAGTGAGTTTTTGCCATTTAAAAAAAAAAAAAGACTAAAAAGATTAATCAATTATCAAAATAGTTGGCGATTCATTTTATGTCGATCGATTAATCAATTAATTGACTCTGGATAATCTGAGTTTTCATTAGGAACTATTATCTATTCAAAATAAAAAATTAAATCTGGATGAACTGACCATTTCAATGTGGTTACACTACTCATTCTGCCCACAGCTCCCACAATGCACTGCGTCTACACTGTTTCGAGGAGCAGAGAAGTGAAAACCAGAAATAAAAGTGAAGCAAAAAAACTAAAAATTCCCAAATTAAACCCAACATTTTAACATTAATACCACGTTTGAGAATTTAAAGACAACCGGGCATGTTCCATCTACTGGGGAAGATCATGTGATATGACTGAAATCTCCTGAACAGCTACAAATGGACCTTGTGGTGAGACTGTTTTGTCAACTATAGTTTCCAAGGCCAAGAATTAACTTTGAATCTCAACTTCTAAGCCAACAAAAGACATTAAAGTGCTCAGGAAAATGGAAATTTCATCTACATCTACAAGTCCCTGACAAACTCCGTCTGCTGAAGAAGATCATGTGATATGATTGAAAGCTCCAGATCAGGATGCTAAATGAACCTTGTGGTGTTCTGTCATGTACTCGTGAGTGGGTGAGTGTGCAGCTCATTCTGTCCAAACATCAGTTTTGGTCACATAGCATCTTTAATACCACCATTATAATAATTAGGATATCAAAAGTATCGAGTATACATACATCATTTGCATTGCGGTACACAAATCTGAGCTGATTTATGTTTTTATATCTTTCATTCGTTGTTCTCAGGATCAACTTTTATTGTCTCGACATTGTGCTGATACATTGAATCGTCCTGAAGAACTTGACGCTATTTCAGGAAGGAGAACATTTAATTGGACATGTATTGTTAAGTAATATAAAAAGTTTTCGATATTTCCAAATGTAACTTGAATCCTATAGTCTACTACTTTCCAATACCAATAGTCAAGAATCTTGATATAAGCCAAACTAGAGTCCATGTCACCAAAATCAAAGTACTTCAGGTAGGTTTCTTCACCTACAGTGGTCTTGATATTCTGTAGTTTTTCTTCTCTTTTTTGCAGTAAAGTTCTTGAAGCTGTGGGAACAGTCTCTTGAAGCCATGCCTGTTTTTGTAACAGTCCCAGTAAATGGATTCTCAGGAGTCTGAAGATGTTTGTGTGTGTGTGTGTGTGTGTGTATATATTCGTTGAGGAAAGTGAGGGTCAAAATGGTGAAACGCCTCACTTCCTCTCTCCTCCACCACCTTCAGGGTCTCAGTCCGTGCTGCCTGTCAGACGCTGGTGATGGAGGCCAGGCAGTTCGATGACTTCTGGAGTTTCTCAGGCTGTGTGGTGGGGGGTTCTGGGATGGCGCGAAAGCTGAATGGCAGTCCGATACCACTGGTGCCGATGTGGCCGGGGCTCAGCGCTGGATTCTGCCGTCTATTGCTTTCCACTATGCTGGATGTGTTGGATGCAAGGCTTTCACGCGTCCTGCACAAGAGACAACATGACAGTCAAGTGTTTCAAAACACACTTTGAATTTAAAAAAATCTCACATTGTATATAGCTTAAGTGGTGCTTGGCTAGAAAAAAAAGAATACCACTAAAATATAATTTAAACAGTATACTGAAGAAAAAAAGCAGATCAATTATAGTTACTGAGAACAATGAAAAGAGTAAATTCCTGCCAGGAAAGGGAAAGGTTTCCTTCATTTAATTTTCTTTTACAAATAAGCACAAAAGCTCAATCATCTTCAAAAATACATAGGTAAAGAATCATAAAAATATATGAAAGCAACGTCATGAGACTAAGTACATATATAATACATTATAAATATGTGGCACATGTACAATATTTGATTTTCATGCTGCATTATTCATTCATTATACCCAATATATTATGTCTAAAGAGTACAACTTTCTCGAGAGCCTACAGTAGCATTTCTTATAATGTGTATTAAAGGGACATTCCATCAATTTTCCACATGAAGATCAGCTTGTGAAAACAGGTTTATAATCTCTCCTATCTGTGGCTCATCAGGGTTATTTTCAGACTCTCTTTTTCGGACTGAGACTGTGTGTTAGAAAATGGGGGTGAGGACTTTTAAAGACAAGGGTTTGTAACAGGTAGGAGGGTCTAACGAAAGGTGCTACTGAGTTGCATTGTGGGAAGTGTAGGATCCAGTATTTTTGGAGCTTAACTCATACTTGGCAATAAAAGTCAGGATATCTTGGCCTCTGCTGCTTTGATTTGGACTCTTATTTTTTTAATCTCTCTCTTACAAGTCCAACAGTTTTATGGAAGTGCATTATTAAATTGGAGGAACGCCCCTTCTGGTAACTGTGAGGTCAATCATGCTTAGATGGTTCACAAGTGAGTCACCAAAGTTAAACTGCTGCACTGTGTTCACTCAAGGAGCAGACATAGCTTGCTAGCTACTAACTTTCTTTGTCTTTGTAAACATATGTATGCAGCTGTATATAAAGTTAATGCTTTTTAGCTGTTTGTCATTTACTTCAGCAGTTTTTTATGTATACAACATGTATCTATAAATTTGTTATTTCACCTCAGATGAAATAAAACATGTATTATAACACAGTCTGTTCTAATCCGGTACTATCACAGTCACTCCCAAAGGTTAGTAAGACATTTGTCGCCATCAAAATGAAGGAAATACAACAAAGTGTAACAGCTATGTGGTCCAAGCCTGTGAATTGTCATTTAATTTAAATACCATTCCAGTTATTCATACAGCAACCAAGAGAATTAATAGAATCATTGGAATACTATAAAGGTATTTATTGTTTAGCATGAAACTGTTGGTAATGCTATGTTTTTCAGACGTTCTTCTTTGCATGAAAGAAGTCAGAATCTGTTAAGTTTAATATAACAATTAAGTGTGTGCTTTACACATGATCCGCTAACCCCACAACCAAGTCCAAGGTCATGACACCACTGCACACCTCTTATAGAAACCAAGATCTGTCCAGTGTTATGTGGATTATGCTCTCAGAAATGTTGTTAAAGCGGGAAACTGGTCCTTCTCACTGTTAAACATTTTATCTGATTTAATGGCACAGCTGGAACCTGTTGCTAAGAGCTGATCCTAAAATAGCAAAAAATGATATTCAATATAAATATAGACTGTAGATGTATACACTCAGCACAACCTGCTAAAAGTTTATCAAGTGGATCAAAACATGAAATTGTCAAAAATAATAAAAGTTTATCACACGACCAAAGGTACATACATGATGACAACTCATTTCAGCACCTACCTGGGGGAGTTGAATCCACTGTCCACCGTGACACTGCTGCTGTCCATGCTGTCCAAACGGGCAGAGTGGGCCGACTTCTGGCTGCTGCTGTTCTCCGTCTCCTTGGGGCTGAGTAAGGTCAGATTGGTCTCCAGTTTCCGCTGCAGATCATGGTCCTTCTCCCGCTCCAGTAGCCACTGCATGGTTCCCTCCCCACCACCACCACTGCCTCCACAGTTACCACCCACTTCCCCATGGTCTTTGTTGTCCTCTGCCTTTGCCAACTCTTTGTGCGAGTCCTCCTCTGCGTCTTCCTCCTCCTCATCATCTGATACATTATAATAGTCAAAGGAGGCGGAGGGGACTGTTGGCTCTAAGCAGCCCTGTAAAACTGCAGGTGACGCTGAGGAAGTGGCTGAATTGGAAGGCTGCTGGGGCTCAGGATTGTCTAGGGCCTCTGTTGATTTGGCATGTGAGGCTTTCCGCAATGTGCCGGACTTGGTGTAGCTGCTGTCCACGTAGCCTGTGGACAAGGCATTGTGTGGAGGTTTGAACAAAGTGTCCTTGCTGAAGATCTCTTTCCTCTTGATCACCATACCGCCTCCTCCCCCTCCGGGATCTACATTGTGTTGGTGTGGCGTCAAACGGGCATTTTGCGCCGGCTCTGGCGTCTGGCTTGGCGTCAGTCGCACCGAGCCGTTCTGTCCCTTTGCTGCCGACAAGTCCTCTTTGTACTCCATCGTGTGAGGAGAGGTGAGGTGAGGCGTTTGGCGGTCAGCCGGAGAGCCCTTTCGGAGTCCCCCTGATGAGGTTAATGTGTCATATTCTGATTTTGCCTGAGGCGAAGGGGCAGTTAGGATTGTTTCATTTGACGTATTGCACTGGAAGTACTCATCTGTTGAGGGCTTAGGAGAAAGTCCCATTAGCTCATTGTACGTAGGCAAGCTGTCTCTGCTTTTGTTCCTCTCCATCGTACTCCGGATCCTTGACTCGTCCAAACTCCCTTTCCCCAAATCAGGCACATTAAAATCAGAGTGGAACTTAGCAGCAGAGAACATGATCCTTGAGTAGTGGGAGGACTTCTGTGTGGCACGCAGGGTGCCGTCATCGGTGTAGTAATGACTACGCTCCTCCAGACTGGGTTCAAAGTCTTCTGGAGCCCCCAGTGTCGGGCCCTTGAGGGAGTTGTCCATGGACCGAGAGCGTTCCTTAGCTTGATCTGACCTCTCGTGACGCGACTTCCTGTCCTGATTGTGACTGTGACTTCTTTGCACTCTGGACTGGCAAGTCCCACGCGACGGCTCTGGGAAGGGCATCTCCGTCCGCCTCTTGGCTAGCTCCCCAGACACGTCCCACTCAGGGGTAACGGGGCAGTACGATTCAGTAATGTTGGGGTTGCTATGGACTAGGTACGTTGCGCCTCCACTTCGCCTGCGCTCCAAGGTGTACATGGCCTCCCGAGGCGAGCGAACTAACGAGTGGCTAAAGAAGCGGTAATCCCTTTCCATGAACAAAAGGTCCCAGTTTGAACCCTCAGACGGGTCCCCCCTGGAGGTTCGGGGCTTGCTGTGTGAGCGGGACTTACCATGTGGGGCCCTTCTGTGGCCCCTCCCCCTCCTGCTGCGTGCACTGTGCTGGGCTGAAGACCCCGCCTTGTTCTTCTGCGTACGCTCTTCCTCCAGCCTCTTCATCACAGCTGTGTGCCTCGCCACATTCTCCACTGTTAGGTCGGGGTTGATTCGGCGGATTATTTCCATCTCCACCTCGCGGGGAATGGGCGTGGTTGGCACGTCCTCGTCACGAAGAGGCCACTCCTCTGGGGGGAACTGAGCTGAGAAGGTGGCCAGCTGCCTCATTTTGTCCTTCTTGAAACTTAGCCTGAAGAGCCTGAGACCAAACCTTTTGGATTGCTTCTCACCACTCCCGCCACCACTTCCTTCTTTCTTTTTGGTCAGAGTGTCAGTTTTATAAGGGAAAGAAGTGATGCTTTTGCTCTTATCTACGGGATCTTGAGGCGGCGGTTGCTGGACAGGAGAGGAAGTGGGAAGAGGGGGATAAGGGTATGATGGCGGTTCTCCTCGGTGCTCCTTGGCTGACGTGCTTGGTGGAGGTTCCCCACTGTTGTGATCCTTAGGCGGCTTACTTTGATAAGAATCTCCCCTGTGCTCCTTTGGTGACTTACTTTGGAGCGCAGAGGTATGAAGTCTGGACGAGTCTTCGCGATAGGAGTTGTATGAGTCACTGTGATTCTTCCGAGGAGGCCTCTCTCTCAGGCAGCCAGGTGTGGATGGTGTGACGTTGCCAGACTGAGGCGAAGTGCATTGCTGAGGTTGCTGCTGCTGCTGCTGCTGCTGCTGCTGTTGCTGCTGCTGCTGCTGTGACTGTTGCGGTTGGCGCTCTGGCAGCCGATCATCCAGGTGATACCACTTGTTGTTGGTTCTGATGAGGGAAGGAGTGATATAGTAGGTCTGGGGGGTGACAATGAAGTAGCCCTCTGGAGTTGGGTAGATCTTCCTCTCTCGCACCAGCATGTTCAGGGTATGTCGCAGAACCTCAGAGCTGGGTGTAGGCACGCCTGCAGGAAACACAGATCGGACAAAGTTGAAGCACAGTTTCATAAATTTCGGTTTAAAAAATAATATCTATATTTAAATCATTCAAACACAGGACATTATGAACATTTTGTATGAGTATGGGTACAATTTGGAGACAGTAAAATAATCAAAATGAACAGATTATAGTTCAAGAAAAAAACCCTAATATTATTTGTTTTGCACAATGTGAGAACTAACTAAACTTGACACATTCAGCGTTTTTGGAAACATTATCATCTCACTAGAATTTAAACTAAATTGTAGGATTGAATTTTGCTTGACAACACACAACATGAATTTGTGCAGACAGACCCACTGGTGGGTACATCAGAGTTTCAACAGCTGTTTATTTGAATGTTCCTTTCTATTTTTTATCATCTTACAGAAAATTACAAAGGTCTCTTTTGTGCCTCTTTTAAAAGTTTTAGTTGAGTTTTACACAACATCAAATGGGCTTTTTTTTTTTTTTTCATTTTTAATGAATAATTTAACTTTTTTAAAACCTCAAATCTTCCTCACCTCACATAAATCCACATGCATTTTAAGGAACGTCCATGACTTACTATAATACTGACACTATAACACAATCTAAGAGTTCATCTGTAAGTAAAAACAAATAGTACTTAATAAACTAAACACTCCCATATAAATTACCAAATCAACATTAAAAGTAGTCCATTTTAAACTCCACTCATAACCTTTGTCTAGCAGGGCCTTGTGTTGCCTGACATTACATCACCCCTGTGTTAGTTTTTTTTTACACAGAAATGATGCAACCTATAAGTTTAACTCCTTTCCACTCTGCCATTGTGTTGAAGTAAAGATGAATTTGAAAGACTTCCCATTAAATTTGACTGACAACTTACACAGTGGTTAAATCTTTGCTTTTAAACCTCGTATTTTAATACATTTTTAGGCTTGTTTCACCAACAATAAGAGTAATACTAGATTGAATACTATACTGTAAAACATTACATATATTCAAACCGTTAAAATAAAAGATATTGAGAACATTTTGTTGGAGCATCGCAACAATTTAGAGATGTTTAAAGAACAGATAATCGTTTTAAAAAAAACCTGACAAGTCTTTGTCTTTCACTACGTGAGAACTGCTATTAAAAAGTCTATAAAAAAAAAACTTCTTTCTTAAGGAGAGATAAGATAACAATTTGTAACAAAATAAATGTTTTTGAGTTTAACAATGATTACTGGTCTGTTAAGTAAATAAGAACAGTTTGAGATTCTTCAAACCACGTTAACAACATACAGAATCATAAATAATTTGTTCATAGACATAAATCAATATGTTTATATGTCATTTGTGAAGAAAACTCAAAACAGAATATGAGTAAAATGAAACTACGAGGGGATGGGACAGGGAGCTGAAGATGTTCACTGTGTTATTGTACATTTTAGGTCTGTTTCTCCAACATTTTATTTGTGGATTTAATATTCAAATTTGTAAGAAAATAGTGAAAAATGTCCCCCAGAATCAAACGTATTATCTTAAAATGTCTTATTTTGTCTAAACAATTCAATAACAAGTATTCTGTTTACTATCAAGCTGCTGTCAAAGTGTCTTGCTTGAAAAACGGCTATTGAAATGATTAATCGATCATCAAAATAGTTCTGTGGATCGACTAATTGCTTAATTGACTAATTATTTCCGATCTATTCCTGTTGAAACATTATGATGTTGTTTGCAAGATTTGACAGGATGAAATATCTCAATTAATCACTGAAGTGTGTCAGAGCCCTGAGGTGAGATCAATAGATGTTTAAAGCCCATGTAGATCACTTCTTTGCTCCTTTGAACCTGGCTTTTACGTTCGATGGGTATAAAATGTAACTTTAAGTGTGTAAATCTATACGTTTGGAAAATGTAGTGAGAGGATGTTAATAAGCAGCAAATCAGAAGACAATAAACCACCACAGATGTATATAATCACAATTTCTACCTTAGTATTTACAGAACATTTGCCACGTATTGTATTAAAATAAACCTCTGCATGCAGTGCCATTTTAAGAACGAGGTCAGAGGAGCGTACCTGGGAAGCTGGCAGTGAGGTGCTCCACCAGAGCCTCCTGGTTGACAGGCTTGTGGGCAGAGTTCATAGCAGAGATGGCCAGGCACAAGATCTCCCCCAGCGGGATGAACTGTGACTGGCTGATAGGTGACATACTGATCGGAGACACGTCACCTGCAGGAGGAGGAGGAGGAGGAGGAGGAGGAGGCACAAGCACAACTGTGAGATCATGAATGAACAGCAGGCGCAGCGTGTGAAGCTATGATGTAATGGTCAAACAGCAGCAGTTTGCATGCTGCCTGGAACAGCTCCACCCCTCCTCTCTGTGCTTCGTTTAGCCTCTCGTTCCTCCTGTTTCTCGTAGGTTAGCAAAGCGAGGCAGCCGCTGCAGCAACCGTAACCGTAGTGTGAGATCACCTGAGTCTGTGCGAACCTCGTGATTCAATTCACATCATCTCACATACAGAAAAAAAAGGAAGCTTACACAATCCTTCAAAATGTCAAAACCACGACGTATTTGAAATTTAACAAAATAGAACTGACTTCAGCGCCACATTGAGAGCTTACACGCAGAAATTCTCTGTTGCCTTTGTTGAATTAAGCTGGCTTTGCTGTCAGCAGTAGTGAGTAGTGAGATCATCCTACAACCAGACGGCCCGGCTTCAAGCCCCTCTGAGAGCAAACATCTGCCCTGCTGAAAGGTTGTAAAGCAACACACCGAATCCACCGCTGCAGCATCTGTGCAGTAGCTGACCCTGTCCTCTGACCTAAATCTGGTGATCGATGGAGAATCACACGATACAATGAAGAAAATGTATCATCAAAGCCTCCGTATTTGACTTCTAACACGATGACTCCAGGTTACCAACAGAATTAATGCTGCCTCATTGATCAGTGTTTTAAAGTTTTGCTATCATTCGCTATCTACACTGAAATCTGTGCAGGGCCTCTTCACCACGCTCAGCTGAATGGTCAGTTAAGCAACACGATGACGTTATCTCTGCTTAGTATCACAGCTCCTTAAGCTTCATGTGGCTTTACAAGGCTTTACTCGGTTTTAAGTAAACATGAGAAAAGCGGGATCTGTCAGTGAATTGGTAAAAAAAAAATCACCCTCTCCTGTGCTTTTATAGTATTTTACTTTTTTTGGTAAGGTATCTCAGGGGGTGTGTGAATGAGCTTGTAGTATTTATGTTTATCATCTTACAATGAAGCAAGAAACACAGCAGCAGGAAAATACGCAAATATTTATAGTAAAAGCGATTGAAAGGATCTGATTTTCTTGGTAAGGACGTTAGTTTTGGATGTGAGATGTCCCAGAAGCCCTTTTGTGATCTCAGCAAACACAAAATATCAAATCTGTCACAACATTTGGCGCAAAGGTGATGCCACTTATGTATCCTATCACAACTAAACTTTTGGGTATTCAGGAAAACATTATACATAATGAAAAAACAAAAACAAAATTGATGAATGTACATTTTTTCATTGTGTATTACCATTATATGTATTTATATTTTTAAATATGGGTCAGTAAATATGAAGATGTGAAACTATGTCAGGATTAAGGACGTTACAGAGATTTGGACCCACTGAGGAACATTTTAATGAATTTTAAACACGCCCAAATGAGTGTCCAACAGGAATAATACTAGTAGAAAGCTTTAGATTAAATCATTCAAAATATTTCTCATTCTTCTCTATTTCTATTTGACCTCGTATGATACATTAGAGAAGTAATGAAAAGGGGAAGTTACAAACATTTCCTACTTGATAACATGAAAATATCGTCCACTTTGAACTCTATTGCCCCCAAATCAAACTGTGTGTTTGCTAACTCCGAGCTGCTCTGCGTAGAGAGAGGGTGGAGCTTCTGTTGGTGGGAGTGTAGGACTCACCTGGCGCACGATAACTTGGCGGGGACGGAGAGAAATGAGGAGGAGGAGGGGGAGGAAGATGCTGCTTCTGCACACGGATGTCTTTCTCACTACGGGAGAGATTGTGCTCCAGCGGGCGCTCGGTGAGCTCCGAGCTGGGCCAGGCCCGCCGCAGATTGCTGCTGCGGTTCTTCTTCATCGTGACCCCTTTACCAGGTGGCCTTCACCCCCTGGGGGCTTCTGGGATAAGGTGGGGGTGGTGGAATGGGGAGGATGGGGAAAGGAAGGAGGGAGGTGGGGAAGGAGGGGTGTGCAGGGGGAGGTCGACCAACCTCAGGCTCAGTGCCTCCCCCGCATTAGTAAGAACGTCCCGCTAGAGCGATCACACACCAGACATGGCAGGAACCAGTGTGCACCTTCACACACATACACACGTCTCATTTACATCCACGAGCAAGCTACAAACGACTGTGTTCGCACTGTGGGTGGTTGTCATCGGCTGCTGGGCTCTCCCAGGCTGATCTGGAGCAATGGCAGCGGCGGCGGAGGTGCAGGTGATTGCGCGAGGCATCACCCTTTCATCGGCATCAGTCCCAGCCACCATTTGTAGCATCCCCATTTGCATGCGTAGGGAGGCACATTACGTAGCCGCTCTGATGTGGGAGGAGGGAGCAGGAGAGAGGTGGGGGGGCAGGGGTAGAGATGAGGGAAATGGGGCATTGGAAGCAAGGAGGACGGTGAGGAGAGATTTCAGTGGAGGTTTTGGGATCCGCTTGTTCCTTTCGAGTAGAAGGTAACGGGGGAGGGAAGGGAGGGGATGGATGGATAGTCAAAGATCCAAAGCTTAAGAGGCCCAATCTTCGACAATAGCTCAATTCACCACAGGAGTGCTCGGCCGATCCCCGGAAAACAAAAGAGCCCACTTAAAAAAAAACAGAAATAAAAGCTCCATTCACCCTAATGGGCAGTGAAACCTCAATAGTATGCCAAGCAGCGGAGACGCCACGTTCACCTCCATCTTTATCCGATCAAGCACAAGACCCCATCGTCCTTTCGACAACAGCACACCAGGAGAGGGTGGGGAGAAAAAAATGGAGAGCATAGAAATAAATAAATAAATTCAAGAATAGATATCCACCGTTTCCCGCAATCCAACGGAAGAGGCTCCCGAGCCTATCGCCGTAGCATCCATTCATTAACAGGGGGGGATGCAAACTCCAGTCAACGGCAAATCTCTTTCAACGCTAATGCTGCAGCTGCTCCCAGCACCTCCAGGAAGGGTGTGTGAGTATGTGTGTGTGTGTGTGTGTGTGTGTGTGTGTGTATGTGTGTGTGTGTGTGTGTGAGTGTGTGTGTGTGTGTGTGTGTATGTGAGAAAGTGTGTATGCGCGCATCCGCCTGCTGCGCGCGATTCTGCATGAGCATGCATGCGTCTGTGTCTGGGTGATTGAGGCTGAGGGGAGGGGAGGAGAGGATGCAAGAGAGAGAGAGAGAGAGAGAGAGAGAGAGAGAGAGAGAGAGAGAGAGAGAGAGAGAGAGGACATACATAAGGCAGAGAGGAGAGCAAATATCAACAGCTCGAAACACACACAAGAAGAAAATAAAAATATTCAGATGATGTCTGGGGAATAGCTCAGGCTCTGAATCTTTGGCTAAATTTCCATCCTCACCCTCCGTCCTCTCCTGTTCCCTCACCCTCTCTGTCTTACTATCTCTGCTCTTGAAGGATGAGGGGCTCCTTGAACCACCATCCTTCCTGCTTTTTTTGTGTGTCTCACCTGACTGTGAAGACCAAAGCTAAACACTTGACAGGGCCACAACCGAAGGGAATCATTTTTAAAAAAGCTGCTGATTTGTGGCTTCCTCATCGGTGCCTTCCACCGGTTGATTCAGTCACTCCACCGTGTGCAGCTGTCAATGAAACCCAAAGCATCACCTTAATCATGTCCAGAGTGGCAGCTCCTGCTAGCTGCAGACTCCTGCTGACTCACATGTGTGGAGTGTGAATGGACGGTTGGAGGGACAGAATAAGGAGCAAAGTGAGAGGGCAGGACGGGGCACGAGTGGAGGAGGTGGAGGGGGGGAGGACGGTGTCACAACCAATCTGCTCCAGTTCACTGATACCAAAGAGAAAGAGGAGAGGAAAGGAAGGAGGGGTGAGGAGGAGGAGGAGGTGGAGGTGGGGGAGAGCGACACCACGCCAGCCATTTTATTTCTCAGTAGTGCTGCAACAGCCTTTGTTGCCATGACGACGCAAGCCGATGATCTCATAGCTGTTACCTTTGAGTGCTGTTCCCTTAAAGAGCCAGTTACTCAAGACAGAAACAGACAGACAGCACACAGACGAGGACCGACTGTCTGTTGCACGGACAGAAAAAACACTCCTGCATCGCTGCTGAGAAACCGGGATCCCACGATTACACTAACTGGGAGAAAAGAAACGTAGCAGGATGTCCTGATCTGAAAAATACACGAATCCACAGCCACTACAAAGATTTGAATTCTTGCTAGATGTCCCCCAAAAAATTCTGCTGACACCCAAATGTGAGGCGATTAGAGTTGGACAATAATTTTTGATAATTGATGAATTGTTTCAGTCACCGGTTCCATCTCCTCATAAGTGAGGATTTGTTTAACTGAATATCTTTGGGTTTTGGACTGTTGGTCAGATAAAACAAGCAATTTGAAGAAGTCAGTTTGGGCTACGGGACACTATCATGGAATTTTTTCACACAGTTAGTTTTGCAGGTATATGATCAACACCAAAGTATTAGACACATTAAAATTTTGACCTGATGATGGCGTTTGATAAAAAGTCAGTAGAATTCATTGACGGGGGACCATGAATGTCCGATCCGTCAAATGGTTGTTGAGAAATTTCAGTCTGGACCAAAGTGGTTGTTATAACTGTGTAACAAATGTCTTTTTAAGTGCAATATATCAGCTCAGAGTAAGACAACAATAATCTAATGCAGACTGGATGTGTCTAAAGGCTTGTGTTACATATTACAAATCAGAACTGTTTAGATTAACATATCAATAGTGGGACAGCACTATCCTGCCGTTTAAGACAGTCCTCCTGAGCAGTCCCACAGTAAAGGACTTGCGGCCTGTTACAACTTCATCCAACTTCCTTGCAAACAGGAGACCATTTTTGCCGGTGGTCTGCCCTCCAGTGGAACATTTACGACAACACATTTTTTTTTTTAAAGTAAGCTCTCCAAGCCAGACACTGAATAAAGGGACAAAGCAACAGCCTACACAACACATCCTGATCTGACATTAAGATATACGGAAAAAAAATCTGTCTGCTGCGTTAAACATTTCCCCCAATTCTCTACTGGGACCCTCCCTTTCCTTTCAACAGAGACCTCATCTATAGCAGGGAATGCAGTGAAATAGTGTTTTCCTGAACAAATGCTTCGCTTTTCCTTCCTTTAAGAGCACACACTCCTCCCTGCCCATTGTTTATTGCCTGCTAACGGATACAAAGTCCCTCAGTTAATCAGATTGAATTGTCAGTTTTAAAAAAACCCACTGTTTCCACACAGCTGAAAATCCACAACTTTTGTCTAAATGTATTAATCCAGCTACTTTTTGGCTCATAGCCCGAATCAAACATTCTCAGGCAGTTTGGGGGATAATCTCCATTATGTAAACATGTAGCAGTCATATGAGAAAATGCACCACGATTTCGGCCTTAAAGACTTACGGACAACAAAAATAATATATTATTGTCTATTAATATGTTAATAGTGATGGAGATTTTAATCCATTCCTGTTCCCCGGCAGCATTCATAGTGTCTGAGTAAACATGTACCACAGCTGGGGAGTTTTCTTCCTACAGTCTTTTGTGCAAGGCATATCCAGAAAAAAAACACTTTTTCAGATGCATGTATTTGTCCGAAAACTTGTTAATAAGAAACAATATCATCATATTGTTTTGCAAGTATATATTCTACCAAATGTTGACCTTCTACACACAAAGTTAATGAACAGCCTGACTCATACTAGAAATGTAAAACTGCAGTGTTTTTCATCTGCATAGTATTATTATTACTTATTATATGACACTTTCCATAAGAATAAACAACAACAACACCCCAATTAAAGATGCCAGAGCTGATTCAGGTGATCTCAAAGAGGCAAACTGGTTAAAATTTAACTCCTGGTTGAATTTACATGAGCTTACTATTAAACTAAAGATTGATTATGCTGCATGGTGGCGGCACAGGTGAGTGTGACGAACACCGTTGGTCCTGCTCTGAGTTGATTTCCGAGTTAATATAGATCCTGGTTTATGGGTTTAATAGTGAAAAACACAAAAAATGTTTCAATCAATTTCTCATCTGCATCTGGACCAACTGCATATATGCTCTGTTGGTTTATGCATTATAGACTCTGGTGAGTTATTAGCTATAAGACAAACATTCCTCAGCTTATCAGTGTTTGCTTCAGTAGTGTGAGTGGAGCTACGTCACTTCGTCTCACAGACAGACGCAGAAGAAAACACAGCGACACAAAATCACACTCTATCTTAAGATTTACCTTTTGGACTATAATGGACCCTAAGGTGTTGAAACTTTTCAATTCAATACAATCAATGTGTAGCAGCTCGATGTAGAAATCTGATAACGTTAAAGGAGCTGTAGAAGTGTTTGAACATTCAGTACACACTAAGTTCAGTCAGAACAATGAAGAGTCTGGTCAGTGTTGCGCCTTGTGCCACGAGTTGAGTTGACAGAAATAAATCTGTAAAACGATTTAGGACGTTAAACCAAAACAATGAGCTAAAAGACGCTAAAGCGATTGATAGAGCTGAGCTGCACAGTGAGGCGACAATTCTCTGTGGGTTCGTCACAACGAGCGACACCTTTCACATTACACATAGTGATTAAATCCACTGTTTTTATAAAAACATTGATTAGAGACAGCTTTAAATGATTTACAGATTCTGTTACACCAATATACAATACAAACTACAGATTTTCCCCCAGGAAATTGTTGAGCAGAGGTGGTAAGCCACCGAGTTCCTGGCACTTCTTGTCTTGTGATCAATTTAGTCATTAAATGACGACCTAAACAGTAGCTATACTGGATGTGTGAAATAACACCTCTGCTCATATTACCACAAGGTTCCTGCTTTATTTCATAAAAGCTGATTCATTTGTTAGATGGTAGTGGAGGCGGTCCTTATTTCAGGTGAGAGACTTTTAGTTATACTGTACTGCAATAAAACATTTTTTGGCATCTTGGGTCAGCGAAACAAGCTGTAAATACTACACTGACATATTATCACTTATATATGGCAGTTATAATAACAGTTGCCTATTTACAGATCCGGCAGATTCAGGGCAACATTTGGATTCTTGACACTTGATGAATGTAAGTCCAATATTCACTCTCGTTTTAGCTCTGTTTTTGGTCTCCACCAACACCTGAGGGAAATATCTGGTTCTTTAGCGGCTAAATTCTCCTATGTTCATCTGTTAGTCACTAACTTTGTGTGTATTGCTGCCTAGTTAGTGTACATGAGTTGATGAGAGCGGTGAGAGTGAGTTGTGGGCCGTAAAATCAAAACAACAATATGACAGATGCTAAAACGCCCTGTAGAGCTAAAGAGAATCACAGATTTGGGTGATAATTGTCTGTCACATTACACAAACTCTTATTAAATATTAAAATATTGATTAGTGCAGCTTTAAAAATACTGCATTTGCCATGTTAGACAGCACCACTGCTCTTTTCTCCAGAAAGCTCATTTTGCATTTTATAAAAGTGTATTAATATTTTCCTCCCCTATGAAACACTGCTGGAAACCCTGATAACTTTTATCCCCTCAATTAGCAGAACAAATAAAAGTAAAATGTAAGGATATTAAGTGTGCTTTTACTAAGGTACAAGATCTCCTATAGCTTTAAACGATGATCAATATACCGAACAAACAAGTATTGAAGATTTAAGGCTTTGTCAAATCTTCATCATCTCTTCCTCCATAACTTTTTTTCTGTTTTCTCTGCCACAGTTTGATGCTGCTCACTGATAGAACTGATGATCCAAACTGAGGCTCTATTGTGAAACAGACATAAATAAGGTGATCTATGACATGCTGCACGCCTCTCTCTTTGACACACACACACACACACACACACACACTCAGACAAGGAAGCTTGTGAGGGCAGTATGATGGGTGCAGCGGTTAGACTTGCTGACAATACCTCAAGTCGTCCAAACCTGTCCCAGCACATACATGAGTTATAGCCTTGTCAGAAGAAGATGAGTATGAGTGTGGGAATGTTGATCTGGAGTAGAACTGGGCCTAAGTCCTGGCTCTGAGCAAGTCTACATGATATGAAGCAGCTGAGGTTATAAGGTGAGATGCTGCCTGAACTCCTCTCATCAGACTAGCTTCGACTGGTTTCATGCAACCTGCCAGCTGAACTGTTACCTTGACTGACAGAGCGAGTAGACAATATGATATTTAAAAACCTCAGGGGGAACTATTTTAACTCACAACCACAAAAAAGGAGGGTCATATTAGGTTAGTTGTCAATCAGCAGGTGTGGAAATCAGCACGAAACAACCAACAGAGCTCTGAAGAGCCACAAAATCTGTCAGAAAGGTATTTAGATTAGAGACAGACGACCAACGCCAAACACTGAGAAACAGCATGGACAAAGAAACAGTGGTCACAAGTTGAAACTGACCAGCAGGGGAAAGTCACTAAATATTTTTAGGTCTCTTGGGGCACGTCCAAAGTCTCGAGTCAATCAAGAAAAAGTCCACATCTCTCGTCTTGTTAAACCAAATCTCAATTTTTTTCTCAATTCAGCCATCTTGTAGATTATTAATAGGAAATGAAAACTCTTCTAATTAATCAGCTAGTGTTGTCGAGTTGTTTTTATCTTTGTTACTTGAGCACCTAGTCGGCTGGTGAAGTAAATACAGTGAGTCAAGAAACAAGTCTTCATGAGTAATCCTCGAGGCTCTGGCAAGTCTTTCGGGTCTTTGAGTTTCTTAAATATTTAGGTAGTTAGTTTGCTTTTTTATTCAGGAAGTCTCGTTGAGATAAAAATCTCTTTTACAAGAGCGACATAAGGACAAAAGACAACTCAGTCACACTAATTAACACAAATATCACTTTACACATATAAGCAAGTAGGACTTTAAAGTCCCTGAGAGGAGTTAGTGTCTCTAACTTGACTTTGTTTTGTACTTCATTCCAACACCTGAAATCAGGCTTCCCAAGTTCAACATTATTTATGGAGTGCAGCTATTCAAGGCCTCTCTGATGCAGTTTTATAAACATTTTTATTGTTCCGGGATTTTTTGCTGTCAAGTCTTAAGTCAGCTTAAGTCTTTAGGGAGTCTGGTCTCAAGTAAGCGAAGTCTGAGGGCAGTCAACTCCATGTCCTCATTTTCAGTCTGACTTGAGTCCAAGTCTCCAGACTTACAGCTCTGGACAGACATATACAGTATGAGGGGAAATACTGCTAAATGGCTTGAGAGTTGATGCAGCCCACAGGAGTTCAAAGTTTAAATTCTTTTATTTATGTTATCTAGTCAAACCATTTGGCCAAGATTTGCCAGATTGACTTACATGTTATTGCCACTGCACCTTTTACTTATTGTTAACACTCTTGTAAACTTGTTTACTGCTGCTGTGTGCTGCTTTTTCTAAATGATGTGTCTTTGTTACTGGTGGATAAGTCTGCTTTGAATGCCTGTTTTGGCCACTCTGCAGGCCAAACTTCCCAAAGCAAACATTGTTTCCAAACATATGAACGACATTAAGGACTGGCTGTGCAACTTTTTGTTTTACAGTTAAGTGTAATAGCATGTTTGTGCATATTCTCTCTACCATTTAATGCCCCGAATGACCCCCAACATACCCACCTATGCACTTGATGTCAAAGCCCTGTGGTGGTTTTAGGGTCCGCCTGGTCCATCCGTTCCTGAGGACTTGGAGGTGAACGTCTTTGCCCTGGATCAGCAGCACATGCTCATCTATCCAGCCGAGGAAGAAGATCTCGGACAGCGCGTGCGTCAGCGCCTTGTTCCAGAAGTGCTGCATGTTTACGGCTTTGAAATTGGCGAATACCTCGTAGCCGGTGTGATGCTGCAAGTTTACAGAGAGCACGGCCGGTGATGATGATGGAGAGTCCTCTTCATCTTTACTGCAAACCTGCGACAGCACCAGAGCCAGAGAGTGCGGAGCCACATGGAGGAACTTCTCCATTCCTGCTTCAGTCAAAGTTAAAGAAAGTCCACCTGAAAATCAAAGTAAACTACTGTTCCTTAACATTGTTCAGACCACGCAGAGGTCTTACGTTTCTACCCCAAAACTGCCGGATAATCTTAGCTGGTCTAGGCATGTTACAGAAATGGACCACAGGGTGAAAGAAAACACAGCAGAGCTGATCCAGAGTCTGCAGCGCGACGTTAGAAATGTAAAACACAGGTGCTCCACGTAGAATCAGAAGAATCAGCAACCTGACACGCCGTCCTCTGCAGCCAACTAACCCCAACTGTCAGAGAGTATTAGGGCCTATTTTCAGCGACAAAAGAGGCGAGGACTTGTGCTGCGTTCATGGGACACACGTAAACTTCTACTTTCCTCTTTGGAAGACCACCAAAGTCTGCCTTATTGTTAGAAATTGTTTATCTTATGCTGATCTAATTGTTAGCGATAACAAACAGTCAGTTTAATGTAGAAACTCAAAACGCCAAAATAAGTTTAGCAAAGATTTCGCTCAACAACACACTAATATGACAAAAAAACAACTTGGCCAGAAAAAGAGAAACACCTGCAGGATTCAATACAATATCAACTTAAACTCTACTTCTAATCTGTCCTGCAGCAAGGTCACACAGGCACAGACTTACACACACTTAAACATATAAGAAAACATAATTATAATAATAATAAAATACATTATAAAATGTGTCAAACATGTGCTAAAACGCCCCCCACAGAGACTCACACAAAACAAGGTACACTAATGACATTAAACCTGGTCCAGCCATCATCACCCCACTCAATGTTATATGGAAGACTGATCATCAGCTGCCTCATCCTGAGACTATTGGTGATGTGTTTTTATTATGTATTGCACATATTGAAAGGTGTTATTATACATTATCATCTTACTATACAATGCAGTCCAATACCGCAAAATACAGCCTCAAAAACTACCACAGAGTTGAATCAACACCATCACATAAGTTTTACAACCGTTTTGCCAATCAATTAATTTATTAAAATAATTAATAAACATTTTTTTTTGCAAAAATACCACAATTTAATAGTTTGAAGTAGTTCAATCTGAGAATTTGCTGCTTTTCTTCTTATATTATAATAAATAGAATATTTTTGGGTTTTGGACTGTTAGTCGGACAAAACAAGTAGTAGTAGAGTAATTGATTACAAAAATGATCAAACTAGTTGCAGCCCTACTTGATTGTGCATAAATAATGGCATGTGATTATGTAATATTGAAGAAACAAACCGTAGTTTAATATGTAGTGATATAGTGTTAAATTTAAAAGTGAAACTAATACAATACAGTTAATACAATCACGGCAGCTAGGAAGGATTTACTTGCAGATTTTATCCAGACTCAATATTCTTCAATTTAAGTTAATATATTCAATATTAACAGGGGTGAAGAAATTGTGTATATGTCATGCTTGTATACTAGTTGCCCTCGGGTGGCAATATTGAGGTGCAGTTTGTTGAATCATCTCATTTAGAGGTATTTGTGATTGGTGTATGTAGGTGTTGTTTAAGTGTCAGCTGTGAGTCTTTGTGTTCAGTACATCCAACAGGTTGGAAGTGGCCTGTTGTTTGCGAAAGCTAGTTTAGGTTAAGTGCGTCGGCGCTGGCAGTGAAAGAATCTGAGGCCCAGTTTTAGTTGGCGCTGGGCCTCAGGATCTGGTGGCCCAGTTCTTCTCACCTCCAGGCATGCCAAATCTGGAGTAATCCTGCCTGTTTACGCTCAACACTGTGTACACAAGTAGACCTTTTACTGTGTTTGTAGAGGTCAACTCTCATACGAGATACGAAGAGAAAACTGGCAAGACTTCCTGGGAATGTGAGCACTTTAACTTTACTTTTAGTGGCTGTTGATGATCTTCACTACTCTTACAGTGAAAGAGCCATAAACAAATTCAGTGAAAAGTGGTCTTTATTTTTCAGGAGAAACATTACATCAACCTCACAGTGTAGCTGCTTACAAAACAGTGATATCACATAAAAGCCAAAAAGTGACGTTCGTAGCAGAATGTTGTTTATTGATATGACCTAAAAACTGGATTGTCAAACGACATTGAAATCTTTTGATAGCAAAAAGGGTTTCAGCCAGTTTGCTGTAAATATTTTAATATGTACTCACAAACGACCAGAACCTGGATCAGATTCCACCATCATATTGTGCTTATGAATAGCTCAATGCTGATGGTTACATATAAAAGGTTTGACTCACAGTTACACAACAGTCCATTGGAAATGATTGAAGTTAATGACTGTAGTGAAAAGGCTTCCACTTTGCCATTTTATCTTTAAAAACAAAGTACTTGCAAATACGAAATGTAAAATTGTGTTCAAGTACGACTGACTTATCAAAATGTGCCTCAAATAACAGCATCGTGCAAGTGGGCTGGCTTTACTCATGCATGCTATGAAGCCTGACCCCCACTAATTTGAGGACATTTACAGGCAATGGTTTATTCAAAAAAGTCCATATTTAGAAAAGAAAGACATCATGAAACAGATTAAAAACTGAATTCTGAGCTTTAAAAACAAAACAGAAGATAGCTTACTGGATGCACCTGAATCTGCTACACAACATTATCGAGTATCAAGTGTTGCATCCATTTAGGCGTCACACAAGTCATTAGGTACTAATTCAATGAATGATTATTTTTAGTTGTGCAACCTTCATGGCAGATTTTACTACACGGATTCAATAGTCAAAAAAAAAAAACAAGGAAGTAAAAAAAGGTACAGAAATAACACATGATCCCTTCAAATCAGAATATCGTCTTGCTTAGACACTCGAGTTAAAATAAACCGGCAACTCATAAAAATGCTGATGTTGGAGAACAGGAAGCCCATCTCTGATTTCATGATTAAAGGTCAAATTTCCTATCAGGCGGGCTCCCAATATTTTCCCTGAAATGTCTATAGTGTAAACAAAGAGGTATCTACTGGTAGCAAATTGTGTGCATGGAATTACAAGGTCAATTACATTTAATCTTTAAATTACATTATTTTATGCTTTTATTTTAGATTGAAACCTTTTTAGGTTTAATCTTTAGAATAGAAAACAAATGGGGTTTTTTTCTGCACGGATAAACATTTTAACGCCATATATCTCAGACATGTACTCCGCATAATGCCACGCTTGTGAAATGTGACAGCAAGTTTGCATCACATCTACTCTCCCAGAAATGTGTAAGCTGAGGTTTCAAGAGATATTCAGTCAGAAAGTGTAAACTAAAATAATGCACAAACACCAACCCATACACATCCTCAAGCCTTTCTTCTGCAGATGAAGGCCGGCGAGGCTGAAGTCTTCTGAAGTAAAGACGACATCAAGGAGAAAAATACATCTCTTTGGTCAGCATTGACACAATGCATGGGATTTGTTTCTTTGCATCAAAGCCTGGTGAATTGGAGACAGACACAAACTCTACTGCCACCTTGTGGTTCACTCGTGTCATGATGTGCAGGAGCTCCAACTCTTTTCCGTATTTGCTGATCATATCGCACAGTGACTGCATGAACCAGGACCCGGTCATAGTATTCCTCCATGAGTAGTAGCCTGTCAACAGATGAGTAACAGAATAACGGACGTATCAACACAATTAATAAAAGGGGAACAATAAGTATACAAAAAGACCTGTGTTTGTGTGTATGAGTATTAACCTGGGGCTGTGGAGAAGGCATAGAGGAAGTCAGCTTCCACAGGGATCTTGGTAGTGCCATCTTCTCCGCTGTCTGCTTCAATGCCTGCATCCAGATCAGTGCCTCTGCAAGCCTACTCAATGTGCACATTAACAAAACACGATCAGGTTACAGGTTAAACACTTACTGTAAGCAAAGTCCGAGGTAAGATGGTGTGGGACGAAAACTCTTAAGAGTACCTGGATGAAGAAGAGTTTGGGCTTTCCCACCAGTGATTTGCAGTGATCGCCTCGAAAAAGTGATGTGAGGTACTTAAGCTCTATGGAGCCATCGGTACCGAAGAACACACCCTCATCTCCATGACTCAACAGAACACAGATGAACGAGGCGGAGCTGCTGTGATCCTCCTTCGACACTGAAAATATATATTTATTTAGATTATGTAAAGGACAGCAGGTGAAAAGAGTCAATAGTTTGGAGCCTTTTTTTTTATTTTTTATGAAACATGCATCAAACTTACCAGAAGTTAAAACGTGTTTCATCTGATCGACTGTCTGGTCATTGTAAACCTTCACTTGGTAACCCAACTTCGTGAACACTTTCATGGCGTTGGCTGCATCTACATCTGTACCATTTCGTTTATTCATGCCTAAAAAGAGATTTTTTTTTTCTGGTTACTTCAACACAATGAAAATAATTTTTAAAAAAGGAGGCAACATCTCTTACTTCCTTGTAAGTAGATTTAAACATTAGCACACACTTTGATACAAAGCATGTTGATTTACTGTATTTTCCTAACTTTAATTTCATCTTTTTACAGCTTGTAAGTTTTAGCAAAGACACTACAAAACCTTCTGTATTATTTTACACAATTTGTTTACGTGCCACACAGAGCCATGGATTCAGGCTCTGTTTCTGTGTCTTGATCTGACATTTACTTATGGCCTAACATTGCTGCATTTTGAACAAAGTTGATGCCAGACTACACCATCTATTCACACGACCACTGCCTGTCTGGAGCCCTTGGGTTCAGGATTGAACACCTCTAGTCTAATATCTACAGTAACTGTGGTCACATGCTCTGATTGTAAGAGTGAGTACATAAAATCTAATTGGCTTTTGCACAAAATGATGCAATTTTCTTGGAAACGTGCGTGGGGGACTACCGAGTTACGTCTAAGGGTGCACAAATCTTCCATAACAGGACTTTTTTCTTGGTTGAACAGCTGAAAACAATCAAATGAGCACTGCAATACAGGCTTAACCACTGCTGATGTTTACCCAACTCATATGATGTGCTTGCTCATAGAGCATTATGCTGTTTGTAGACCAAGCAGTCATGTGTACTCAGTTAGTCCTGCTAGACGGGTTTGTCAAACACAAGTCTGACAGCAAAATAAAACCATTATACAGGACCTCCAATGCTCTATAAGAGCAGACTGAAGCTGTGTTCACCTGCATTGATATCCAAGGTCCTCTCAGGATATAATAATAGAGGCTCTTTCAAGAATAGCAGACACTGCTCTTCAGCTTTTCAAGCTTATATTGCACAATGCCCCTAAAGGGTAGACAAGGACTGAGGTCAACTCAAGGTTTCATACAGTATCTCCAACTATTGTAAACATCAAGCCTTCATATCCTCAGAGAAGCAAGTGCTGGATGAATTATCCCCTACAGATCCTTCAGGGGCAGACATGGTCATGCTTCACAAAAAGATTATGAACACCCAAAGGACACATCTGACAACAGCTGTAATGGCTGTCTTTCGGTATCCTGCTACCCAAAAAACAACACTACCAGAATATCCAAGTGACTTGTCCATTAAATAAATAGACAGCATGAACAGTCTTATACACAGACTTATCCACAGTCCACATTGAACCTGGAAGAGGAACTAATCAAAGAATGGATTCCCATGTGATGTATGTCAAATCATAATGCAAGTCATGCGGGTAGCTGAACTTCCTGAAGATCCAGCGGTAGTACTTGTTATTGAGTTGTCTTATCTTGTCTCAAATGCAAGGAGGCACACACAAATATTAGTGCAACTGCCTGCTCGTTCTTCTCATTCTCTCTCAAGGCAACATAAGGACGGCCACTGAGCCAACTTGAACATCTAATTAATTGACATGGGATGCAGCTAAACGGTATCCACAGCAACACGTGTAAATTGGGTCCCTTAGCACACCTATCATCTCATGAAGGTGTGGATGCAAGATGATTGACCTGCTTTGTTGTACACTGAGATGGTGTTAGTCAGAAGCAAAGCCTCACTTTACTGTTGCCTCCACAAAAAAGCAGTTTCGGCTCTCTTAGACCAAGATGTCTGTTTCTATATAAAGACCTTTCATGGAGCACACACAACTCCAGGCCATGTATCATCGGTCCTGCTGTATACAACATGTTGGAGCAAACAGCTAAGTTGCAGAGGGACAGACAAACCCTACAAGCTCCTCCACCTTTCTGACAGCGATGTCCTTGCACCAAATGAATCCATCATAATTAATTCACCAAATAGACAAGCTTGTGTACACCAACTGGGAACCACGGGCACCTCTACAGGCAGCTAACCTAAACTCCTGATGAAAGTTTTAACAGTGTACATTTGAGCCAACTGACCCATAAACCTTGTTGGTTTAGTCTAGATTAATTTAGCATTTCAAAATGGCACACTTCCAGTTCCTGTGGGAACCCAATATCAACAGAGAATGAACACATCAAAGAGGAACTACAAGTCATTATTTTCATTACCTTGTAACAGTCACAACAAATTGCTTTTGGATAATAATTTAGTGTATAAAATATAACAAAGGACAAGCGCCTATCGTGAGAACCTAACACAGTTATTTTGTTTGACTAGAGTCAAAAACCCAAGGGTATTTACTATTTAAAATTACAATGATACAGAGTGAAGAAGGTAAGTAAATATTCAACTTTAAGTATTTGTTACCACCAGATATTGTTTTACAGTTTCAGCACTAAGCACAACATCAGAGATTAAATTTAAACCTGATTATGTATCAAATATAATATTTTACAATGGTAAAATACATCCACAGCAGATTCATTTTGAATATGCTTCATCTGAAAATATACGTGACCCCAGCCGTGACCAAAAAAACCCCCAAATAAAATACCTGTTCTTCGGTCAAAGTTCTTGTTGTTGATGATGATGCACTGGCCGATGCTGGGGAAGTTAAGGCTGTATCTGAAGCTGTGGGACCTGGGTTTGGCATCCACGTCCATGGAGGCAGAAGCAGACAAAGATACCTCTGACCTGAGGGACAGCAAACCATAACACGGACTAGAATTAAAATATAACGTAACAGCACGATATATTTAACCTCCTAAGACCCAAGCTCTATCTTAATTTCTCTTTGTTATTTGGGCTTATTGGGACATGATAAGTATAAAAACTAAGCATCATCCGTTGACATGATGTGGTTCTGCGTACGGGGACAATTTTGAATTTCCATATAAGCAGAATTAAGTATTATGGTATAACCCAAAATGTGATGTCCATGCATGTGGATGCCAGGTCCTAGGAGGTTAATGCACGACGAAGAAAGAGCTAATGGGGATGAAGCAGTGGAAGCAGTGTGATTTAAAGGCCGGCATTTATGCTTCTTATGACATGATTAACTCGATGCTAAGACAGTTTAATTAACTACAGAATTAACGTAACGTGCACAAACAGCTTATATGTGATAGCTAGCGGGTGAACATGATATGCTAGTGACTGTTTTCTGGGAAAATAACGACGACTGAACAGCTTCCTCATGACTGTCTGCTAACTTGCGCTAACGAGCTGATAAAGATCGCTAACTAGCTAAATTAACCGTCACTCACTCTTGTCCATCGCCTCTTCTTGCGTCTATGGAGTCTTTTGCAGGTCCGTTTACCGACATATTTGTGATTAGGAGAATTAACCTCAAAGTACACAGTGAAATTACACACCCGAACCCAGCACACAACCAATGCTAACTGCTGGTGTAGAGACGTATTCAAGCAAGCTGGCTGCTCCTGTCTAGTAAACAAAGATGCTGATGTCATGCGGAGATGCACTCGTTTTATCCTCCCACGCCTGCCGTCAGAGAGGCGAGTCACACAGCAACAAACTCCTCTGATGAGGCCCGGGGCTAGGGTTTCTAGAAATACTGACGACAAACAAACAAGGAAACCTGTAAATAAATGTATATTGTATTTATTCCATTAACTAAGATAATGTTTGCTCCAATCACTCCACCCCGCCCACACAGCCCCACCCACCCTCCACGTTGAGGTGTGGAATGCTGTTTCCAAGCTGCTTCTCCACACTGCTAGTAATTAAATTCTGGTATTGCAATCTGAAAAATTATTTTTGTTGGCCTAAAAGTTGTCGAATTTAAATATAATAAATCTCAAATTACTACTACTGTAAAATACACACTGTGTAACTCCCCCAAGTCCCTAAAATCCCTCACATTCCCAGAGAAAATATGGCCCTGCTCCTGATGTTACTGTACTACATGTTGTGTCAAGAGATTTTGATGCATATAATCTATTTTTTTTCTTTTTAAGTGAGGATTCAAACTCATCTATCTCATCCTGGAGTCACATAATGTATCACAAGCCTCTAGCTGTCAGTCACACATTAATCAGATGTTATTATACTGTTGTAAGAGTTGTAGTCTCTAACAAAACTAAACCCTGACTTGTCTAAAGCCTGGTTACTTTCCAAATTAGGATTTTTCTTACAAAACATACAACCAGTTTATAAACTATGATACATTGTTAAAGACTAAACTATCCAAGAGAATAAAAAGTATTCACAACTAGGTCTACCAGCCTCAACACTCAAATACAGCTTACATATTAAAGCATCAGTAATGGCCCATTGACACAGTTTAATACTAGTGGCTATTTTGCATGAGTCATTTTACTTTTGATACATTTTGCTTATGGTACCTCTAGTTCTCTATTTTACTGAAATATAATTTTAGATGCAGGACTTTTACTTGTAATAGGGTATTTTTATATGGTGGCAATGCTACTTTTACTAAAAGATTTGAATACTTCTTGCACAACTGACAGTAAAATTAGACATAATGCTAGCCCATAATTGCTGTTCAACCATGGACACTTTTCACAGAAGACATTTTGACGTCACAGTAGGAAAAACACAGGTGTAAATAATAAACTGAATTCCATTTAGCTGCTTCAGTTTCCAGGTCTATCTTTGTAAAATACACAGATGGAGCCATATATTTCCACCTAGACATCAGTAAAGATGTATTTCCGTACAATATGACTCATGTCAAATCAGATTACTATTTGAGTCTGCATTTACTCATGTAATTAAATGTGGTCAATACTGTCTACACACTAGTGTGAGCAGGTTGAAATAAAATTATTTTCAAAATACACCAAAAATATGCACTTCATTTCCATTCAGACTTTAATATTGTCAACCTCTAACACAATCCTGCTAAGAAACTGCATTGAAAGACAGAGAAGGTGAAAAGTATGCTCAGAACAGTGAGTCAATACATGTGCATATTTTAACTAATGGACATGTCTGCAATTACTGAACATGGTTTAGGAAAAGTTTTCAAAACAAACTTGCAAAAACAAACTAACAAACTGTTCAGTAGCCAACATCAAAAGTTGACCGTTTATCAGTCAAACCACGTAGGGAATGATAAATAATGGATGTACTGTACGGAAGTGCAAGAACACCTTCAGTCTACATTTCTGAGTTGTGGGAAGTTGAGCATTGTGTATAGTGACAATCTCCACAGTGCAGGGCAAAAAAAATAACAGCTGGAAACAATAAAAGGGGAGAAAAAGGTATAAACTTAAGAAAAAAA
Organism: Enoplosus armatus; assembly: GCF_043641665.1. Taxonomy (NCBI): domain Eukaryota; kingdom Metazoa; phylum Chordata; class Actinopteri; order Centrarchiformes; family Enoplosidae; genus Enoplosus; species Enoplosus armatus. The sequence goes on from NC_092181.1 coordinate 21,291,789, forward strand.
GTTAAAAACACACAGATTCAATGATGGGGCCACACAATTTAGAACAGTGGCCAAAAAAAAATCACGATTATATATATCTGTTGAAAAAGACGACAGTCAGAAATCTGTGAACTCATTCTGTAATAAGCTGTACATTCCTCACACATAGTCTTCATCATCTGTTTAAATGATGTATGATGCAACAATAAATCACAGTAAGGAATGGTTCAGACCAAAAGAAATTAATATCATTTAAAAGCTATCCTAGCTGGTAGAGGGTGACTCAAGGTAACATGGTACACTCAGCTCAGACAGTGAAAATGCAGTTCTGAGAAAACAACAATGAAAAAGAAAAAAAAGTGCATCACCGGCATTAGATTCTCTATCAATATAACCAGTTAATATCACAATTACTATTTCATATATTTACACAGAAATATTTGCAACATTATGTTTTGTGATCTTCATTTTCAGTGTCCTCCTTTTAAGTACACTTGAATACAAAATTAAATTTAGATTTTCATCAACTGCACAGTCCTTCCACTCATATGACAAACAACAACAGAGACAAGTACAATGACAGAAGTCAGTTTTTGCAGTTCTAGCATTCTCGCTTCACACATTTCATTTTGTGCCACATATATACGCACTGAGGCACTCTTATTGCTGTCTGTTAAAAGTCTACACACACAAAGACTAAAATAACCTAAATCAAGATTAAAGCTATGATCAATACACATTTGAAGGAAACCAGGAAGACAACAACACTTTGCCTTATGTTTCATTTCACTTCACTAATCATCAAGCCAGTAGAAATCAGCACACAGCTCAATGACAACTTGGAGCCCGGTTCTGCTGCTCTTAAATCAGCCTCAGCTGCTCAAATGGTGAGCCTCGACATTTACTTTGAAAGCAGAACTGAAATGGTTGATCGAAATATTAGTAAGAGCACAAACTTCAGGTATGAAAACACAAGTCTGACATTTGTGTACTTGGTTGGAGAATCAAAATAGACTTCATAACACATTTTACATAATATAAGGTCAATCAATACACAATTTGATTTCATCTTACGAGGCTCTTGCTCTCAACAACAGCTTCAAAGAGCTTAACTTCAACTTAACACCCAGATTTAGTTTGAACATGCCCCCTTCACAAATTTTTTAAAAATGCATCCGCTGCCCATCCTAAATGTCAGGGGGGTGGAGGTGGGTGGTGAATGTGACGTTGCCTCGTAGTTCAGTGGCCTGGTGTCCCACAAAACATAATAGATTTTTCACAGGATTTTGGGGGACAGAATTACTGTTTTTTCTCTGTAAAAAAATGAAAATAACTTGCTGTAATAAACACTATAGAATGGGAACATGATCAAGTGTAATAGAGTGACTGTAAATGTAATACTAACTCAAAAAATGTCGAAAGAAAAAAAACTCATTCAGTTCTGAATGCCCCTCCCCCATTGCTGGCAATAGTGCCATTGGTATTTTATCCATTTCATATTTTAATTGGTACTTATACAAATTTGTTTGGTACCCTTATTTCAGTTCATTCATCATTCAATATGGTTTCATATTAAATAAAGAACATATATTCTGTTAAAATTCATGTGGTACACAGAACTATCATTATTCTTCCTCAAGAAACCCATGAAATGTCATTCTTAAATGGCGAAGAAAAGGTTACTATTACTAATATCAGGGTAAAAAAATGACAGATCTTGAAATGTAGTACTTGAGTGCAAAAATGAAAAAAAGGCTAATATGTAGGTATAGTTGTTGTTTCACTTCATAAAGTGGAATAAAGTAGCACCGCAAATCACAGCAATCAAGGCAAACTCTGGATCATGTCTTGGTGTTTGTGACACTTCACATTTTCACAGTCTGAAAATAACTGTTGAAATATGCCATTAATTACTTCTTCAGGAAACAATATTTATCTCTCCTTTGTCAGAACCACTAAAGCAAATGCATCTATGCATTTGATGTGCATGTGAATATTTACCATGTGAAGTACTAAAAATGTTGGGTATACTTGCTGGGGAAGCTGGAATAAATTCACTGCTAAAATAATCATAATCAGGAATGTACAACAAAAACAAACACATACAAGTTAGGTCCTAGCGCACTCTAAGAAAAACTTGTATATTGTAAGATGTTAGAATTATGCCTTTGGCAATAGTGCCTTTAAAGAAAATGCATAATGGAATTACCAGAATAACCTGTTGCCAAATGCAACTCAAAGGCTGTACCAAGACGAAGATAAACATCAGTGTTTGAGAATTCTGAGCACTAATCAGCTGCAGTGTTACAACAATGTGCATTGTATCTACGTTGAGGGTGAAATTCAGATGCCCTCAATCCTGAGCAAATCACTGCTGGAAAAGGGGAGCCGAGTGGGGGGGGATCAGTTGAAACTACAGACATTGATGATTGGTTGATGTCAGGCTTGATTTCCCACTTTAGCTGATGTAAGGTAGGTCACCTCTTACCATCTTCTCATTTGTATGCCACAGAGGAAAACAGGCCGACTCGGCTGGGATCAGAAGATGTCAGGGCACATGTCCCAGCTGCCTTGGTCCTTCGCCTCCCAGTAACCGCCCTTGTAGACATGCAAGGTCTCTCCGGATACGGGGTCATCTAACTTCTCAAACCACAGTGCTTGGTGGTTGTCTTGATGGGCGCCTAAAGGAAGAGAAAGAATATCTTTTACCAAAAAGAGACCTGAGGTGAGGATTGAGAAGCCACTGAGCCATGACAACACATCATGCTTAAATTAAGCCGATGCGCTCTCAGATGGTTGACTAAGAGATAGAGATATTTAATGTTTCCGATCGCTTGGTCTTCAGGTGCACCTTATTCAAAAACAAAGGAGGAATTATAGATAAGTACTCAATGAAATCACCAATTTGCTCCTCTGTCATGTGGAGAGAATAAGGCTCACAACTAGGACCACAGTATACTGATCAATGACAGACAAACTGCTACTCTAAAATATTCAGTTACTAGGTTTGTGCCATTCTACAGTCAACTACAGTCTTCTATACGGTTCCCTTAAGACTACCAACACAAATCTAAATATCAAAAAACTAAATAAAACAGGGGATAATAATGGGGAGCAACACTGATGTTACTTGCTTTTGACTTGAGCTCCATAAGGACCTTCCTTGCCCTCCACTAAGTTGCAAAGGATGTAAAGAGGAAATGATGGAAGATGAACAGGTTTGTTTTTAATCTAGATTAAATTCAATTCCTAGAAAATTTGAAATAATTCACACTGTATGCATTGTCATGATCAGAATACTTGCTTAGATAAGGGAAGAGCGATGGTCCATAAGGGGCTGAAAATAGAAGAATGACGGATGAATCTTTTAGAGTTAAGAGATAAAAGATTGGGTATGATCTGAAGATACAAAGAAGAACAAAGAATGAAATGTAAGGGACTACTTGCATGCAACAGGTGTATGAGGGGGAGAGTCCTCTGTGTCAGCTGAACACCAGCACAAAAAGAAAAGATGTGAATCCACAACTCAATCCAAAATCCACACAAAATTCTTGTTTATGTTCATTTTAGAAGTGCTGTGTGTAGCATTTGAAGCAAAATAGGCTTGTGTAAAATACTCTGAAAGCTAAATATACCAATTGTGAACAAAAGGCAAAAGTCTTGACACATTTTGACCTTTAACTCATACACCACTTCCTGTCACAAAGAGGGTATTTTCTTCTTAAGTTGCACTAAACTGCCCTCTTCCAATATGTAAGCAAGATTATTATTTTTTGCCATAAAACTAACCAATTACAACCAATTTTATCTGACTTGGTGGCAGTGTAGAGGCTGATATAAGCTACAAATATTGAAGTGAAGTATATTTAATGTCCTCTGTCAACCTGATCAGTTGAAAATGCCTAGTGAGGGAATCTTGAGTGCCTTGTTTCAAACAGCATGCAACAAAACGCAAGTTATTTCTGCATCAGCATGTGAGTAATTGTGACGTCACTAGTATTGAAATAAACAAGCGAATCAACCTCGAATGGATCTACATGGGTCATTTCCTTCTCACTGCTCTGTTAAAATGCTACACAAAGCACCTTCAAAAGTACATATTATGTAAAGCTGTGAAGTGATACTTGCTTTCATCAGAAACTTCATTTGCTTCTGTGCCAGTCTCCCCTGCATCAGCTACATGGAACAGAAATGGACGAAGGGATGGTAAAAGGTGAATGATGTGTTTGCCAGATGATGTAGAAGATATATAGCACCTTCCTATTACACACACATTCATATTGTACATGTGTTGTTGCATCTAGAGTTACTATATAGTGCAGGTCAAGGGTGGGAAAAGACTACAAGAAGAGTACTTGCTTTTCAAGGGTGAATCATTGATTGAATCCTCAGTGACAGCTTAGGGTTGAGACAGAGACAAGCAGACAAGGTATTCCAAGACAGACAAAGTGGACAAAAAGATGAATGGATAGAAAAACATAGGACAGAAACACAAGAAAAATAGATAAACTCCAAAACAAAGCTCATTCCCTTCTTTTTTTTATTTTTTACCTTCCTCTGGTGAACTGGCTGCTTTAACAGCCTCTCTCTCCCTTTCTCTGCGGGTGGTGCGCTGTTTTTCCTCCAGCCTCTGTTTCTCTGCATTAGCCTCATCCCAACGGCCGTCCTCCATTAACCGCTGGTCAGGGCGTCGTCGACTGTCTGTTGGCGCCACTCCGTCTTCAGGTTCATTGAGCGTCAAGGCCAGTGAGGAGAAGTAGTACATGTTCTCTGCTCCCTCTCTGTAAAGTCATCACCATGAAAGATCAGGTCAAAGCTTCAACAATTTACATACAGCCCTACCTCTACAGCTCCATTTGTTTAAAAGCACTTTCAACTTTACCAATACTACCAATCATCTTTTCCACAGAAACTCACGGTAAAGGGTTCTTTGTCCAGATTTCTTTGGCTTTGAGGGTCTGATAGACAGTCCTTTGTTTGCCTTCAGTGCCGTTCTCGCCTTTACTGCTCTGCATTACCCTGGAAAACTCCATCTTCTCATCCCAGGTTCCTGACAGCACATAATGGGCCTTCCCATCCTTATCCGTTACTACTCCTGTTACCTGGGAGACAAAAACAGCTTTCAGTTAAGCGTGCAATCAAAGAGCCAACGATAGGTGGTACAGGGATTCACATTATACTGAGAGTTGTTTAAAATGTTTTGTCCTTCCCATTTACAAACATGAGCATGGGCAGAATATTGGAAAAATACCAATATAATGAAAAAATAATTGCATTAGGCCAAATAAAGTGAGTATATTTTATTCCAATTTGTTGAGCCTATAGAGATATCATTATGATGCAGCATCAAGTCTATCCCAGATCGTTACTAAAATCTAATCAGCTGTTCCTTAGCCCCAGGCCTATCTAGTCACAGAAATTCCCAGTGATACATTCAGTTATTTTTTAGATGTTCTGCTCATTGACAGACAAACAAACTGATAAATCAGGGATGAAGACATCCACCTCTCTGGCAAAGGTAATCAGTCATATTTTTGATGTAAGCTACTGACTAAGGAAACAAAGCTCAATTTAATTTATTACATATTGTTGAACTGTGTTCTTTTTCTCTTTTTTATATACAATATTATGTGACTTGGTATTATACATCTTCCTGTCAGCTCTGGCTTTAAATACAGTATGTGCTATATAATAAAGAAAAAGACCCACCTTTCTCGGTACATCTCTGGAGAAGTAACTGTAGGGAGCAAACTTGAGGTGGCAGCGGTCTCCTGTCTTGTGGTTCACAACATCTATCTCTCCTGACTGGAAGGTGACAAAGAGAAGACACAAAATTATTTGTTGTTGAAAATTTAAAGGATCATTTATTTATCTCTAAGTAGTTACTAGTGGTGTTGAGGTTTCGTCAGCTTTAAATTTACCTGATCAATCCATAATTTTCCAACAATGATGTTGTGTACTGTTGTAGTCACTTTCTTCCAAGAGTAGTGATTGTTGCTCTTGTCAAATAGACACTGTATAGAACCTGGGGATAGAGAGGGAATTATGTTAAAGCTGGCAGTGATCATTTTAACCTGCTGTGGCAAAGACTAAGCCTTTGTACATGGGACGCCTGCTCTACCAAGTGAGCTACAGGGCGCCCCCTCAAACTGGTTTTCATATTCTTCAGGTCCGCATTCAACTAGATTAAACCCAATATAAAGTGGAAGCATTTTACCCTCCTGCATTAAAACATACAGATGTTTTTTTAACCCTGAAACAAAAAGTGTATTCTTCAGGCTTGCTATTTGGTCTGCACACACTCACCCAAAGGCATGATAGAGAGATATTTTCCTCTAAACTTGCTGGCCAGGGTAATTTCTTGTCTGAGGCTCCAGCCCTTTTCAGAGATGGCATGGTGAGCTGCAGCAGGTGGATGATGACTCACCTGATAAGAGGCGAGTGAAGTGAAGAGACAGAAGAGATAACAGAGTCACAATTTGACCAAAACAATTATGCGATGGCTTAAGACTATTCAAGCAAATAAACATGCTTACATAAACATACTTCAAGCATGTTTAATTTAGAACTGGAATGTGGTCAAGCATGAATGTGATCCTGTATTTGAAATACATTTCAGTGTGAAAGGAAACAATTATAGTCTGCAAAAGGCACTACATGTCCAGTGTTGGTTTCCACGTACCTGTTCACAGAGGGAGCGATAGCCACACTCTCTTAGCCTATCAAGCTCAAAGGTTTCTCCCAGCAGTGGATTGAAGGGTTTTCCTGTGCGGTGGACAGTGGTGGAGTAGGAAGAGACTGTGAAAGCGGCCACATAACACATCTGCTCTAGTGAGCTCTGACATTTAGCAGCCTTATCCAGCAGCTCGTAGTACTCCAGGTCTTCAGATAGACGTTGCAGCATTGAGAGAGGCTCATTGAAATTCACCTAGTAGGCACAAAGTCACAGAGAGAATAAGTCTGATTACTTCTGATTATGCTCTCTAGTTCAAGCCACTTTGATACCAACAAGAATATGTTTCTTACAGGCATTGGTATCTTTGAGAGCTCCTTTCCAATACAGTTCTTCATGATGCTCCACAGATTGAGGTAATAGTTGGGCTTGTCGGGGATACGAGTCCGTCTTTGTCTAACTGGCTCTAGCTCAAGAGGTTGTGGAGATTCTGGATTGGATGCCAAAGACAGTTCATCAAACTGGAAGAAGAGAAGGAAAACGGCCTTAAGCGTCAGGTGTGGGGTGTTGACAAGCAGAGGAGAAGACAAATCAGAACTTGCTCGCAAAAAACAAACTTAACACACATTTACCGACTGATCGTCCATTGTAATCTCACTGCTGATCCCACTAACGTTGCTGCCAGATCTCCTGGAGGACAGATGAGCAACAAAGCAGAGCAAAGTTTAAAACAAAGCAGTACACAAGGAGACAACGCCCCCCCCCCAACAAAATATGAGGTTGAGATTTAAAAACAAAACAAAAAACAGACAGTTAATAACCTGTGATACTTGGGGTCAGCAGGGACAGTAATAAACTCTGCTGGGTCTTCCATAGCATCAAAGAACTCATTGTCATCATCCTCGTCACTTGCATCACCTTTTCCTGAAACACCACCTAAGGTCAAGAGAGATGGTGAAAAAATAAATGACTAAATGGCTCAACTGGCCATGCTTTGGGTCACATCAAGGGTCAAAACACAGAAGTTCAATTGGGGACGAGAGCCTTACCTTTGTTGCCTAAAGCGGGATTGCTGAATGAAGGCGGGAGAACTGTAGCTCCTCTGAAAGCTCTTTCCAAGTGGTTGTGCTGTTTGGCCAGCTGCTCCAGAGTCTCTTCCAGCCGTATCCTCTGATCTCTTTCAACCTGTAAGGCTTTCTGCCAGCGCTTACTGTGGCTCTGGGCCAGGGACAGGAAGTCTCTACATGCCTTTGGGAGAAGGCAAAAACAAGAGCAATATCTCAGCAAGAGAGTCAACAACAATGTTGTGCGTTCTTCAGCAATTAACACTTGGGTGACTTACATTGATCATGGCATTAGAGGTGATTCTGAACAGTGTGGCTCTCTCTGTAACTTGTCTGATCTTTTCCCCCATGTCCCCTCCGACACGAATCCCCTCCAATTCTGACAAAGACCTGTATGGAATAAAGGAATAAATGACTGAAGGAACAAATAAACAGGCAAACAAAATACATGAATTACCATCACCCTTCTTTTCTTTGGATAATATTGTTTTTTTCTAAATGAATCAGACTGCTCAGTCTGATAACCAATACCTTTGGAGGGCAGACCCATGCTTGACAATGAGATCGTTGCAGGTGGTGAGGTCCTCCACCTTGCTGTTGAGTGTGCGTAGTGTGGACTGGACTTCTGAGTTACGGCAGCCTCCACTCTGTCCTGAGGTAGGGGGCACTGCGGGACACTCGTCACCCGAGTCATCTAAGGGAGAGAACAGGGAGGATAATATGACCAAAAACAAAGAAATGTAATGATTAAATGTTGTATACATTGTTTAGCATTTTCATATTCTGTCTCCTGCATTCTCCACCATATTTGTTTTCCCTCTCACCAGATTCAGCCTGCATGTGGACGGCCTTTGCCTTGGCGAGCTCCAGAGCAGTGATCCATCGCTGGCGCTCTACTTCTGAACTGGCTTTCAAGTGGTAGGTCTGTGCTCCTCCGTTGGAAATGACAAAATTGCAGGAGTCCTCCACAGCAATATTGGCTGTGGCCAAGTTGATGGTGCCTCGGCATGTGTGACCCATCTCTGCCTGGGTCCTGGAGACAAACAGAATGAAAGACTGTCAAATACAGAGTTTCTAAAACCCTGTTGGGTAAGAAATTTTTTTTTTCTTGTAGGGCAACTGTATATTTGCTTAGAATATGGAATTTATAGTGCATATAGAGAGCTATTGAAGTACTACTTGAACGTACAGCTCATTTAAACAGCCTTTAAAAGGATAAAAAAAACACTAGGTTACTCCCTAAGAAAACAGTTTTAAATCAATTCTACAGCATTTTCGCCACCCCTGTGTTAAACTTTCAACATATATAATCAAAGTTAGCAACACCCCTGTGTGCCATGCCTTCTCCCTTAGGTACCACCTTGGCTGAAACTCCGTAAATTCATTACAAATTCAGTCATATACATGTTACTTACCTATAGTAAGACAGCAGTCCATTGCTCAGAACAAACCAGCGTCTCTGGTAACCTTTAATGTAGTTAGTCCATTTGAAGAGCCAACCCTTGTACATGTCTCCAGGGGTTGGAGTAGGGGGCTTAGGCTCCGACATCATGACAGCCTGTGGGTGAAGTTAGAGCCTGTGGGAAAAAAAAAGAAATAATAAGATTTACATTGATATTTCATTCTTGGACATACAACTGTTCAGTCTGCTTAATGTGCATTTGACACACGAAATATTTGCACAAACTGGTCTTATGGTTGCTACAGACACTCGCATCACAGAGTAAATTGGCTAGTTTATATCAACACTTTTTAATGAATTGTTTAATTAATTATGTTCATTGTGTCATCCTCTTATGACATCTATTCATTTGTATATGTATATGTATGAAGAAAGCATAATGATGTGTTGATTCAACTTACTGGTTCTTGAAATTGGAAGAAAAGTGTTATCATCAACAAACACTAATTTATACTAACCCATTAAGTAAATGCCAGTCTGCTGCTTAGATTTAGTGAATTTTCAATTTAAACTGAAAACTCTGCATCGACACAAAAATACTAACCTCCTAATGTTGGCTGCAATGGGTCGAATTTACGTTACACTGTATGAATGGATGCTGGCTGGTCCACATCTGACAATGTTTAATGTGACAACAGCTATGAACGTTAGCTAGGTAGTTAAAGCCATCTAAGCCCCCAAACATGAATCAGCACACTGAGCTAAATTTCTATAATCCCGCTATGATAGTTTGCAGTTTAGATTCAATGCACATTACAACATAACAACATATGGTGGAGTGCTGACATGACTCCAACAGTAACGTAAATAATCTGTTTAGCTAACCTTTAACGTCTCTGCATTGTAACGGCTACTCTCAAATATTGAGAAAACACAGCTCACTACCGACAACAGTCATTTTAACCCACCAGTTATTTGCCAGGATGACATGCAAGTGTCACGTAAACATAACCTGAGTATTGTGAGGTACTTCGAGGAACAAGAAGCCAATTCCAAACATCAAAGCTACTTAAAACAGTGTCCGTCACTAAGCTTGCTGCTAGCTAAACAACAGGAAGCTGTCACACAGCCTGACACGTCGTAGACGATGCTAAATATGATCATTTTTTTTACAGTGCAACTCTGTTTCTTTATCCGATATTTTAAGTGACATTAAGACATGATCATATTTTCGTGACGCTTACCCTTGCCGTGCAAGACTTTTGCTATTAATGGGGTGCATGTCGTGTAGAATGAAGCAATGTTAGCTCGCTAGTGTTAGCTTTGCTAACTACTTTACTTTGCTACAGGTTGTGTAACAAAAAAAGCTTTCGTCGAGCCCCATAACCGTCAACATTAAGTTCCGCTAAGGACAGGCGACGTAACGTTAACGTTACTGAAACAAAACTGACAAAAACAACTTGCAGGTCGAAGCCAATTTACGAAAAATGACCTATAATCATTCTCATACTACGAGTCTTGATGGTTATTTGATCATCTGGACAAGTGTGCGAATTTTTTCGGTAGTAGTAAAACAATCGAATACAGTTAAAACAATTCCAATTCAGTGGTCTGTGCAATATTAACACTAGTTTTAAAAGAAAGTAAATGCTTGCTCATGTTTGAGTTACAATTGAATTGAGATGGACGCCCTGCAAGTTATCACCCACCACTGTCATGTGCCTTTTGATAAATCGTTGCAAGGCTGCCATCTAATGTATAGAAAGGACACCCTATTTTAGGACAGTGTCTAATGTAAACTATGGTATGCATGTTCATAATGTCGGTTTATATTCTCTCTAATTTGCTGTCAGTTAACCAAATCAAAAGGCCAACAATTATTGAATGAAATTTGTAAAGACTATCAGCCCACTTCCAGTGAAAAATTATACATTGTGTATCAATGTATAATTTGAACAGTTGGGATGAAACCATATAAGTGGAAATGTTGATCTTCTGGGGGGGTTTTCAGTAAAAAACATTTTTTAGTTTTAGTTTTTGCATTATTTTATTTATGTTGTAAATCACAAGCCATATTAAATTTGCTATCATACCCAAATGCATTTTAAAGTACTTGTTAGAAATACTTCTTCCCCTTGTTCATTACTACTGGACCTGTTCCTAACCTCATGACACAAAATTTGCAATAGCCGTCATGAAACAAGTATTCAAAATTGACACTACCCATGTTACATTGAGACATTTAGGTTCTCATTAAAACAATATTCTCATCCTGAAGATCTTAGAGTTACTCTTCACCTTGTACATGTGCAACACAAACAGAAACATTTCTCTCATTGGTATTCACTTTATTGGACAATTCTTAACTACAACAATGAGGCTTGTATGAATTAGGCATGAAATTGTTACTTCACTAAAAATATCCTGTGTGTATGTGTCTATCTGTGCATGTGTCAGTATGTGTTTAAGAAAATTCACTCTTCCCCCAAACTTATTTGGTGATGGTGTTTGCATTCATACTTTTCCCACTCCCACTAAGCACAATATATGGTGTTTTCTGAGATTTCTGCTTCTCTTGAAGCAAAGCCACCGTCCCTAGAGGAGTATCACTGCTGCTCATCTTCTTCAGCAGTGCCTCTTCCTCCAGCTTTTTCATCCTCCTCTCTGTCTTCATCTTTCCAGACCCTTTCCCATGGAATCGATGTGAAAGCTGCCTGAAAGCTTCTTTTGGAGTGAGTTTCCGCCCAGATTCATCTACATACTCGATCTTGACGTCAGGCTTATAGCTCTCCTTCTCCTTGAAATCTTGAGTGAAGCCTCTGTATTCTTCTCGGCGACTGTACTTGTCATCAAAGCCCATCTTGTCCTCAATGCAGTAGTTGTCATTGGGCAAGGCGCCTTTTGGTGCTCTGACACGGGCTATCTTCTGCATTTGGGTGTCCAACAGACCTTTGTTTTTGCACAACAGCAAGGCAGCAGCGAGGCCGGAGTTGACAATGGGCTCTTCATCCAAAATGGTGGCAGAGGCTGTGGAGAAATCTGGTTGTTTCTGCTCTTCATCCAAGTTAACTGTGCTCCATCCAACATTCTCATCCATTTCTGAGTCTGAATCTCCAGCATCATCTTTCTCTTTTTCCTGTTCAAAGTCCATAATGTCTTCTTGGTCCTCTCTGTTGCCTGACTGTCCATACGTTGGAATATCACCCAGAGTTCTGCAAAACTCTGAGGTGGCATTGAAAACAATGTTGTTCTTCCTCTCAGGATCATTGTCATTGTCGCCTTTAGTAAGAACTTTAATCTGCTCTGCCACCTTCTCCCCTGAGTCTTTGAGAAGCTGCTTTTGCCTCAGCTTCCTCTGCTTCTCCAGTTGTTTCTGGAGCTCCTGCTCAGCCTCATCCTCTTCAATAATAGTTGGCTCAGGAGGTGTAAAGTCGTCTTCGTCATCGCTTATGTCCATTTCTGCCATTCTGATGTCATCAGACATTTCTGGGATATTGTGTGGCAATGTGCTCTCCTCCTCCTCCTCCTTTACTTCCTCACTGCTGTCATCCACCTGTTTGCGGCCTCGACCACGTGTCCTGGAGCCAAAATCAGTGCTGCGAGTGTCATCGAGGCCAAGTTCATCTGCAGCTGTCTGCTTCTCCTTCTTCCTGATCTTCTTCACACGGCGTTTTGTCTTTTTAAAGCTCACCATTTCCTGAGGTGTGTAATACTCCGAGGCAATAGCGAGAGCAGGCATTTCCAAGGACTGGGCCTGATTTCGTAGAGCCTCTCTCATGGCCTGAATCTCCCGCTCTCGCTCCCCATCAGCAAAGCCCCCGGTATTCAACCGGAAACTTTTTTTCTTTTCCCCCTCAATTTCCTCATCATACTTTGACAGTACAGAGTGGGTCTTAAGTGTAACCATGTCATCCACACTCTCTTCCTCTTCGTAGGGCTTGTAATCTGGCTTTTTCTTTTTCAACTCCACATTCTTTTCTGCTTTTTCCTTGTCCACCAGTCCCACATTTACAAGCACATCTTCCTCCTCTTCCAGTACACCTTTGTCTTGTAGGGTCAGGATGACACTCTGGCCCTCATTGAAGGAATCCACCTTGTGCTGCACTTTAAGCCCCTTTAGATCATGAGATGTGTAGGCATCCTTTTTGGTTTGTGCAAACTCCTCCTCTACCAGACTGCTGACACCAAATTCCTCATCCATCTCTTCCAGAAGTTTGGCTCTTTTCTCTGCCATTTCTTTTTCTTTTGCCATCTTTCTGCTTTTCTCAACCCAAGCAGATGTATCATCCAGCCAGTCATCCTCTGCTAAGGTCTTGACTTTTCCCAGTTTCTGGTTCTGGATGCGTTTTTCTTTCATTGCTGCAAGCTTCTCTCTCATCTCTTTCTGCTTCGCGATGAGAACAGGGTTGATGGTCTGAGCCACCATAGGTTCCTCTTTGGTGCCGAGCTCCTTCTTGTTCTCATTTAATTCCAGAGGCTTCAGACCCAGCTTGGCTCTGAGTTTGTTTGTCTCCTCAATGCTGAGAGATGCATCTCCGCTTGCAGACTGAGGCCCCACTTCTGTATTGCTTTCTTCATATCCAAGATCAACTTTCTCCTTCTTCACTCGTGGCTCCCCGCTGCTCTTTTCACCTTTGCTGCGGCTCTCCCGTCCGCTTCTGTCCCTGGACCTGGAGCGTTTTCGTTTCTCTTTATCCCGAGTCCCATCCCGGTCTGAAGCGTCTCTTTCTCGGTCCTTGTGGCGATGTTTCTTATGCTCGCGACGGCGTTCTTCTGTGTCCTTGTCGCGGCTCTTTTCCTTGTGTTTCTTCGACGACCCCATTATTTCCGCTGCAGGAACAACAGTTGTAACTCAAAAAAACGCAACTGTTGTGAAAATATACTTGCTTACACGGTGTGTTGGCCACTGGTCGGTTTAAAATGTTGCTAGTTTTTCTTCGCTAACTAGCACACATTAGCTTTGAAGGCTAAGTGGCTAACCGACGACACAACTCACTCAGTGCGGAGGCAAAAATTAAACCTTGTATTCAAAATCCGATATTAATCGACGACGAGTGAGGGTGTAGAAAAATTGCTTAGCTATAAGTTTTCTTCACGCCACTTTGACCATCTACACACCACGTTCAAGAAAAATTGTCAGATCGTCGAAAGAACGGTGAACAACAATTTCACCGTTTCCTGCAAATACACTTCCTGTTGTCGAAGATTATCTAGGTTAGCTAGTATGCTAGATAATGTATACTGCCACCTGCTGTATGGAAGTGTTTATATCAGGCCAGGATCTTAACCATGAGTTGATGCGTTTTGGGACCGATAAGACGTTATTATTTATCAAATGGCCTTTACCAGACGCATAGAGAATTTGTAAAATCTTTACGGGAATATATGAAGTGCTAGGCAACGACATTTCATCCACTTTTACTCTGAATGGTAATATCAACGTTCAACTATAATTTCACTATAATTGTAAGCTAACTTAGCAAGCGCAGTTTCCAATAACATGACTAAAAGCTACTATTTTAACCTGCTGCGTTTGTCGTTAGCTAATGTTTCTGTTGGTTAGTCTTGTCAGTTTGCAAATCCTTGCTGGTGTGATAACTAACCATAATTCTCAGCTTGTTTAGCTTTGCTAACATTGAGGCGAGCTGAGGTGCTTGTTTGCTTCAACTTTTATCGAGACATTTAAAGTTAGCTCCGTGGTGAGCAGCTGTTAGCAAGCTAGGTAGCAGTCCCGAGCTACCTCAGTCTGCTTGGCAACTTTGGCGACTTGTTAGCATAAGGTGTTGAGTTTGTTTTGATCGACACAAATAACGTTAAATGTTGTGATGGTGTCCGATCGATAGCGGATCTTAGTAATGTTAGCTATAGCTGGTGCAGATCGGGGTTATTGCGTGTTGCCATGGCGATTGTGGAACAGAACTAGGTCACAAGTGTTAAGCTAGTAAAGTTCACCCAGAAACAAGCTACGTGCACTCATATTTTTAACGTTTGTTAAAGCTAAATATGAATGCTACACTCGTTATCGCGGCACTTTCTGCCTGTTAAGCTAACATTAACCGATGACCCTGCGGGGAGCAGTGACAGAAAGCTCGCGCTAACTCGCTGCGTGGTGGAGGGAATGTCTCATTGTTTTTCCCCGGGAATCCGAGCGGGCCACACACACAAAACCCAACGGCAGCTAACGTTAACGGACAGGTCACAAAAAATAGCTAGTTAACGTCAACGGTCAACCTACTGATGTTTTCAAGCTGGTCGTAATCGGAGATTTAACGTTGGCTAAAGTTAACGGCTGTTGGTAAGAAATGACGCATTTGATGCTTTAATGTAACTGTTAGCTAAAACAGTTGCGTTGGGTTCACAAAACCTGCCTGTGTTGTTAACAGTAGCGTTAATAGTCAATATGGATTTGTAACGCATGGTGAGCAATGCGTCGTTATTAATAGC
Source organism: Enoplosus armatus (assembly GCF_043641665.1). Classification (NCBI taxonomy): domain Eukaryota; kingdom Metazoa; phylum Chordata; class Actinopteri; order Centrarchiformes; family Enoplosidae; genus Enoplosus; species Enoplosus armatus. The sequence goes on from NC_092181.1 coordinate 21,307,351, forward strand.
TAACTACTGTTACCTAAGGAACCAATTTCACAAGTTTAATTAGTTAAATGTCAAGTTTGCTGTCGTGTTTAGGCACTAAGGTTAGGTTAACTTACAGTGACAGGTAAACTAAGCTATGGACGTTAGTGTATTAGTTAACCCCTTAACGTTAATGTCCTTTTCTTGCTTGTTTTTTTAATGTACGCTTGTATAACGTGCTTGCTGTTCTGTGATCCTGTGTGGTGACCAGTAGCTTATCTCTTTTGTTGTGAATTCCAGCAAGCTGTAACGTTAAGCAATCAGTCTCCTTAACTGTGAATTGTCCTTTTTGCTATAATGTTTTTAATGTAGACTTGTAAAACTTGCTTTTTGTTCTGTGGTTTCTGTTTGGTAACCAATATGCATTTTGTTGTGAATTCCAGCAAGCTGTAAGTGGGTGACATGGCAACTGGAGGCACTCCTTTTGATGACAGTGCAGAAGAGCTGCACAACTGGACTGTAACCAATGGCAGTCTGGAAGATAGACTCAACAATATGGTAAGGGCTGGTCAGAACCTTATATAAGACAAATGACTGGTTGTTTAATTTTCACATAATGATACATTGGAGGGGCACCTCAACACGTCCTGCTTTTATTATACAGCCAAGTTCATCATAATTTTGTGATTTAAATTGTAAAGTATACGTTGCTCTGTAAACTGTATCTTACTGTCTTGTCACTGTCATGGCTTATTGATGCCATGATATGTCTGATATGTATGTTATACATGTTATACCAGTAAAAGTAAATATACATAATAATTAACAAATGTTTTTGCTATTAATCAGGACTGGGGTGTACAGCAGAAGAAAGCTAACCGATCTTCAGAGAAGAATAAGAAGAAGCTGTCAGCTGCTGTTGTGGAGAGCCGCCTGACTAATGATATTTCGCCAGAGTCCACCCCTGGGGCCGGTCGCAGGAGAGCGCGCACTCCTCATTCCTTTCCCCACATCAAATACACGACCCAGATGTCTGTCCCAGACCAGGCTGAGCTGGACAAACTGCGTCAGAGAATCAATTTCACAGACTTGGATGAGGTGAAAAGCTGCTGCACTCCATCAGTATAAATTTTTGTTCAGTGTGGTCAATATTATTGTTAATTCATATCCCAGGAAAACAAGGATGGAATTTTTTGACGAGTGACATATTGGTAAATATATTAATATATGGGCAGTAGCTCAGTCTCTGGACAGAAATATCCTAGATGCAATATTTGACTTTAAAGGTACCATGTGGAATTTTTGACTTGGGCTGTAGAGCAACATATTTCTGAACAGGTCCCCGTACTCATTGTATGTCTTCAATCAGCATGAGCAGGAGGAGACACATGCATGGCACAAGCACACAAGTGCCTTAATATTAGTGCCTTTTGTGGAATCTCAAGGACATGGAGTAAAAATCTAAAGTACTAAAGTATTATCACACTGTCAAACAAAATACAAAGTTGTACTTCTTGTTCAGTGATAAAATGCCATTGTATTGCTGTGATGCATTAGCAGGCGGTAGAGGAAGTGATAGTGAGCAGAATATTTTTCATAGTTTTGTATAGAGTTGTTTGGCTGACCTTGTCCTGCTGTGGAGAAAAGAAAGGCGGAAAGACAACAGAGTGAAAACATGTAGATATTCATAAGGCATGGTGGACTTGTCTGACTTATATCTCCTTTTCTTACTCAGAGGAGCATCGGCAGTGACTCCCAGGGCCGTGTCACAGCTGCCAACAACCAGCGCCAGTTAGCTGGAGAGAACAAGAAGCCCTACAACTTCCTACCTCTGCATGTAAACACTAACAAAAGCAGGGAGATGCTCCCTCCCTCCTCCTCTGCCCCAGCCACACCAGCTATCACCAAGGAAACTAAGAAACAGAGCCCAGGACTCAGGGATACCTTAACCCCTTTGGTTCCTACCAAGGATACTCTGAGGCTCAGCCGTGGTGGCACCGAGAGAGGGCCCTTAGCGCGCAGAGAATATGGGAGAGGAGAGCCGAGAATAGACAGCAGCCAGGTAACATTTTGTTTTGTTGTTACTAAGGTTTTAGTCTGCTCATACTCTTGTTTAACTTCCACTTGATGCCTTGTTTTCTGAGTACAAAAACACAGAAATCTATCCTTCAAGATTATATTTTACTGAATAAGTGAAAGCTTTGACCTGCTGATGGTGCTAGAGAAAAAAATGTCATTAACTTTAAATTGGGTATATAAATAAAGGCACAGAACTGGAAAATGTTTTGATATATAACAGGTAGTTCTCCTGTGTAATACGCCCAAATTACAGAGGCAGTAGACACTGAAAGTTATGTCATATAAATTTGATAATCATTTGAGAAAGAAATTTTTTTTCTGTCTGAACAAATTTAAAGGTGCAATCAGTAGGCATGTGAAACGACAATAACATGAGCAGACATTTCTCCTCTGCAACAAAAAAAAATTCTGACTTTTATCTGCACTGTCTAGAATCCACATCTCCTCCAAGTATAAACTGACAAGCGGCTAGCAAGATGACATACAAGGAGAGAAAATCGACTGCATTTATAAAGTTAAATGTTAGGGAAGATAGTGGGTTGTTAGATGTAAGGGAAAGAATTATGTTGCATCAACCAACATTGCATAGCTCATGAGGCTGATGTTAGCTACACATTTACCAACAATTATGAAAACTCTATCAGTTTTCAGAGTCTGAAGCTCTCTTCACCTTTCAGTGCTGCACCAATGTTCACACCACTGTACTCAACCTGCTCAGCACCAAACAGCAGACAGACACAGTTTGCATGCTGGTGAACATAGTGGAGCATTTAGCTGCTTAGAAGCCAGATATTTCCCTCAGGAGTTGGCAGCGACCAAAAACAGAACTGAAAGAGAGTGAATACTTGACTTACATTCACCAGGTGGCCAAAACCACGACTCAAAATAAATGATAGTGTTGCTCCGTAACTGCTGGATGTGTAAATATGCAACTGTTTGCTAACAAGTTCACCATATCAACTTAATTGGTGATAACACATCAGTGTTGTGTTCATAACTTGTTTCCACTGCCCCCAAGTGGCCAAACAATATGTTATTGCAAGTTTAAGTACGCTAATCCTGTTTAGAAAAACATTAATTTCTCTTTTTATATGCACACGACATTGTCTTTGTATCTCTGTGCTCCAGACTACTCTGTGAAACCAGAACTAGGATGAAAGTGAGGGAGAGCTAGTGCAGCTGAAACTAGGCTGTATTTAGGGCAATTTATAAATATGCCACCCTTGGTGCCCAGTGAGTTTTGTGCCCAACCCCCTTTCTGCCCTTATTTAGCCCAGTCTGAGCTGTCGCTGCAGTTGCTTTCTCACCTTACCATACGTCTTTCTCTGTCTTCTTTTCATTTACTCTTCTGAAACCCACACCCATACACCACCCTCCTCTCTTTGTACGGTCTCAGGTGGTGAGCAAATTGGTACAGATCCGAGAGTACATCAGTAAGGCCAGCTCCATGCGGGATGACCTGGTGGAGAAGAATGATGTGCCGGCCAACGTGGAGCGTCTCTCCCATCTCATCGACCACCTCAAGGAGCAGGAGAAGTCCTATTTACGGTTCCTGCAGAAAATGCTGGTTAGTCTGTCACCTCTTTCTTTCTCTTTTTAAAATCTTTTTCAGAATTAATCTAGGTCTTTACTTTTCTGTCAGACAAAGGTGTACCATTTTAGTAAAATGTGGTCTTTCAAGCTTGTTTTTAAACTAATTCATGGTTGAAATGGGACCTGGTTGTGTTTTTATCTTGGCAGCTTGCCACACATATATTTTTAATGGCTGTCTTTCTCTGTGGCCTGAAACACTTCAACAGTCAAGTCATGTTTCATGTGATGATAAAATTAGGACATTCAGTAGCGCGCTACCTTTCATTGTTGCGGGATGTCTTGTTTTTTGCTTGTTGTCATTTTGCCTTGACTGCATTTCCGTGAAATATATAGTAGTTTTTTGCAACAAACATTATTGTTTGTCATGCACACTGTTAAACTCACTGCTCCCTATATTCCCACAAATTTCAACAGCTCATACATGCAGGAATTCCCTTTATATGGAGCATATGGAGCATTTGGGGCAGCATATTGCATTTTGAATAATTTTTACTTTTACAATACAATTGCGTACTGCATACTTTCCTATTCAGCTATCTTTCGAGTCATTGGCTGTTCTTTCCACTATCTCTATAGACACGGGAGAATGAAGAGGATGACGTGGGGACCCTGGACTCTGCAGTGGGCTCAGGTTCACTGGCAGAGAGCACTTCTCTTAACATTGAGGTCCGTTCTTCAGATGCCTCAAATGCAACGGTGTGTACCTTTGTGGACTGTTTACCTCTGTCAAGAGTATCTGTTGCATTACAAGCAGTTATTATTAGTAGTGTAAGGTAATTATATTTTGTCTTTAAATTCAGACATGAGGAAAAAGCAATTTGTCCTTCCTTTGCTTTTATCATCGTAGGTTAGTCTTATTTGCTGTGTCAGTACCTGATAGGCCTCTTTTTCCTTTTCTGCTGAGTAGCACCGCAGTATCATTGCTGTGTTTTGGTAGACTCAGTGTTTGTAATGCTATGTGGGTGTGAATTTTGTAGGGCGGTAGGCCAGAAACGGTGCGAGTTGACCAGAAGGAAGAGTTGGAGAATCTGCGTAAGCAGCACGAGTTGCTGAAGAAGATGCTGGAGCAGCAGGAGCAGCTCAGGGCCCTGCAGGGCCGGCAAGAAGCACTAATGGCCATGCAGAACAGTGCAGAACAGGCACTTGCTGTGATTGAAGACACTGGTGAGATGCACACTAACACAGTCACCAATGCAGACCAGTAGTTGTTTGTGGCATTTGTTTTGTGTGTGTGTGACGTATATATGTTAACAGTTTCTATAGCTTATATTTAATGATTAACATAAACAAACATTTTCCTTTGTTTAATTCCCTTGACATTTGTTGTTGTCATTAGTTGTTACAGAAACCACAGGCAGTGTTTCAGGCCTGAGCATCACATCAGAACTGAATGATGAGTTAAACGATTTGATCCAGCGGTTCCACAACCAGCTACATGACTCTCAGGTACAGAAGTAGGCTGCCATAATTTACTTAAATAATAGTATTATGTCATCTAAAGATATTTCCTACAATGCCTGACCCATGTACTGCAGTTTTCTTTAATAATTAATAATAATTGTTATAGTATTATGACATTGTGTCAATGTCAGTATGTCAAGATATTCATATTGTACAAATTGACGAAGAGACTATAATCTGTAATGTTGGCATTTCCCCGAGACACCCCTAGTCTACTTTTCATATGACATTCCACTTTTTTAAAATCTGTATTTTATTAAAAAATGTTTCTTAACTGTTTCATAACAAATGTATAGTTCAAGTTTCCATTATTTATGCCTTATAGACTAAAGCAGTGCCAGACAACCGCCGTCAGGCAGAGAGCCTGTCCCTTTCTAGAGAGGTGTGCTGGTCTAGGGCTCCCCAGGCTGTTGGCCCACCTCAACACAGGCCACTCCTCCACTCTGCCTCTGGTCCCCACACTGGCTTAGACACGGGGGCAACAGCTGCCAGTGCCAAACTCACTAAGCTCAAAGAACTCCAAGACAAAAAGCAAACCATGGACAAGATCCTGCAGGAGCTGCATTCACTCAGAGACCAGACACTCAATAATAACTCATGTAAGAGTATTTCCAAAGCCTTTGCTTTTGCAGTCATTTTGCTGTGTTTTTCCCTATAAAGTGTAGATAAACTGTATGTGGTTCCCTTCAGGTCGTGGCTTATCAACACAGTGCAGTCTGAGCATGGGAGGATCTTCAGATTGTCCATCTGCTCTCTGCTCTAATGGGGCCTCAGCTTCCACTTCCTTTCATCCTTCACTCACGCAACACCAGGACAGCTCCAATTCCACAGACAAGCTCAGGTACACACAAAAAACGCACGGCGTCAAGCAGTTGAATAGGCAGGTCAGATATCAGCAGCACAGTGTTGTATAGAGTGGGGGAGGTGTAGTATAGGGTGATATTGTGAAACCTTGTAGCCACTAAACCTACTACTTGTCCTCTTGTTGGCAAGTTTCAGCTTTTGTTACGTCTTGAACAAGACGCTCAGCCTCTACCCTTTTTATAGGGGTACTTTTCTGTAGGTGACTGTACTTTGAGCTTTAGAAGTGTACATTCGCATTTCATTCACATATTTGTTTGTCTTCTACTCCATACAGGAAGCTTAAGGAGGTCCACAAGCGTTTGAATGAGCTGCGGGAATTGGTTCAGTACTACGAGCAGACTTCTGATATGATGGTGGATGCAGTCAATGAAAATGTGAAAGAGGAGGATGATGATGATGATGATGAGGAACAGGAGGAGGAAGATGAGACAGAGGACGGCTCTATGTTTGAGGCCATGTTTGACTCTGAGCAGGAGAATCGCCAGCCTGTAACTAACATCAGGTGTGTTCGTCTAAAGAAACACTTACAGTGCCATACAATATGTATAAATGAAATTGCTGTTTTTTGGACTGATTGGACTTTAATCAAGAGGTTGACAATTATTCTAGAGCTGCAACAGTTAGTCAATTAATCAATAAGTCAATCGAAAGAAAATCATTAATCTGCAACAATTTTGAGAATTGATTAATCGTTTTCGTCAATTTTCATGGTTTTATCTTCTCAAATGTGAGAATTTGCTGCTTTTTCTAGTCTTGAATTGATTTTTTGGGAGGTTTAGACTGTTGGTTTGACAAAACAAGACATTTGATATTGTCACCTTGGGCTCTAGGAAATTGTGATGGGCATTTTACACAATTTTCTACTATTCTTAGACCAAATTATTAATTGATTAATTGAGAAAATAATCAGCAGATTAATTGATAATGAAAATAATTGTCAGTTGCAACCCTACATTATACACAGACTCAACTTGTGTTAAAATTGCTATATTATACTGTAACACTGCCAAAGGGTGGGGAAAGTGTTGTTGTGGGGCTCAAGTTACAGTATAATAGAGTTCAGCATTTGTTCACGGTGTGTGTAATTCTACTATTGGATTCATAACTAACTAACTGCACTTTATCTCTTTAGAAACCCACAGCACAGTGGGAACTGGACAGACTTGAACAGCCTGACCAACGGCCGCAGCGTCAGGAGTAGTGCCACTAACAACCGCGATGGCAGACTCAACACGGAGTGTGAGATCAACAACCGGTCAGCTGCCAACCTCCGCAGCCACAACATCCCCTCAGCCATAGGTACACTCATGCACACACAGATCCACATTAGAGCTGATTCATTGTGTTATTGCATTTGTTCCTGAGAGCATAAAGATTGGATGGTATATATAACTATTCTGTGTTTAAATTTTGAAGAGTGCAAGAGACCCACTTATAAATTGTACAGAGTAACTCTGGTTAACTGAATCTAAATGATATTTCTATAACTTTGATCTCATTTAGAGTGCCAGTACAATAGGGACACCCCCTATAATCGGGTGAAGGATGAGGATGATGATGAAGACGGTCTGGATAATGATGAAGGGGCACAGGCTGTGGCTCCAGACAGTGAGGCATCGGGGTCTAGTCGTAGAAGCAGTCTGGGAAACGATGGAGGTTTTGCCCAGAAGGTTCATCGGCAAACAGCGAAGCAGAAACTCCGGCAGCTTCAGGAGCTGGTGGCCATGGTTCAGGTGAGGCAGATAATAATAAAGATTCTATAGTGGGGATGTAGGTGTTGCTTCTTGAATGACAGAATGAAAGGAAAGGTTGTTAAAGCCCCTATGTGTAGGATTTGAAAATTTCAAACTTTGTCAACTTCTGTTAGTAGTGTTAAACTGTTTATGTGGCATCTTGTTAGGCCACTTATTTGTGGGAATAATAATAAATTAAATAATGAGCCTTTGACTTCAAGGAAAATATGCAGCAGTTATTGGATTCTTTTTAAGAGCCGAGGCGATATCTCTTTGCACTGAGAGTAACACATTCTGTAGTACACAAACACTGAACCAACCGTAAGCTGAACACTGTGTAAATGATGTTTTTCTGTCTGTATCCAGAGTGATGACACAGATGGCACAACAGCTAATGAGGATGAAGCTTTACACCAACAGCCAAATAATACCAGAGCTGCTGTGGCTGGTTCATTGGGGGCTGTATCTAAACAGAATCCCAGAGAACTCACTCTCTCCAGCAAGGCCAGGTACTGTATATGAAAGATCTGAAGAGACTGTCTGACAGTCGGTACAGTTGTCCCAAAACATTCTGAATGTTTACTTCTTGTCTGTGTGGTTTGACCTGGATTAATTTGTATTGCATCAAAACCGTTCTGGACACAGGGAGAAGCTGTATGAGGAGAAACTGCGTCAGCAGAAGCAGGAGCTGAAGCAGCTCCATGAAGAGCGCCAGAGGCTCATTGAAATCCAAGGCAAGATCCAGGACCTGCAGTGGGCTTGCCCTGACCTCCAGGTATTATTACACGGTTGTTGTATTAGACTGCATCAGTTTTAGCTTGGTCTACCTCATAAACTGGAAACTGAGTGTAAATCTGCAGTTTCTTTAAAGGGTTATATAGTTGCATTTACAAAATATACCCTTTCAACTTTTTGTGGTCTCCTTGCTAGTCATCTGTGTCCAGCACAGTGAGTCAGGAGGGCTTGCTGAGGAAGGTTCCAGTTGCAATTTCCACTCCGGGCCCTGTCCAGGCTTCCTCTGGACCCAAAACCAACTCAGCTGTGCTCAAACCCACTGCTCCAGAAGCAGCTACTTCTTCAGTCACTGACAATGAGGTAACAGACTCTACCATGCACACACAAAGACCCTTGGCTACCACTAGTCATGCGTCAAAATGATCTGTAGTATCAGAATAATACAGATTACACTTACAACTGTTCCCCTCTGTTCTTGTGTTGTCAGCAGCTTTGGTCAGAGATGCGTCGCCACCAGATCTTGCGGGAAGAACTGCGACAGCGCAGAAAGCACCTTGAGTCCTTGATGGCTGAACACCAGAGGCGTAGTGGTCTCATTGACTCTCCCCTGCGGATTGACGACCAAGAAGGCCTTGCTACACCCTCACAGCCTGTCAGTAGGGATGAAAGGTAGGAGACATACTGCTCTAGGGGCCTGTCTCACTGAGGTCCAAGATAGAAGTCAGCTAGCGTTTTAGTTATTTTACATATTTTAAAAGTAAAATAGAAGATTCTTGCAGGTGAACTATAGCACCCACACAGCAGCCTCATTGTACAATATAAGCTCTTATACTTTGCTCAAGCATATTGTTAGAGCTGTTCCTTGGTGTTATTTCCTCTGTTTAGCTGGAGAAGGGATTAAAACTAATGGTTATTCCATAAGGCTAAATTTTGCTCCATTTGCTGATGTGTAATTAGGACAATGGCCACCTGGGGTTCCACTCCCTGCCACCTCGATGATGATGAGGATGAGGATGAGGATGAGGATGAATATCACTCCGAGATGGGTGCAGGGGAGGAAGAGGAGCACGAAGAATGTGCAGAGAGCAGCTCTGATGACGACATCCACATCTACTCATCCAGCAGAAACCAGTGCTCCTACAGTAACAGGAAGAACCAAGGAAGGTCAGACAAAGTGGAGGCAGAAGGAATTGTATTGTACTGATATCTGTAATCTCTTATATAATAATCTGCTCATTTTTCTGTGTCTTTAGCAACCTGAAGCCTCCATCAGCCTTTTCAGGTGAAGGTAGTGGGAATGCATCTCTTCATAACAAGACTAAGGCCAAGCAGCAGCAGCAGCAGTCCAGAAGTGTGAACCAGTCTGCGAGCCAGCATGGAGGTACACGGCGACAGGAGAACCTGCGCTGGGCCTCTGAACTCTCCTTTGCAGAGGGCTCATGTCACTGGCAGGAGCAGGTCAGCCAGCTGCAGAGACAGCTGGACTTCAGCACCAGCATGTGTCAAACACTCCTGCAGGACCAACAGGTTGGTGCACTGAACAAATACATGCACATACATGGACACTGACCTTGATAATTGACACAAGCTTGCATCACCTTTGAAGTCATAGTGGAATTTCAGTCACTGTTCTCTACTCATAGCTTTCTATCCAGTCTTTGTTTAGGTGCCTTTTTACTTTTGTCTTTATAAACATAATGAAACCGTTGTCAATGAAAAAATACCATTCTTCTCCTCTCCCACCTTCTTCCACAGACACTCTCTTATATGTTGCAAACCCTGCTGACAGGTCAGTACAGTGTGTTACCCAACAACCTGTCGTCACCACAGGTCCACTTGGTCATGCACCAGCTCAACCAGTGTTACACCCAGCTGACATGGCAGCAAAACAATGTACAAAGGTGAAAACAATAGTATACAATATTACACCACTTTATTTCTATTAAGTAGTATCTTTTAAAATGTTCTATAATCTGCCATACTTTTCGTTCAGACTAAAGCAGGTCCTGAATGACCTCCTTCGCCAGCAGCAGCAACAGCACCATCAGCAGCAGCAGCATCAGCAGCAGACTTCCTCTTTAAATGCAGGTTGGCAGACACAGAAGCATGGCTCATCCCAGGAATCCAGCTCCGGCCCCTCAGCCTCTCCTGGTGTCTTCCTCCCCTTCTCCTCTACCCTGCATCCTCCAACCAACAACATGTCAACTGCTGCCATATCCCCATTTCCTCCCAGTATGACATGCATGTTTATTAACTCTTGAGCTAAATTCTCACACAAAACATGTCTAGAATGCTGTGCATTAGAAGCAACAGAAAGCTAAAATTTCTAAAAGAGGCTCAATAGACAGGGTTTTCAGGGATGCAGGGTTTTAGACCAGCTAAAGATGGTTTTTGGCTATGGTGTGATGTAGAGTGCCAAAAACCCAAGTGTGACCTTGAAAAGGTCGTTGCATTTATGAAAATCTTGGCAGTGCCTTTTTGCAATAAAAGAAAACCAGATTGTTCAAGAAATTGAATCTCTTTTTATTTAATATAGTTCTTGTACACTGGCTAAACAATGTTGTTGCGATTACTGGTAAGAGTACTCATTTTCAGTTAGTGTATTGGAATTTGAAGTAAGTGATATATTTTAAAGTGACTTAGTTGTGTAGAAGTGAAAGGCCAAAAGTCCTAATGTCATGATTTAATTGATTCTTTGGATTAAGCATTAAGATTAATTAAGTATTTTGCTTTCTTCACTCTGCAGGCTTTAACTTGTATCCACTCTTCCCTGCGAGCATGGGTGAGTTCCCTCAGGGTGCAGCAAGTCAGGCAACTCCTGACCACCAGAAGCAGCAGTTGGACCCCAACACTTCAATCAAAACCGAGTACATGAGTTTCCCTCCTCCACTGCAGCGCTCTCCTCTTAACACCACTACAGAGAGAGGGTATGTCCATCTTTTTTTTCTTCAAAAGACATTTGTATTTATTTGTGTAAACATTAATGTTCATATGTTTATTTTCCACATGACCCCTGTAGACCGTCTGGCTGGCTTAAACCCTCCTACGCAAACAACACCGTCCAGCATCACCAATCTAAAACAGAGCCCCAAGGGTCTCCCTCCTCCTCCCCCACTTTCGCCAAACGCCACTCCCGACCTCAAGAATTTGACAGGGCGTCACAGGAAAGCTTCAGCAGCATGCCTGATCCTGTTGATCCCACCACCATCACGAAGACTTTTAAGGCTGGGCGCAAGGCGTCTGCGCAAGCCAACCTGGCCTCACGGACCAAGACACCCAATTCTAAGAGTCGTCGCAGGAGGAGCAAAGGACACAACAAGAACAGTGAAGGTATCAACGTGGAGTTGAATCTCCTGTATTATTTGCTGTAACCAAATTAGCAAAGACCTCATGAGGACAATCTCCCTAGTGTTTTTCTTTACATTTTTTTGTTTTGTGTCTTCCTCAGGCCATGACAGTGACAGTGTTAGCAGTACTGCAGACTTCGCCCAGGAGAGGGCAGCCCTGTCTCGTCAGAAGGACCAGAATAAGAGTCTGTTGGACAAGCTGACTCAAGAGAAACTTGACAGCAAAACTAAGCTTGGGAACAAACGAAATGACCTCTCCTCTGGTATGGGTCAAGCTGCTTGTAGTGGAAGTTATGCACCCACCTCACCCCTCTTGTGTCTGTGTTTTTTTTTTCTTTGTATACATTTAATATAATTTTATTTTACATTAGTGTTTTTTCATATTATTATAACATCTTGTCCTTTGATATAATTTTAATTCACATTTCTTTGCACATTTGTCAGGACCACATGTTTCATTTTAATTTTGGGTTTATTTACTTTGTTGTCACTTTAATTTATCTTACTCACAGCCTATGCTTGGAGAACACCCTTCCTCTCTAACAGAATTGCATGCACAGAAGCACCAGGTAAACTCACAATGCCAAATTCAAGCATCATTTGTTTCTTATGTCACCCAAACATCCCATGCACGTTCTATTTTTGGCGTAATCTAAACCAAAGCTTCTAAGTGTGAGGGCAAACTATTGTTTTTTACTCATGGATGAGATTATGCAAGTATCCACACAAATCTCTTGCTGTCTGATCCTGTAGATGCAAGCAGCGACTTCTCACTGTTCGAGGCTCTGAGGGAGACTATCTACTCTGAGGTGGCTACTTTGATATCCCAGAATGAGTCCCGTCCCCACTTTCTCATCGAGCTCTTCCACGAGCTGCAGCTGCTCAACACAGACTACTTACGGCAGAGGGCACTGTATTCCCTACAGGTAAGCACAGACACATGTAACTGCTTACTAATAGTCTGTGTGAATGTTTGAATCTAGTGTGGATATATTCTTTATGCTGGGCTCAGATTACAAGACATTCAGGCTTGATTTGATTTGAATAACCGGTGAGCTCTTGTCCAGGTCAGAAGGGTTGTTTGGCACAAAATATCTGGTCATGTGACTGGTTACAGATACGTTTTTGATCTTTCAGACTATGTCCGGACATAATTAGGGCTGTCTCAATCATTTAAACCTTCATATTTGAGAGAGTCTAGACCAAATGTCTTTGGGCAGACCAGACCTGCAGGGGACAATGAGAGAGAATTGGGAAGAAAAAGGGCACTTTTAAAATGGCGGTCATGTAGGGTGAAGGCTGGTGGACATGTGGCCTTAAACTGCCTTGAAATTATTTGTAATTTAGCTTGGGCAATAATGTAACAAACTTTCATGCCAGTGAAGCTTATTTGAATTGAAGTGAGATGTAGATGCTCAGCAGTCTCTCCCTGTGTTTCTGCCAGGACATTGTGACCAGGCATCTGGCAGAGAAGAGTGCAGCTGAGGACCAGTTGCCCCCTCTTGGTCCTGTGGCGTGGGCTGCAGGCTCTCAGTCTGAACTCACACCCAGTGAGAGTCTTGCTACCAGTGATGCAGTAAGAGAGACATTATTGCTTCCCAGCATGACATCCTCACACTCCTGTACCAGTCCTGAAGTCATCCTGCCCCTGCACTTTTTTAAATCACTTTTACTTGCTTCCTCTTCTACATTTCAATACATCTTTCATTAGTTTCTCTCTCAGCCTTGTCTCTTTTCATCTTTCTCTGCCTTGTCTCTTTTCATCCTTCCATGTCTCTCTTTATTCTCTGACTTAAATTTTCCCTCCCCCATCTTCATTGTCTTTGAATTTAACTTGACAGCAAGACTTCAGAAGCCTGTCTGTTAAAAAAAAAGAAAAAATTGACCCTCATCTCTCCACGACTCTTTTGCCAGATCAGACATGCGTTCTTTGTTCTGGGCCAAGATCTCCAGAGTAATGCTAATTGGGAGCCAGTGCACGGTTACATAAAACCACTTAACTTAAATTTTCATTGAAAGGTTATGGTTTGAAAAAAGAAAAATTGTTGCATAGAATCGCTATAAGGATTTCCTTAGGATGTTGTAGGGGAAAACCCTTTGATCTCTAAGTGTTAGTCCTTAGTTACTTAAGTATTCCCTTATGCGTTGCTAGAAGGTCCTTAGCAACCATTTTACTCAGAAAATTATTAGGGAAATGATTTGTCGAACATAAGAAAATCAAAACTTGAACCTTGAACACCAAACTAAGAGGAACCATGTCTTGCCAGTGTTTTTTTTTGTGGGACTTTCCAGTCGGTTGTGGGAGATGTCTTCAACGTGCACAAGCCTACTGTTACAACAACTTCTGTCCAGTTTGACTTTGTTTTTCCTTTGGTATTTTCTTTGTTGTCTATTTTGGAGAAGCTAGCTAACACTGGCAATAATGCTGTCAAGTAATGTTAAAGGATGATGATGTGAGTGAAGCGTAACCATGGTAACCGAAGTGCACATCTGCTGTATTATGACAGTAACTACCGTGAAAGCCTTAGTCTAAAAACTTTAGAAAGGAAACCTAAGAGGCTTTATGCAACGCTCCTCAATGAACCCCTGAGCTTAGGGAAATATTTTGCATAAGGGACAAACTACGTAAGTTTGAAACTTGCGGTAGTTTATGCAATCGGGCACAGGCCTTTTGTCTATCTAAATAAGGCCTATGTTCAAGAATGGTGGATGAAATGTCTAATTTATTCATGTTAGAAGACAGACAGGTAAGCCACCATTGCTGTTGTTTATAGTATATGTTGGATATATATATATATGACATGTCAGATACATGCTGTGGGTTTCTCCATAACAGAATCTTAACCTTTTTCAGGAGGTGGTGGAGAAAAACTTGAGACTCACACAGGACACGATGAAGAAGAGAGATGATGCAGAATCTGTGGACAATGACAGCACCATGTCAACCTCCTCCAACCTGGAGCCATTTGCTAACGATGACCTGGGTATAATTATTATTATGCATGTCGAAACCATCTTATTTTGGAAAACAAGGGGCTGAAGCTTGTAAAACTGTAAACCTATCTGAAACCTTTTCCACATCCTGGTATTCAACTGAAATGCTTTTGCCTTTAACTATATCAAGTTGAGGTACCCCTTCCCACTTTTTCCCAGCAGGACTACTCAGGGCTTGTCTTGGTAAAACAACCAGTTTACACCTAAGGATCAATACTACATGGCCAAACTAAATAATATTATTATTAAATTCAGGAGTGGCAGTGAAAAAAATGACAGATTTCGGGAACTCCTGTGACATAGATTAGGAGTGAGGCTGGCATACTTTGTTTGGTCCTGTTGTGTAAACCTGGTTACAGATGCATTAATATCCGTTACAGTCTTCTCTTCCTTGCTTCATTGATTTTGAACTTTTTGGGTCCTATTTCTGTCTCTTTTTCACTCCCCCGCTCTCCTTTCTTTGCTGCTCTGATAGGCAACACGGTGATTCATTTAGACAAAGCTCTGGCCAGGATTAGGGAGTATGAGCGCATGAAGCTTAAAGCTGAGTTTAACCCCTGCAACGCCAGCACTGCAGGTGCAGGTGGCTCTGAAGTCTCAAATGCTGAACATCCTTCTGCTAACCCTGCTGACCCAGTGGAAGGTACCCAATCATATAAGCCTGCTTACAGTACACTATGTGCAAAGACCTGTAGTAACACAAACATTGCCTTTTAATTTAGCAGAATGTAAATATAACGTGAATGATGATGATTTGTTTGTCTGTGAGCAGGAGGAGCAGCAGGTGATGTGCGCTGCCCTCAGATTGACACCCAGCAGTTGGATCGTCAAATCAAAGCTATCATGACAGAAGTCATTCCTTTTCTTAAGGTAGGATATCCAACACAGGGAGCTGCGGGGTGGATTGTTGTTGGCCTTGTGCCAGCAATTCAAAAAGAGTGCTTGTTAGTAATTATTTGCTAAACGTTGAATGTCGTCAGTACTGGGGGAACCACTGTGAGTGTGAACAGTTATTAAAGAGTTAAATGACTCTATTGTTCTTGTTTTCTTTTATTAGGAGAACATGGATGAGGTGTGTTCCCTCCAGCTGTTGACATCTGTGCGGCGCATGGTTCTTACTCTCACCCAACAGAATGATGAAAGCAAGGAGTTTGTCCGCTTTTTCCACCGACAGCTGGGAGGCATCCTGCAAGTAAGACCAGTGCCGGGTTCTTCAAGTGCAGGTGACACAAGTTTAAGCAGATCAAATGAAGAACAGCCTTTTCTGTCACTCTCGTCTCTTGCTCTAGGACTCTCTGAGTAAATTTGTGGGCCGTACTCTGAAGGACTGTGGAGAGGACCTTCTGGTGGAGATCTCAGAGATCCTCTTCAATGAACTTGCCTTCTTTAGGCTCATGCAGGATTTGGACAACAGCAGCAGCATCGCCTTGGCATCCAAACACAAAAATAAGAAGAGGGCTGAGCAACCCAGTATAGCAAAGCACAGTCTCAAGGTTGTTTGTAGTTGGTTTTTTTTATTCCCACTTTGTATTTTTGATAATATAATAAAAGTATGTATGAAGAAAACTTCAGCACAGCACAGAAATTTGTTGGAAGGAGACTTATTTAACTCTTGGTGTTCCTCCAATTAGGAAAATATGGTTGCTGGTGATAAATCAGTTTCTCCAGCCTACACAGATGAAGACAAGGTGAGTCATTTTAATACTGATAATGACATTGCCAATACCACTTAGTGCACCAGTAATCTGTGTTATAATAGTCTCTCTTTTTCTTCCAGGACCAAGATGAAGCAGAGCAGGAAGGAGATGCTACTCTCCAGGACCTTTACGTGCAGACAGAGAGAAAGAACAGCAGGAGCAGTGAGGCTTCAGAGGTTGACGAGGAAGATGAAGATGAAGTGGGTGTTCAAGGAATGCCTCTGTCAATCAGTAAGTGAAAATATTAAAAAGGACCCCTTGGTATTCTTTAGTGAAGAAACAACCTCTAAAAGTTTTTTTTTACTTTTCCCCTCCCGTTTATTTTTGTAGGCCAACCCGGAAGTTAGCATTGCCCCTGTTGCCTCGACAAAAAGCCAATGTGATATTTGGATTACTGCAGAAAATATGATCTGTGGCAAACAAAAGTTTATGATACTTGCATGTTTTGTTCAGCAATATAATCTTCACAAATGAACACCACTTGTATGATTTTTGAAGCATAAATGCAATTGCCATTAGTCAAAAGCTATTATTAGGCCATAAAGGAACTACACCGCAGTTGCATGCCTTCAACGTCACCACCACTAAACTTCCAACTCGTAATTTGATTTGTTACCTCTTCCGCAAACACCTTTCCTCTTAGTGTGACCTGATCTACAGATCCACAGACCTTATTGCAGGCATCTAACAGAACACCCATTCAGAAACCTCATTGACTTCGAGACGAGGGAATTGGAAGTGCAAAAATGCTAACTCTTTTCCGGGTTTTAGGACTCATTTCTTCAGCACTCTATTCACTTACTGTCGGCAATAATGTTTTTTCAAAGTTACATCTGGATGTAATATCACTTGTGTAGTAAAACAGTTTAGCGGGATATCAGCAGAAATTCCAATCATGCTAAGAGTGACCTTTTAACAGAAATATGTACCTATGCCTATAAGTTTAATGTTTTTATGCCTAAATGCAACTTTGTGTGTACACACACACGCACACACACACACACACACACATGCCTGCATTAATGTAACACACATATAACGTTGTTGTTGTTGTTGTTGTTGTTGTTGTGGTGACATGTTGTCTTTCTTCCAGGTCTTTCCAAAGCAGAGACTCAGGCCCTGACAAACTACGGCAGTGGAGAAGATGAGAACGAGGAGGAGGAGATGGAGGAGTTTGAAGCTGGACCTGTTGATGTCCAAACCTCCTTGCAGGCTTCTGCTGATGGACAGGTGGAGCAGGAGGTCAGGGTTGAAGTTAGAGAGATACAGAGATATTTTTTTATAGACAACCATAACTTAGATTATTCAACACATTGTTCTTCGTCTGACTTCTGTAATTGTGTCATGCTTCAGGGGACAAGACCCAGTGAAACCCTGGAGACCAAACCTGAACAGAGGGGCTCAGAGAATAATGATGGTGAGGCCGTCTTGATATTTTCAGTGGAAATTTCCTTCAAGCTAGAAAATGCCAAACTGGCTTTTGTCTGATAGAAATCTTGTATTTGTCAATCCTTCATCGTTGATCCTCTTTTATCACATAAGCTTTTTTTCTTTGTCTTGCAGAAATGAACAAGTCCGTTGGGACTGTGGACTCCACAGTAGAGGACCGTGACATGGCGGAGTGCCAGAGTCCTGAGGAGGAGAGTAAAGTTGAGGCAGCTGCTGCTTCAGAAGAAAGCTCTGCAGTCTTCCACGATCAGGACGTCCAAAAGGAGCCAAACACCACGAGCAGCCCTGACACAGACTCGCCCGTCATGATCAATGTAGATGTAAGATCAAGGCTGAAGATGCTGAGTTTAATATAAAATATGCTCAGGATGGTTGTTACTCACTAGTAACACACTGGATACTTTATTGTTACTGTTGTGTACTGATTTTATTAATGTGATTGATGCAGGAGATGGGCTCAGGTAACACCAGTCAGAAATCTGATGAGGAAGACTTTGTGAAGGTGGACGACTTGCCACTACAGCTTACAGTCATGTGTGAGGTGTGTAACAGCTAACATACAAAAAATCTCATAAGATGTTTATATTTAGTATTAATTAAGGGGAAGTCGAGGTATAAAGATCTCTGTGAAAGAGTCTGTATCTGATGATGTTCTGTGTGCTGTAACATCAGGAGGAACTACAGAAGAGAATAGTGGAGGAGCAGCAGAATAATAACCTGTCTGTGGAGATCCTCAATGGGAACACTGAATCGCTGTCTGGGCTGGTGGGAAATGCACATGCACTGAAGGAACCAGGTATGAATTACAATCCTTGTCAGTTTGTATTTTTCAGTTTTATTTCCCTGCCCAGACACTGTCTCTTGTTACCATGTGTGCATCCATGCAGGAATGAGCTGCTATTTTTGTTTGTACATAAACTAAAAGTCCAACCATTTTAGAGTAAATTCTGTATTTTCCTTTTTCTTTTTCAGACACTGTCGGTGCCCAGAGTGTGTGAAGATTTATACCGATGTCTCAGAATCTACTGTTTTTAGCAACACTATGCTTACACCCTCAATCTGCTCTGGATGTATGATTGTTGATTCTTTATCTGCTAGTTTAAAAGGAGCAAAGGCTCATAATATTTGTCACAAGTTAGCTGTGACTCTCACACAACAGATAAAACTAAACATCTACACATAATCAACACTTAAGTTAATTTTATTCCTGAATGTTTAATGTGATGTATTGGTAGTCTGGGGAGGGGTTGTCTTTATGCTGCTGATTAATGACAGTTAAGCCTCAGTTTGAATCTTTATAGTACTGAATCTCCTCTTCAGATCCGCCTTAGTCTCTTTCTTGGTTCTGGGATCAGTTCGACATGAGTTATGATTTTCTTTTTTAAATGTTTTGTCTTGGCCTCGCCTTATTGTCATAAAGCTCATCTTTTCTGCACTTGATTCCTAATTATAAAGAGATTACAGTAGGATGGCAGTTCAGCTGTAGCCTGGCTGATTTGTTTCTCCAGCTTGAACACTTTTTCCTTTATATCAGAGCTCAAAGCTCAGACTTAACTTTTATCCCTTCAGATGCATCTTTATATACTGTTCTGTTAATGGTTAATCTCCATGTTATTAAAATGTTGTCTACAGTAATAAGTTTTAAATAATAAAATGCTGGAACTTTTGAAACTGGAGTGTGTTGACAGATTTTGTACATCAGTGTTTTCATGTAGTTGACCATGTGGTCCTTGTTGATGCTGCAGTGTGATGCTTCTCTTCAGGCGTCTAGTTACTTCTCCAGCCTGAAATCTTCACTACCGTTAATTGAACGTCACTGTCTCTTACGGCCGTTTACACTACTGCACAATACTTGAGATACTTTTTGCAATGATTAATTGCCAAAAAATGTATCTGCAACTATTTCAATAATTAATCATTTTTCAAGCAAAAATACCAAATATTTTCTGGTTCCAGCATCTAAAAAGTGAGGATTCGCTGCTTTGCTTTGTCCTGTATGACAGTAAACTGAATACCTTTTGGGGTTTTGGACAAAACAAGACGTTTGAAGACATAACCTTGTCCTCTGGGAAATTGTGGTGGGCATTTCCCATTTTCTTACATGTTAAAGACAACAAATTATCCATTAATTGGGAATGAAATTAAAATCTTTGTTAGTTACAGCCCCAAATGAGAAATCAAAAATTATTTCAAAATATAACCAGCTCACATGGTGAAAAAATAAATCTTAAACACAAGTAGAGTCTTTATTCTTTTATTAACCATCTTTAAAAATAAAAAGTAAGTTGTCGGCTACGAGGTACATTTGTGTGAAATGGTCAGTAGTCTGTTGTCAAAATGTTGTCAACATCTGAATTAGGATTAAAACAACACTAAACTAAAGCAGGGTCGCAGTGTGGAGGCACAAAATGGTGAGCGTGGGCTGGATTTGAGACATTTAACATAAAATGGAATTAATTCAATTATACACAAGCATTCATCTCAGGGGTCCCTAAGCCCATGGTTAGCTCCAGTAATGGAGTGTGTAATTTGCAGTGTAATTACAGTAAAAAAAATATATAACAGAGGGAAAACATTTACAAGTTTGATTCACTTTTGTACCAACTTCCCTCATAACAGAAAAAAAGCACGATTTAGTATTTTCATCAAAGTTGTAATTATTCCTGAATTGTCTGAAAAACAAATACAAATGTCAAAATGACATTGCTGTTGAGACAAACTTTGGTTCAGGTGATTGGTAGCTGTGCAAACACTTAAAAAAAAGACAACAAAAAGAAGAACCTCAACTTTTGTCCCAAGATCAGCCGAGCTTGTCTCCATCACAGCTTCTCCAAGCAGATACGCATTTAGAGACTGATCTGGGTTCAGTGGTTGGACTGTTACCAGGGCATGCAGGGGTTTGGGCAGTCGCGGATATATGACTCCAGTTTTCCCTCAGACACTTGCATCAGTGTTGTGTATGTAGTCAACTGTAAAAAAAACAGTAAGGAAAAAGTTATTTACACTGATCTAATGTAACTTTTAATTAATAAATACAAACAGTCAAAGACTCGCCTTGTTCAGCACCGGTTTGGTTGAGAGCACATCATACATGGTCTCCAGTGAGATGTTCTAAAAGACAGATCAAAAGGAAGTCATACAGACAGGAATGTAATGTGTCATACTTGTACTTCAGACCAAACAAAAAAAAAAAAAAAAAAAATCACATGACTGGTCTGAAATGTGTCCAGTCCTGTACAGGAAGTGGGTGTCCTCAGTACTCACAGTCCGTGTGGTCTGGTTCATACACTTCATGGCAGGAGTTCTGCGGTCATCCAGGAAGAAAGGCTCCTTCCAGTGATCGTAGTTTGTCTCCAGGACATACCACCGGCCCAGCTTCAGGTCAATCCTCAAATACAAACAATGAAATGAAAGCCTCAACATGTGACAGCTACAGTAAGCAACTGATTTGTGCAATAATGAGTTCAAGCAAGTGATGAAACCAAAGCAGTCATCAGTTCCTAGTTGAGCAAGTGGTGGTTTCACAAGAAAAACAAGAAAAGCTGCGTCATTGTGACTTTTGAGTCAGGCACAAGGTAAAAAGTCAACTACAGACATCTATATCCAGGATTGTTATCTTAGATTACATGCTCTAAAAGCTCCAGTACTTACTCCAAGATGTCAATACTGAGCAGTCTGGACCTGGTGATGACGCAGCCCTGGCCGGTGCGGTTTCCTCCAAGGATGAAGTAGGCCGGAGCCAGCAGTTTGGTCTGAGCCAGGAGAGTTTTGGCTTCCTCGTAGCTAGTGAGAACAGGACAAGACTCATTGTTAGGACGGAGACATCGTCTCTCAACACGGAGAGGCAGCATTCAGTTTTTTGTGCACCACAGATCTGGAACCAGCTGCTTCAACTCAATTCTTTTAAAGTCATAGGTTAAAACTTTTGCCACTGCCTTTTATTAAATTAAACCTGGGAGGATGTATTCAGATTTATCTTCTATTTTACTCTTAAATCCCATTCATGTCTCTTTATACTGGCTTGTGTTTATTTGATCTCATTTTACAGCACAATACTGCCATCAGACATGGCATGATATGATGATATGCATTACTGTCCTGATAAAAATGTGCCACTGTGCTTGTGTTGTGCATGTGTGTCCCATTATGAATGCAGCTAGAACGTGAGATACAAACAATACAGGGACCTGCTCATAGAAACATTACAGCAACACCAGTGGCCAAAAACTAGTACCTTTAAATATCAAAAAGGAGTACCTGTTTGCATTTTCTAGGACAGAGCGAGTGAGAAAGCTCATCCACATCCCATCTCTCTTCCCCAAGATCCACTCCAGGATTCCTGCATGCGAATAGATTTAGATGACGAAGAGTCGTAACAAAACAGAGACATTATCTCAAATACCTGTAGAAATAGTACTGCAAAACAGTTAATCACTCACCAATGTATCCTCCATCGAGACTGAAGCGTTCATTCATAGTCAGGGTGAATAAGTGCTGGAGAGAAGAGAAGAAACATCTGTTGAGTCTCTTATATCAACAACTCAACAGCTGTCATTGATGTTAAATATTGATTTATGCTGATTGAATCTTCAGTTATAATACTAAATGACTTACAGGCTTGATGCCAGTCAGCATGCCAACATATCCAGCAAAGTTTGTAGACTTGAAGACAGTCTGGTTATTTCTCTTGAAGTCGAGGTTGACCACTAGAGGCTTCAGCTTCTCACTAATGATCCAAGACTTGTTTTTCACATCCCAGCTGTGAAGGGGCACAAGTCCGTCTCATGAGATGTTCTTTTACCAGAGCAGAGTCAAGACTATCAAGCTTATTAATTGTGATGTTTGTGGTGATTCTTACCCCATAAACAATCCAAAATCCAGATTTCTACCATGAATGAGGTTACCTGTTAGAGTGCAAAGCCAAAAAGTGTTTCGATACTGATATAGAAACATTTTAAACTAATTAATCAATCTGATTCGGGACAATGACCCACCCTTTTCGTCTTCTGCAACAACTGACGTGCACACAGTGAAAACCTCATAGAAGATGTTGAACAAGACGACTTCACCTACATTATAAATAAACAGCAGAGGTTAATGGGACATTTTCAAAACACGGATACTAAATGGGGAGTTGAGAACATTTGTGTTTTCTTACCAAGAGGAATTCCTGAAACAGCTGCAATTCCTTTGATTTCCTCACTGAAAGGGTTTGGGAGTGTGTCCACCATCAGAGGCTGCAGAACATTATAAAAAACACACTGCAGTTGTAAAGCCTTTCATGGACATAAAAATGCATCAGTTATTCTGAGGAAAACATAGTTCAGAGAGAGGAGTGACGCTCACCAGCGTAATGTCGACCAGCTCTATCAGCCTTCCACTGGGCACAAATGCATAAGCCAAGTCTTTGATGGCCTGAATCATGCTGACCAGCTTAAAAGAGAGAGATTATGAGTAAAACAAAAATGTGGTGTTTCAGTGAGACTCGTTTAAAAAGTACTTGACAGCGTTCTTACGTCTGTTTTTTTGTCAGTAATCAGAGGCGTCCATCTCTTGCTGGGCGGTAAGTCGAGGTCCACTGTGTACCAACTGACAGCTCCTCTGAACCTGATGAGAAAGTAAGAGCTGTAAAACTGCTGAAGCATAACGATGCAAATGATAACATCCTATTCACAACATCACTGATTACATTTTATTTGAGCCGTTTTGAATTAACTTGACATGTAATGCCTCTGAAGCTAAAATGCAACAGCTGAGGCCATGCAGGCCAATTGTATCTGACCTGTAAATCCTAGTTTAATCTAGTGTGGAACGAGACAATAAATGTGTGTCTGTCAAATGAATCGCCAACATTTCTGATCATTTTAGTCATTCATCAAGCAAAAATCCCCCAACTTCCTGGCTTCAGCTTCTCAGACGTGCAAACTTCATGCTTTTCTCCGTTTTATAATCACAGTAAATTTTATATCCCTGTACATGTTTTTTCTCTGACTTCAAAAAACTCCTCCAGAGTCACAGAAGACGTCAAACAGCTGTTTTCACAGCTCCACAGCTCCCTCCTGATGTGCAAACTGATATTAATGTGTAAAATGGGTGGAGTGCCCGATTACTTATTCAAGATCAGCTAATGAATCATGGCCGAATGCACATTTTCTTTTCTTCCAGCAGAGGCTTTGGGGCATTTGATTTCTGAAATAAACAACGGCCAACAAAAGAAGGAAAACAAAACAAATCCTCAATATGCACTCCAATGTTTTCTTCCCAACCAAACGCAGCATGTTCTAACTTGTGGATTTGGATGATAAAGTTTACAAGGAGCAAGTGAAGGCAGCAGAGTTCAGTTATGAAGCACAGGCGTTACAAAACACATCAATGACATAAGTTAGCTGACTGACTATACAGGGACTTTCTGTAACTGTTAGTTCAACAACATTTCTTTCTTTGACAATTACAGACTAATGTTACTTACGTGGGGCCGTTTGGTGGATACATTTGTGCCCGACAGTCTTCTGTATACTGTGAATACATTAATATAAAAGCAGTAATTAACAGGGTTGAAGGTTTCTGCGTGACTTCACAGTAAAAACATAAACACAGCTCAATGCAGTTACACAACGCACCCGGGTTTTCTCAAAATAACGTGTTAAACAGCGCAATGATAACGCGGAAATGGCGCTTACCGGTGGTATAAACTGTGTCGATGCGACGGTAAGTAAAGCCACTAAAATGGGAAAAACACAGTGATCCATTTTTGGACGATTTCACCCAAACTGATATTCGTCCTGCGTCGGTTTTTCAATGAAGTTTACTGCGGAAGATGCTACTGTTTATCTCGTGACAGTGACCTCACTTTCATGCAACAGAGGGGAATCGGGAAGCTTTCAAATGGACATAAAACGCCTTTTGGACAAATAAACGAGAAACACTTGACATGTATTTTCGAAGACACACAAAGATTAACAAGTCATGTTCTTTTGTTTGCCATGAAAGAGAGCCTCGGACAAATTGAGTAACGACCTGATTCAAAACACCCCTCGACACAAACAAGCCAGTGGTTGTTTCCATGCGGAAGTGAAAATAAACAACATGACCACTCATGTGGTTGATTGCGTTTATTTCTTCCTGTGACACCTGCATGTCTATTAAAGGGTGTCTTAACATATTTGTTTCCCATCGTTTTGCTTCAGCGAGTAACTTTACATTTGATTAGGTAATCAGTTTAATAACACATCACACATGATCACTGTCCATGCAGTTTTTTGTTCATACGTTTTTTATTAGCCTACAATTCATAAATGTTTCACACAACAAAGGTGGACAGTTACAGTGCTCCAAATGATTTGAGCCGGTGGTAGGGGAGAGGAAGAAATAACATTTAAAAAAAGCAATAAAATAATATATACTTAAAGAAAGGATACATGTAATGAACATTGTAGTAGACTTATTACAAAAATTCAGCCAGATATAGAGTATATACTCACATAAATAACACATAACTAAGTTAATTTACTGAAGGGCTGTACAATTTTAAGGGACCTGCACTTGTGTATTTCCATTTTATACTTTGTACTTCTGCTCCACACTCTACATTTCAGAGGGAAATATTGTACTTTCTACTCCACTACATCTATTTGACAGCTGTAGTTACTATTCTAGATGATTTTAACAGAAAAAGCCATATGGTAAGCTTATTAAATACAATGCATTCTAATATATTAAACCAGTGATTACAAATGATTTTGACTTGTGACCCTTTACAAAATAAAATGTCTGTCTAGTTGGGGCCCCTTGTCACATTTTAGATGTCTATGAGTTGTTTAGTTCCTCTGAGAATATCCCCTCTAAACATCTCTGATGGTTTAACTTTGAAACAGTTTTAAGCTAAAAGTATTTAAATTATCCAATATTTCACAAAAAGCACAGATCTGAGAAAAATGCAAATTTGTGTAGCAGAACTTGTTTTTACTTCTTTCATACTCTTAATTATCCCACACCCCTCAGATTTATCTTGTGACCCTTTGGAGGGGCCTGATGCCCAATCAAACTGTATATGAAGTATTCAGTATTAATAATCTAATAATATAATATATAATGCATCAGTCACAGGGATGGAGGGAAGTTCAGTTTTCCCACATTTTTGATTTGTGTGAACGAATGTATTACTTTTTTCGGGTGACATTTATCTTCATTACATAATCTCATGGCAAACACCACACCAAATACAGCCAAACTGATTAGAATCACAGTATAAATAAATCATCCGCTCTGACCTTTCATCAAAGGTTGGATAAAGGTCAGTTTTTGTTGTTGTTTGCCTTCTCAGTTATAGTTTACTTTTACTGACCACTCGATCACTGTATACAAATACAACGTGGTAGAGTCACTCCAAAAACATGGGACATCCTATAACCTAAAGGTTTAACCAACAGTTGCTCCACAGCAAAACAAAATGGTGGTTATTTATTCTCAATATGTCAATGAATTCTATAAATGTCACCATTAAGATGAATCCAACTGGCTGCAAAACACAACAAATACAAACACACAAATAAACAAGACCAACAAAACTGATCTGACCATATCATTTTATTCAAAATATTTAAAAACAAAACAAAAAAAACAGTACAATCAATGTCAGATCAAATGGCCAAATCTATAAAATCAACAACTACAACTACAACTTACAAAGACATGGCAGTAATCTACAAAGCTGAGTCGTCACTTGCAGTACCTGTCTGCTTTCATTTTGCTCCTCCTGTAGTGAAAACAAAATGATGATGTTACATTCAGTTGTCATATATTTTACTGTATGTTTTGAATACCACTTCATATTGCCTAGTGTGAGATATGATAGCATGCATAAATTCTCACATATCCTCCTCGTTAATACTGCTAAGATGATTGTGTGAATAGATTTCTCAGATCTGTTATAATGAGAGAATGAGGCTGAACTACTGCCCTATGAGTTTTCACAAGTTCAAATAACACATCTAATGATGCAAAGTAAACGCATAAAAAAGTGAATGGAGGCTGGTCCCATGGCAGTGTGCTCAGTGTGCTTTTATGTGCATTTTTGTCTGGATCTATACAAATCTATCGAACATATCAGTTCAGAAAATGTATCTAAAAGGTAAAAAATAACAATAGAAGAAAAATAATTTAGAAATGTTTTTAGTATGATTCCTCATTTTTGAATTTAGCAATATACTCCACATATGATCTTATTTTGACTTAATCTAACATTTTTACTGTTTTATTTTTAAAAACATTGGCTTTTTCAAAATCAACTCTTCAAAAGAATTCAAAGGTATAATGATCATATTTCTATATTCTTTATGAACACACATTTAAGAAGTTAATTATAACACTGCACAAAGCTTTCCGTTATGGAAGGAGTTTTACAGTTTGTTTGTATCCAATACTCAGGATTGAACTCAATTGCCAGCCTTGTATTTCACTGTGTGTGAGAATCTTTCATGTATTTTAGCATAAATTCAGTGTCATGAGGAAGAGTGGTGATGATAATAGTGAAAAATGATTAGAAAAAGACGAAAAAGATTAGGT
This sequence comes from Enoplosus armatus, assembly GCF_043641665.1. Classification (NCBI taxonomy): domain Eukaryota; kingdom Metazoa; phylum Chordata; class Actinopteri; order Centrarchiformes; family Enoplosidae; genus Enoplosus; species Enoplosus armatus. The sequence goes on from NC_092181.1 coordinate 21,334,825, forward strand.
GTTGTGGAATAAATATCCAGTGAGCTTATTTTCACACCTGTCAAGCAAAGCTTCATGAAACTTCCCGTCCGTTCTGGCTCTCTTTAGCGAGCAGGCGTCTCCCTCATTAACCCTGAGCCTCCGATCTTGGAAACTCTGAAACTTCTTCCTGTAATTCACACAGCAACATTAATAAGACTATTACAAAACGATGGCAAATGACTCACCACTCACACACACATAAACACACCCCCTCAGAATTACTGAAATTCTCAGAACTTATCGCCCTTAGTAAACTGACACTGAAGCTCTAAGAAGCTAAATCTTAAAAAAAAAAAAAAAAAAAAAACAGACAATGAGCCCAAGTATTAACTAAAGCAGAGTGTCTAAATGTTGACAGTGGCGGCTAAATAGCAATAGGCTGAATGGCTAAGCCGACTGGGTGTCACAAATCAACATATACAGTATTATTATTTAAATATTCAGTCTGGAGGTTTTACCAGGGATAACAATGGAATCTGTTAATGGGGGTGGAATATTCTTTTTATTAATCAAGATTTCAGCTTGAATTTATACATGTATCTAAATAAGCTAAGAAATTTAGAAAGGTACCACTGCACTGTGCGATAGGCTGTGGGGACTTTATCCTCCTCCTTCTGTCAGTGTAAACCTTCATGAACATTTTCCCTGATAAATGTGCATGAGAGAGCTTAAGATAATCTGTTGTTTTAATTTAAGCAATATTAACAACATATACAAATATCGACTACAATAGTGTTATAAGCAACCAAGACTTCTAGTCAGAAACGTCTTAGCTATTTAGTTTCTCTGTGCTTTGCCCGTGTTTTATGATTCCCAAGCTGCACTCCATCCTGAAAGGCATTTTAGACACTAAACACTACATCAAGACATGGGCTCAAGGGCAGCCATTATCAACATGTCAACATGATGAGTCCATTTCCCCGGCATTCATCTAAAACAAATAATAGAGTGGGAACACAAGCCAAAGCATGCCAAGCAAAAAACAGCTTCAGACATATTGCCTGGAACTTAATAGGCTGCAGACGGGCCGTATATATGGCTGCGCTCTCATCGCACCCTTAACAGCAGACCATCAATTGCATCTTTAAAGGCGTGGGACTGATGAGGCAGTAGCTTAAAAGGTGTGATCTCACATCCAGGGATGTGATTTTGTTGTCAAAATCTTGGCGGTGCAGACTGTCACAATGTGAAGATAATGGGAAGGAAATCACAGTTTTTCCCCTCAATCAGAATAAAGTGCTTTGGCTCTCATTTCAGGGGAGGCTGGAGGCAGTATCCCATATACTGCTTAAACTGCAAAATGTCAAGCTGCTGTGAAACACAAGTATAATTATTGTTACAATGTGACAACAGCTTAAAGACAAATACCACTTAAAAAAGTTAATATGTGCTAAACTGACAATAAATCCAATATACTGTATATTTTCTTACCTAGTACTTACAAATAATTGTTGTTGTATATGGATAATGTGCATGGATACACACCATTTCTAAACAACATCTAAATGGATTATAGTTAACCAATTACATTTTATAATGTAGAAACCTGTTGTCATATGACCAAAATTACTTTCTGTGTTCATATGATAACAACTAAACGATCTCCGTGACAACTGAGGAAGGCCAAATGATGTGGCTGAAAGCTTTGGAAACACATAAAGTGGACCTTGTGTTGTTTTTGTCAAACCTGTTGGTTGTAAACAACATATACAGAATGACAAGAACAACAGACACCCCTAAACAATCCAATCCAATATAGACTATGTAATTAATTTTTTGCATGTGTGCTTATTTATACTGTTTGTATTGTATCTGTATGTATGTAACACAGTGTGTGACAGCATGACTGTATACTGTGTATACACGCTGACAGGAGAGCAGCCAGGACACAAGTTAGTTTTCATTGTATGGAAATGCTCCGGTGGCATTTTAATGCATAGGACAATAAATTCCTTGAATCCTTGAACACCTTGGAATAAACACTATGTTTGTAAGACTTTTAATTGTTATTGACACTATGTAAGAGAGGAGCTGATGACCCTCTGGTATTTTGTGAGTCTGTATAGTGTGGTGTGATGGTGCATTATACTATTGCTGCCAACCCTTTTTAGGCTTGTGACCCCTTAAAACAGCGCAGCAAAGATTAGAGGGAGATCTGAAAAAATATATATAAAAATAATTTGTGTAGCAGAAATATCTTTTTTTTTAATGGTTTTCTATCAGGTTACTCATCTCACTTGTGGACGTTTCACAAATATAGTATTTTTTTTACAGGACTGCTGTAACAGCAGTCCCTTCCTCCCACTGCCCTAATTTGAAAGTCCGTGGGTGAAAAAGAGTTTCTGATTGGCTCTTAAATTGCAGATTAAAATGAAGCACAAAAAGATCGACTGAGCCTGACAGAGAATGACAGACCGTTAATTTGAAAGTTTTATGCAGCCAGAAGCCAACATGGGATTCCTTCATTTGTTGTTGATTGGGCTGCTTGTGCATTAAGTCAAAACTGAAGTGGAGCTTACGTACACATAATTGACCTCGCAAGACTTCACATTGCCCCTGTCCTCTTCTGCAATGTCGTCTTTATGCTTGACCTCTCGTTCCGCACTCGATCTGATCTGTTCATCATTTAGGAAAAAAGAAATTTGCATTAAATATCAATACCTTTGAACCCCCTGAAGTGAGGTCAGAAACATTTTCCCCTTCCATCTCAACAGTCAGGACCCCACAGAGATCGCATGCTTAAAATGAAAAGGATTAACATGCAACCTTGTGGAAGAACACAATTTACACATCACCTTCAGCATCTCGCCATCCCCTGCTGTCTTGCTCTTGGCCACAATGTCCCCACTGTCACTGTAGGAGATGAAACAGCTATTTGCTGCTAGGAGAGCCATTTTGCCCTGAGGCAGAACAGAAAGAAAACAGAGGAGGATGCAGTAGATTAGATAGAATTGCAGTGGGATTGGTTGTTGTGACAGGCATGAAAGGTTGCCTGATATTTGATGTAAAAGAGTCTCAAGGTTGTGCCGGGCAGGTTGTTTATAGGTTCAACAAAGCATCAAGGCGAGCAGTGCGCTACAGTGATAAGATAGATGCATTCTGCATAATGAATTAGTTGCTCCTGACTACAGCTAAGTGTTATCTCTCATGGGCTAAACTCCAATCAGCCACGAGGCGAGCCGTGAAAGGCAGGGGACAGCGGTAAAAAATGACTCCCTTTTTACATCATGTGCCACAACTGCAAAAATATGTGTGTATTTATTTTAACACTAAATGGGCATCCATGGAAATAAAACGATTTACTGATACAAATACATTTTACTACGTATAGTTAAGTAGAATTAAGTATAGTTACATTATCCATACGATATTTATTACAGCATTCATTGCACTGTCATTAAGTCTTTCACCTACAGCTGGATTATTTCTGTGATTGCTTTGTCAATAAAATGTCAGAAAATGAAAATTCCCATCCCAATTTACCAAAACCCAAGTTAATTAATTATCATAAATGACAAACAACAGTATTAAAGAGTCACATTAAAGAAGCTGGAACCTGTGAAATGTGATTGAAAAGTTATAGCTAACTACTATTCTGTTGATCAATTTATTGATTAATCAATTGATTGTTTCAGCTCTACTTGTATTGAAGAGAAAATGGGAGGCCCTGTGGCTTAAGGGATAAAACACAGACCATTAACTACAGCGTCCCTGGTTCGTCTCTGTTGCATCTCTCTCTCCTTAATTTCCTGTCATCTCTTTCTACTGCCTGCAGTCAAGGATTAAACCCACCATTGTTCTACAAAAGTACGGGATTGGCTGCCACAGAAGTCAAAAACATGTATCTACAGTATCACCTTCTGTTTGAGACCTTCCTCTTCTTTATTTACCTGCTGGTCAACAGGGTTAAATCTAAATGTGCAGCAAGATTAGGAGAAACTTTAAAAGGTCCACTCACCTCCTGGAAGACTGCTTCCCATTGTTCCCTGGAGCCAATGGCATCAGAGCGCCCCACTACCAAACCATCAGAATTGATACCCAGGTACTTGCCATATCCAGACTTCAAGGCCATCCTGCAACAGAAAAAATTACAGAATTAAATTCTACAATGGCAGTACACTGGCATGGCCTTTTCAATGCCTCAAAAAACCCCAAACAGAACATAAAAAAGCTTAATTTGTTTTCTTTAATAATATCAGTAGAGGGTTAATCTGAGATCCACAACTGAAGAAATAGTTCCAGAATGGGCAGCACCTCTTAAGAGGTTGGAAGGGTAAATTACTCTTGTACGTCTAGACAGTATAAAAAGTTGGTGAAGGATTATCTGTGGATGCAAATACAATGTGCAGTTTGTCTTTGCGTACTCACCTTGTGTCTGACACCTTGATGGCAGTAAACTGTTCAGGAGGGTCAGGTCCTTCATCATCTGAAACATATAAAACATTGTTTTCCTTTTTAAAGATTTTACGGCTCTTAGTGTTGCTTTTCAAAGGGCTTTATATTGGTCTGTATACAGAATGTTTCAGTTTCATTGTGTTTAGATTTGTTATTAATGAGGCTCTTCCTCTACCTGTTAAAAACAAAGAAATGTTGCAGCAGGCCAACAGCCAAGTTTAAATGTTCTGTGATGCAAGATGTTTGACCCGTAGCCAAATTTTGACAATGATGACAGAAAAGCTTTTGCCACACAAAACAATCATTTAGTATTAAATTAATTACTGAGTAACAATCATGTGCCACTATTACAATGTGCATAACTTCTTGAGACCTGCTTTATTTTTTACTAATGCAATCTTGTTATTAATAATGCAAAATCTCTGGCTGCGTAGTGCTGATGTGGGTCCAGTTCTCCAGCACTGAGACATTTGGAATAAGATATGGAAGGAACTGTTGTGTTGCATTTAAATGCTTTATTTGATACTGAGGTCTCCTGGGTTCCTCATGATTTCATAGAACTGATCCGCCTGTGATTAGGTCACTTCCTGACCTTTACAATAAATCAAAGTTTTGCACAATTTGTAGTGCGTCATACAGGCATCAGGTCAAGGGAGAGCAGGGCCTGCAGGACATTAACGAGGAAAGCATTAATAAAGTAGAGGGAAAATGTGACATAAGCTGCTTTTTCAAAAGGCTGATTATCTTTGGAATATGTCAGACGGTGACCCTCGGAGTTGGCTGAGAGAGCACGTTTATTCTGACCTGCAGGTGAATGTGAATTTTTCTTTGCAGTTTTCTAAAATGCTGCATCATCCACAGCGTGGCGTCTGTGCAGAAAATCCAGTGAGGACGTGAAAATCTCTAATCTCTCTTCCCATACTGCTAGCTCACATCCTCTTTCATCTCCTAGAAATGAGCTTATGTGCATGCAGAGGATGAGGACCCACTAAGGGAATCGGGATGTTTCAATCTCCCAGCCATTTTCACTGGTTCTCACAAAACGTGGGCTGAATTAACTGTTAGTAGTGTCTCTTTTTCAGGCAGACTGTTTGAATGAGCACCACTCCCTCAGAAGTGCCTGAAGGCAGAAATGAGTGAAAACTCCGGAGTTAGCTCTGTGCTTACCCTCAACTCAACCCCTGTTCAGCCTCTTCAGTCTGGTGTCTGGATTTACTCCTTAAATACTTACTGCTTTGTGGACTGAAGGCAAAACCCCCCTTCATCCCCACAACGCCTGGAGCCTACAGTAAACGTAACCTCAAAATTGAGTTTTAAGTTCTTCAAGTTTGTACAACTGTGGAATAATGAATAGATGTAGAATTTGCATCTTCATTTAAAATGCAGACAAAATGAAATGCAGAACAGTTTACATCCTACATGGTGCTATTTTTGCATTATAATCCTGCTTTGCAAGTCCTCCCAAGTAACGTCCCACTCTTTTCTTCTGTGCTACATATATACATTTATCATTCTGGGTGAAGCAGGGTGATACGGATCAAAGACCCCCCCCCCCAAAAAAAAAACGTCAGTATGGATGTATGTATGTGTATGTATGTGTGTGTGTGTGTGTGTGTGTGTGTGTGTGTGTGTATATGGCAAGTGTACTCTAAATTACATATAAATCAACCAAACTGATGTTAAAAGTGTTCCACTCTTATTACTTAAGTCAGATCTCTTCAAATTAGGGCTGCAACTACTTATAGTTTTCATTATGAATTAATATTCATTATTAATTCAATTATTTTCTCAACCAATTGTTTTGTCAAAAAATGGCAGAACATTGTGAAAAATTCCCATTATAATGGACAGTTCAGTCGGCTATTATAAATGACAAAGAAAAGCCTCAAATCTTCACATTTGAGAAGGTGATAACCATGAAATGTTTGGCATTTTTGCTTGATAAATTACTAAAATGATTAAACGATTAACAAAATAATTCATTTTTTCTTGACTGACATCAATTAATCAACTAAAAGTTGCAGCTCTTCTTCAAACATATAAAACAAAGACCCTGATAAGTAACTTAACTAATTTATTAGAATTAGTTTGGAATCATTAATTAGACAACAGCATTTGGCAAGACGATATAATCATATCAATGCTATACAATTCAATCTGTGCAATAATCATAGTAATAATAATAATAATAATAATAATATAGTACAATAATATTGAATTATTGCCCAGCCATAGACCTGTGCAGTTTAGAGCATTATTCCATGTTCTACTACATAACATCACTTAAAAAATCACTTCCTAGGCTCAGAAATGTACCTGGGTTAACGGCAAAAATACACATTCAGTATTCAAACATTCAATAAATGCTCATGGAATTAAAAAGAAATCTTTATCAAATACTTGTGAAATCTGAATGTTCGCCATGGACTACTGTTAATGAGTCTCTGGCAATTATTTCGAGTGCAATGAGAGAAATATGAGGCAACTGAAGCAGTAGAAATTGTTCATACAGCCAGCAGCAGCAGAAAAAAAGCTGTTTTTACATGCACTGAAATACATGTTCTATGGTTGAAAAGGAATTATATAGATAGAAACGTTCTATTGTGCTGGGAAAAGTGATCAAACTGAGTAAAAGTCACGAGAGCTGTATGAATGACCCGACTCCTCTGAAATGACTCGGCCATCTTCTTACCTTTGTGAGGTGCACCGACTGTGAAGAGGCCACTATCCAGGGCATGGATGTACGAGTTGTTCTGCATCTCTATGGCAACCGTTCCAGCGATTTCCCCAAAGCTGCCGACAGCCCACCAACCACCTGGTTAGCAGTTAAAGACCCGTGTCAAAAGGTGTAATAACACATGGCACCGCTGTGTGCTTGAAAGCCACAGCAACATTAAGGGGCAGTATCCACTCAGAGGACAATTTTTGGAGGAAGCTAAAGTTATAAAACATACTAAGATGAAGTAATGGAAACAAAATATTACTTGGAATCTTACTCAACTGAAACAACGTTCATGCAAGTGGCATATTACTTCTAGCTGGGGCAGAGATATACCACATGGGCAAAATTGCAATATAGCACTGTAAGTTTGTCAGTGGGTTGAGATGTTACAGGAGGTTCTTGTTTGTTGTATCTGCTGTGGTATCATTTGTAACTTGACCACTGCAGTTTTTTTTAAATCTCTTTAAAAAAGGTACAATCTATGATTCAAATATAAACAATTATAACACAAAAGCAGAACCTGTTATCACTCTAAGTCGTTTAATATTTTAAATAACTACAGACAAGTTGTTTCTAATACCGTGAACATCAATAACGTTTTTAAAACCAGCTTCAAGGCTTATGTTTTCAATGATTATCAGTATAGAAACACAAAATACTGATTCTATATCAATAATTATTTTCCATTACGCACGTAAATATATACGTAAATGGGGTCCTAAAACAAAATACAGATTAGGCCTTAAAAGTTAATATTGGCTGATTATGACATGCAAATACCACAATGAGAGATTTCTACAATCAAATTGTCTCACACATCTCCAGTACATGCTACAAGAATATTCGGTGCTTAATCAGATATAAAAAGTATTTGGTTGGCTAAAATTTAATAACACAGACAGTACACATACCAACAATATCAGGTTTTGCTTCTTTATCTGATGCTTTTCCCTTCTTATCTTTATGCTTCTTCTTTTTCCTGTAAAAAATATATAATATAATAAAATGCAAAATAAAAGCCTTTATTTGTAATAAGCTTGCTAAATGTTTAATCACATGGGTAGGCATATCCAATCATTAAACCTCTCAGGCTGGCAAATCAATTTGTGGAAAGTGAATACATTTTCCTTGAAAATGCAACTGCAAGGCTTTTAAAGTCAATAACAAATCACTGAGTTATGATTAAGTTGTTTTTCAATATGAATTATGGTTCTTGGACACGAGCTGCAGGCCTTCAAAGTATTCAACCTTGCTGACTTTAAAGAGTAACTTAACACCAGGGTGAAAAGCAGTTGATTGAATGTTTCAAGCCTGTTTCACCCTGACGAACACCCAGCATCACTGTTGGATATGGTCAGAAATGTGCTCCGTTGTACTTGTAACCAAATGATGTCACAGGGTCCTGGAGTACACTTGTACATCACTGCAGCAAGATGAGAAGTTAAACCACTGGAGGTCAGCAAAGACAAGATTTTTTGTGCTATAACCTGAATTCAAGACAAAATTAGATTGACCATATCTTCAAAATGCCCCATAAAAACAATGTGAATGATGTTTCTAACTTTATTTATTCATTTGTAAATCATTACCTGATATATGAAATGCCTCAAGATAAAACAGTATACAGGGCAAACGTTTTTTATATTTCTGTTTGTGTAGTACATAAGTATCCTCTGATTATCCTCTTTTTATTCCCATTGCTCTAGAAAGAATCAAAGTAGTTCCTTATTAATTATCAATTTCAACACAATGGAGCCTTCTGCAATCTTCTAACGTCAGACTGTGTTTTCTTACAAGTTCTTTCTCGGAATAGTTTTTTGGACTTCACTAATGTTGCCTCCCTGTCATATAAACAAACACTATGATGTTTTCTACATCTAACTGTAACGTCAAATCAATACATTAACAGCACTTAACGTTATCTGACGTTTCTGCTTCTGCTAAAACTACTTTTGCACAAAGTATCTTGGTCATTTTGTTTATTTAACCACTGTTGACGTTTAGCTAATAGCTAGTCAAAGAAGCAGCTAATGTGTTAGTTAAACTAGGTCCAAACAGTGAGACTTAAAATCAGCGGTAGCCTTTGTCACCATGCTGATAGTTAAAAGTTTAAGACTTGCTTAGTTAGAGTAACAAAAATAGACAGTAACCTAACGTTAGTACACTAACTGATGTTTCACGTACCAATAACGTTTTAGCCTCAGCTAGCTTTAGCATATGTTATAGAAACCCAGTTAGTTGGCCGTGAATAACGTTACAACTCCAGATGGTAGCGATTTGTGGTACTAAGTGAAAGAAACACTTACCCTTTGTTGAGACCCTTCAAAACCAGTTTGGTTGATTTTACGTGAGAATATTCAGCCATTGCTTTGCCCAGTCGTTAGCACGGCTACTAGACTCAAGTTGTGTTTCCTATAGCTAACACATATACGGCGGCCGCGGAGGCACACTCAAAGTCTGGTCAAATCTCTTTCAACCTATCCAACCTAAATCTACTTTACTACCTACATAACCGAAAGGAAATTATGCGAAGGATACTTTAATATCTTCTTACTAGCTAATATTACACTGAGTGACCTAAAAATAGAAATACCTGTACACTGTAATGCAATACAACCGTCATAGACTTCTAACACACTCCCAATGTCCTTATAGGTATCCTTATAAAGAAAGAAATAATATTGGTTGGTATAATCCAGAACTGGATTGGTTGGGGATGAGTAGACATACATGAATCTGTACTTAACCCCCCCCCCCCCAATTCCATGTGAATTACACAACCTCCAGTCATGGGGTTGTACTTCTCCAATACACAATATATAATTCACAACATTTAGATTATCACAGTTACCACTATCTGTGTTTTGGAGTTATACATAAATTGCTTCTTTCTTTGAACTGAGTCTGGTTAGGATATCTCTACCTGTGACCAGAGGACAGCAAAACTCCAGTGAAAGTGGATTGGAGGTATCAAGGTAGACCTTGAGCAGTCATACCCATAAAAATTTTCCCACAGGTTTCCATGTTTTCTCCTAATCAGTACCTGATTTTTAAATATCCATTCTAGCCTAATATACAGTCAAGTTAACTACAAGGGAATAATTACTGCTGTCATTCAACACCATATGCATTACATTGACTACATTTTTATCTCATATACCAGATTTAATCATAGCAGATCATAAATCATAAGAGACATTTTATTATATATATATATATATATATATATATCTTGAGGTCATAGTCTGAAGAAGTGGCATTTGTCTCTTCTTGCCAGCCCCCCCCCCCCCCACACACACACACCCCATAAATGTTAAATGTTCTCTGAGTCAAACCCCCGAGACCCTTCCCTCGAACGCAAATATAGTCACACCAATCAACTGGTAAGGTAGGCAGGGGGTGACCTCAAGGATGGTGTCCTCATATAACTGTGTATGCTAATGTTGCCTCATTTAACAGGAATGGCCCGATCAGGAGCCTGTGACAGTAGGTAATAAATCATTTGTGGACACTGTCAAGAAGTAAAATAAATTAGACAGTAGCTTGCGTTATCTGCTCACTGCAGTGAAACTCAACTGGTAAGAACTCAATCATCCAACAGAAAAAATTGGCCAGACTGGAAAAAAAGTGATGAGGGCTGCCTCAAACCATCCAGACTTTCCATAATAACTCCAGCACAAAACATGTCTTAACTGATGCAGGAGAGAAACCACTGTACTACCTTATTGAGACTCCTTGTGTTGCTGTGCTTGAGGAAAAGTTGGTTCACAGTGTGGAAGATTAGTCTGGTCAGAAAAGTCTTGTAAGCTTTAAGGAAGTTAGCCAGTGGGGTTTTCAGAAGTCATGAATCAACATTTTACCCTGACTGAGCTGAATCCCACTTGTACTCCCTCTGCCATTCGTCAAATTCAATGATACTTTGACAGCAATCCCTGTTGTTGATGGGATTAAACAGTCATAACTCGTTCTGAGAGAGCTGAGTGGTTAAGCCCATAAGTACTTAAAAAGAGCTGACGGAAGACAGAGTCAAACAAAATGGTAACAAACAGTACTTAATGCTAGAGCACCTGATTCTGCAGGTTATTGATATAAAGGTACCATTTTCTAATAAAGCACCCTTTATAAAGGGTTTATAGGTTGTAACTAATGCCATGATACATTTATAATAAATGATTAACTAATGATAAGTTGTTTGCTCTTAATACGGACAACATATGGGTCAGGTTGTGAAATGTCCCCTTTGATGGTGTTTATCCTTTCTATTTGGTAATGCAGTCAAAAATGCTTATAATACTTGCTTATAATACATAATGAATGAATAAATATTCTTTTTTTTTTTTTTACTTTCCAATAAGCCATCATGTCTGTAGTACTACATTTTACATAATCCTTGAGATTTCACAGAAATCAAACCCACATATTTCAGATATATTTATGGCTTCAACAATAGCAATTCAATGCATTTATATTCTGTAATTGTCTCTCTATATAGCAGTTGTCATTGTTAGTGGCAGAGTCCGCCATTCCTGCGCCAGATTCAAATAGCCACTCTTTTTAATACACACAGCGAAGGAACTGGTGGGATTACAGTTCACCTTATACGATTATATGTGACAGAGCTACTTGATTGATTGATTGATGCCATATCAGGGCTGCTTTAAGTTGCTGCTAATACAAACATTGAACATTTCATACTGCTGGTAGTTCACATAAAAAGCATTCAACGCCACGGTGGCTTTTATTGTGACACGGTCACAGGTATTTGTCAGTGAGTAGCTGCTCAAGGACTGTGTGCTGAAGTATTAAACTAAATCTGCTGTTACCACCAGTAACCAAAGGTGTTGCCAAATCAATCAGGATTGAAATCTTCAGCATTACAACTTTATAGTGAGCCTATGTAACTGAAGAGCAGCCACTGTACCCACAAATAACAAAAAAAGAGACAATGGTAAATGTAAAATGTAGTAGCACAAGTAGAGAAGAACTGCATATTTTTGCTTATGATCTTTCCCTTGTGAGAGAGGGAATGTGTTATTTCTTCTTTCAAAATATAGTCTTTCTTTAAAAAGTAATTAATAAAGAGTTTTTACAATTATCCCTCAAGTCTCGTTTATAAATTAATTTAGGTCCACACTCTCTGCAGTTCTTTTCCAGAGAGTAAGTGATCAAACAGCCCATTTAGGGGTCTAAATGATAAATAGAAGAGCTAGCTGAAGAGACAACGGAGGTGTTCTGCTGGAGACTTTTCACAACCTGACAACCAAAAGTTGTACTCACTAGTCTCTTATTAATGATCTATATAACTTTAGATGAAGAAATGTGTTACAATTTATAAATCTTTTATTAAGGGCACCTTATGAGAGAGTGGTGCCAATATAAACAAACCAAAAATATAAACCAACTAAATATGACATCTCATAGCACTTAATGTGTCAAGCCTTTGATATAACAAATCTGACATCCAAGTATCTTATTGTTTAGATATTCAAACTTAAAGCGCCAATGAAACTGACACCCTAAGTCAAATCCAACCAAAATGACATCTCAAAAGCAAAACTAATATTCTGACAAGTAATGAAAAACAGCTTACGTACACCTCCTGTCATCTGCGCATTTATTGCTTCACAGATACATCATAATATCAGTGGTAATGCTTTGCCATCACAAAGACAAGCTTGGTGGAGTGACTGAAAATCCCCCTCACAACATGTATGATACAACTTGTGCATCTAACAGTACGACACCTCTCACCGCCTAAATGTTAGATCTGTCATCTGGTGAAGGATGAGTTAATTCAGGAACACTTCTATGTCCTTTGTGTCTTTCATGTCCTTGTTAAAGTGCCTTTTGTCTAACAAGTCTGCCTGCTCCATTAGCTGCCTTTCAACTGTGAAAAAGCACATTTATCATCCTTTATATATACTGTGCAAAACCCTCAACACCGCTGACAAGGATTTAACTCCTTCTTGTTAAGGTGAAATCTTCTGCTTGTTTGATTTTGCCCCCAAATCGGCTTCACAAATGATAAGAAAGTGCAGTTTTATCTTTTATTTGAGGTAGTCATTGGGTCAGTGATGTCTGTCAGTGGACCATCCACCACTTTGATCTGGTTTGAAATATCTTCACAAATATTGGATGGATTGCCAAGAAATTGTGTACAGAAATTCATGTTCTCCAGAGAATGAATCCCAATGAATTTGGTGATCCCTTGACTTTTTCTCTAGTACCACCATGAGGTTGACATCTTGGTTCTGAGTAATATGTCTCAACAACTGCTGGATGGATTTCCATTAAATTTTAGTACAGATATTCAAGGTCTCCAGAGAATTAATCATAATTATTATCCAACTGATTCTGTATGTTTGAGGCCAATATTGATTGAGCTTAAAAACCAATGACATTTACATAAACACAAAATAAACCGACATGTTTGTTAATCACTTACATTTTTTTTTTTTTGTTTTTTTTAAAGAACTGTGATTAAGATGTTTACTGAGACATTAGACACTTGGAAAAGAACATATCAGTCCTCTCTGGGGGCAAAATACACAACACTGAATTGCCAAAAATATAAACCAACCCTAAAACCCTTTCTTATTTCTTATTGGTCAATATATCCTGATACCGATATATAAGCAATACGCTAATATTGTCCTATAAATCAGCCTGTCTAGCTTATCTGTCGCGTTCTAACTCCAATGATGTTAGTGATCCCTTTACTTTGAGGTAACCAATTGGTTCAAGAATCTTGGGGTCTTGCTCACGAGTGAGGGTAAAATGGATCATGAGATTGACAGGTGGTTTGGCGCGGCGTCAGCAGTATTGCAGGCGTTGTACCGGACCATTGTGGTGAAGAGGGAGCTGAGTTGGAAGGCAAAGCTTTCAATTTATCAGTCGTTCTACGGTCCAAATGATGTATGGATGGACATGAAATGGCTCCTACATTTTGCTGTAATGCACAAGATAATGAGGTCTCTCATTTCAACACCCTCCTCACGTTTTCTGAGTACTCTCCCTCTTAGACTTGTTTGTTGTACCTCTCTCTTCTCTCCTTCTGTCTAACTTTCAGTTGTTTTTCTGTTCATCATTCTCCAAAAAAACTTTTACGTACGAAGTCACTTCTGTCACCCCACCCCGTCACCCCCGCCCCCTGACCCCCTCCTGTCCTACATCTGTCAAACGTAATCCTCCAGTGGGGATTTAGGTGATAGAAGGTTAAGTTGCTGACAGTGTGGAGCAGGTGTTTTCATAAGTGGCAGCATGCTGTTACATTGCACTATGGCCGCCCTCTCACTTTGTCAATGTCACTGCTCCTTCACGATGTGTTTCCTCGGCTTTCACGGTGTGTGTTTGTACAGACTGCTGAAGTTTATGATGTGGACGTCATCTGAGAGAGTGAGACAGATGAAGATGGATCAAGTAGCTGTGTGCCCTGGGGCCGCTTATTTAAAAATGGTGTAATGATGTAATTTCCTGAGAGTGACACTGGGGAGGAGAGTGAGAAGTTGGACAGGTGGAGAATTTAAATGTGTGGCCTATTTAAGCCATTCAGTATATCTAATGTGTGTGGTTATTTTCACTCTATATTTCACTTAAATTGATGACAATATTTGTGTAACACGTGAAATAAATCACAGCGCATAAAGGTCCATGTGAGAGCTTAATTAATGGCAGTTATTAAATAATATTTGTCATCCCTTAATGGCAGTTTTTAATAAAACCATGAATGTTTCTGCAATGTATTCAGGCTTCACTTAACTAAAATGACCTGTCACACGGTAATTATGTGATGGAATATTGCATCTCGAATTTAACCCAGAGTGAAAAGGAAGGCTCTTTGAAAAAGAAAGTGCCTAACATGCATATTTATTCAAAAAACATTTATTAACAAAAGACACACAAGTAAAAAGATTAACTTGAGAAGTGCAAGGAGAGCTATTTATCCTCGGATGAATAGAGTGCCTGCCTTAATACTTTTCATGGTGGACTGGACTACGGTATTACTTGACTTCATGGAGTTCTGGGTCTGGAAATTGACTACAGTCTACAGTCATTTAGAAGTCTTATGGCAATTTCGCTGCAGGTCATGGAAGAGAGGAGTTCAGCGAATGGATAAACACCTGTGACATTCCCTTTCAGCACTATGTTCAAGGTAACAGTTTCCATACTACCTGTTTTCTCTTCTCTCTTGCCAGATTTTTAATGCCTCGTCTCAGGCAAAGTCTCTCCGTATTTTGTCCTTAATTCACATTACTAACATACAGGACTAACTATACTATTTTGCTTTTGACACTGGCTTAATTTAAAATGTAGATATTGAATTCCTGATATAATCGAATCACACTTTACTGATATGGCAATACACACAGTGGAGTGAATCCACTTACATTTCCTTGCCATAAATGGAGATGTTATGCTGAATACTAAACAATGCAGAGTGTGATCCTAGTGTGTCAAAATGACAAACATGTACTGTAGTGTGCTCTCTATGTAGGTGAAATTATAGTGAAATAAATAGTCCAAAAAGTATCACTCTATCACTGACCTCTTTCAAACATATGTTATTCATCAAGGTTACAGAGGAAATAAAAGATGTTGAAAACTTTTACAGCCTTTTTACAGCCTGCTGCCCTTGAGGACTTCAGTGCCAGGTTTTATAAAAAGTACACTGGCTTCTGTCTAATTATAAACTTTCTGAAACCAGTCATTTTGTGAGCCACTGAAAATAAACTTCTCTTGGTAAAATGTTTCTTTACGTCTAGAAATAACATTGCAGGATTGTTGCAGGCGTGCATTTTCCCAAGTTCAAAACTATGACCTGCATACATCTCCCTCTCTCTTTCTCTCTCTGTCCCATTGACAAGCGCTGCGCTGTTTGCTCTGAACGGTTAGTGCTCGCTGTCTGTGGCTCTTCTCCGTTAGCTTACGCAGTGTTGTTCTTGCTTCAGAGAACCCCCAATCCCTGCTTCACTCCTTCTGTCACTCCCCCCTCCCTCCTGTCTTTTCACTCTATGCTCACCGTCTACACAGTCCTTTCAACCCCATCTTCACAGACCTTGAGATTGCCTTCCATCAGTTGTGAATGTTAAAAGAGACTAATTTATTACCCAACCCGGGTCCCTCTGCAGCAGGGCCGAGGAAGGCAGTCAGGCTGCAAGAATGACTCATCGAGGCTTGTAGTTTTGCACAATTTCACTGGGTGGCAGTATACACGCACGGCTCTGTGCATCAAACACAAGTCACCTAAAACCCAGCATGACATGCTCCCCACTGATCGCAATTTGCCACTGTGAATTTTAGGCAGCATCCTATAATGAATCAAGATTAGATGTTTTTGAGACATGCATATATGTATGATTCTGATGAACAGAGAAGACACTCTGCAATAT
Source organism: Enoplosus armatus (assembly GCF_043641665.1). Classification (NCBI taxonomy): domain Eukaryota; kingdom Metazoa; phylum Chordata; class Actinopteri; order Centrarchiformes; family Enoplosidae; genus Enoplosus; species Enoplosus armatus. Next base: position 21,351,352 of record NC_092181.1, read on the forward strand.
TTTATTTTGAGTGTGGTTCTTTTTGCTAAAAGTCCACAAGAAGTGGAAGTAATCCAAAAAGATTAATTTAAAATGGTATAAATTCATTTTTAGACATTATACAGGAGTATGCTTGCTAATTTTCTTTACGAACAGATTCTAAGAGTCACTTTCTACCATTTTACAGTAGTGATATTGATAGCATAGCACACAAGAGTGAGTTTAGCTGCATGGAGGCTTATAAATTGCAATATTTACACACTCCACGGGAGGTATATTCCCTCCCCCTAATTATTCTACTGCTTTTAATAATCTAATTGCACCCTTTGCTGTTTTGAATTAAATTGTGCTGAAGGCTTTGTAGTACCACAACATAAATGCTGTTTCACATCAAACATTTCACCTCCAATATCTAATGTCTCTGATGGTCTCCTCATTTATTTGCCACATTACTCACTGTGGCTGTGCAGCATCAAGCCAAAAAGACTCTCAGAGTGTGAGGGGAGTGGCTGAATAATTCACACTCTTGTGTATTTTTAAACCCATCCTTACATTTATAATGCAGAGAAATTTGAATCATATGACACTGACACGCTGTTAATCTTTTAGTGACTGCACGTCATCATGTCACATGTAGGCTTTTATCTGTGAATCATGGCCAGTTAGCAAAAACATGGGATGCACTCGCACGCATTCAAACATGCACATATATCTGCACAAAGTGAGATTTGTAAGCCTGTGTTCATGTCCTTCTAAAGCTCCACAAGCACAGATGGCCTCTTGTTTGCCTCTCGTCTTCCTAACAGAAAGGAGTTACTCGATTTGACATCACCTGCAACAAACTGGCAGGAGTCTTTCAGCTGCTTTTGAATCCGCTCCAAAAATAACCAGTGTAAAGGAAACCTATTTTTAATCATCATTCATCCTAAACAATGTGGAAGATTTCAAATGCTGTGTCTCTTTAATAAAAGACACCTCTGATTATTATGCAGTGTACTGTATACAGCACACAGTGGAGTGAGAGTAGATGGAATGAGATGGGACATGAATCACCAGCTGGATCTGAACCAGGTTTGAACCCACAGTCTCACAAGCATATGGTAATCATGCAATAATGAACTGTTGTCTGCTGCGCTCTCTGCAAGGTATTCTCCCGAACATATTGCAATGAGTCTGTTCATACTGTGGTGGCATTGGCACTCGCGAACACACACACACACACACGCACACACACACACACAGCTTCCCTGCAACCTATACCACTCTCTGGGTAGTAAATGATTGTTTTAAGAAATCATATTCAATCACACAAACATACACCCACAGATTTGAACGCACACATAAAAGGGTAGAGTGCTTGATTTTTGCTCACATCTCTCTTTGAAAATGTTGCTGTTTATCAAATACATTTGTCAGTGCACATTCAAGTCATATGATGAAGCCTTTTGTTTATACATTGTATTAGGAAGAATACGATTGAGTGGGAATACAGTTCAGATTTACAATTGCACCAACGTGTGAAGTTTTACTATGCAAATCTTTTTTGAGACAAAATATTTCCGCAGATTCATTCATATTGACTATTTTTCTAACCTTACCGTATCCCCTTATGTCAACTAAAGCATGATTAAGGATTATTTATGCGTATGAACAAAGTAGGATTGCTTCCTGCACCACATTCAAAAGATTACCTTCCCCGGTGCTGACGAATACAGGACTCATATATCAAAATCAAAACTGAATTGTTGCACACTGTGAGGCTGCATGCCGCTATTCTTCAAGAGTTTATATTTATTAAATCTCAAGTGCAGCTGTGTGAACAACTGGTTTCACCCCAGGTGATATTTAAGGTTATGTTTAGGCAAGTGAAACCGTTTGGTTGAGGTTTGGTTAAGATTGTGGTTATGGTTAAATATGGAAACTGACTTTAGGTACGAGACAGGACGTAAACCCAGGCCCTCAGTAATGAAGCACTTTGTACAGCCCTCCATTACTCCACCAGACTCTTAGTTTTCCCTGCAGTATATGAATGTCACACTACTTCCTGCATTGGCACTAAATGTTACCAGTGAATGTAAGTTGATGTTGAAAATTGAGAGGGATTCAAACTGCCACAAAAGGGGATTCAAGAACATGTGGTACTTGTTTTTGGTGCTGTGGGTGTTTGTAGCTATTTCACCTAATCTGAAATGTCAAAACGACGGCAGAACAAGTGAGTGTGGTTGTCAGTTGCATCTGATATTTCTTGTGTTTTTAATGCATACTTTACATACTTGCCTGTTTAACTCTGGGCTTCTGCATGTTTTTTAAAGAGGACTCAAGTATTGATGAGAGCGGGCAATGTCATGTTGTTCTACTGCAATCAGACTCACTGCTGTTAGAAAATAATCAGCAACACTGACACAGTTCAAGTGGAAAATCAGTGCAGAATGCCTTGCAGATTTCTTGAACTTATTAACCACCATTTTCAATGCCAGTAGTTGAGGGACTTACTATGATAATGACTCAAATCATTGTGAAAATACAATATTACAATTAGTTCTAAGTGCGTTTCTCTAATTAGAATCTGTTTGGCACACTTGAATAGTTAAAACAATGTTTAGAAAATCAGGGAGTGTGTTTTCTCATCTGCTATTTTTAAGCTTGTATCAATATCACATACACTTACAAGATACACTCTAGTCTGCCACAGAGCTGACTTACTGATACTGTATTGGCAACCAGTCCTTTTCTTCTTGCCCCATTTTAATCCCATAGAAATTTTGTTTGGATTATGCACAAAAGGCACTTTTTAGACACAGATTTGCATGTTTGGATTAGTAAAGCCCTGTAATGGAGGCTTGCGGAAAGCTACCATCTTGTTCTGACACATACTGAACCGATGCATGGTTGCTTTCCCTTTTACCAGACATTACTCATCTGTCTGTCTGCCAGCTCAGATCATTTATTGCCGGGAGAAATTTGTTCTGTTGCTTACATACGTAGGAAGCAGAGGGAAGAGTCTCCCTTTTTTAATTATCAACCTCAGTAGCCAATCTCCTTGCCTCTACAATATCTTCTGAACAACAGCCACTAGATCAAATACACTAATTTGCATTTGAGGCGTCCAGAAAATTGAGTGAGTGAAGCATGGTATTCTGTATGAATTCCCTTAGTGACACCCAGCCAATTTTTAATATGTCTGAAACATAATGTACATGAATATATGTGAGAAAAATACAAATTATAATGATAATTTAAACGTTTATGTTAAAATCAGCTCACACTCCCAAGAGGAAAGGAAGGTGATTCTGTGTTGCATTTAAACACATTTTGTTCATTCCAGTGGAAGTCACAGCTTTGAGCTTGTTAAAGTCACAGATTTCATTAACACTGAAAGTTACAGATTTTGTCATTGCTGTCTGTTCTTTCTCTCAATCCTTGATTTGTACTTGAAAAAGAAAACAAATGTGCTAATAGCCATATCTCATGCCTGAACCAAACAGGAAAGGTACTAATTGAATCTAGATATAACCAGGAGTTAATTATGTGTGAAAAGTGATGCTTCTGTTTATTACAGATAGTGTGAGTAAGAAATGATTGAACCACCACTGAGGTTAAAGCTGCATTTATTGATTTTTTTTTTGCCACTTGTGGGCAGCGGAACAATCTGAATAAATACAAGACTGGCAATGTAAATGCCAAATATCGATTTTAATATTCTGTGTGTTTTACTGTAAATTAATATTTAATTGAAGAAAGTTGCTAAATATTTGAATAATTTGCTATGTGAAACGTATTGTTGGTAAACGTACGCCCCCTATTGTTGTTACGCAGAAGCCAAATATAAAGATTCATTTGATAACATTGCTGCTTGTTGGCATGTATCAATGACGCATCTAGACGAGTTGATGTGGGTCAACCAGTGTGCGGTGCCCTTAATTCTCTGTGGGTTTGTCACTGCGAGTAACCTCTTTTGTATTACACACGTTCATTTGAACCATTGTTAATATGAAATATTGATTAGCGCAGCTTTAAAGACTAGTGTGATATCAACACATAACTGGTGGTTCTTGACTCCAGAGCGAAAAGGCTGCAGTACAGGAAGGACTCTGAGAAGGTAGTCTGAGCTCAGAGAGACTTACAAATTCAAATATTGTTTGGATGTGCAATTCATACTATGGTTCACAGCATCTCCATGGGTACCAGACACAGTACATTTGTATTCATCACAGTACACCAAATGCAGTAATGGTTGTGGGAATATCATAACAGGGGTGCTGCATTTAACTCCAGAAAAAATGTGAATAATGTGGCTCACTATCATGTTTATTAGAAGAGAGATAAATAGCCGGCATCTTTAAAATATCATCATGGCCCATATTCAACATGAAATATTAATGAATGCTTTAATATGTATTATAAATACACACATACTTCAGCAGGAATTCCCTGCTAATAGCACACCTACAGGTACATACCATGATTATACTTGAATCACCCAATAAACAGGTACATATTACAAAGCACACAAAATGAATGAAATGAGCTCTGAGTATTTTCCTCCAAACGATTAACTTTCCCATCTCACAGGTGGTGTGATGTTACCATACGAGCTTGTCATTTTGCCACTATTCAGACCAATGGCAAAAACATAAGCTTATTAGATGAGTAGGGGTGGATTCACATGGGCATTGACAGGCTGTCAGAAAGAGGAGGTGTGCAGAACCATATGGCTCTGTTTACACAAATCACTTCAGCAGCATGGTGTCATTATATCAACAGTATTATGATGCTTTGAAGGTTATGTTGGTCAACACCGCTTTACACTGACGCTGTAGCTCACACCACATGCCTGAACTCTATTTGTCTGTCCTCCAACAGGTGTTACAGTGTTAGCAGGTTAAACAAATGCAAGTCAAGTCAGTTTATCATGACTGAAATAAAACACACGCATACAGTACACACCCACCCATTCATCAGATATCTATCCTGGCTTCCACCCCTGGCAGCAGCACCCTGGTTATTTTAGACAAATCAATGTTAGCCTCCTAGCTTTCAAACATACACGGTCATGAATATTCTCATCAGGTCCGGACCAGTGGCCGGTCAGGACCTTGCTCAGAGGACACCCAGGGGGCCACAGAGGAGCCAATCAAGCCTTAGCACAAGGGTCACTGGTGATTATGATGCAGGGCATATTTTTCATTACCATCCGCTGAGGCGAGACAGCATGACACGGGCCACAGGTTGGTTACTCATTCCTTACAGCTTCTTGCTCTTTACAACTTCAAGTCTGCTGCATTTGAAAGGAAATATTTCACTATGTAGAGGAGTGCAGCAAAGCTTACATTAAAATGAAACCGGTCATGCTGGAAAACTGGAGGTTTTGCAGCACAAGCGATTTTGAACCACATCTTTTAACTCTATCAGACCTAAAGTGCAGTGAGGAGTTGCAACTTAAATTCTATGATTTAGATGATTTTTTTTCAGGTGCAAGAGGGGAATTTAACAGCAAGTGAGACCCTATAGTTTCAGAAACAGTTCAACATCTAACAAGCAGGCTTATTTGCTTTTTCTTATGAGATTTAGATGAGAAGATTGATATCACTGTCATTTCTGTCCATTCAGTATAAGGCTACATTCACCATTCGCCAGTGGGCTTAAATTATTATGAAGACTGAAAAGAAGTGGAAACAGCTAGCCTGGCTCTAAACCACAATTACAATCTTACTTTTACACTTGTTTTTTTGTGCAAATTAAACAAACGAGATATAATGTGTAAATTAGTGAGGTTAAGAGGTGCTGGAAGGTGGATTTTATTACCTTTGGACGCAGCCAGGCTAGCTGTTTCCCCGTTGTTATTCTGTATGCCAAGCTAAGCTAACCTGGCTAACCTGGTCTCCTGACTGAAGCTTCATATTCACTGTACAGACATGAGAGTGGTATCGTTCTTCTCATCTAACTCTTGGTGAGAAAGCGAATACGCGCATTTCCCAAAATGATGAACTACTCCTTTAATTATGGAGCAAAGGCTGGGATGATTAAGTTCTTTCAGTATGGTAATTTGTGGTTTTAGGGGTGTTGCGTGGTGTAACTATTTTACAGTTTATATCAATCTACCCATTACCCTTTATATACCTGTCAGCCCCACTGTGATGACATAACCTCAGATTATATTTGACGAGGTCATTTGCAAAAACAGATAAATGCCATTCCCTAACCCTATATATGTTTGAAAATTGTTTAATTGTTTAAAAATTGTTGTTTTTAAATTCCTGTTTGTGTGTGGACTAAACAAACAAACAAATACAACGTGAATATGTGCAGGGTGACTGAGGCTCATGAGGTAGAGCGATGTTGTCCATTAATTGCAGGGATGGCAGCTCAATCCCCAGCTCCTCCTGTCCACATGTCGAAGTATCTTTGGTTAGGCCAGCGTCTTGCATGTTAACTTGCTGCTATCAATGCATGTGTGACTGAAGTGCTCTGAAAAAAAACCCTATGTAAATGCAGTCCATTTACCAAGTGCAAATGTGCAAGTGTTGAACTTTTCCTTTTAAAACCATCTAACTCATACCTTAGTCAGTCGGTCTGAATCGCTCTCTGATTCACCTCATTCACTTACTGATTTTTAAACTCAATCTTGGGATTTAATGTCTCAGAGGGCAGAGAAAGATTTCCTCCTTCTCTCTGAATGTATTTTAGTAAATCCATTTATTGTTTGTCTCCACCTCTCACGCCCATTAGCAAGCACAAAATGGCTAATTTATCATCTGTGAATGAATTAGCAACCAGGCTCCAGATGTCCTCTGCCTTCTTGTGTTTTCTGTGTCCCCCTGGATCTGTCTTGTCTTGTCTCCCTCCCGTCCCTCTCCGGAACCCTCTCAGTATGCTGATGGTACTTCTCTGATTGGCAAGGCATTAGACAGACACAGATGAGAGATGAGAGAGGGAAGAAAGTAGAGGAGGGAGCGGTGACGGTGAGAGTAAGTAAAGAGGACAGAGACAAAGTATAAATGTGTTTTGTAGTAAAGCACTAGAGAAAGATGGTTGAGGACAGAGAGGGCTGAAAGGCGTAGAGTCAGAAAGAGGAAGAGAAGAAAAGAAAGTTTTACATAAGTAAGTGAAAGAGTAAGTGCATGTGCACTCATGCGTGTATGAAATGTTTCCCCTTCCCTCTCCATCGCTTGGTATTATCCCTCAAGGAGCCAGTTAGACTCGAGCCAGTGTTTTATCAACACAAGGCAGTACTGCACCTCCCTTTTGAAGATGTGATGAACGTGCAGGTGCAAAGCAAAACAGCCCATTAGATCAAAGATAACGGCCACTGTGTCCAGTCTTTTGCTCAGCGGGAAGCTCTAAATCCAAACCAGTGCTTGTGCAATTTCATGAAATGCATCTCAGCCACTGAAGCCCTATCTTACTGAAAATAATCCTTTAAAAATAAGCATGTATTTGCACTGTAGTCGTTGTTTTCATTGTGAAATACAAGGATACTAGTCTGCATCAGAGATTTTTTTGGATTTAAAGATGGATAGATCAATTTTTGGCCTAACCCTAACCCTAAACCCCCCACTTAATTTCATCTATTCATTTCCGGGTGCTTATCCGGGTCTGTGTCGTGGTGGCAACAGGCCAAGCAAGGTAGCCCAGACCAGGTGCGGACTGGCCATCAGGAGCACTGGGAGAATTCCCTGTGGCCTGGCCAGCTGATTGGCCTGGAGTGAAATCAAAGTGCAAACAACATGGGGCAGCTACAGTCACTCAGAACTGTAGACCGTCAGACCTGGGATGATCTCTGCCTGTCATCACATGTGATTGGTTGCACATGCCCACACATCAACACAAAGTTCAGCCAATGTGAGCTGAACAGTGTGGAGAAAAAATGGACAGGGCAGGAGAAAAGCCCTGCATGAAAGTGCAGCTAAATGCTGCAAAATGACAGCTATGTTCACAAGCAAGGGATATGGTTAGTACATGTTAGCAGCACGTCATATTATCACAACTACGCGTCCTGAGTTGATTCTATGTTCTATGTAACTAGTAAATGGTATCAACACTTAATCATACTCTGTTCTGTCATATGGAAGTCATCCAGTTACTCAGACCTGCCAGAGCTTCTTAATGATCAACACAAGTCAGTCAGAGCTCTGAGGAAATGCCAGGTGCAAAACAAACACTTGACTCACTCTTGAAACTGAGGACACTTGGCTGTTTTTGACTATTTTGGATGTATTATGATACGAAGCAGTTTTTGTGTGTAGTAATAAAACTAAAAAATATGTTACTGGCATAAACAGTAACCAACAAAACGTCCCGTAATCATGGTCTGTTATTAATGTGTAGAGATTGGCCTGAATTATTATCCTAGTCCAGCCCTGTCCCAGACCTCCTTCTCCCCAGCCACGTCCTCCTGGGGGGGGGGGGGGGGGGGGGGGGTATGTAATCCCCCAGCATGTTCTGGGTCTGCCCCGAGGTCTCCTCCCAAATGGATGTGCCTGGAAAACCTTTAAAGGAAGGTGTCCAGGAGACATCCTTATCACATGCGCGAACCACCTCCACTGACACAAGTACCTCCAAATCTCCGGTTTATAGAAATGTTAAAGCTAACATGATAACAATTAATTGCCTACTTACACATCATTTATTGGCATTAGTAAAAATATCTGTACTATCTGTAACTTGTTTAAAATAGGCCTATAGGCTTCCAACTGCACCTTTGGAATCGATTGAAACATTTTATTTCTAACTTTTAAAGCTCTCCTGGGCCTTGCACTGAGTTATATTAGTGTGCTGTTAATCCCTTTAGTAGGTTTCGGCCCTCCCCTTGAGATCTGCAAAGGTCGGGATTTAGTCACAAAGGTGATTGTGAATTTGCGGTCATTGGTGCACTTTTCATTCCTTTAAAAAAACTTATAAAACTGCTTTGAAGTGATTCTTTTATCATTTTACTGTCTTTTCTTATACATTGATAGATAGATAGATAGATAGATAGATTTCCCTTTGTTGTGATTCTTTTCTATTTTACTATTTTTATTTCTTTTACATGAATGTTTTACTGCTTTGTGTTTTGTACTTTGCAACCTTGTTTTGAAAATTGCTATTTAAATGCTTTTTAAATAATGTTATGTTATTATTATTATTGTTCAGAACAGCCAAGACTGAACCATATGGAAAATGTACGGGTCATAAAAAACCAAGACAATGAGCTAAACGGGGCTCTGTAGAGTTAGGTGATAATTCTCGGTAGGTTTGTCACTTTGAGTGATCTTTTTAAGACTACAATTATTGATTAAAATATTGTATATATGTATAAATATATATAATAATACATATTAATGTAGCATGCGGCTTGGGTTGATCTGAAATATGTATAGCTGTGTGTGTGTAGAGAGTCATATAAATGCAAAAAATGCAAAAATGCTGAAATGCTAAAAAAAAAGTATTCTAGCTCATCATCTGAAAGAAGTGCAACATCCAAGTAGTTAAGGCTTTTGGCTGAATATAGTAAACTAGTCAAGGACATGAATGCGGATCTTTTGGACTATTTTTGAACTTATCTATCAGTAAAGTAAAACACTGAGGTTGTTTCAAATTACCTCCTCCCACACATAGACACACAAACACACACTTGAACACACTCACAGTCAGAGAGAGAAAACTATGTGTTGCAGGTACAGCCATTAGGGAATAACACTAACTGAACAAGCACTTCATTTTGAGTGTTCCCAGGGGAGTGAATAAGCCTCTGGTGTTGTTGAGAGATGCAACATAATTGATGATTGCTAACAGTGTGCTATGGTGCTCTGTAATGTGACTGTACCTGTATCAAAATGCTATGACAGACGACTCCCTGTAGAGAAAGGCCACTCAGTATTTCTGTCAACAAAACAAAACCCTGCTTTGTTATTTTCCTCCCTGCTGGCTGAAAATAACAAGGAGAATATTCCTTAACTTGTTTTTCTTCTCATACTTCTGCTCTAGACAGAAAAGAAAAGGCCAATAGGGGAATATTGAGCTGGCTAACAGACTATGACAGTGTTGCTTTAGTGAGGTGTGAGTGACATTAAAGAGGAGGTGAGTGTGTAGGTGGAAAATTCAATCACGCTGTGAATCTAGTATGCAGAGGAATCCTACAGATGCAGAATGAATAATTCTAACTCTTTGATTGGACCAAATCATCCCAGGACTTTTGCTCTGCTGGGTGTGAAGAGATGCTAAAGAGGGCTGGAACCGAAGGAGAGAGAAGAGGAGTCATTTCTGAGTGTGGGAGAAGGAAGAGCGAGGAGGTGAACGCCGCCGCCCTTATGTGTAGGAACATGTGAATGTCTGACTTTTTATTTTTCTATAACATCATATGTTAATACAGGCTAACAGGCCAGTACACTCAGGGAATCAGCCACCCTGTCAGAGCTGTGCATTAAGTCTGAAAATAACTGGATGACATAAAAAAACATCCTTCATAGCTTAATTATTTGATCACTTACTCATCCGCTCGTGCTCTGAAGACGGGCTGAGTGCTAAAATAATAATCATTCAGTCCATCCACAGAAAATGAGTGATCGAGGACTATAAGGCTCAGAGACATACTGAAACATCCGACAATTTTCTCAATTTCAGGAGTCCACAGAGTTCATTCTAACACAGAGGGGATGAGGGGATCATTTAAATGTTATCTGCTTGGTCCATTTATATATTTTACATTTCTCTCAGATCTGTCTGCAGTAAAAAAAAAGACCCCAACAACCTTGGGTTGTTGCCTGCAGGGAGAAATTGGCAATTAGCTGGGATCCAGGCCGGAAAACAGCCCTGCATTAAAACAGCACGGGGGGCTGTATGTTTAAGATACTAACAAAACAATTAAATACGATTGAAGTCCAGTTTGAGTTACGGATTAATGCTACTCACAGACAAGATTTTACGACTAATATAGTTATCAAACTACATTATCTTTCCTCAAGAAGATCATGAGGCACAAAGTAGAAATACAGCATTCCTGTTACAAAGTAATCCACCAGGAATATCCGCTTGCATGTATTTGACTGGCCAGCGCAGTGCCAACACATTGCATTGTGGGAAAGTTGAGTCTGGTTCAACTTTCTTGCCGGGCGACCCTGCTTTGTTTTGCTGCAGCCCCCTGGATTGGCACCCCTGCTGCGCAGACAGACTGGCTCCATTCAAATGAATGAGAGGGCTCATTTGATAAATGCAGGGCTACTGAACGCGGCCATAGTAACATAAGGACAGTGTTGTCAAGCAGTGAAAACCAAATAATCATAAAAATACTCTTTGCAGCGAAGAACAACTGTTTGTGTATTATTATCTGGACAGCAATTCAGTTTGGAGTTATTTGTCTAGTGTTTCATAAAATTGAAAAAAAATCACATAAATTATTATGCATTCATCAGGTATCATAGATTAAGTATTTTTTGCCTGGGTCCAGACCTTCGAATCTACCCACTCCACAGAGTTGGCTGCTTCTGGATGGCATCGTGACATGAAACAGCGTTTTCTCAGTTGAAAAGCGACCGATCCCATGAGTGCCGCGCGGGGGGGCTAAAGATTAGCCAATCAGCGACATGGGTGGGACTAACTCCGTTGTCAAGCTGTTGTCAAGCATTGTCAAGATTAAGGCGGATACGTTGGTCTCTAGTGATTGGTTAGGGAAAATTGTATCCCCCTCCCCCACGGAAATCGGTAAGAATGGAGGCAATGACTGAAGATGGAAATGGAATTTCTGTCTGATATCAAGCTAAAGTATTTTAGCTCTTGGGAAGACACAATGAGATGAGCTTTGGTTTTACTGAATGGCAAAGCAGTGCAATGTATTTATCACGCACAGGAGGCTGTTACCCATTTCTAAAAAATGAACAAACAAACCAAACATCTCTATGCGGCTCATAAATTAAAGTCGGACATGTTTAAGTGTAGAGACATGATGGCATTTACAATATGACCAAAACACTATGTAATAGCTCCCAATGTATAGAGTAAGATTGATGGATGAGGTTAGGGAAGTGAACTGACTAATCTCCACACACAGCAGTTCTAGGCGTTCATAAAAAAGGGCATGATCATCGGCTTCATGTTACGCAAAAGACTGTTAATTAATGGCGTAGTGGGTGTGTGGAGCAGGGAACACTTGCCACTCTGATTTATAACCAAACTCTTTTTCCACTCTGACACATGATATATCAAAGCTTTAACAGCACAGCTTTATCGTGTAGATGCCAAGCAATGCGACTTTTATTCCAAGCAGGATTGAACTTGAACAAAGAACCGATTATCACCCATCCAATCTTTATACTATTTAGTATAAGATTATTTTGATGGCTTTTCTGTTTGACACTTGAGGGAGACATATTATCAAATTGTCTTTGTTGTTTTGTAACTATCATCCACAGTCCACATCCCTCCAATGCACCAACCAAACAAACACAAACCTCACTTTTCTCCTGTTATATGGAATTTTCATATTTCAGTTATTCAGTTAACCACTCAATTATATTTAATCTCTCAACATTAGTGTAAAAGATAAGCTGTAAATGCTGTTTCATAGCCTTCTTCACAGTGAAATTGTTCTGAGTAGGAAAATGCATCCAGAGCATTGGGTATTGAAAACTGTTGAGTATTGGGTTGGTGTTAAATATTTTGTTGGATTCTTAGGTTTTTTTGACTTATTCTTTGATGATATATTTCCTGATTTATATTAGGAAAGCTCTCCTAACTTTAGACTGTATTGTATTAAGCAAAGCTTTTTATTCAACATTGATGCACAGAGCAGTTTGATATATTTTGTTAAAAGAAAAATAAAGGTCTTGGCGTTGCTCTAAAAGTAGTCAATTGATTTCTGGCCGCTTGGGACAGTGCAACATGCTGAACACACAACATTGACATATTATCAACTTATACAGTTGACATGACGAACATGTGAGCAAACAGTTGCTTATTTACACATCCAACAGATACAGAGCAACATTAGCATTCATTTTGAGTTGTGTTTGTGTCTACATGATAGATGTAAGTATAATATTCATTCTTATTGTAGCTATGTTTTGGTTTCCACCACCTACTGAGGAAAATATCTGGCCTTTTAGTTGCTAAATGTGCCACTACGTTCAGCAGATAGTTTCTAACATTAACTTAGCTGTTTGGTGCTGGGCAGGTGGTGTACAGTTTTTTATTAAAGTTCTTTGCTGAAAACAATACAGATGTATTGAATGTAGTATAGCTGTGGGCTGCAAAACTAAAACAAGCAAAACGATGCTAAAAAAAAGCTCAATAGAGGTGAGGGAACTGCAGATTTGAGGGGTAATTTTCAGTGGATTTGTTACCACTAGCGAATCCTTTCACAATACACAAAGTCACTTGATCTATAAAAATATCAATTATAGCAGCTTTAAAAATATCAAACATGGTGGACTAAAATACCCACCATTTGTCATTTTTTACATGTAGAATGTAAACTTCCCCCTAAAATGATCTAATTCCCAGAAAAAATACAGAGGACATTTCCTCAATGGTAACTAAGGCCCCGGCTATAACAAAGCCCTCCAGAGTTTATTGCAGACATATTTTCCATGATGTTTATTTGTGAGTTTTATCGGTCTATAATTCTAATTTATTAGCATATGCATCCATAAAACACCACCTACATATCTTTTTAACTGTACTGTATGTACCCGTAGCCCTCCCACGCACACGTACGTTGTGTTTGTAAAATCTGATGGATGACAAGATTTGCTCACAGATCCTCATCTTTGTTTGAGTGTGTAGGTTGTGTGGCAGGACCCCTGATGGTTTATAAGGATGACAAGTTCAGGTGTCGCTTCACAGACCTGTCTTATCTCCCAGCAGATCGCTATCACAGACTGTTGCAATGAAAAATGTCACCTCGGATGTCTAATAGGATGTTACTCATTTCCACACTCGTTGATTTTGGAAATGAAACCACTGGAATATGTCTAAGTGACAGACTCAAATAGAACTAAGAGCAAATGCAGAGTATCTGGCCAAGGACAGCAGACAACAGTGTTCAGTATGTGAAGGGAACATATATACAGGTAAGTTGTATTATTACAGAAAATTACAATGCCTCGCGATAAGGGCCTATATACACAGCCTCATACCAAAACAACAAAACCACAAATAAATCTTGACTGTAATGGGCATCCAAACTAATATGGCTGTCCCCACAGATGTGCATCCAAGTGGTTTTACTTATCCATTTTCCATTTTCTCATTCACACCTTATTTACCATCCCACCGATCTCATTTGCATTGTAATGATTAGACTGTATGCATGTAAAATAGCTTTTTAAAAATGGTTTAATAGTCCTAAATATATTCATGAGATTCCTGGGAGAGTCGAGCAGATCTGTCAGAGTGGGAACCCGCTGCTAGCACAAATGAAGATGACTGCAAAAATTCTCTGTTCTTCTTTGAGTGTGTAAAACACAATGTTCAGCCAAATGCTCTAGTTATGGTATATGTGGAGTTAAGATTTGGACAATTTTCATATGGACAAGTCTTGTCTTCAAGTGAATATGGAGGTTAGGTAAAGACAATATGCCATGTTTTATTTTGACTTAATTTACCTGAAATGAAATGGTAATTTAAAAAGAACTTGTGAGACAAGAACCTACTGTAGTAAAAATACACTGACAGTGTAACAAATTGTTGTCTGAAATATGGACAAGAGGTTTTAAGTAAGATCCCTCAGTGGTTATACATCCTTGAGGTGCTGTCCAGCATTTTTTAATCCCATTTTTCTAAACCTGTCTCCTCAGTACCCTTAAACAGGAAGAGATGAGCTGGAACCGGGGGGCTGCTTATGGTGAAATAAAGCTTTGATAATGTCATTGTCTTCCATTATGAAGGCTGTAAAGCTTTCAGAGCAGAGTAACAGGGTACTAACTAGATGCCAAGGTCAGACAATAGACAGAACTGACAAGGCTTGTGCACCCTTATCACGCCTTCATGACATCTTTTACATGAAGAAAAATGCTGTGTCCGACCTAGACACTTCCATGAGGTCCTTCTTTGTATAATATACTTTTTTTCCCCCAGATACATCATCGTACAGCCGTAGCTACCACTGCGGACTCTGAGGTCATGTCTGTATTTTTTCTGTGAATTTGGGGGGTTTTAGGAACCTAGGAGAATTATACACTACAATTAAAAATATATACACCTAGTGGATGTTATAGGCTATTTCCAGTACTTCTAGACTCAATAGTTACACTATTGTGAGTGGCTCAAGGGTTGGCAATGTTGGTCGGTTGGCCGGTCCACTACTTTGATTTGGACTGAAATATCTCACAAACTATTGGATGGATTTCCTTGACATTTTGAACATACATTCATCAAGTGGATGAAGCCTAATGACTTCCAACTTTACCTTGACTGAGGTGAAAGTTTCACTTATCCCGTGTAATATCTCAAGATTTACTTAATGGATGGGCACAAACTTTTGTCCATACATTTATTGAGCGCTGCCGATATATACACGGGCATCACATGCTGTGTGTAGGGCACCATGTGCTGGATGGGATGCCAAATCACAAAATTATTCATTTTGATCGAGCGTTTTAATTTTAACTGACACAGCTATAAGGCACTGATTTAGCTGCCGAAGAAACTATTAGACTAATCTAAATAATCATGAAAATGTAAATAATGTGATGCAACTAAGCCAATCAAATCTGTGCATTCTGATAAGCACTGCGACTCGAGTCGGTGAATGAGATACACACACGCATGGCAGAGACAAGACAAGAGGCAAGGGGGTCAGAGAAAAGTAATTTCACATGGTGAGCTCTGAAAAGAGAAAATTAAAAAGAAAACTTTCATTGCCTCCACTTTAAGCGATTGCCGTTAGGGAGGAGGAATCGTTTTTAGATCGATTGCATTTTAACTGAAAGACCCCTGTTTTGTGTCACAGTGCGAGACCAGCCAACTCGTAGGGATGGTCAGATTCAAAGGTCTGGAGCCAGGCAAGCTCTAACTGCCTCATTGGCATAGTAGGCAGACAGGGCAGACATTTCAAAATGTAAATTATTCCACAGTTGCGAGTGTTACAACTTGACTGAATCACAATTTGTTTTCTTTCAGGCCTCGTTGGCGCAGTAGGCAGCGCGTCAGTCTCATAATCTGAAGGTCGTGAGTTCAAGCCTCACACGGGGCATGAGTTTTAAAATTAGATGACTACACGATGGGGAAGGCACTTGTTTACATACTGTTAATAGGAGAGTGCCAGTAGATGTGCGTAGAAATGAAAATCAATGTATAAAAAACACACAGCCAATGCTGACTTTCGAAGAAGAAGTGCGGCATCATTCCTGCTCATGTTGTTTGTTTTATGCACATTCTTCACTGACTAAACTGAGTACCTCAGAATCTTTCAAGTCTCTTTGGCACATGGGCAGCGCGTCAATCACCTTGATCATGATTGCGGACGGTCAAGTCTTGGGCTAATATGGACCAGAAGTTTTCAAAATGTTTGGAATAATGCAAAGTTTAAACATCTTTAGCTCCATGTCAGTTGAGGAAATCCATCCAATGATGAAGACTGTGCGATAGGGTGGAAAGCTGTGGAACAATAGTCTGATATAAGACAGAAGTGTCAACTCTAACTGATAGTTGTGTGGTAGGAGGATTGGTCATTGGATCGATTGAGGAGTCGCTCATTGGATTGCTTGCTTTTTTACCGAAAGACGGCTGTTTCATGTCACAGTGCGAGACCAGAAGCAGCCAACTCGTTGGGGTGGGCGGAATCATAGGTCTGGAGCCAGGCAAGCTCTAACTGCCTCGTAGGCAGAAAGGGCAGACATTTGAAAACATCCAATCCAATGATGAAGACTGAGATAGTGTGAAAGGATTTGGCAGTGCATCGTTCACTTTGAACATGACCGCGGATGATCAAGTCTTGGGCTAACATGGACCAGAAGTTTTCAAAATGTTTGGAATAATGTAAAGTTTAAACATCTTTAGCTCCATGTCAGTTGAGGAAATCCATCCACACAATAGTCTGATATAAGATAGAAGTGTCAACTCATTGCCTCCACTCTAACTGATAGTTGTGGGTTAGGAGGATTGGTCACTGGATCGATTGAGGATTCGCTCATTGGATATCTTGCTTTTTTACCGAAAGACCTCTGTTTCATGTCACAATGCCAGACCAGAATCAGCCAACTCGTAGGGGTGGTTGGATACAAAGGTCTGGAGCCAGGCAAGCTCTAACTGTCTCATTGGCATAGTAGGAAGACAGGGCAGACATTTCAAAATGTAAGTTATTCCACAGTTGCGAGTGTGACAAGTCGACTGAATCACAATTTGTTTCCTTTCAGGCCTCGTTGGCGCAGTAGGCAGCGCGTCAGTCTCATAATCTGAAGGTCGTGAGTTCGAGCCTCACACGGGGCAGGAGTTTTTAAATGAGATGACTACACGATGGGGAAGGCACTTGTTTACATACTGTTAATAGGAGAGTGCCAGTAGATGTGCGTAGAAATGAAAATCAATGTATGAAAAACATACAGCCAATGCTGACTTTCGAAGAAGAAGTGCGGCATCATTCCTGCTCATGTTCCTGATTCCTGATCATGATTGTGGATGGTCAAGTCTTGGGCTAACATGGACCAGAAGTTTTCAAAATGTTTGGAATAATGCAAAGTTTAAACATCTTTAGCTCCATGTCAGTTGAGCAAATCCATCCAATGATGAATACTGTGGCACACAATAGTCTGATATAAGATAGAAGTGTCAACTCATTGCCTCCAACTGATAGTTGTGTGGTAGGAGAATTGGTCATTGGATCGATTGAGGATTCGCTCATTGAATTGATTGCATTGTAACCGAAAGACCTCTGTTTTGTGTCACAATGCCAGACCGGAAGCAGCCAATTTCTTAGGGTGGATTGATTCAAAGGTCGGGAGCCAGGAAAGCTCTACTGCCTCGTTGGCATCATAGGCAGAAAGGGCAGACATTTGAAATCATCCAATCCAATGATGAAGACTGAGATAGGGTGGAAAGCTGTGGAACAATAGTCTGATATAAGACAGAAGTGTCAACTCATTGCCTCCACTCTAACTGATAGTTGTGGGTTAGGAGGATTGGTCACTGGATCGATTAAGGATTCGCTCATTGGATATCTTGCTTTCTTAACGAAAGACCTCTGTTTCATGTCACAATGCCAGACCAGAATCAGCCAACTCGTAGGGGTGGTTGGATTCAACGGTCTGAAGCCAGGCAAGCTCTAACTGTCTCACTGGCATAGTAGGCAGACAGGGCAGACATTTCAAAATGTAAGTTATTCCACAGTTGCGAGTGTGACAAGTCGACTGAATCACAATTTGTTTCCTTTCAGGCCTCGTTGGCGCAGTAGGCAGCGCGTCAGTCTCATAATCTGAAGGTCGTGAGTTCGAGCCTCACACGGGGCAGGAGTTTTTAAATGAGATGACTACACGATGGGGAAGGCACTTGTTTACATACTGTTAATAGGAGAGTGCCAGTAGATGCGCGTAGAAATGAAAATCAATGTATGAAAAACATACAGCCAATGCTGACTTTCGAAGAAGAAGTGCGGCATCATTCCTGCTCATGTTCCTGATTCCTGATCATGATTGTGGACGGTCAAGTCTTGGGCTAACATGGACCAGAAGTTTTCAAAATGTTTGGAATAATGTAAAGTTTAAACATCTTTAGCTCCATGTCAGTTGAGGAAATCCATCCAATGATGAAGACTGTGCGATAGGGTGGAAAGCTGTGGAACAATAGTCTGATATAAGACAGAAGTGTCAACTCATTGCCTCCACTCTAACTGATAGTTGTGGGTTAGGAGGATTGGTCATTGGATCGATTGAGGATTCGCTCATTGGATATCTTGCTTTCTTACCGAAAGACCTCTGTTTCATGTCACAATGCCAGACCAGAATCCGCCAACTCGTAGGGGTGGTTGGATTCAACGGTCTGAAGCCAGGCAAGCTCTAACTGTCTCACTGGCATAGTAGGCAGACAGGGCAGACATTTCAAAATGTAAGTTATTCCACAGTTGCGAGTGTGACAAGTTGACTGAATCACAATTTGTTTCCTTTCAGGCCTGGTTGGCGCAGTAGGCAGCGCGACAGTCTCATAATCTGAAGGTCGTGAGTTCGAGCCTCACACGGGGCAGGAGTTTTAAAATGAGATGACTACAGATGGGGAAGGCACTTATTTACATACTTTTAATAGGAGAGTGCCAGTAGATGCGCGTAGAAATGAAAATCAATGTATGAAAAACATACAGCCAATGCTGACTTTCGAAGAAGTGCGTCATCATTCCTGCTCATGTTGTTTGTTTTATGCTATCCTGATGCCATACCTCCCACTCATCCATGCGCACACATTCTTCACTGACTATATAAAAGCCTATGTAAAAGTGTGAATGAACCACTGAATGAATAGAAGACTTTTTCACAAGGCCTTGGTAAAGTGGTCCCAAACCTTGCTTTTTCCACCTTCAGCCACATGTTAAAAAAAATCATAGTACGGGCCTCTGGTGTATATGCGTAATGATATCTAATCAGAAGATGTTGACTTGTCATTTAAGAAAAAATAAATACAGGTGTATGTTAACTTCTTTACCTTCACCTGAGGAAGACCATCTGTGGTTGAAATAATTCTAGTGACATCCACATAAAATAAAAGATTTGGGGACAATAGTGTGCTGGTGTTTGTTTTTTCTTTATTTCTTGAGTTGCTTGCTACTCAGATATTTTTTTCAGTAAACACTTTTGTATTCTAACTCAAGTAATTATTTCGATGACTGCTTTTACTTCAACTTGAGCACTTGTTTCTGAAAGTAATAGTACTTTTACTTCTATTTCTACCCACTTATGTTGGTGGGTGACTTGGACTAAGGACCTCAATATATCCTGGCTGGATATGCATGTGTCATTACAAAAGTTCTACAAGACGTAATGTGATTGGATATTTTTGTACATTGTAGCACAGTTGGTTACAGTTTCTGTGAACAGATGTGAGAGTGCTGTTGTAATTTCAAAGTATATCCAAAGTCAGACCCACCAAAGAACAACTGGCAAAACTTTGGCATGGTGTTCAGCTTTAGCTAAGCTGGAAGTTCAGTACAGCGTAAGAGAACAACTTCAAAAACGGGGCTGAAGAGGTATGAATTAAGGGAGAGGGGCAACAGAAGAAAGCGGTGGTACTTAATTCACCCAACAGTTCTTAATTGGATTTTGCTTTGATGTCCAATACCAGTCACCATGGGATGGAAAAAATGAGGGGCTTTTCTTAAGGGAGATTTATAGCTGGTTAAATGTTCCATATTTCCTTATTAACTGGAGACTGGAATTACAATTACTTCAAGAAACAATAGTGACATTTGTCCCAAAAATGTTTTTTAACCTTGCACTATATTTGAAAACATTTTTCTTTCTGAGGTACTGTATGTGTCTATCTAAATTATTTTCATTTGGATTGTAACAGTAAGTGATGCAGCAGAAAGAAATAATAAAATCTGTCAACTGGAAGGATTTCACTGGAGATATAGTACACTGTGTCAGCTCTTGCAAAAACAATTTATGTGACTGAAATTCTCAAATCCCACACACCTCTAAACTACTCCAGAAATGTTTGGCAGGATAGTAAAATACCTGAAAAATATAGAAGCTAGTCTTGAATCTAATTAAGTCACCATTAGTTCTTTATAAGTCATTTCCATTTTATTGCAATTGACAAATGACATGAACTTTGCACAGGTTTGTTGCAATGTTGCGTCATGGGAGGATGCATTAGGCTAAAAAACATGATAACAGGAATGGAGATGTTGTGCATGTGAACTTTCCACAATGTAGTGCTTACAGAGATAATCCCAATGCTTTTTATTGGTTCCATTCTTCCTGAATACGCTAATATAGAAGAGGAACAGATTCAGTCTACAAGGATTTCAATTTTTTCTATTTCTTTGTTTTTCTTCTAAATTTGGTAGAAGTGGATTGGGCCTTTTAGCTCTGTTTTTGTGAATGAAAGCACAGTTAGTGGCGCATGATGCAGGTGCACATGTGTGGGATGTGTTTCGTTTTCATTGCTGGGCATATCCACAGGGTGGATTAGGAGGAACACAGAACACGTGTCCCAAACTGCCTACATGTTTTGAACCTTCAACATTCAATTTTGAGTGCAAGTGAAGTAACAGCAAGGGGCTCTATAGGTGGATAAAAGGTTAGTCATTGCCAATCAAATCAGTGCTTTTGCTTCCCTTAAAATCCATTTCACTCTCTACTGGCACATTTTTTGTGATGGAAAAAAAAACATCCTTGATACTGCCACAAAAAATGTCTCCAAAGTGAAATCTGATGTCCTTGTAATGTGAAGTACAGAACTGCCAAGAGGGAATATGTGGTGCTTCAAATTATATCAGCGTTGGGAGAGATAACACATTTGGTTACCCTGTTGCTTTGGTCCAAGGGGAATCATTGGCTAATGTAGGAGACATTTTAATGATATCAGGTAATGAGCCAAACAGAAACTTGGAGGAAAACTGTAGGGACAGTTTGGCTACTGAATGTGGACATCCACCGGTCAGACTCTGATATCTTTAAATGACACAGCCCCGAACTCTACTGCACGTGCCACATGTTTAATGACAATTATTCAGCTTTGTATATATAGTTAATGAATAAAACAATGGTATGATATTTGGCTCTTTTGAAAGGATTTATGTCAAATTAAAATTTGCCAAAAATATCATCCCTAAAACAGGTTTGTATTGGCTTTTGAGTAGGATCAGTTCATGCCTACATAACTGATAGTCATGAAATATCACAGAGCATGATTGTGCATTTTGCACCGTTGACCTGGTCTGAGCAGGTGGTGACATAAGCTCAAACAATGGTAATCCTTCAGATCAAAAGTGCTGCTTATTGTTGACACACCCACTACTATGCTTCTCCTCTGACTTTGATGCAATGAAGGTCGTGTTGAGTCAAAGCCAAACCTGCCATCAAAGCCAAACTCTTCTTAGTAGGAGATTCAGTTGTCTGTACAACTGTAAGACTACAGTTGTATTATCACACACACTCTCCCACAGTGCCCTGGGTTTCTTTACCAGAATTTCAGCATTTCATTTATATCTTTTTCGGGTGAAGAAAAGTTTGTGCAATCCATGCACCAATCTCTAAAATTCATGCAGGTGTATCAAAGTCTGCCCTTACTGAGAAAGAAATAAGGATTGAAAGCTTAAAAAGAGGATAAGCTGCCAGACTAGATATGACTCTGGATGAATATATTAAGAGCACAGCTTACATCTTTCTGCCTGTGTATGTCTCATCGTTGAATACAATTTTGAGGACATTTCCACTTGCCACCATTTGTTTGTGCTCTATACTGATATTTGTCAGTTCCATTAAATTATGCTTAACTAATAAAGTTGACAAAGTTAAATGTTTACTTATGTGCAGTGTGCGAACCGCATACATGAAAGCGCCCACCTACATGCAAAAATATACTACCAATACATTTCAATTCATGCAGAGAATATTTATTTATTTAAATCGCTGTCCGCCGAGAAACAATAAAAATGTATTGTATTGTATTGTAAATGTCTGTATTCTGCTTGTCAACCTGACCTGAAAAAATATTTTTAAATTGCATGACAATTTTGTAAATTCTTCTTAATTCATGTTAATTTTGACAAAAAAAATCAAGTCAATTTTATTTCTACAGCCCAAATTTCCTCAATTTGCATAACGGCATTCTCCCTAAGACAATGTTATTGTCATGACGAAGTGACATTTATGATACAACTCACCTCTGCGGGAAGAAACCTGTCTGCTAGACTGGAAAATAAAGAAATGTTCAGAGTTGAAAGGTGAGAGTTTCACTTGTCTGATTATACAGTGTGTTTCAGCAGTAAACGGATACAGGTCGTCTTATTCTCTGTGAATTTTTCATTTTATAGACATGTCAATTAGACAATGGTTATAAATATTCAAAATGTTGGAGTACTGGGAACTACATGTATGCAAATCATTCACACTACCTGCACACACTGTTAGGCCGAGTAAAGGATTAAAGAACTGGGGAAAAGAAACTGTGTGAAGATAATAACAACAATAATAACAGCCTCTGGGTGTGCAATATTACAAGGAAGCGAAATGATTAAACACTTTGTGTAAGTGTTGAAATTGTATGTAGTTCTTAAAAAAAATCTCTCTAAAGTACAGTAACACTTTTCCATTTTACAATCTGAGCTGTGAAGTGATCAGCCACACTTTGGAAGAGAGTAAGCCTGACATTTTGTGAAGTAATTCCGCCTGATAGAGTGCTCACAGAGCTGCCTGCCATGGGACTTAAGAAGTTTTAAACTAATACCCTGTCATATATTTCCCACGTACCACCAAGTTCTTGTAGGATATCCTTATATAACAGTCCACTGTAACACTCATCATTTTCTAAGAATTACTTTTGTTTCTTTAGAGTTTGTCCCAAATCTGCTTTTTGCCATGTTAACACCGTGGGTCAGCTTGACCTCCTCCTTTGTTCCCTGTATTTTAGAGAGACGCCGAGACCTCCTGTGTAGGTGGCAGTGGTTTTGAGTGTTGCCTAGAGACATTTATTTGCCTTGATGTATGACCTGTCTAATGGTCTGCCTGGGCCTCTGCTCAGTCCATTATGTATATCATATCAGGCCCCTGAGTGGGCCTGATATGCCCGTATACTCAGCAGGTGTTCAATGTGTATTAAGAGAAGAAAAATAATACATAGATTAAATACAGTAAGTTTAAAACTACTACAAGGTTATTCAGTTAATTTCTGCTCATTATAAACATAAAATTAAATGTATTTTACATTCATCACCTTGTGCTCAATATTTGATATGAAACGGAGAGCTCAGTGAACTAAATTCAGTAATGAAATGCTGCTGATAGCGATGTCATTTAAATAGAGTGAATAATGACTTTTAAAGATCTGCACTCTCACTTAGTGAATAGTAACAAATAATGAGTGCCACAAAATAACATCTTTGTTTTAAACTTTGGTTATGTGTGAAACACCCCATTATCACAACTCTTGTCATCATACTTGAATTGTTCAATAAGTGTGAGTGACTCACATATAATACACTATTATCTTCATCCAGCCAAATTCAAAGTGACTCAGTTATTAGCCTTTAACTGTTTTTAACAAAACAATATTAAAATGTTTATTTTTCATTTCCTGAAGCAAAATTCTCCCTAATTCACCTCATATAATACACTACATTGTTCTCTTGTTTTCTATAAACACGAGTTTCCTTTCACTTATGGTCAGCCTCCAACTTCCTATCAAAGGCTGTGAATCTGCCATGGTTCTTTACCCTGGAGCCTTGTGTTTGATTCCAGTTAAAGATCCCGCTGCCTCTCACTCTTCTCTTTTAACAGAGAAAATACGGCCTTTGCTGTTTATTTCAACACTCTCCCCACCACTTAACACTGCCTGCAGCCAAGTTTAAATAGTAATACAAGTGAAACGCTCTAGAGTAGTACCAGCAGAGAGTGCAGAGGCTTGATGGGAGTTTCCACACAACATGGCTAATTTTGTGCCCTTATATTCCTCAAGTGAAGACACAAAGAGACACGATGAAAAAACATGTTCACGGTTTTTGTACGTTTTTTTTTTTTAGGTTAGGAGCAGCGATATATCTACTCATTAGCTGTGTGGTGAACGTGATAATCCTTTGTCATTGAATTCAACATGCACACCAGGAGGGTCAGCAGCTAAACTCTTGCTTATTTAAACTCACTCAACGTTGAATCACACTGCCATTCAGTTGTCATCTGGTGTTTATGTCTCATCTGCATTGTATTGAATAAACTCCTGTTGATGCCTGATCCATATACTGTTTTTTAAAGGGCTGCAAGAAGCAAGCTGCAACCCATGCAGCAGGCTTTGCTCTCAATGTTGACAGCTGATGGATTGCTACAGTGAGGATGAATATATTGCTGTGATCATTCATCTTGCCAAACGTGACACATGAGCACAACAGGGCATAACTCAAGGTACATCAACTGCTGTTGACATAAGACTTGACATTACCCAAGGGCAAACAGACTAACATCAGCTCTTAGAGCTTAAACATCCACAAATTAAGACATGATAGCTCAAAGTAACCTGGAGTGTAGTTTAGTGTCTTCATTCTGACAGTAAGGGTGACATTTAAAGGTTGTTCCAAGCACGTCTTAATTTCACTCACGTGTTTTCTGGGGAATACAAACTGTGAGATGAAAAAGTAAAAGTAATATTTAAAAACAAATCAGGAAACTGGGTTATTTGCCCTAATGAGTTATTCATTTGATTAAATATTTCTATGTTCTTGCCCTCATCATCAAGCAGCTCACAGAAAGCACTGAAAGTCCTCATACCTAAATGACAAAATACTGTTTGTTATTTGTCAGTGCCTTGGGGAGCAAACGAACAAACGAAAAAAACATGGTAACTAATGAAGCTCAGCGTTGTTCCTTGTCTTTCTTTTCTTTTTTGGGGGGTATGCTACACTACTCAAGGCTTCACTACCCTCTTAAAATATGATGGCATCATGATTTTTACATTTCTATTCTTTATTATGCATGTGTCAATAAAATATGTGTTCACTCATTTAAGTCTCTCCTGGTTGAATTAGTACTGGAGGAGACAGGACATGAACTGCTGGTGTGGGAATCAGATGCTTTAACTTCCCACCTTTGCTACTGAACGACCATATATACACACTCTGCATGCTGTCTATTTCTATTTATCTCTCTTTCTTCATCTTTGACTTTTTTCCCCTTCCTGTGTCTTTCTTTGCAAAGAGTTATTAAATAACGTTAAAACGTGAATATCAGTACATTAATTTCAAGCCCTAATAGGGATGCTTGGTCACCACAGCCGGGCAGCGTTTATTCAGATAGACAGCCAACGCAGGTTTGAATGGTCTGAGTGGGGTAGTAAGTTTTTAATTTGCCTCCTGTCCATATGTCTTTTCAATAAATAACCAATGCAGTTCAGTCAGGAGAGACTTCATTCAAAGAGAGGCATAAAGACAAATTATATTGATTTATTGACATAGTGTGTACAACAGGAGATGTGTAAGGAGTCTCATTTTACAGGAGCCTAGACTCTGGTAGTGGTTGTAGTGGTAATGGATGTGGTGTAGAGCTCAGTTGAAATACCCATGGACTCTGGCTCTGATGAAAACTGAAGGTGACTGGGGTGGAAGTGGGTCTCATCGATCTGACACCGACATGACAGCCGATGGCAGCAGAGAAAGGAACAGTTTTAAAGTTTGACAGCAATGAGATGATGGGCTCAGAGAGGTCGTGGCAAAATATGATTGGTTGAGAGCTTGATAGAGAGAAAATGTAAAGAAATAGAGTAAGCATGAATAGTTTTAATGAGTTTAGTTTTAATGATTACATGACCAGAAGACATTAGCAAAAAGTAAAGATGGGCCATTTGCAGCGCGCAATGCTGCTGTTGTCTGGTGAGGACACTGTCTTTACTCTATAATTAAGAAACAGAATATCATATGTGATCAATTAGTCAAAACAAACAAGTATCATATCTACTTGCTAATTAGCAACCAGCAAATTACTTTTAAAAACCTCTTGAAAAACAAAGTTCAGTAGCTGTAGCATGTCTGTTTTGTCTTTATCTATATTTTGTCACATATCTGTCTAAATGTGGCTGAACTTGTGGCTCAGTTGCAGAATCCCAGCCTGTCAATCTAATCATTGTTTCCATGGTTACGATTACCTCGTCGTTTTGTGTGTGAATGTTGCCTTTCTCCACTTTTTGGGACTCGGAAAGGCTTCTCTCAAACACGCTGGTAGCTGAATGTGATTCATATCACGCCCTCTATTGCAGGAGATAGTCGCTTGTATCAGCTCCCAGCATGTCAACACAATTTTGTTGCAATTCCTTCCTTATCAAGGATAACTTCTTTGGCAATGAGTTTTAATTCAGGTTATATCCAGAGTTCTCTCAGAGCTCCGTGTGTATGTGTGTGTTTGTTTGCTGTGGTTTGATAACATTAGACTACTGGGAGTAAATCTGTGGTGGTGCCCTGCTCCCCCTTTGTGTGTGCATCTGCAGAGCTCAGATTAAACTTGAATTATCGGTGTAGGGACTGCCTGCTGCTTCCTCCTCCTCCTCAATCATAGGGGTTCATCTCTTGGTTGTTATTGCTGTTTTACTCCGTAGAGAAGGAACTGCTGCAGCAGTCCACTGTGTCTCTCAGGACACCTAAGAAACATGTCACACACTATACGGACTTCTCAACTATATACTCTTCTGCTTATTCATTCTATTATAGTTTGACCCCCATGACTGTGTTCGTATCCACAGTAATCTGAGCTATCACAGTGAGAACTGAATGAGAGACTGTTTGGGATTGTGGGGGAAGAGATGAACAGAGCTGCCCCTACAATGTCTACATGACATTTCTGCTCAGTAAATGCAAGAATCCAAACTTCTGAAATGACAATAACAGGGGTTTTAACTGTCCAGACTTTAAAAAAAGGTGTTAAAATTGTACTTGTGAAACATTCTTCCAACATAAAATCCTTTTTCTTTTAGATTTACTAAATTGGATTTACTAAAGTGCTTCTTCTCAACTGTGCATGATTAGAAAATGATCATCCCTTTTAGGCCATGACAGCGGTGCCACTCTGGTATATAATCATAATGACATGCTCTTCTGTAATGCTTTCAGCCACACTTGTGTGTTACTTTATGTGTTCTGGTAAAACGTAGAGACTATTAAGTTATTTATCTTTAGTAGCATAGTAGTCATAGTAGCTATGTGGCAAATTAATTTGATCATGATTGATACCTTATTTTTGACACACTTTTAGCCTTATGATCAAACTAAATTGCCATTTTGTTTTACTTAATTATCAGTCTGACATTGTGTTCATATTTAGTAACAATTATTTGCACCAGTTTTTTTTTATTAATTGTTTGTCGGACCAACAGTCTAAGACCCAAATAAATTCAATTTATGATGATATACATGATATATATATTTCATCCCAAATTATGTCAGCGATTTTCAGTCAACGCAGGCGCTGGGGCAGTTAGCTTTACGTTCTTCACATTGATAGAAGAAAAATGTAACCTGTACAGCTGCATCAGTGTCACGCGTGCTTATCTGTATTTTTGTTACAATTTCCAGTTGCTGTTTTTCTGACTTTGGCACAGGAAGATAACCAGGGCCATAGCTGGGATTTAGAAATACTGAGGCCATGAGTCCCTAAATGCACATCTCTCCACCCTGATCAGAAACCATTCAGAAAGTCTCTTTTTTATGTTCTGCTCTGTTTTTCATATTCTAAGTGTGCTCTCAGAAGAGGCAACATGTATATTGAATGAAATCTGACCTCGCCTGACAGTCATGTCTTCCTCTTTCTAAGCCTCGCCTTTTTAGTACAAGGCCACAGACTTTAGGTGGATGTCTGTGATGAGTGACAGACGGCAAGAAATCAATAGTGGGAAACAAGTAGTGTACAGTAGTACAACAGTTGTACCTTGAAGGATACATAAATGACACATGTATTGGGAGCCAGGTGGTTCAGCTAAAAAGAAAGGTTCAGCCATCAGTATGATGAGCAGCCTGTGTTTTACATGTGTTTGCCCTGCGGTTACCTGTGGGCCATTTGTGGAAATCACCACAGGCTTTCATGTACCATTAGAGATGCTCTTCAAGTACTGCAGCATCTCTGTTGTTTCCAGCCACAAAGGCTTTGATTGATAGTATCTAAGACATGTTAGTTTCATTATGTATCCACACTCTTGTGAATATTTGATAAGTATTGAGTCAGTGCAGGGGTGATCCCTTAACTGTTGAGACACTCCCAAAGGACTGAGACCAGGATGCTAACAGCAGACAGTCTGTGTCTGAGCTGATGAAGTCAGACACTCGCTGTGGCTGGATATTAACCAGAACGGGTTACACTGAGTTCTGTCTTGAACTAGAAACAAGACATTGCTGACACTCTCAAAAAAAGGATCCAATATGATGATAGTAATTAGTCTTAAGTGACTCTCCCAGAGACTAACAACACAGACAGGCTCTCCTTTGACAATTTCCTTGTGTGAATGAAATTTCCTAAATATATTCTCTATCAACCTATCAATTTCTTCTGCCTTTGTATCACAGAATAAAGTGCTGTCACTCTGTGAATAACATAATATATGGTAAATTATTCAAAGAAAGTCAATGACAAAAAATCTTTTGTTCTAAAGTGTCAAATCAAATTCCCATTTGAAGTATTTTACTGTTATTTCCTCTCTACTTTATATGTTTGAGTGTACAGTTTAAATGGAACAGAGTATTTCAGTACACACACAGTGTGAGTTTTCTTCATCTGCGTTGAAACACCTGACTCTGAAAGGATATATTTTAGACTGTTTGAATCAACAGTATTCAACTGAGGCACAGCTGCACTTAAACTAGTACATAACTACTTAAGGCCGGTTTCTCAGTAGTAAATGACACCACTTAGAATTTTAAGTGTACTGTCTGTGGTTCAATTTCTATGTGCATGCAAAGCTGCCCATGTACATAATTTAAGTCTATGTGGCGCTATAGATGGCAATGCCAGTTGGTTGGTTCTGTACACACAACATCTATTGCGTGTCTGTCCGTCCTGGAAGAGGGATCCCTCCCTCTGTTGCTCTGTCTTGACGTGGCTTGGTCGATCGACATTTTTGGTTTTTATTGGAAAATCTTGACTGACCACAAGATGAATTGAAGTAACTTTGATCTCCTAACCTTTCATGTTCTGCCATCATTAGGTCAATTTTTCAATTTGTCCAATAATTTGGTTTTTGACCAAATACCTGCAAAAAATGACATTCCATCAGCTTCAGCTGTACTTCGTGTTTAGTGCTAATTAGCAAATGCGCGATAAAACTCTAAATGAGATGGTGAACATTATACCTGCTAAACATCAACATATTAGCATCATTGTGTCTAATTACAGCCTCAAAGAGCCGCTAGCATGGCTGTAGACTCTTTGTCATGTTCATTTAAAGGCCGTAGATGCGGAGAGCAGCTCAAAAATACATAATACTGATGGCAGCAGCAATATGCTCTTTTCTCCTCTTTCATGCTCTTGCTTGGTCACATCATCTGACACCATGTCTCCTCCCATCACAACTGTAATGAAACAGATACACCTGTCCTCATAACCCCAGTGAGCTCAACAGTTGCCCTAAAAAAATGCCTGTTTGACTCTTTCAGCTTTTCAGCCTTTCAGATGTTCAGCATGTCATTCTCAGTTTTTTCCACTCGACAAAAAGCATTTCTTAACCTGTCTCTACTAAAAGGTGAGAGTTCCTAATTTTGTTCAGTCTATTGCAACAGACCGTTGTCATGGCATCTCAACTTGTAAAACACAGGTGCCACCAATAACATTAATAAATGGCTGCATGTGCCAGATATGCTGGCTGCTGGCATGCCTAAATTGAATGGAGCAATCAGTCAGTCAGTTGGTTACACTTGTGCTTTTCCTACGATGACAATTGAAACCGTCTGCTGTGAGACATGAAGGCATTCAACCATTCAGACAATTAAAAAAAGTGGTTGAATTTTAATTTCAGTTAAATTTTTGTATTTAGAAAAGGGTATTTATTTTCATTTTTGTTCTAATTAACAAGCTTGACTGACATAAGCTCAAGTGATACGCCATCCAAAATCTGTCTGTTTAGAATCAATGCTTGAATAGACCTGAAAGGTACATGATAAAAGCTGGTAATTGCTTAGAAGCTCACCTTGCGAATGGAAGCAGTAAATATAGCCATTATTTGGCCATTATTTATTGTGACGAGACTTCCAGTGATCAAAACATACATAGACATACAATACTGTAAGTGGCCAGATTGACTAAGCTCATCTTGAAGGATCAGGTTAGAAGCTGTAGTATCTCGTTGAGGTGGCTTTGGCATCTGGGGGTATCCGTGAGGCATGAGAAGTTTTAGGAAACCCTGGGGCAAACACCCCAGAACAAGTTGGAGGGAGAATATATCCCAGCTACCATGGCAATGCTTCAGGATGCCAAAGAATGCCCTCACACAGTTGTTGTACTTTGTTCCTGCCATAGTATTGGCATTGATATGTAGACATGATGCTCTTTTTTACACTTTAGCCATTCATTTATTCATAATTTGGTCTCTTGCTGCTGCATCAGCACACACAAACATTCCTCGTTTAATCTCCTTTTCTGCTACAAATCACCATTTAATTACTGAATCATTACAGGTTAGTTACAGGTTACAGTGCCTCTGATTCCAAGTGTTTGACTGGCAGTGGTGAAAGAACTATACATATACTATATACTACATATATATATACTACATTAAATATAATGTTGAGAAGCCCTCTACATGGTTAAGGTGAACTGTCATAAATTGAACCTTTTAAGATTTATGGATTTCTCAATCAACCATAATACCTTCAATGTTCAGTCAGTCTTTCAGAGTCTTCTGAGTTCAGCACCATAGTATAAAAATATATGTTGTGTACTTTGCCCCTCATTATCATTATACAGACTGAAATGACGCAATCTATTTATTTAGGTTATTTTAGGTTTTATAGTATCTGGTATCTCATCATCTTATTGTGCTCAAACACTTTAATGTAACCACTACAGTTTACTAACACAAAACATGTATCATTCAGGCTCAGTTTCTATTTATTTGGTGTGACTACAGGGCTAGCAAAGGGGGTAACCATCTTGGAAAACTTCACTCCAAAGTTGGAATAACTTCCCATTCTGCCGACATGGTGTGAATGCAGTAGAAGCCTGATCGGAGCTGCATGTGTAGTTCAGGGAACCATGGTGTTGGATAATTCCCACCAAATACACAGAGCTGGATCAGCCTGTCCCTTTTAAAGAGCTTGAAATTTCTGCATTGAGGTGACAGAGGAGTGACTCACATTTATCAGCACTTGTGAGCCCCCGCTGAGGGAAAATATGCCTCATTGCACCCTTATAATGTAAGAAAACAAAAAAAGCTGAACATACTGCCTGACTTTATTGTCAGTGGATATTTTCTATTGTATGTATATATGCACATGGTGTCGCTTTGACATTTATTTAATAAGTGTGACACAGCCTATTAATGTGAAATGAATGTATGTACTATATGTAACAGAATCATATTTTAATTTACTTAGCTATGCCTACTATAAAGACCCGTGATATGATAACTGCCACAGAAAATCCAGAGAATCCATGAATTATTTATACCAGCTCACCGAGTTTTAAATAGAGACATGAATTGTCTTTTTACTGACAGACAAACACAGAGAGATCCTTTTCTCAAACCACACAAATGCATTGTAATATCACTCATTTATCTCTTAATTTGTGAGCAAGTTTCCTCCCAATTACATATTCATAGATTCATAGGGCAGAATAGGCACCTCTGAGAGAATTTTGTATTGATTTTTAAATACATTAATTTACTTTCAAATGAGTGGAACGTGAATTCTCTGTTGAAGGACAGGCGGTTATGAATTCTAATTCTGCCCTCTTCATATTTGCATGAAGCCTCTGTGTTGGGCCTGGAGGCACTGTTCTCCCTTAACAACCACACCGTGTAATAGCCATTAAGAGGTAAAACTCTGACTGGAGTAATTTATCTGTCCTGCAGGCTCCTCTGACAAGAAATTCACTTTTGATCTCCAGAATGGCAGCAGGGACCAAATCCTGACAGGATATTCAACCCTCAGGTTTAATCTTCTGCTCTCTGACACATACATTAGGCATTTAGATTTAAATGTATTTAAATTCAACTCCTATTTAAAGGGGTAGAATGTGCAATAAACCTTAACGAGTAAGGCTGGCAACATCCAATAGTTTTGTTATTGTTAACAAAGTCCATGAAAAGACCAGAACCAACAATAAGTTGGTCTGTCTCTCAATACATGTAACTATGTAACATTTCCGCATTAAAATGTGTAAAAACTAATATACCTATGTTATATATTTTGTTGAGTTGTTACATACATTATCCCAAATGTTTCCAACAATGTTCAAACCCAGAGAACTCCATAATTTTATTCAAGGCTATGGTGGTGTCATATCCCCTTTACCCCCTCTAGTTGCTTTAACTGGGAAAACACGGGAAACACCAGATGATGCGTCAGAGAGTGAGGAAGGAAGGAATACAATGTCACAGAATTATACTCAGTAACAGTAATCCGGATTTTTTTCTGCCACACAGCATGATATTTTCATTAACTGCATGCCATTTTGCGACACAGTAATCCAGCAGGGCTCTAATTTATAGATCAGATATTTTGATATCAATCTAGATTACTATGATGTGCTATTATAACAAGTGGCTCATGCCAGCCACCAAGCTAATGTGTACCCGTTATAAAGTTACAACACCGTTCAACACGCTCCAGTTATTTGTAGTATGATTGTTTTGACCACAGATAACAGCGCTGGGATACCACACGTTTGAATTTGCCACATACAGTAGCTATATGGGTAGTCGACTCATCTAATGGTAAGTTAGAAATTTAAAGGTATGCTATTGTAACTTGCGGCTATTTCATTAGAATGAAATATATGACATAACGTGAATAAACGTAACATGAATGAAACATTGATGCATTTCCTTGTGTCACGTCAGATGGTAGTTGTTTAACAATGAGGACAAAAACTCCCATGATCCCACGCTACTTCACATCGAACTCCGTCTTTTGTTATTGTTTGGGTTGGGAAAATTAATACTGTGCGTTTGAGCCCATTGGTTTCAAGTGAAAATGTAGAAATACACTAGAGTCCAAAAGTCTGAGACCACTATATATACTATATCAAGATATTTTGCATTTGTTTTGAATGCTACAAGACAGCCTTCTTTTGACTTTTGCTGATTGGAGTATTTGGGTTCTTTATTTAGCAGATTCTTTATCTGTGATGAAGTTGCTTTTCTATCTCCCAGGGAACTAAGCTTGATGTATTGATCTTCTGATGGTGTGGTCACTTTTGGTCTGCCTGATTGTCCTTTGGATACAACTGACCCCATTTCTGCAAAGCATTTCACAGTTCCATGAACTTCCCCCTTAGAAACCTTTAGTCTAGCCATGATGTGACACTGAGAAAGCCCCTCTTTGCTCAGAATAACAATTTGACTTCTGACACTTACTAGTTTGGATGCCATGTTTCCCACTATCGCAATGCTACTTAGTAAGCAATGATCTGCTGGAAACTTGAGGCACAGCCGTATTTATAACAGATGAACACAGGCTGCAAGCTGAGTTAATTGAACGAGCCCCCTGATGAGAAGATCAAATCCACTCGAACTCATGGTTCGATGGAAGGGATACAACTCAAAGAAATCTGACCTTTTGTACGAAGGAGTTAAGTTGGTCAATGCCACAAATTTGCTTAAATGTGATTGCTGACCTAAAAGTAGTGCAGAATCAAAATATTTCTTCTTCATTTTACATGTCATAACTTCTTGTGTTTTTAAATGTTTCTGAACCCTCAAACTTTGTGATTATTTCCAGCTTTACGTGAAAAGATTTGAGATTTTCCATGTGGTCTCAGACTTTTGGACCCCACTGTTTATACTTATGGGTGCCTGTGGGATCAACTCAAAATAGATTAGAGTGCCCATGTTCATCATAATAAAGAAAAGTGTCACCCAGTGCAACATTGGCTCATTGATGTGTTTTTAAAAAAAAGTTTTTACACAACAATGGAGGTCTATGGCACAGAGGAATAACCTAGATGAGGCTATGGCTACAGAGACAAAACTCTTGATCCTGTCTTTTCCTGTTTCTTTTGTATTGTAACGTTGAATCTATTTGCTCTCTTGTATAACAAGCTGAACAACGTTCACATGTCAAGATCAAAGCCGAGCCATGGAAGGGTGCAGCTACTTCATCAGCCCTATTTACACTTTGATGACACACTAATTGAACCCAATATTCAAACAACAGTGCGCTGTTACCTGCTCCAGTAAATCACATACAACTGTTGTCATTCAGGAAACTGGAGGAAATTGTGACCGAGGCTTTGCTGCTGAAGTTGGAGCAATAAAAAGCAGAGTTTCTGAGTCTCATTTTGGAAACTGAAGCCTCGCTTGTGGTGGTTCAGTGTTTTCCCATCTGTGGAATGAGGTGCAACATCAGCACATAAGCTACCTTACTGCACACTCACAGATGATTTAACAGCCAGCTCTTAAGCGCAGCCATGGATTAATAGAGCTTGACACAAAGCCTTTTCACTGGCTTTATCTGTTTCTCCTAAGCTTGGGGGAATTGAGCGCTGGTGCTTTTCCCAGCATGACACTAGTATCATTTGTGCTGTTTCACAGTACTTTTCCTCCCAAAAAAACTTGAGGGTTTATGCTGTGTTGGCAAGCATCACCACAGACTATTGGCAATCTCTCTCCTCAGAGATTCAGATCAAAGAAGTATTGGCTCCTCTGGCCAAAGATTAGACCCAATTCTGTGCAAAACCTCTGTGGGCCATCTAAATTTGTAGAAGACCGTCAGATGCATGTGTGAGTGGTGATGCTGCATTGGATTATGGGAGGCTATCAAGGCTGACCTCATAATCCACTTGTTTACAGATGCACTCCCTGTTTTTGTTGTAACGGTCCCAAATGACAAATTGAAGTTTTGAAATTTGACACAGTTCAGAGTTCAAAAGTATAAGCAGTAACTTGGGAGGAAATTTGGGGATTTTGCGAGCTATTTGAGTCTTTAATAACATCTGGGGGGTGTATCTTTAATCTATGAGGCTTTTATTTTCCACCACGCCCTCAGCAGCAGTGGCAGAAGTACTCAGATCCTTTACTTAAGTAACAATACCACAGTATAAAAATACTTAAAGTATAAAAAGTAAAAGTACAACAAAATGGCCCCATTCAGACACAAGTTATTACCGTGTGCAACAAGATAAAAAAAAATTCAGGACTTCAGGGGCTCTTCTGTTAGATTACAATTTTATCATTGTTATGAGTAAATGATGACCTCACGTAATTCCCAGCAGAGCTTCAACAGCAACTCCTCACCTGAACAGGTCTAATCAGCAACATAGCTGAAAACACCTGTGAGGATATGAGGGGCCTTTAATCTTTAACAATGCATCATATTTAATAAGTTGATCAGGTTAAATTTTTTGTCTCACAGTGCTTTTGTGTGTAACTGTCAACTTAAAAATGCCCCATGTTAAAACTCCCACAGGCATCTTACTTAAGAATAATAATGAATGTGGGTTAACTGGGGTTTTCTTTTCTAAACACTGTTGGTCAACCTGCATGTGACCTCCCAAAGTACAAAGTCAGTCAAAAACCCAGATCCATATTGAGGTTTTCACAAGAAAGCCAGCCAGCGATAGATCTGCACTGCTGAGAATGTGAATTAAGCCACAGCAGAGAAACAAGAGGAAAATACTGCAGAGATTAAGTGGAGATTCTTCTGAGATGAAACAGGGGATTGTGCTTCTGCTAATTGTCTCCCTCAGGGAAAGAGTCAGCTTCTATTTTCTGTTTTAAATAGTCGAATTCTTGTGACTTTCTCTGTGTGTTTTGAAAGTGAGTGATTTCCCAATAATATCTTAAACTCACAATAAGTCTAAACAAATTACATGTGGTGGTTGCTCTCATTGTATGTTAATATGTGCATAATATTATGCTCTTTACTAAAAAAATCCCTATTTATTCAAAATCATACCACTGCAAATGTTTACAAACATTTCCATTAAGCCTTGACCTCATGTCCTGTTTAACCTCTTATGACCGGTTCTCTGCCATCTGGTCACCCGGCGATATAATCTTTATTGCGTGAGACAGTTGGTCAGAAAATCGCTGGTTTAAATATTTGGATGTGAGCTGTGGGAGACAATATAACACTACAGATTTGTGTGGTTTTACAGGGCAGTGTGTTGAAACTGACAACGAATCCTCGTCTTTAATAATCCACATTCTGAGCCATGCTTAGATCAAAGGAAGAAATGGCAGCCATGTTTTATGTAGACGCTTGTCTCGCTGTAAAACTGCGGCAATTTTTCACCGGCTACTTTTTCCGTTGATGTTCCTGTGTTTTGTCTAAATCTCTCCGTGGACCTTTAAGTGTTATATTCACCAGAAAAATACTGCCAGTGCACAACTGACAGCGGAAGAATTTTGACCTCAACAGCATTCACTGCCAAACCCTACGATACAGAAGACTAGCGTGGATCAGAAATGCCTGCAGCTAAAGGAGGAAGCCTCTGGGATCATCAACAAGCTGTCACCAAAATACAATGGAACAAGAAGGATTTTACACCAATTACTTAGAGTACCTGCTATAACAGTGAAGCGGATACATAGTGCGGGATCTTTAGGAATAATTTATGAAATCTAATTTTAAGACAAAGAAAAAGAAGAGGAAAGAGTTTTGCTCCTTCAGCCACGTAAAACAGCTGCTTTTGTGAAGAAGAAGCGTCGTTATTGTAATTGCAATATCAGTGCTGTGATATTTCATGTCAAGCACTAGTTTGACTCAATTTTTCAAACCTAAATGTCCAGATCCATTTCCTTTGTAATGGTGGCATCATTCACAACTACAATCAGCAGGGCGACGAAGGTTTATCTCACACAGTGTATTTTATTTGGTCAATATTTTGTTTTGGGTCTTAACAACGTGATGATTAGAGGAAGGCTGTGGACTCGAGTGGTGGAGCTCTCACAGGATTGCCAATTTAGTGCTGCTGACCACATGAACACACACACACACACACACGCACACACACAAACAATCTGAGAGAGATGAGAGAGGGAATGTGTGTTTGTGTGTGTGTGAGAGAAAAAGTGAGGGAACATCAATCTTGCCCAACATGATTTGCTGACTGGATGAAAGCACTCCATCTGTCTTATGCTGTTTATTGAGGGAAAATTGGTTGAATTTAGCACAGTTGTTCCACAAACAGAGAGAAAAAGAAGATTAGGAGAGGTCCTTCTCCACACCTGTGGAGGAGATATTACAGCAATTGTAGGAAATCAAGAAAAAGAAACCTTAAATATCACACTTACACTTATTATCACCTACAGTGCGGTCTGTTGCAGTCTGCGGACAGTGGCAAATTTTCTGTTGTTTTGGTCCTTCTACTACAGCACATTGGATTTGAAACAATAACAATGAGGTGAAAGTTCTGACTTTCAGCTTTAACCTCCTAAGACCTGGCATCCACATGCGTGGACATCACATTTTGGGTTATACCATAATACTTAATTCTGCTTATATGGAAATTCAAAATTGTCCCCGTATGCGGAACCACATCATGTCAACAGATGATGCTTAGTTTTTATACTTATCAGGTCCCAATAAGCCCAAATAGCAAAGAGAAATTAAGATAGAGCTTGGGTCTTAGGAGGTTAAAGGTGGCACAAGGTTTCGATTCCTACAATGTTCACCTAACGTGGATGTAAAGTGTCTCAAATTAAAGCGGAAAAGACGACGCTTTCAACCTCCTAGCCCTTTATTCATTTCAGATCCCATGTGCTGAGGTACAGAGCCAGCACAACAAAAAATGTCAGTCCAAAAACAGACTGAACTGTATATTTGATCACAACAGATATATTTAACCTTTTTATTTGAAACGCACAACGACCAAATCGATGTCCCTTAAGTTAGTGTATCTTCACCCAAGATGGGAAGTTTAAAGAGCAATACTTACTATGTTATCGCCCACTCTGCGTGAAAGTTGATAAGTCAGTGTGTAAGTAAGGTCATGGTGTCCAAGTCAGTCTCACTGAACTTATTGGAGTATGCTGTGTCAGCGTTCTTTAATTAACAAGTCAAAGGTTGTGCTCTGCCACGGCCCTAATCTGTGCCCACTCTGTGTGTGTGCCAGTCCATGACTGCTAAACGGCTTGCTCTGAAGTGTTTTTGTTTTGTGTTAAGGGAGCTTTCTCAGGTTCTCTCTTCTCTCAGATGATGTTGTAGCCTCAGTGGTTTCGTGCATCAAGACATGTTGTGTACACATACTGTAAACACACTCTCCTCAGTGGGGCTGCAAATAATGATTATTTTCATTATTGATTAATCAGTCAATTCTCTGTTAACTGTTTAGTCTATGAAATGAAAACTGTAGAAAATGCCTTTCACAATCTCCCAGAGCCCAATATAGCGTCTTCATATTACTTGTTTTGTTTCAACCAACAGCCAAAAACCTAAAGATATTTAAAGTAAATGGTTTGAAACGATCAATACCACTCTCATGTCTTTAACTAGTGAGGTTCAGAGGTACTAGTAGGCGTATTTTGTTACCTTTAGACAGAGTCAGTCTAGCTGATTACCATTGTTTCCTGTCTTTGTGCTAAGCTAAGCTAACCTGCTACTGGCAGCACCTTCACGTTTACCTTCATATCAATCTTCTCAGAATACATTTAGTCAAAATGGTGAACTATTCCTTTAATGTACAATATCAAGAAAAGAAGAGACATTGTAAATCTTCACATCTGAGCAGCTAGATGTTTGGCATTTTCCCTTGATAAATCACTTACCAATTATCAAAATGTTGGTAAATTACTTTCTAATTGATTAACTGCCTAATTGTTTCAGCACTAATCTTCATCTTGAATCCTGGCCAAGTACAAAAAAAAGTAACTTTTGTCGCTACTGATGATGATGATCAAGGATGATGATGATGATGATGACAGTGATAATATACTCTGACAAAGCTTAAAAGCTACCTGATACTCATCTGCTGTCTGTCTATAAACCTATGAACTACTTGGCGTGCTCAGCCTGCCCAAGATTAACAGCATGATTGCGTGTTAATAATGCTTCATTTTGCATTGCAGCAGCTTTTTTGAAGCAGGAAAAAAGGAGGGCAGCATTCTGTGAGGAGTTAGTCCAAATGATCACAGACACAACAAATGTTTGGCAGTAGGATTTCTCTCTCTGCTGCACTCTGTTGGGACTTTGCCCTGGCAAAGTTTCTCTGCTCAGTTTCTTTGTGCGGTTTCTGCTGCTTAAGCATGTTTACACTGCAGCAGACATGGTGATGACTGGCTGTGTTTATGATGCGCACAGACTTGGATTATAATTCCTCCTGGCATAATGTAACGCACCACCTCAGACAGCAGGACCAGAACGGCTGGCCACACTGTCAGAAAAGGTGGAAGTTGTATTATTTTCCTTTATAGTTTTGCCGAACATGTGACAGCAATCATCTTTGGTTGTTACGTAAAATGAGGAGGGGATGTCATAAAGCTCTCACCAGATGGCAGCCAGCCAAAGTCCCAGCAGAGTGAAATGTAGAGGTGTGACACCGCTGTATGCCTCTCTTGGGAAAAAGGAAAAAAAATCTAAATTTACAATAAAATAAGGCAGCTTCACAAGTGTCTCTTCTTTTGCAGCGAACTGTGTGAATTGAACCAGACTAAACTCAATACCCATCTTCAATTGCTGTAGGGAATATAGATGTCATTTTGTGTATACAAGACTTCTTAAACAGTTTCAGCTGCTGTTTGCTGTCGTAAAGGTACTGTGTTGATTTTTTTCTTGAACTGTTTGCATCAGTTCTGCCAGTATGGGAATGTGCATGCACTCCACGAGCACAGAGATGATGTGACACAAATATCTGCAGACACATGCAAATGTGTAGATGTGGATGGCTTCAGAGTGAATAAAGACTGCCTTTGGTACATTTACAGAAATATCAATCTGCATTGTGTTATAAAGATTTGACTTGTGAATTTATTGGATTTATGTTTAGAGATTAGATGTTCTCCATTCATCTCTTTTTTTACACATCATCTCCATCTCCACGTATTGCAAGGTTTTTCTAATAAGGCCATTTTAGGCCATACAGGGAAAAACAAGCTGTTGGTGAGGCCTATCAGTGCCATTTTATGACATTACTACCTCAACTGGAAACATCTCATCATTGCTAGTGCTGTGAAAGGTAGAAATGTTCCAATAAAAGAGGAAGATATAATGACGAAGCTGATGTAAATAATGCAGGTTTAAAAACACTGAAAGAAAAGGGGATTATGAGGTAGGAGATGTGTTTGTTTGAAACACACAACGCATTTTGGTAAATTATTGAATGTGAACACAAAGCCTCGTTTCTTTCCAATGAAAACTCAAATGTTTTTTCATCTTTTACTAAAAATACAGTCAATATATCAACAACTCTAGAACGCTGAATAACACTTTCTGGGAATCTTCAATAAAAGTGAGACCATAGCGACGCTTAAACACTACTGAAGCCTTCGGTCTGTTCAATCCACACTGACTCTGATCTCCATTTGGCCGTCTTGATCAATCTTTTCAGACACTGTTAATTCACAGCAAATAAACAGTGAGGGGGCCAGAGACCAAAAAGACTTGTAGTTTGACTTGACATCAAAAATGCTTCAAATGCTTTCTATGTGGATTGCCCTTTCCACTCATCCATGCGCATTAATAACCCAAATTTACTTTCATACAGCAAGCGGTTGCCGCTGCTGCATATGTTGTTTCCATTGAGAGAGAGTGCATAAGCATAGTTGTTTGCCACTTTTGCCTGAGTTGACGATGGTTGAACTTTTTCAACTTGTCTTACCTCGTGACCTTGGCAACCACAGAAACCACACCAAGGAAAATGATGCAGCAGACAATTTACTGCCATCTGAATAGGCTGAATTATACACCCTTTTTGACTAGCAGTGGACAAACATATCAACTGAAAAAAAAAGTTTGATGAACCAGTTTGGGTTTATTCTATTTTATATTATTATATTATATTATATTATTATATTTAGTTGTGTCATATTGCTAAATTTCCCCCCTGCTTTAAGCTACAACCTACCTGTCATTAGATTAGTTATTTCAGTGTAGTTACATATTTGACAAATACAGATACAGCTCTCATGCACTGTTGATTGCTGAAAGGTGGTGATGAGAGATTGGTTATCTTCTGTATTGATGACCTACTTTGTGCAATCTATCTGTGCTGCATTTTTCCTCATCACCTTCTGTCATGTCAACTATCAACAATGTATTGCTTTTTAGCTAAAGTTCAATTTCATTCCCGCTAAAATAACCTATAATGCCCTATAGTTATTTATATAGTTATATAAATATCCTTTAGCTTTTTGTGCTGAATAATATTGTTTTCTCATGGCCTGGTAGCAAATGTTCTGCAGCCTGGCCCTGGGGCCCGAGGGTTGGGAACCTCTGGTACAGGTTGTTGCTGCGATCATCAAATGTAGCCAGTAGCCACAGCAGCAGAGTTGTGTCCTGCTGCTGCCCATTCAAAATACAAAGCACCAATAATATTCAGCAGCAGATGCAGCAGTAGCTGTAGCTCACTTTACTGCTTACACTCTCAAACATGGCAGCATACACGTTTGTAGGCACTATCCCTGGTATGGGTCGTCAGATTTTAATGTGCTACATCCATTTCCTCCCAGAGAGAGAATAACGATTTCAACACACTCAGGTGTCTTCTGATCTCCTTCCTAGAACATCCTCAACCAAAATAATAATCTGTCATCTTTTTTTAATTTATTTTAAGTTTATTTTCTATACACAGTATATTTTGGAAGTTAAAATAAGAGAAACTATCTCACTGATGTTCAGATTTCCCAAAGGGGGCCATTTCCTGCCCACAAGCTCCACACATGCTTTAAAAAATGAAGGTCTAAATCTGGTGAGAACTAATAATCCATATATAAACATAAAAATATAAGCCCCATGAAGCCGAATCCGGCTAACTGCTGAAGATGATTGACAACCTGAGGCTATGTGCCCTCCGGCTTCAGAGCTGTTGGCCTCATTTGTCTGATACTTGAGACTTGAACATGTATTTTAAAAAGCAAATGATCGGCAAACACGACTGAGATTTTGACAGATAAGCAAATCAAACACCCTCACAGTTTTTCTAAATTCAAACCGAAGAAATACTTCCTGCCACAGATTTAACTGTTGCAGCAGTTTTTTATGATTGAACTCAAAATAAGACTTGAAGGAGGTGACAGTAAGAATCGGTTTTACAGTGTTTCTAATCTTGGAGGAGGTTAAGTGGGATGCACCTAAATCACTGCCTGCATTCATGTCCAACAGTATGATGGCATGTAGTTGCTGAGATTTCAGTAATATGATTGGTTCAGCGTGGAGACACGTTTCTGCATCATTGAGTGTGTGTGTGTGTGTGTGTGTGTGTGTGTGTTTGTTTGCAGAGTTTTGTTCTGGTTCCATCAGCAGCTAGAGGACTCCAGGCAGAGGCTGCTGCACACTGGGGAGAAGCCATTTGATGGATACCTGGCCCTCGCAGGAATAACAAAGCCCTTTTCTCTTCTCATTACTGAAGCCATTTTATTTTTATTTGGAGATGAAAATAAAGACATGCAGCAGATTCATTTACTCTATATCAAAATCTATCTAATAGCCTGTCCGCCTTGTCCTTCTATCACGCTAAAAAATAGTTTGACCCATGATTTTGCAATTTTGTGCTGCACTGGCAGGAACACAAATCAACAAATAGGCTTTTATTTCAGTTATATTGGCCACTTATCTGAACAACAATGAAAACACAAAGTGTGTGAATAGGAGCACTGATTCCTCTGTCTTAATTACAGAGCTCCATTAGGAGCCAGAAAGATCCTTGACAAAAGTCTTCAAAGAGAAGAATGCAAATTAATGTAGAGACTGAGGGAGAGGAAATCGCATTATTATAGTGGAGAGGAATGAATGCTGAGATTATTAGAGATTTACTTGTCCAGGCCTCAAACTGTGTTTGTGAGCAAGGCCTCTCTGACGACAAGACTCACAGTGTAGCTCCATGTCCTTGCATTCATTTCCATAGCTGTCTACAATACTTCACAGAGAGGGGGGCGAGCTCTCCTCTTAGCCGAACACAGGAGCTTCATGCTCCTGCATAATTCACAGTTGTGTGCAGTAATCCACAGAGCAGCTGGAGTGAAACCGCAGAGCTTTCAGTAGTTAGCGGGGCTGTTAGCTGAAGGGTCATTGTGTCACTAATGACTGAGAGAATGAACGGGGACCAGAAACCAACATTCCTCTTATTGGTGAAAATCAACTCTATAATTTATAATGCATACAATTAATTCATAACCTGAATAAATTAAATCCTACTGTTAGAGAGAAGAGTGTACAGCACTGAACAACCACAAAGTAACTGCAAAATTAAACAGATTCTCACCTTGATAATTTAACATAACAAATCCTGTAATCATTTAATGATAAATAAATGCTACTTTGCTCGGTAAATAAAGCAAGATTAAAGCCGTATTTACTACGGCCAGGTGCGTAGGTGTGTGCTTCCACAAAAATGTCACTACACATTAGGGCTACGGTGGCTATGGAGATAGGCTACCACTTACAAGAACTGTGGTTTTCCAGCATGGGCTGCTGGCAGAGATTGTTCAGATGAATACAACATGAAGCAAGAAATCTATCTAATCTATCTAAATATATTTTCCCCTTAACCCACATCTAGCTGAGCCATTCCAACTAAAGACCTTCTGAAGCTTAACTATAAATCAAAACCTAAGCCATAGGTATCTGCACCGAGGCTCCCCAAAGAATCCCCAATCAAGTAGAAATCCAGCCTAAAAGTCAGCCTTGCTAGCCACATTGTAAGGCTTTACTTAAGCACAGTGGTGCTTTAAGCTGAATGCTATTGTCAGCATGCTAACATGCTCACAAAGACAATGCTAACATGGCGATATTAAACAGGTAGTGTCTACTATAGTCATCATTTTGGTTGAGAGTTTTAGGATGCCAACATTTGCTTGTTAGCACTTTACACAAAGTACAGCTGAGGCTGATGGGGACTGCTACAGGAAAAGTCGGGATCACCAAAAGTTATTACAATTCATCCTAAGGGGAATGAATGTCTGTTCCAAATTTCATGTCAATCCATTCAATATTTGTTTAGATATTTCAATCTGGTAGACCAACTGACCAACCAACAGTCAGTCTATAGAGACACACAGGTAGAATAACTAAATATATGCAACCAGGTCCAAATCACTC
Source organism: Enoplosus armatus (assembly GCF_043641665.1). Lineage (NCBI taxonomy): Eukaryota > Metazoa > Chordata > Actinopteri > Centrarchiformes > Enoplosidae > Enoplosus > Enoplosus armatus. The sequence continues at coordinate 21,396,329 of NC_092181.1, forward strand.
CAGATTCATAGATATTTGGTGCACTTTGCACCTAATGCTCATGTTGCTTTATTACAAACCAAGAGCGGAATAAAAGTGACACAGCTGATAGTTTTAGTAGTTTTAGTGAGCTGTCATCCTACTGTCTGACACTTTTGGTGCAGGGGAAGATCAAAACAGTTATTTGTGAAGGTTTGTTGTTGTGACAGCGAGTCAAACTGTACATTGTTACCTGTGCTTGTAGGCTCTGTTGATCTTTCTCAGTGGTTTTACCAGTGCAGAGCTCAATAGTTACATAAAAGCAAGACGAGGAGATGCTTGCCATGATGAGAAGATGAATCAGATGAATTTGTGTAATTTAGAATTTGAACTTATTTAGTGTCACGTGTCAGAATCACATATCCTCTGATCCTCATCACAAACAAACCGTACCTGAGTTGAATGGCATCGTTTTCATCTGCCAAAATGAACCAAACTTAAGGTACAGAATGTTCCCGGGTTCAGATGAATCAAGCCAAACTGTCTGGTAGTGACCACAATCTAAAAGCACCTTTCTCAACCTGATATTTCAGATTATTTACTGATGCGAATGACCCTTTATTGTGTTATGTCCTGCACCAAAATTGTGTTTGAAAAGGAAAATGCACCAAATTAAGGAAGCAAGATATTAAAAAAAAATTCAATGAGACATTTATTTATTGTAAATTATATTGGGGGATAGAAACACACTGTATTTTTATGATTGAAACACAATTATAACTTCATTCATACTACTTCTACCTCACCAGGTGGTACTATCATTATTGTTTAAAGAGTATCAATTAAAATTAACACTATGCTTAAAAAACCCCCAAAAACAAATGACACAAATACAATGTCACACAGTAAAGAGGACAACAAATACACAATAACACCACAATAACATGCAATACAATACAGTCAAATTATATAGGGGCCAATAGAAAAAAAGGGTGATGTAAATCACAACACTGACAAATCACTTGAGATGCTGGTGAGGTTTTAAGGTAATAGAGAAAGTAGTTTGTATACTCTAACTGAATTTTGTACAACTTGACTTGACAGCGAGATGCACAAATTAAACATTTCTCTACAAACCAGCTCAGAGTTTCACCTCTACTTTTATCAGCTTTCTCTGCAAACTGAGGTGTAAAGTTAGAGTGTCTAAATTCAACCTAATTGTCTTACAAAGTGTCTGTTTTTCCCACCTTAAAAGTGAAAAAAGCTGTGAGTAACATGCGATATCACAAGCTGGAGGACTGTAAAATGTAACACATGAGCCAATTGTTTATATATTTGTGCTTTCTTAAAAAGCTGCAGTCTTTCCGGCTCTTTGACAGCTGACATAAAAATGCGGCTTTATTTCTCAAATGCAAATTATCCGCAACAATTTGCATGGATTCCTTTTCAGACGGACAATAAACAATACAGGTCCTTTTCAAACAAACCATTTGCAGCTTTTTAGCTGTCACATACTGTTAGTTCTTTTGAAAATTTGTGAGCGCAAATGTCATCCATGCAAAACAAACAAATGCCAATAGTAGAATGACAGTTTGTCTACAGGGTATGCCATGTTGTAATTATGGACTGAATCCATGAAAGATACATCTGTGAGGATTGCAATTTTGTAAAATATTACAATTTGTGGGCAAATCACAACAGCAACACTGAGCCTTTTTTCATTGGCAACATTTGAAAATGTGCTCTTTTTAATGTGGGAACGCACTTAACCATACAGTAGATGTGCATTAACACATATCTCCACACACACACAAAAAAACCCCACTATGACTTGCAAACCAAAAGACAATAGCAATACAGTCACACTGAAGCTGTGATTTTAGATGCAAATTTTGGAATGAATAATCTTGAGTTGCAGATTTTGTTAGATGGTTTGTGATCCGGCAGTTCCCCTCCGCTCTACAGAGCTTTAAAGCATCTTTTAGCTCACTGCTTTGGTTTTCTGGCCTGCAAACAATGTTGTGTTTACAGCTTGGTTCTGCTGCCCAAAAATCAGTTATTGTCTAATTCTAAAGTGAGCCTATGTAACAATTGTTGAACAGCAGCCACTGTGGTCTCAGTGGCAATTATGACAGTCAATTACTCAGCATATAAAGCTTACTAACATTAGCTAGCATTAGCCACCATATGCTCCTGGCCATGCCAGACCAAATAAGGGTGTAGCAGCAAGAGAGAAAGTATGCATTTTATTGATATTAACTAAAGTTTTCATTTGTAAGAGAATGAATATGCTATCCCTTCTTTCAAAAGTTTCATACTCACTTCAAACCTAAGAGAAAAGTCAAGTCACTGCCTCTGAATTTGTATTTATGTGTATGCAAGTACTTTCTATATGTTAAGCTACATTGCAAACATTGTCAGCATTTTGTAAATTTGAATCTGATTATTCTGTGTTTAATTCCTGTTAAAATGTACGGAGCACACTGCTGCCTCAATCTCACGGTCTAAAGCTTGGATATTCCTCACAAAGATAGAAATACAAGTGTGCGCGCGCACACACACACACACACACACACACACACACACACACATAAAGGAAGTACAGGGACTCCTCTGTCTGAGAAGGAATCATTACTTTCTTTTGGTTTGAACTCTGTGTAAACTCTGTGACTCACACTCCCTAGCCTTCACTCCAATCTTTCCACCCTCTGTCTCTCACTTACACACACACACACACACACACATTCTCCCTCACACATACACGCTCACCACATCTGTACTCATATCCATACATGTGTGTAGGTAGGAAGACAGTGTAGACACCAGTGTTCACATAACGATACAAATAGGAGATTCCTCGTGTCTGGTTGTGTGGGTGACGAGAGTTCAGCTCAAACCAACTGCTCTCTCCTCCTTTTCTTATAGTGTGTGTCCCTCTCTCTTCTTCTGTGTTAGTCTGTCATTTCCTCTGCCTGGTTCCTGCAGGAGTCAGGCTGTCTGCTCCTTAAATAGGCTTGACCTCAGCACAGACTCTGGGGCTGCTTCAGTCTTTAACTCTGCACATGCTTCTCCGTTTACATTAGTGTGTGGTTTTGTGGGGGTGGGTGATTTTCATACAGGCACTCTGCCTGTAGCCACACGTGCTGTAGCTATGGGGTGCATGGATATTTATGCCTCCTGAATGTTAAATTTCTAATTTCACATCATTTCTTCTCTATGTGATATTGTCCACTTGCTCTAAGTGCTCATGTTGCATTCAATCATGAGTTCAGAGAAAATAGAGGTGCACGCTCAACAACAAATCCACTTCATAACATAGCTCTCATTCACAGGGGAAAACGAAATAATGCATAATGGATACAGAAGAAAAACAAAAACACATAGATAATAATAAAAATGGTAATAGCATGAAAACAAACCCAACCTCTGCCAGGGACTAGTCCTTGACTGCCAGTGCTGATTTTTCATTACGACCACTAATGCCCCAAGGTATGCCACACAGGGCGAGATCTGTATGTAAAGACATACAGACCAGCACATCTATTAGAAATGATGGTGGTTTGGGTATTAGGAGCAGACGCCTTTTTTGAACAATAACAATCTTACCACCGCACAGAGCATGTGTGATCCATGACACTGTCAATCTGAATCAATTGCTACTCAATTATTTTGCAAGGCTCAGTGAAGAGCATTTGTTCAGTTTTTTTCAAATAAGACAAAGAGTCTACAGCCATTCTAGCAGCTCTGAGGTTGTATATATGTACAGCGGTGCTTTGAGCTAGATGCTAATGTCAGCATGCTCCAATGACAATGCTAACATGTGGATATTAAGCAGGTATAATGTTCATCATGTTCACCATCTTAGTTTACCATGTTAGCCCTCTAACATTTGCTAATTAGCAGTAAACACAAAGTACAGATGAGGCTGATGGGAATATCATTAACTCTGCAGGTGTTTGGCCATAAATCAAAGTAATGGGCAAAGTATGTCAAGCGTGGCTAAAAAAGGTGAGATAATGGTATTATGCCGCGATTGCCAGACACACATACAGCACTTCTTCCTCTTACGCTTTACAACAAATGTGCTCCCTCTTTACAGAGATCTGCTGTGATAATTGAAACTCGCATCGCTTTGGTCATCAGCATTCAGACGGTGTATGAGGGAGAAATAAAACACTCATGAAACAAATAGTCCGACCTTTATTCCAACTCAATAATAAAGTATTATTTTATATTTTGGGCCAAACACAAGTTGCCGTCAGCTGGATTTATATAATCACACACTGTGAAATTGTTCATAAGTGTTTCAGACTTTACTTTTGAAGGATGCCTGATTCCTGAAATCAATACAGCGTGTCAAGTGGAAAAATGATCTCCAATTTAAGGAGTTCCAATAATAACACAGCCACTCTGGGCTGCAAACTTCCTGAAAACAGGAAGAGTCATTTTTAAACACTACCCTGCACTTATGATGCATCATTCAGGTGGATGCAAATCAGATTGCAGTGCTGCACTCATACATGACATACTGCATCATATAGGCATACTTAACAGTAAGGGAAACTGACAACGCACTGCTCACAGCCACTCCTGTTGCTTAATATTATTTCATCAGTGATCTTGCCTGCTAAAATGTCCACTCATGAGCTTCAGGATGACTTTATAGAGGAAATAGTCGTGTTTACATCCCACATCCTGCTACTATTGCTGATAATCTGCAAATCCACGTGTTGATCGAAGAACCTGGCTTTTGTATTTTCTGTATTTATTTAGTATCTGCAGGCAATGTACCAGCTTCTTATTAATGCTTTTGTTTATATGGAAAAGTAAAACACTGAGTTGGGCATAATCACGAACACTGCAAAGTCTTGTGTCAAATTAAATCATACTTTAAGCCATTTTTATTGGCAGCTAATTTGCTGTAGCGCATCTAAACATGGTTACATGAGAAGAGAAAATCAGTGCCAAATGGTCTCTTCACGGAGTAATGAATAAAAAATTGCAAAGGCCAAATGAACAAAATAAATTACCTTCTAATGTGTAATTCAATATATCATTGGAGCACAAATGCTTCTAGAATGCCATTATTGGTCTTATCCTCTGATGTGAGTGTTTTCTAACAGCATGTTATCTCAAGCGTACATTGAGTGAAAGCATGGCTCACCATGATAGCTTATTTTCTGGTTTCATGTACCACATTATCTCAAACAAAGCCAGGAAAGAGCCTGCATCTAAGAGTGTCATCATCTCTTCACACCTGCAGTGATGGGTTTAACAGAATGGAGCCATTAAATCATAATGAAAATATTTTATTTAGCTTTACTCTCAGCCTGCTGTGGTTTTGATGGTACATTAGTGTTAAACTGTAGTAGTAACTCTTTTAGGTTCCACCTGTTCAGAAATGTGTCAGTACTACAGTTAAACGCAGATTATTTGCAATGCAAACTGGGGAGCTTGGCTTCAGCTCCTCCACGTTGTGATGGAGCGTAAGTAAGTGTGGAAAAAAAGTGTTTACTTCATGAATTATAAATGCTTTAGAAATGACTGGACATAAGCTTTGCTAAGACATATCCTGTTAGACATCCTCCAGTGAGGTGAATCAAAAAGTTAGCTCATGAGCTACATCTGCTCCCTAAGCTTATCACTGCTGCTGGGGATTGCTGTGGAATTATATGCAAGACGCAATGTTTACTTCAGCTGCGTCCCATTGATAAGGCAGAGGATGGAAGCAGTGGAGAGAAAACTAAAAGCTCAGGAGAGAGCAATAGTTTGTGGAGCAGCAGAAAAAAGGACTGCAGTCCAGGACCACCATTACAAATGATGTAGAGCAAAGCTATGGACCTAAACCCAGAGGCCGAGGAGGGGCTGAATGATCACACAGTATAATAATGAGTCATAATGAAATATGTATATGTCAAATAGTAAGACAATAATATAAAGCTAACCCAAGTTTCTGGGGATAATTGTGGTAGTTCAGACACAGTATAACCTGAATCTGAGAGCAAAATAAGCTCCAAAGGAAACTGATGGCTTTTGATTGTTTAAGTGATAAGACCAGTGTTGAAGAAGTATACAGATTATTTACCTCAGTAAAAGTAGCAATACTAGAAAATAAATTATTACTCCATTATGGGTAAAATCCTGTCTTAAAAATGTCACTGAAGTATAAGCACTGAAATATTGTCAGCAAACTATACTTCAAAAGTACATCATTCTGTTATATCATTTTATGTAATATAATAAAATGATATTACTGATTTATTATTATTATCACTGATGCATTATTGTGTAAGCAGCATTTTACTGTCGTAGTTGCACCCACATACATCATATATACATCAGAGAGAGATGAGGAACAACATGCAACAAAGGACTCAAGCTGGACGCCTTAACTCCTAGGCCACGAGGCGCGCCTGGATTAGGTTTTTATATCAACAAATTTGGGAAACATATCTGTGTTCTGCAAAGTCACAAACTATATATACTGAATGCATCTGTAAAACATTCACTGACATATTAAACACATTTACACATTTGTTTTCATAATTCATAATTCATGTGTTTTCACAACAGTATCTGCATGTGGCTACTAAAGTGTCATTCACATGTTTATGGTTATGGTACTTGGTTAAGGTTACAGAAAGATTGGTTTCTTCCTACATTTCGATGATAGATGATATTGTAGTGTGAAATGAATGAGTACTACACATTCAGGACTTGCACTTATACAATGGAGCTGACAGCAGAGTTCACACAAGCGATTTGACATTCAGTCTCGATGGTTAATTACATTTCCAAGGTGTTGCTTACTACCTGGGGAGATGTTTTTCAGCAGAACCTGGAAGAGGAGGTGACTTTGCCTCCCCCGAGCACAGACACTACTCCGAAATGGAACATGGGTCCTGAGAGGTGGCATTAGTGACCCGCTGAAATGAAATGGTGTCAGCCTTTGTCTTACCACATGGATGAATTTAATTTGTGTGATCCTCGTGTCCTCAAACCAGTGGAGCAATCAAATGCACTGCTGATGAAGCTCAAGGGCATCCAAGAGGGCTTTTATGAACAGTGAGCGGTTGTATTGAGAATGAAAAAGCATTTTTGTTGTCTGAATAAACATAGCTAGTCTTGAAGATTCAAATGAGTAGTTTACACATATTTTAGATGACTATAAAAACAATGAACTGAAACTGAAAAAACAAGGAAATTGGGAAGACTGTAGTCCTTAACTATACTCATCTTGTTATTTTCTTGCATTGTTCTAAAATAGCACCAAAATACATGTTTGTTGTTTTTGATGCTTGTAAATGTGGGACTGTAATTGGCAAGGAAGCTGAATCTATAACTATACACAAATAAGCAGCTGTTTTGTCCTGTCTTGCGATACATTCTTGCACCAACACATGCAGATGTCATTTGGCATTTCGGTCACAACACTTGAAGCTTGAAGCTTTTTAATGGATTTTTACTTAATTTGACAGTGGCCTGCTTCAGTTTTCATTAAGATGGACAGCAGCAAAAAAGACAAGGTGATGTAGATATTTTCTCCTATTATTATTGAACATTTTCAGGTTTGGTTGTTGACCCCCCCCCCACTAAAACCAAGCATATGTCATTTCCCACACGTACTTCAAACTGCTTTTTATAAAAGAAGAGAGTGCGGTGAGAGTGTGTGCACCTCTCGCCTACTTCAGACCAGGAATGCACACGGAGAGTGACAACATAAGGTAACAATAAAACATTGTTTGTTTAAGTAGTTAGCCAATTTCACTGTTTGTGTGATTGTTTTTCTTTTACAGTCTACGCAACAATTTGTAAAATGTCAATCAATGTGCATTTTGAACTTAACTTAACAATTTGATTCAAATTGCTTTAGGGTCTTCAATTTTATCATTCGTTTTGTTTACATCAGATGCAACGTTTGATTAACCTGTGTTAACGTTCTTTTCAGTTAACGTTTTCATTATGAAGCACTTTGTACAGTATTTTTTGATATGAATGCCATAATCTACATCACTGATTATCTTTCTGATGTTTACTAATGATAATTGAGATATCACCTCTGATGATGAGATATATTAATTATATGGATATATTACCCATGTTGTACAAGTTACTGAAAATTAGTAATTAGATACAGTTACTAGTTACTTCAATTACTGCGTATAAAAGTAATTAGTCACTAGGGAAAACTTTTGCATTACTGTAGAAGCGTGTTGTTTTGTCGGGGCTTCAGAAGATTAGAATCACTTGGATGTAGAAGTCCTGCACATAGACTCACCACTATAGTTTGTCCTTGATCTCGAGGATAGAAAAATAAGCTCACGTTACTTCCACAGCTGCTCTGGTATTGTTAGAGAAGCTCGCCGATGTGGCTCATTTAGTACAGTTGTACTTCTTCTTTGCTGTTATTTTCATTGGCAGGTCTAATGAGTAGTGCAGCAGGCAGAAGTATTGATATGCAAAAGAGTGATTAAGGGCTTACTTTGCATGGTTTTCTCAGCTTCAATCAGAATAACATTTTCCCAATAATAAGAAACAGTATTGTGTGTAATGGAAGATGGCACAGTGTGAGATGCTTCAGTGTGCAGAAAGGCAGCAACTCATGAAAGCTTTATTACAGAGAGAAGGGTTGAGTTAGAAGGTTCCTCACTAGTTTCGTAAAGTTAAAGAGGGAACACTAAAGAGAATAAATGTTACCTTCACCAGCGGCTACACAGCTGCTCCACTTTCTGCTAGGTCCAGTTCCGTTTTACTGCAGGTACAAATCCACAAACTCTATAAACAGGGTATGAACAATGTTAACATCCTGACCCCTTGTAGGTGCTGCAGAGGGCCCACAGCAGGTGGAGTGGGGCCACACAGGAACATCCACCTCACATGTCCTCAGGAGCTAATAATTAATGCAGCTTTGCCTGCTGCTCTCATCCTCACCCACACAATCAGATTGTACAGTTTACATAAGGCCTGAGATTATTGTTGAAAAGCCCCCACAGGAGGAATTAACATTTACATTTTAATATACATGATACAGATTTCTCCATTTATAACAATGTGGAATTACTAGTTCAAAAGAGAGCCGGTTTATTAATTACCAACTGTTGTTGTTTCTGTGTTATCTATGGAGAGAAAGAGGAGACCAAAAACCAGACCTGCTGTGTGTTCGGTATCTTTATAGTCAAAAACAATTACTTTTATCAATTATTATTTAAATGGTGCAAAGCAATACATTTACACACTGGAACTACAGCATTGATGAGCAGCATATTGCATTTGTGAAATTACCTACCATGTTGTTGATGGTATGACGTCTGTCTTCAATTAATTGTCTTGCCTTTTGGTAGCCTGGTTGCAATATCGTTGACGACCGAGCCAATCAGTGAATTGTAAGCAGGATTAAGTATGGGGACATCATCCTTCTTTGCCAAAGCCAGAAAAGTAGTGATGGAAACAATGCCAAGAAAATGGCAACAAGTGCAGATGAGATCAATGCAGCTGTACAGGTTGTAAGCCGAGATAAGAACTTTTAAATCGGCATATTTGTACAAGCAGTGTGTGAAACATGGAAGGAATAGTTTTTTTTTTAGCATTTTTATTCGCTGTCTTGCTGAGAGTTAGATGAAATGATTGATACCACTCACACATCTGTCTGTTAGATATGAAGCTACAGCTATTAGCCGGTTATCTTAGCTTAGCATAAAGACTAGCCTGTTGTACAGATTAAACAAATGAAATATGACATCCTAATTAATGAGTTTTAGAGGCACTGGTTGGTAGATTATGTTACTTTTGGACAGAGCCAAACCAGCTGTTTCCTCCTGGTTAGCTAACCAGCTAACTGGTTGCTGACTGTCATTTTACATTTAGAATAAATATATTTTAATAATAAATGTCTAAACTAAACTAAACTAAACTTCTTCCAATGTAAATGTAGCCTGAGATTTTAAATGCATTTATTGTGGAAGTCAGCTAACAACAAAAATGTAATGATTTCCTGGCACTGAGATGTTCTTGTGATTGAGGAGAGAGAAAAAACAAACCAAAAAACAGCTGCTACGACTATTATGCTTGTGTTCATTCACAATATTATTGTTTACATTTCACCATATTTTTTCGATGTAATTCATCAACCTGACAACTGCAGTCACCATTTAGGGATCAATTTTCAGCGGGATTTAGAATTACATGGTTTTGAAGGAGTAGCCTGAATCATTTTCCAACACAGTTTCAGTTGAACCTCCCACTGATGTACATATTTTCCAGTGTGGTGACAAAAATACAAAGTCGGATTGAAGCTACCAATGTGTTTGTTACAGTTTTATGTTGACAGGGTCCCCAGGCTACACTAAAGCAGTGTTGAGGAAGAAGGTCATGTCTGTCTCTTCTCCTCTTCCTCCTGAACCGAACCTCTCCTGGGAAGAGCAAGTCTCTCTAGTTTTCCGAGACGTGTCAGTATGGGGTCTGTGTGAGAGAAAATGGATTTCCTTCATGTGCTCAGTGAATATTTGCATCAAAGGAAGCTTATAGTGCCATTGGGGGGAAGGGGGGGCAGTGATGTCTGTTAATGCTGCCACTAAGGCAATCACCCATGACAAATTCTCCACAGACAGAGGAAGTCACAGATGCTGTAGAACTTTCAGGCTGATTCTGGGAACTTGTCAACCCTAACTGTCATCAGTGCTGACAAGGTCCGCGCCACACAGACACTGTGTCTACACCAGCTGGTACCCAATTGTCAATGCCAAGCCAAAGTCTGCATGTAATTTCTGCAAATATTTCATAGGAATTACTTCCTGCATTCTTATCATTACATCGGAATTTCATGTACGAGTGAGAAATCCACATTGCATATTTTGTTTGGTGTCTCACATCGACTGTCCCCAAAGTGTTACATGCTGTACGGTGCAGTCATATGTCATTTTTTTTATTGTTTGCAGCATATTTCATTTAAATTTTTATAATGACAATGGGAGTAAATTGCTGACTTTCAGCTTTATGGGTTCGATAAGCTTTCACATCCATACTGCAACCCTGTCTCCTAGAAATTATATTTATATACACCTAATTTGCAAAAGCAAATATGTTTGGCTGTAATATCGGCCAGATTATGTTTTGTAATAGCATAATGAGGAAATGTTGTTGAGTAATGTATCTGACAAGTCTCAAAAGTTTTTGATACTGAACTTATCAGCAAAATGTTCAATGACAACATATTTCATTTGTTTTTCGCCTAAATATCCAATCTTGCAGTACAATATTGGCTCATAGTGACTACAGCATTATTAACCTTTTTAATGTTATGTTTAGGCACTCACAGCACAGGGAAAGATCACAGTCTGTACAGAAATAGTCAGCAGTGACCTGTTTATTAACATTTGAACCGAACCACAATCTTGTCCCAACTTTAATACCAACCACAAGAATTCAAACTCCGGTCTCAGGTGTCAAAGTCCTGCACTTTCTATGCTCACCATCCACCCCGACCCCCTCGCCCCCCCTGCAACTGCAGCAGGGTACATAAAGGTAGTGCTTCATTCATTCAAAAAAACCTTGCCTTTCAACATAATGCAGACAGCGATTACGTTTGCCATCATAACTATATTAGGAAAACAATTTAGCAATATATAAAATATATATATATATTTCTAGGAGTCTGGAGTTGCATATTGGGTGGAAAGTATAGGACCTGTAGGTCTTTTTGCCCTTACTTTTAGGAAAATGCAACAGGACAACAGTCCAAAACATGACAACTAAAGGGGGTGGATATGATGCTCTTGACTGACCTCAGTCAAGTTGAGCATGTGCTTCACTTGCTGGAGAACTGAACTGAAGGCAAAGAGCTCCTAAAACAAGCAGAAACGGAAGACAGCTGTATTACAGGCTTGGCAAAAAGTCACTGTAGAAGATGTAGATGAGGTGAACCCAAGTGCAGAGAAATAATTCAGGATGTCTTAAAGCCTTTAATACTGAGTCAAGCAAGCAGGGTGTAACACATGAAACACTTGTTCAAAATAATAAACAACTGAGGTAACTAGCAACTGAAAGACTGCCTTCATATGCTGAAGTCTAAGAATATTACTTAAACTCAAAGATAGGCTCTCTCTGGGGTTTTCAGCTCAGAGGTTATACAAGGCGCACAAAGGTGAACAGAAAGCTGATAACTTGAGGTAGTCTGGTGATTGATTGTGTGGATACCTGGATACTCGTCTGTCGGCATGCCAGTGAGGATGCTTTGCATTCCTAAGAACACTGATAATATGCTTTCATCTCAGTGTTTGTGTGTGAATGATGGTTTACCCAGCGTGTTCTGCATTCCTCCAGAGTGCTTTTTGTACGCTCCCTTGGAAATCAATGCTGTCCGCAAGATGCAATTTAGGACATGAATGGTGGGGGGTACTACAGTATATCAAAAGGTGAAGTAAGGTCAGCGTCAGACTGAACAAATGACGGCAGAAAGTTTTTTATAGCAACTAATAGAGCTTGTCACCACAGCCGCTTTTTCTGCCGTGATCGCAACATTAGTAATATAGTAATCTAAAGTTGTGTTGCCATATTTACCTACGGTGTGTTTAAATTGTTCAAAGTCTGAAATTTTTCTGGTCAGATATTCTACTGGTGTAGACAATGGTTGATTCAGGCCCTGATGTGTCCACACCGGGGCGTGCAGTAGAAGCAGCACCAAGGATAGTGCTAGAGACAGGCGGATACTATCTGTGTCCCAATTCCATACTGCACACAAACTCTGAACAGGTTGTGAATATGTAGTGAGAACATGCAGGAAAAGTGTTTTAGGAAAAAATTAAGTATACTAGACAACAATGTATTTTTCAATGTGTTGTTGATGTACACTATTGTTCCACAGTGCAATTAAATCATGTTAAAATATCTGTCTATCTGTCTGTCTGCTGAGGAAGATATGCAATAGGATCAAAGCCTCAGAACAGCTACTAATGGATCTTGTGGGGAGAGTCAACTGCAGTTTGAAAGGTAATTTTCGATCTCAAAATTAAAATAAATTGCAAATGGTGGTGAGATGGCTCCAAAAAGATCTTGGAAAACTACAAAATAAGTACTTAATATTTAGGAAGACATTTGGCTTTTTCTTTGTGAAGTTCAATTGCCTTTCTAAAATTGCAGATCGATTGATGGCAAATATACAGAATCATTTCCTGTTGGTATGAACTGATGAAGTGTGCTGATGTCTTGTATTTTACTGCCAAAACAGTATACAATGAATGTGAGTATATAGTATACCGTACCGTTTGTATGCAGCATGGAATTGGGACACAGCACAAGTGTCTGCTGACTGTAAATTATTTGACACCAAATATTAAATGTGATGCCTTTAAGGTTTATGTTACCTTGTTCAGTTACTTTCTCTCCCCTAGAATCAGGCTGCTGTGTATATAAAAAAAAACACCTCGATTCC